>NC_136065.1:635977445-636577445 GCF_964261635.1 Lissotriton helveticus
GGAAGTGACGTCACAAAACGTGGCTTGTACCATCAGACTCATTGCCTCCCCTCGCCCACCCCTTAGATGTGATTGCATCAGAGAAACGAGCGCGTGACATACAGCTGAGACACTTCATGTGTACTGTATTTTACAGATGAAAGGAGGTGTCACTACAGCCCTGAACAAGTATGCACATTAGACTCTGGTAGTAGGGGGGCGTGGCTAGCAGCCGATGGAGACAGACGCAAGCTGAGGAACTCTATTCGCCATCTCACCAACCCAAGGTATCCTGATCCCCTGAGGCGTTGCAAGGGTCCGATATTGGAGCTGTGAGCCCTCCGAGCAGTGGGGACCGGCTCTGCGAGCATCAATAACGGAATTGGCAGCGGCCCCAAGAGATACCAGCGGGACGGTTCCACGGCAGGCCTGACCTCAAGATGACACAGATGCCCTAATGCCGGCCGTGGTGCCGCAGCCGTGGAGCGGTTGTGCTGTCGGGGCAGGAGAAAGTGCTCAGGTGATCAGCCGGGAGGTGACGGGCCCCTGGAGGACTGCGGGACCTTGGCTATACTGGAGGAGGGCTTAACCGGCCCCCGAGATGAGCAGCCCCCCGGGTGGCCTTGGTCTGAACAGCAAAATGGCGGCTAGATGATAGAACTCCATTGAAAAGCCCAGAGAGAGAGAAACTGGCCACCGGGAGCGAGACCTGTGCTGGAAGAGTGCCCCTTAGTGCCCGGGAACATAGTGGAGGAGTGGGGACATCGGGCTGCAAGCCAGGGGTTGCGTGCGTTTCCCCCAGTGTTGCCTCGGGCCCTGGTGTAAAATGGCGACCAGACAAAGGGCGCAGTGAAGAGGGGGGTCCGCTCACGCATGTTGGAAGCCAGTCGCTGCCCCACGGAGGAATGCTGTGGTATACAAAATAAAAGCAGAAAGAAAGGGAGGAGCGTGTCAGCGCAGAAGGAGGCACGTATCACTGGGCGGCTGGAGCGCCGTCCTTGGCACACCAGCAGTGCTTAGGAGCCGGAGCTCTCCGGCGAACCTGGAGCTCCCTGTGCGATTGTGGAGGCGGATGTCAATGGCGGCCTGGCGGTGAGAGGGCTTGGGCCACACTGCGCGGTGCTGGAATCTGAGAGGTGGCACTGATTGGCGCCGGAAAGAGACTGCCTCATGACTATTTGTGTGTGCCTGAGCGCTAGAAAACCGTGAGGGCTGAGGAGACTAGAGTGACTAGAGCACCACCATCCTGGGCTCCCCACGTGAGTCAGGCCTAGGGAGAAGCCTGATCGGCCCCATGGCTGGAGCACCTGGGGGGAGAGCTGCTGGCCCTAATCTCTGGCAAACAAGGCACTGTACCTTATTGGAGTGATTGCAAGTAGGGGTCCGCTTGAGTAAGAGGTGAGCAGCCCAGAGTGACATTGCCTCGATGAGACCCATCAGCCTGCGAGTTTGCCGGGGGAGAGAATCCCTGTAGTGGGGACGAAGATAATACTTAACGTTGTGAGGACGCGTCTCCTGCAACATCACCCACCGCGGCTGCAGCTCTTGGGTCGTATTCTGCCCAGGGATTGGCGTGATCAGACGGACGGACGGCCTGCTGATAGGGGGCCCGGGAACTGGAGGCCACAGAAGAAGCGGGGATTCATAGTCCTCAACGTGGAAGTTCCTGAACAGCACTCGGATGAGGAAGAAGAAGTCCCTGGCACACAGGGAAAGCATACCACAAGGAAGCCTATGTTAACTGATATAATGTAGGCCATAACGGCCTACAGAGAAGCAGTGGAGGGGAAGATAGACGCTATTAGCATGGACATGAGCTTGCTGACGGCTGATCATCGGAAGCTCAAGGACAGAGTCACATTCACCGAAAAGGCACTATGTGGCCTGCCGGCCGAGGTGCAAGAGATGCGTCGATCCCTGACAACACTGGAAGCTAAAGTGAAAACCCTTGAAATGTGCGCTGAGGGTAATGAAGGGAGATCGCGGCGCAACAACATCCGGGTCATCAGGATACCCAAAAAATCAGAAGGGGCAGACATGGTTAGCTACCTCGAAAACTGGCTCCGGAGTGAGGTGGCCCCGGAAGGACTGTCCCCCTTCTATGCCCTGGAGCACGCTCATAGAGTACCGGCCAGGCCACCGAAGCCAGGAGCTCCCCCCGACCAGTGGTAGCTAGACTGTTACATTTCCATGATAGAGACCATATTTTACAATGTGCCCGACAAAAACGAGCCCTCCGCATTAATAACAGCAGCGTTATAATTTTCCCAGACTTTACAAGAGAGGTTCAGCACAGCAGGGCCTTGTACATTGCTGTCAAGACCAGATTACGTCAAATGAACCTGCTGTATGCAATGTTGTACCCTGCTCAGCTCAGGGTGGCGGATCCAGCGGGATAACGATTCTTCAGTTCACCGCAGGAGGTGTGGGACTGGCTGGAAACCCGTGGCCCGTCGGAGCAATCAACCTCAGCTACAAGACACTCGCAACAAAGCCTGCGGGGGCGGGGAGCAGGCACCAAAGCTCCTTCACCCAGGGAATTCAGCCTGGAACGGCAGAGAGCTCTGCAGGTGGTGGTGTCGCACAGTTGGAGCAGCCCAGGCTCATTGCCGGGTGGGAGCACACATCTGAGCAGCAGATCGGAGATCTACATGGATCGTAGGGCGTGGGAGCAGATATGCCAAAGATCACGCCCCGGTCAGCGGATGATTTGGGCTGGGAGGAGCAGGTTTGTGTGTTCTGAACAGTCCTGCTGGGGGCCTGGCGTTCCTGCGTCGAGGGTGTGACCTTCTCGAACTGGTGGAAACCTCACTTGGACTGTTAGGTAACAGACACCTGAAACCGGGGTTCTAATCTGACCCAACCTCCCCTGCCAATTACCGCCCCATCTCCCTTCTGCCCTACCTAGCAAAAGTCCTTGAGACTCATGTTACGACCTCTCTGAGTGCCCACGTAGAAGCCAATGACTGCCTCTCCTCCCATCAAGCCGGGTTCAGACCCCTGCACTCTACGGAGAAAGTGGTGATCTCGGTGATGGACAGGCTACGGGAAGGCATTGACATCAAGATCCCTCAAGCCCTGATACTTTTAGATCTATCCGCCGCTTTCGACACGGTGGATCATTCCATTCTTCTCTGCCGTGTCAGGGCGGCGGGCATTGAGGGCTTGGCCTTCTCGTGGCTTGAGTCATTTTTAGCCGGGAGAACCCAGGCGGTTCATCTCACCGGCTTCTCCGCGGCCTCCCGTAGGGTTGAGTGTGGGGTCCCCCAAGGCTCGTCCCTCTCCCCCCTTTTATTTAATTTGTACATCTTCCCCCTCATTTTTATGTTACAGCAGCTGGAGGTCACGGTGTTCAATTACGCCGATGACCTCCAACTAATTTTTAACCTCTCCAACTCCCCTTCATCTGCCCAGAACGTCCAGTCAGTGATGAGATTCATCCAGGACTGGATGAACTGCAATCACCTCAAACTTAATCCAGACAAAACCGAGCTGGTCTTGACTGGAGGTGGTTGCAGTCCATGGTCCCCTTCTTTCTGGCCCCCCTCACTCGGTGTCCCTCCTTCTCCTGTGCCTAAAGTTAAAACCCTTGGGATCTTTCTGGATTCACAACTTTCTATTCACTCACACGTCAGCTCAGTCGTCTCCTCTTGTTTTTTTTCTTTGAGAACAATTAGGAAGGTTTCCCGTTTCTTCTCTCTCCCCGCCCTGAAAATCATCGTGCTAGCCTTGGTATTGTCCCGTATTGATTACGGCAACGTAGTCTATAACGGGGCTCCCGCTTACGCGATCCACCGCTTGCAGCTGGTAATGAACCAGGCTGCGCGCCTGATTCATGGCCTCCCAAAATACCACCGGGCCAGCCCACTATTAAAGGCGCTACACTGGCTGCCGGTGCGGGAGCGTGCTCTCTTTAAGCTCGGCTGCCTCACTTTTCAGGCAAGAGCAGGGACTGCCCTTAAATTTCTTTGTTCCGCTGTCATCCCTTATCTCCCCGGCAGAGAGCTCCGCTTTTCCCATGCGGCCCTCTTAGCCATCCCTCGATTTAAGAAACTGAGGGCTGGCGGTGCGAGGTTCGCTGTTTTGGCCCCCACCTTTTGGAACTCCCTCCCTGTCGCCCTTCGCACTGTGCCCTCCTATACCCAGTTCCGGAAGGATCTTAAAACTTTTCTTTTCATTAAAGCCTATTCTGTTTAAACTCCCTCCCTCTGCTGACATCCTCTGTTATCGCAATAGCGCCATGAAACCGCTAGGTAGAAGTGCGCTGAATAAATGCTTTTAAATTCAAATTCAAAATTCTAATCTGGACAAATGGTAGAGGAGGAGGCACCCTAGGAAGCCTTGCCTAGATAAATAGCAGAAGTCAGCCCCTTATTTAGTTCCTAGACGTTAGTGGATACTACCATAGTGGAATGCCTCGTTGGGTGCCTAATCTGGGAAGGGGAAGTTGGGGATCCAAGCGAATAGTGGGAAAGGCTATGTTTCAAGGTGTACCACATAAATATTTGTAATGGGACCCCCACTAGGTTTAGCATGTCTCTCGTGGAATGTGCGGGGCATGCATTCTATGTTCAGGTGCCACAAGATACACTCCTATTTGATTCATAGAGGCATCCAAATTGCATTCCTTCAGAAAACCCATCTGCTGGCGCAAGAGGGGAGAGTGTTACAGCGCCGCAGGAGGCGTCAGGTCTTCCACACCGCATACTCTGCATTTGCAAGGGGGGTACTGATTTGGGTAAGAGCTGAAGTCCCATTCCAATGCACAACACAAGTGATTGACCCTGAGGGCAGGTATGTGGTGGTACAGGGGAAACAAGATGGCTGGGTTGCATATACGTATCTAATACAGATCAACCGGCCTTCTTCGTCTTACTGTCACACAAATTAGCGACTAGTCTCACGGTAACACTGATGCTAGGGGGTGACTTTAATTGCACTGCGGATGTCAACTTAGATTGCTCCCACTCCCACTCCCCCTCCCTAATGCGCCGGCGCACAGACTGGCAGAAGCACGGCATAGTTGGCAGCAGAAATGGGGGTTAATTGTTACCTGGCGAGCCCAGCACCCTTTGGCCCGAGATTACTCCTTCTTATCCGCTCTCCATGAGCTACATGTCCGCCTCGATGCCATTCTGTGCTCGCCTGATGTCCATGGGGCAATTAGTAACAGCGAATACCTCACCAGGATGATATCCAATCACAACCCAGTTCTAGCCCACTTACAATGGTCACGCTCACGCCCCAAGATTCCCACCTGGAGACTGAGACCGGAGGCTTTAGATGATCAGGTTTTCCATACCACTATTGCGACAGCTATCACAGAATACTTCCAGGTTAATGAGAGAACAGCCGCATCAGTGAATGTGGAGTGGGATGCCTATAAAGCAGTCCTTAGGGGGAGGTGCATGTCCGCTCTAGCAGGGGTTAGGAGGGTCCTCCTCCAGGACATCCAAAGAGATGATGAGCGCTTGCGAACGCTAGAGAAAGATAGGCCTGAGAACGCGGCCAACCACGCCGAACTGATAGAAGCTAGAGAAGCAGTGGCCGCTAATGTGGAATGACTGTGCTGCTTCGACTATAAAACATACATCACACGAGCACACTCGGAAAGGGATAAATCGGGCGCCTTCCTTGCTTGTTTGGCGAATCTGGCTCGCCGCGTCTTAGTTATACTGGAGCTGCGAGATCAGCTGGGGGTACCTAGATTTGATCAACAGGGGATCAACGGGTTATTCTACGACTATTATACTGAGCTCTATTGTAGTCGAGTAGTCCCCTTAGAGGAAGAGCTACAGGAGTTTACGCGGGGGGTTGATCTGCCAACCCTGGACGAGGGTGCGGCAAAGGTATTGGGGTGGGAGATCGAAATACGGGAGGTTCGGGTAGCCATCAAAACTATGGCCCATAATAAAACCCCAGGCATGAATGGCTTGCCAGTAGAATTTTATCTTTCCTACACAGATTTGCTTGCCCCATAGCTCACTCGGCTATATAATGAGGCTAAGAGAATCGGCAGGTTACCTGACTCCACTAGGGAAGCGATCATCATTCCTTTGTTGAAACTGGGTAAACAACGTTGGGACAGAGCGGCATACAGGCCTCTATCCATGCTCAACCTTGACTATAAAATATTGAGCAGGATCCTGGCCACCCGACTACTCCCACACATGCCCACCCTCATACATGCCGACCAATCCGGGTTCATCCCAGCCCAAAACACAGCGTTAAACATCAGGCGGCTCTTCCATATATTAGAGGCGGACTCCTACAATGCAGACTCTGCTGCGGTCTTTGCAATAGACATAGAAAAAGCCTTTGACTGCTTGGAGTGGGCGTACCTGTACCATGTAATGAGGAAAATGGGTCTAGGACCTGATTTTGTGAGTTGGACAGCCCTGTTATATGCAGACTCTACGGCCAGGGTCAAGACGGGGGGTGATCTCAGAGGCATGCAGAGTAGGGAGGGGCATGCACCAGGGTTGCCCCCTCTCCCCATTGTTATTTGCTATGGCAATGAAGCCCATGGCAGCACATGCTAGATCGAAACGGGCTTACCAGGGTCTTGACGTCTATGGTCAAATCCATCACATTGCCCTATACGCAGATGATCTCTTATTGTTCCTGGCAAATACGGGTGAAGCCTTATGGGGGGCCAAATCCCTGCTGAAAGATCTGAGCAAAGTGGCTGGATTGAAAGTAAACTGGGCAAAATCATGTCTAATCCCGGCACGCGAGGGCAGGCGGGGTCTGCAGATTACTGAGGGGGTGCAATGGGAGGACAGTTGCTTGCCCTACTTGGGGATACTTGTCTACCATGAACAAGGTGATGTTCTGGAAGGGAAAATTGGAAAGGCAATCAGGGGGACCAAGGCCAACTTTGAGTTCTGTCAGCGGCGGGCTGGGTGGCGCTTCTTAAAATGGTGACTTTACCACATCTGTTATACTTTTTCAGGGCCTTACCGATATGGTTACAAACAACTTATTTGAACCAGCTCAGAACAATGGTCACATTGTTTCTATGGGGGAAGGGCAGATGCAGGGTGGCCCTCAGTACGCTCATGAGGCCCCTTGCAGAAGGAGGGCTAGCGGTTTCAGACTACGAAACGTATTATCTAGCAGCCCAATTTCAGTGGCTCACATAATGGGTGGCCAGAGCCACCAGGATTGAGAAAGAAGCTAGGGAAGTATGGGGTCCCTTTATGGTGCTGTCACGCATAGTGCTGCGTCTCCCGCTCGGGGCAACACCCCTCACCTTGGAGTTTGCTACGGCGTGGAAATGCTGGAATAGGTACCTGCAGAGGGTGGCTATTAAGTGCCCATTTGCGCCTGAAATCCCACTGAAGATGTGCAGGGCCCTACCGCATGGGGTAATTGGCAGAGACTGGAGATCTGGGAACAGCAGGGACTGGTGACAATGGGAGACCTCTACTAGGAGGGAGCCTTGACCCCGTTTGACGCTTTGTGGGACCGATATGACCTGCCAGGAGGAGATTTCCTACAATATACTGCCCTCACGGCAGCCATCAGGAAGCATTGGAACATGGGCCTCAAGGAGCCGCCGACTTCTATGGGGTGCCAGTATGTGGTGATGGCGGCGCGCACCATAAAGGCGGTGACGAGTCTTTATAGACGCATGACCCTATAATCCTTATCCCCAATGATGGCCGTCCCGATGCACTATATGCTTCAGAGATTAGCTCTCCAGAGTTGCAGGGGTTAGTCCTTGCACGACACACCTTGGAGGGTGGTGAGGGAGGAGGAGGATGGGGGATAGTTGAAGTTGGGGGCAGGGTTAGTCGAGAATAATCAGTGGAATAATGGCCACACATGAACTGCGTCATGACCGAAGGTTGGGAAATGTGCAGAACAGAGGGCAGGACTTACTTCCACAGGCGATCCTGTATAATTGTTAATGTCAATGTGGGATGCACCACGTGACTTTGACTGTTTGGCCCATTACCGGGCGGTGTATTTGAATGTGATGTAAAACAATAACAAATGTTTTTAAAAAAGATATATAGGACTCTGGCAGTAGTTTTTTATCGAGCTCCCGGTAAAATAAGTGGGGGGGCGCCGTCCACCCGCGTGGTACCCCGACTCGAGCCCTGGAAAGGAGCACACACCATATTCCATGAGGAAGGGCGGAAGGAGTTTTTCAACAGACAAAAAGACTATTTGAACTGTAAAGAACGCACAGGCGTACATTCGGTGCATCAGAAGTACACATGCAAATATACTATTTGTTTAGATTTAGATTATGGGTTGCACAAACCGGGCCATCCGAGTCCCAACAAACATACTCACTGGCTCTTCTGTGGTAGCTGGCTGGGGTAAGACTTGGTTCCCCAGCATTCTACAAGGCGCAGGAGGCAGGGACAGCCTCCCGCTGCTGTAATGGCACCTCTCCTGTCCCGCAGCGTGGGTTGCACAAACCGGGCCGTCCGTAGCCCACAAACAAACTCACCGGCTCTTCTGTGGTGGCTTGCAGGGGTGGGACTTGGTCCCCCAGCATTGTACATGGCATGAGAGGTGAGCACAGTCCTCCGCTGCCATAAAGGTCCCTCTTTAGTCCTCCATATTTGGACCAATCCGGACTCGGACAGCACGACAGAAGATCGGGTAGGATTGTGTTTCTTTTTAATCAGATCTCTGTATTATTTCTCAGGTCTTCAATCAATTGTTAAGCACATTTTAACCATGAGCAAGCACAAATTGGTTCAGGCACTTGGGAAGGGGGCACTAAAGCCAGTAGCCTCCACTAACGCAATCACTAATTATCTAACCAACATTATGGGCCTATTGAATAATGAGATTATTAACTCAGAGGAGAGACTGGCCACAACCAAAACTGCTCTACATAGTGTAATGGATAATGCTGTCGAAGGAGATGCTCCAACAGAACTAGTGACTCTACCCAAAAAGAAAAATGTCCCACCACCATGTGTTTCTGATGCCCCCCTTTGATCACTGAAGATTAACTCATACGTGAGGCATCTCCCCATCTCCCCCCCCCCACTGCAAAGAAAAGCTATCAGCTAGTGGATACGTTAGCCACAAAACTGAAGAAGGGGAATATAACTACAAGGGTGCATTGAAAAAAATGTGTCCCTAAGATACCCAGGGTAACCCATAAAAAGAAAAGCCACCAAACTCAGTCAAATTAACGGACTTGACACTAAAGAAGCTATATACTAAAATGAAAACCTTGGAGGGATCGCTAAAGAAGTACCTGGAGGACATTAAGATTGGGATCTCCAATTTGGAAATATCTGTAAAAAAAGTGCTGGCTCTGATTAAAAGGCCAGTACCAAATGGGTATACTGCTACAGAGGAGATGACACAGATTGATTTACCACCACCCACTTTAGTCTGTGCAGCTCCCCAACATCCTCCCTTAGCTCCCATGACAGTAATACTTCTATGAGTAGTGAAGTTTGTGTAGATATGACTTCGCACCTTCCACCAGAAGCAACACCCTCTGTTACCATACTAAGAAATGTTCCCAAACTAATGCCCCGTGTAACTGAAACATGGGTTGAACTGAAAAATGAGGTGATACACTGGATGGCCAAAGAGTTTTGGGACACTGTGAAAGGGTCACGTCCCCTACCTAGTCGAAGCAGCTTCTTCCCTCAAGGTCCCGGACCTCACCATCTGATCCTGTGGCGTCCATAGCAACTCAGACTCCACCCCTCTCTCCTTCTTTGCAGGAGCCAATCGCGACGAGCGAAAACCCGGGAGGACTCTCCAGTAATCCCGGAAGCCCCTCCCCCAACCCGGAGGCGGAGTGCGGAAAAGCCGGAAACGAAGACTGCAGTTGGTTCAAGCAAGTGGACTCCTGGCAGGAGACGGCGTGCGGAGAACCTGAGGAGAATATAGTCTGTGACCTTCGTGAGGTAGATAATGGAACACTCAACCGTTAAAAATGAAACACTAACCTTGTAATTAAATCCTGGAACGTCGCAGGAGTAAAAAACAAATTAGGGAACTTAGAGTGGCTGGACATAATTTACCAAACTCATCTAGTTTGTTTACAAGAGACCTGGGCAACTTACAAATTCTATGTGGAAGGCTTTACTTCATTTTTAACACCGGCAACTCCCACAGAGGCAGCCCAACTAATTTTTACAACTATACCATCTTTCACAAGTCGTATTAAGGATGATTTCATACCAATATGGCTAGGGGATTTTAATATAAGCCAGTGCAATAGGACGGGATCAAAAAGCTGTGGCTACTTAAAAACCAATGGGGAGGGGATGCCACACTTTCCGCATAACTTATTTGGGGAGGCAATAAACAAAATTATTTTTTAATACACTATGGAGCTGCTAGAACATTCTAAAGAGTCTGGGTTACAACAAGTATCAACCTTCCATGGGAATGGTCGATGCTCCATAATCGACCATATTCTGGTCTCCGGAAATGGGCAGTGACTAAAAACTGAATTCAAGAATACCCCAAGTGCCTTCAGTGACCACTCCCCCTTGACAGTGGTTTTTAATATAAACACCACATGGCTAAAAGGGCCATAACTTGCAAATCATATTGAAATGCAGGGAAGAAACTGCATCAGCTTGAAATAGACCAATATAAATGGCACCGCTCTTACAGAAACAATCATGGTGGAGAATCTTACTGATTTTAATATATGCACTGATCTGGGGTCCCCACCGCTGTGTATCATATCAGCCTTCTGCAAATTAATGGCAGAAATATTGGTTAAGTTAAGACCTACTAATAGAAGTATGGGAAATAAGAAACAGGAATGGTTTGATAAGGATTGTTCTTTGGCAAACAGAAACCTAAGAAAAGCCCTATGTTATACCCCAAGAGAAATGGATAAAGTTAGTAATCTGAGAGCTGCGTATAAACATGCTTTGGCCAAAAGGAAAAGAGATATGCAGGACAGGGTCTGCTTCGATCTATTACAGGCTGCTGAGACAAATGATAATAACTTATTTTGGAAGACAAAAAATCACCCTTTCCTGAAAGATATAGCGGATCCTAGGGTAGAAGCTCTTGTACAACAGGGGGATGGGATCGAACATTTTGGTACCATTTTTAATCCAGATAACCTCACTATAGATCTACCCACCTCATCTGTATATACTACTCATGCTGTAGACATTTCACCAATAAGCTTAGAAGAGGTAACTAACAGCCTAAACAAAACTGTTAATGCAAACGTCCCTAGACCTGAAGGGGTCCCAATAGACATCTTCAAGACACATGACATTCTATGGGGCCCTTTTTTAACACAAGTGTGTAACGCAACAGTTGAAGGTTTCCTACCCGCTACTGGGACAGAAAGTACAATTGTAGCAATATTTAAAAGGAGAGATAGAGGAGACCCAAGATGCTACTGACTAATATCCCTCCTGGACTCTAATGGGCCGAATCCTCCTGAATAGGTTAAAACAATGGGTGAACGATAATCATATCCTCACGGACACACAACATGGGTTCAGGAGGGATGCTGGTACGATAGAAAAATGTGTCAATTTACATCTGTTCATCAACAATTATACAGAAGCAAAAGAGGGCCATAGATACTTGTTCTTTGCAGTTCTAAGCGGTGTGTTCAATCTGGTAAACCATGGTAAGCTATGGAAAACCCCTACGGATATGGGTGCCCCGATTGGTATTATTATTTATCTGTCACAATTTTATTCCCATTTGACTGCACAGGTATGATCTGAGGGAAATGTACCTAACGTTTCAAGGTTGCCTGGGGGATCTGACGCGGTGTGTCCTTGTCCCCTGCTTTTTTCACTTTATATAAATGGGGTGGACGAGATGCTACAAAAAGCGAAGGCCGATGCCCCCTTGGGCGGATTGCGCCGGGTTCCAATCCTACTATATGCAGTCCATGCTGTTCTATTATCTAGAACTGCAAACGGCCTGCAGCTCCTGATTGATAACTTTGTCACATTTATGGACGACAAAGAAAGGAATATCAGTTTAAAGAAAACATATACTATGGTAAGTGGACAAGGAAGGGCAAAAAATAGGTCACATCATATTAGGGGATTGAGTTTAGCTGAGACCCAAACATTTAAAAAAAATTAGTAATCCAATTTACTGCGGATGGACGTTGGGAAATCCAATTGAACACAAGTAAAATCTAATTTCTAAGAGCCATAGAATCCATTTTTAGATTCACAACTAAAGTCGGCCATAAATCAATTAGGGAAATACTGATGCTATATAAAAGTACATGCCTCATGAGTGTTAGCTATGGGTCCACACTATGTGGGTGGGTAAAATGTGTCCCCTCACAAGTTCAAGAGAACCTGTCTTCAGATTGGCTGCTGGCTGTGTCAAAATCTAGCTCATCCTATATTATACATAAGGTAGCAGCAGTTCCATTTTTAGAGGATGATCTAAACACCAGTCCTGTTATATTTAGGCATAAGATATGGAGGAAAACCGAGACAAAGTTCACCAAAGAAATAATACTTGATTGCCTACCACTGGATTCTTGGAAGAAGATAAGATGGCTGGTATACACAGATAGCCATCTGAGAAAAGTAGATAACAGCATTGGAGTAAAGGATACTGTCAATATTCCACGATATAGTAAAACTGAGGTAAAAGTCATACTAAGGGGTAAGACTGATGCAGAAAGAGATAGTCATGGGTGTAACAAATCTAGGGTGCGCAGATATCTTTCAGACCTGGCACAAGCTGATTTGCAAAACTACCTTTTAAATGTTAAGAATACACAACATAGATTCTACCTCACCAGATTGCATTTAAGGATATTGCACTTGAGGGTTGCCTTTCCGAAAATGGGGGCCTGGGCCCAGACATTACCAAAATGTCCATGTGATTGTATATCCAGTCAAAGCACTATGCATTTTATCTTGTTTTGTAAATTGTATAAGGATCTAAGAAAACAATACTTATTACCAGTTTTCAAAACTGGTAAATATATTTATTATCAGGAAGCTTTTAAGTATTTATGCGCACTAGAAAATGTGGATATCTGTTTCTCTGTCACTTCATTTATTATTTCTGCTCTTGTCAAAGGAAAAATCTTCCACATTTAGAAGTTCTGACTTATGAGGACACACTATGAATTCACTGAAGAAGTTTATAACTATTTATTTTTAAGTGTGCTATATTAATGACCTTTTATTTGTTAGAGCTTTTTAACTGTATTATAAAATGTAATAGGCATAAATGCAGTGTACTTTTTGCCCCATGCAATTAGAGATGTTTTTACCTAAAGCAGAGAAATGGGCACTATGGGGGTTAATGGGGGTCATTAGGATGGCAAAGACCGCCCGCCATCCTCACGGGGATTGGGACCGCCCCCCTTAAGGGCGGGGGTCCCGTGGTGGGGATTAGGATGCGCCCACAACAGTGGCGGGCACATCCCTCATTGTTAACATTGTGGTGGGCAGTGCTCTCAGCACCGCCCGCCACAATGCTAAAAATGCATATATGCATTTGCATACACAAAGCAGCAGGCACGGCGCGGTGCCTGCCTCTTCGTGTATGCAAATGCTGGGGGGTATCACAGGTACCCCCCGTGTGGACCCCCCACCTCTCCTTCACTCTGGGGGCCCCCAGAGTGAAGACCGCATCTAACTAAGCATCTAACTAAGCCCATTGTAATATGGCTGGCGGTGTCTAATAGACACCGCCACCATATTGAACCTTTTCCGCCCTGGCCGCAAGGCGACCGTGGCGGAAAAGCGGCGGACGGTGTTTCCCCCCCGCCATAGTAATATGGCGGGGGGGGGGAATGGGTGGCGGGCGGGCATGAATGTCGGGCATATCGCCACCGCCATCATGGCGGTGGCGATCCGCCCGACATCCTAATGGGCCCCCTATATGAAGTCTGCGACACGATTAATGAATTGAATATAGTATGCCTATGTCCACATTTCCCCACTCACAGAATTTTTTGAACAAGCTCATTCACCTTCAATATTTTCTTTTTGTTTTTTTGCAGGGATGGCTCCAGCAGGTGAGGCACGGTAACAAGTGCCACTAAGGAATGGCAGTTAGTCCCCATGCAGCAGTCCAGGTCCTGCTACTGAATAGTGGCACAACTGCTGCTGTACTGTGGGACAAATGTTATTCCTTGGTGGGGGGCAGAGGGGGTTGTCACCTCAGCAGAAGTTGGACCTATTTTTCTGAGTTTTTGTGTTCCCCAATTGTCCCATATATTTTCACACCCAGATGCCGATATCTCAACATACTACCTCTATACACACCTCCTAGATGTCACTTTCTACATTTTTTAAATTTGTGCACCCCAAATGGTCAGCAGTGTCTCCCGAGAGCTCCTTTTTCAGCAGTGCCCCTCCAAGATCCATGTCTGTCATTCACTTGTTAATTTGTTTCTTTTAGTTCTAGAACACTTATGCACTGAACACTGCTGCCCTCCAATGGGTCGATCAAGGTATATGAAACAGAAAAACATATAGAATTATAGAAGGGTATGATGTTCTGAGTGACATGAATTAGACAACGAGAGCAAAGCTCATTCCCTTAATTCGCTATTTACCCATCTAAAAGTTTAAGTTATGTATGTTCCCCAAAACATCTGCCCCTGCTTTCAACTGCTATGCAGGAACAGAGGAGAAATGGGAGAGCCATACATAACATGGCTACTCCTCCCTGTGCCAAATATTAAATAAAATATCTGACCTCACACCAAACCCCACCAGCCTCTGTGGCCTCCTTCCATCTCCTTCAGAAGCTGTACTGCCTGCTCTCACAGAGTCCAGCCAGAGCAGCCTAGAATTCCTTTATGAAATAGCGAAAATACATAGATCTGTAGCCCACGGTTGCTACGTCACAGCAGTGAACTGTCCAATTTAGAATGTCACATTCACTTTAATGGCTCTCAGTGAGAGACAAACATGACAAAGAAATAACAGTAATGCACTCTGAGAAATAGAGGATCTCATCCATATCATAGCAGGGACTATTCTGACAGACTGGAACACTGGCTGTGGCCCTCTTATACAGCTACTTTCAGAGGCTAAGTTATCGAGGCAGGTACCTTGTTGTTCCATGGCTCTAGGGCAGGCTAGGAGGTCTTTCAAGAGCTCGAGTGACCCAAAAATGAAGATGTCACAGAACATAAACCAATATTTTAAGCTATTTTGCCCACAATAAGACTATTCAGTTTAGTCACAAACTAAGGTGAGGAGGGGCAGATAGGGCTCATAAGACATAACTGATCACAAATGGGTAAGTTCCTGGGATGGAAAAATCACTGAGGATTGACCCGCATGTGTTCCAGGGGAGAGTTGCAATCACGGCACAACCACAGAAGAACAAAGAAAATACTGTGTGCCAGATTCAGAAAGGTAAACTTACACTTTTCGGTATTCATAAACACACCATTTAATAGTAACTTTATGACTGCAATAACTCCACCGTTGGGACTAATAACTCCGCACATAAAAAGACAGGCCTGTCCTTTTTATGTAGGGAATTCTCCGCAGTCGAAAAGTTACTATTACATTATTTGTGAATACAAAAAAAGAGTTAACTTTACCTTTGTGAACTGGGTCCAATGTATTTTTCAATTTATTTTCCTTAAAATCCGCAGACATATTTGGAAAGGTGTAGAAATCTCACTAGGATGAAGGCTTTGATAATGAGGGTTGTGAATATTTATTTAGAGGCTGTATTCCATCTTATCTTCAGATATCTTATCTTCTGTCAACAACCTCATGAATCTCAGAGTACTAGTACAGCATCCTTGCGTGCATCATTCCACCCAGCCAATAGGTATTTTGGGCCTGATTATGAGTTTGGCGCTCTTCCTGTAAGACCTTTGACATTTGAGATGAGCAAATTCAGAGTGTTGCTGGTGTGGCAGGGTGCTCTACACAGCAGCTGCTCTCCACCAAAACTTGGGAACTACCCAGAGTTCTCTGCTCCTTTTTTGCATAATGTATGCAGCACTCTAGGCCTGAAAGGGTGTGTGTGTGTATATATATATTCACTGAAAAAACCATAGGTTATAGACCATATATAGTTAGGAATTAGCATTTAAAAAACCTTATTTTACTCACACAAAACCATTGAAATTCCATATATAGTTAGTTGCACTAACTATATATCGCGCACCCGCAATCCACTGCTGATGATGTCACATATTACATCATTCATGACATGGTCAGTGACATCACTGATGACATCACTGATGACATCTCAAATGACATCACTGATGACATCACTGATGACATCATCCAGTGACTGTGTGTTTCTGTAAAGTTTAAATATGTTTTACATATTGAAGAATGAGTAGATGTAGAAGTGTCTGGATGAAGGATTTAGTAGGTGCGTGACTGACTGTATGAGTGAGTGATTAAATGTGTCTCACTGAGTGCATGGGTTAGTGACTAAACTGTCTTAATTTGTGCATCATTATGTCTGTTGTTCTGTAAACTGCTGCATGTGTTGATCAGTAGCTATATGAGTAACTATATGGGTTATTGATTGATTGCCCAAGTATTTGTATGGGAGACTGAGTGTGTGTGTGGCTGGCTGGGAGGTGTGTGACTCTGTGCAGATCAATGTGTACTTGTATCAATGATTGTATAAGAGAGTAATTATGTGTTAGTATATGTTTCAAAATGTAAGGTGCTCTATGTTTAACTGTATAGATTAGAAAATGGAAGTGTGATTGATTCTTTACAGGACTGACTAGGTGTGTGAGTAACTCCATGGATGAGTGACAGAGTGTGAGAGTCTGTATAGGTGTATGAGTGCATATGATAGTGTTGTAAAGATGAGTGATTGTATGTATGAATGATTGTATGGGTAAATGAGTGAATGTGTGTGTAAACATAGGAATCACTGAGTGCGTATGTAGTAACTAGTATTGGTGTGTCAATGGTTTCAAAAATTATACTCTGTATTTAACACTGGGTGTAACAGAGGTTATATTAAAGTGTGAGGAGATGCATTGTATTGTCACATGAATGATATCATCAGTGATGTGGTCATTGATGTCAAATGAGATGTCATCAGTGATGTCATCAGTGATGTCATTTGAGATGTCATCAGTGATGTCATCAGTGATGTCACTGACCATGTCATGAATGATGTAATATGTGACATCATCAGCAGTGGATTGCGGGTGCGCGATATATAGTTAGTGCAACTAACTATATATGGAATTTCAATGGTTTTGTGTGAGTAAAATAAGGTTTTTTAAATGCTAATTCCTAACTATATATGGTCTATAACCTATGGTTTTTTCAGTGAATTTTCAAGGTTTTGTAAATGCTAATTCCTAACTATATATGGTCTATAACCTATGGTTTTTTCAGTGAATTTCAATGGTTTTTTAATAGCAAATATCATAAGCTGTCGAATGTCAAGTACGTGGTAAGAATTTTTTTTTTCGTGTTTATGCACACTGATCTGCTTTGATTGCTGCCCCCCACCCCTCATTTCTATTAGGAGTACTCTCTCTTTGCAGATAGTGAAGGGTAGTTAACGCAGCCCTTTGCCCCCTTTGTAATCCGTCGTGCCTGCTTCTCTCTCCATTTGATTGATTGTTCTCTTTGGTTCATTCTCTATTTACAAACAAGCACAGAGTCGCAATACTCTGTTTAGTCTTTGCAGATAGCGAAAAATCGTGTAAAAAAACAAAAGGAATCGAGCAAAATCAGTAGGCCACTAATGGGATCTCTTTTGACCTCGCTAAAATAGAAACATTAGGAACAACCTGTTGAAAATAGCAATGCGTATGTATATAAGCGGCGTTCATTTGTGTTCACAGTACCCCTTGTTGATTGTTTCAATCGAGCATTGAATTGTTCGAAGTTAATTCTCTTAAGGATCTTCTCTACCTGCAAACGAGGAAGAATAGGAATATTCTATCTCCCTTTGCAGATAGTGAAGGGTAGGTAACGCAAGCCTTTAACACGTCGTACCTATTTCATTCCTCATTGATTGATTGATTGTCCGAACATTGACTGTTTGGGAATTAGTTCTTTTTGGAGGTATTCCCTGTTTGCAAATAAACGTAGGAAAATCTTTGCAAGTAGTGAAAGGGTACGTAATGCGGACCGTTCTCCCCCGTTGTAATCTGTCATGCCTATCTACTCCCCACTGATTGATGCACCTTTTTCACCCGGACCATTTACTAGAGATACGTCATCTGGCCCGACCAGAGAGCACCCCTAGTGAAAAGGACATATGCAATAATAACGAAGTGATCACTGTATCCTGTTAACAGAAACTTTACCATGAAACAACCTGGAAAGAAAAAAATAGGAAAACGAAAATCAGTAGGCCACTGATGAACATGAACTTTTATTAAACAACGAACAAAGAAACGATAACATAACGTAATGATAAAACCTATTAATGTCCTAGAAACAAGAAAACGTTAAAATATGCCAGTGGTGAGAGACCAGAAAAACAGTAAGAGAAACCAAATCACCCCTCGCTGTCCCACCGCCTGCCACGCCAAAAAAATCGATAGACTAGGGAAAATGCAAGTCAGTAGAACATCCACCCCCACTCTGGAAACTTCCAAGGTGGGGCAGGGTTCCGGCTACGCCCAGCCGGGAGCAGCCCATATAAGGCAGGTCCTGATGCCACGCCTCGGCCAGGAGATCCTAACGTAGGGTGTAGCCGAAGGAGAGGCCGAGGCCAGCGGGACCCGGCCAGGGGATTGCCTTTACAACGCTGAACAGTTGCAGGGGGGGGGAATGTCTCCTCGACCCTCCCCTCTCTCTCCCAGTCCGGCCGCGGTGGCCCTTGAGAGTTGCAGTCCCGCCACATGCTCTTCCGGTCCGACCACCAACGGTCGGGGGGCCGAGGCCGACGGGATCCGGCTGCAGCCAATAAACCAAGAAACCCGTTCATGGGGCCAGAGCCAGGGGCGTCCGGCCGACATCCACCGGAAGCCCGGCCCGAAGACGGACGGGACACTTCTTTCTTTTATAATGGCTGCGACAACACTGGGGGGGGATGTCTTGCACATGCCTCCGACCCCCCCCTCGTCCTCATCGCCTGGTCCGGCCATAACAAATCTCAAGTGAGACGCCGTGGGGTGCACTGGGAGGGAGAGACGGTGCGAACAGGCCTCTCCCGCCTCCCCAGGTGGAGGCTTCCCAGCTGCACCCTCAGCGCTCCAGGCGCCCGGAAAAGGGTTCTTCCACTGTGGCCATGCTGCAACGTCTCGCCCGGCAGGGTGGAGCCCGTCTGCTCATGTGACCCCGCGATCGCCGGTAGCTGCCGAACTCTCAAAATGGCGGTCGACCTGGCAAGAGCGGGCCCAACATAAAGAAATGGCCCGGTCACTGGTTGACTCCACCACCGTAGTCCTCCACGACCTTGAAGATTCTAGAGGAGCCGCGGGAGTCTCCGACCCCCGATGGGGAATGACTGCCATGATCGCCCGTGGAGTGACGAAACTGTATCCGCGGGACGTCGGCGCTCCCATGCTGGCGCCAGCCTCACTTTGAATTACTAGAATCCTGCAGACCTCACTTCCGGTGAAAGCACAGTGTGACCCGGTAGGAAAAATTATTGCACCCCCTCCCCTTTTTGACTGATAGTTCAAACCACCGATCCTTTCCTTTGCCCTTTTAACGGAACTTTGGACTGCCTCCCCCTCTTTTACATTTTCTAGAGAAAACAAAACATTAACCACTACATTAGCATAGCAGTTGACACCAGAACTGTTTTCAAATTGAAAACCAACAACATCTTCAACAGAATCCTTTTTGTTTCTGCTGTGACCCTGCTACAGCACAGGCATTGTCCCCAGCAGTAATTCTGCAATGCCGGTAAGAATAGCTGTGGTGCCTACTGGACTCACTCACCCCCGCGGCACCCCACGCCGTTTTTTGCTGGGCGGCAACTTACTAGACATCACTTTCGTGCCATCTAGATTTCAGCGCGTTCTGCTGCCTTGGAACTATTCGCACAACAGACCGCTACTGACAAGAATATTTCATTATTGGTGCTGTCAATTTCAATAAATCTATTGGATAATTAAAAAGAAATTGCCACGGTCTCTTCGTTGTTTAAATGTTTTTACTGTTTTTGTTTTGTTGTATATATTTATATGTTATTAAAGTTTTATATTCCTACTACTTTGTTGGAGTGCTATATATTTTTAATGTGACACATAATTGTAAAAACTTTGATGTACAAAGAGTCATTCCTGGAATCTTCCGCTTCAGGCTCGGTCCCCTCCCCAATCACAATACAGGATGGTTTTCAGATAGTAGGAACACGTGTGGTGTGACGGATCTCATCGAGTGTGGGCCTTGATCTACTATAACTCCTTTGAAGAGGGGTGATTCTTTACAGCTGGGGCCATAAACTACATCTGCAGGGCTAGCTGATAGCCTGGACAATCGGACACAGAGAAAGAGGAGTGTCAGAGGGTGCGGTAGTGAATAGGGCGAAAGGGAGGTGTCGGGCGGGCACAGAGTGTGATTCTCAGGGAAGAGCAGCGCAGATGGGGGGAGGTTTATTGCCAATGCATAAGACAGAGAGCGGTGGTGACCAGTGCCTAGGGAAGATGCTTGCGTGGGTGAGGAGCCATGCTACGAATCGACAGCGTGCAGAGAGTGGGTCTGGTCAAGACATCTAAAATGGCTGCCGTGCACGACAAAAGTGTGGCATTTCAAAAAAGGCAAGATGGCGCAAACAATGTTTTTCAACACTTCCTCATTTCCTTCGAATCGAACGTTAACAGACGTTGGGGCATATTACCAAAGTTAAGCGATATTTATCGCTAACGATGCTTACCAACCAATTTTTTACCACTAAGCATCGTCAGAAATTATCGAAGATAAACCTTACTATTATCAAGGTTTATCGCAAATGCGATAATAAACGGCCGCAATGCATGAATATCGCTAAAAACTCAGCGATATTCATGCATTACCGAGCTAATACTCTTAGCCATGTTATCCACCTCCCATTGGATAACATGGCTAAGAACTGCTCAGGGCAGGTGTTACTTTTTGGAGATATTCGCGCTTAGCGCGAATATCTCCAAAAGTTGGTAATAGGAGATAGATATCTTGCATGTTGTAATGCAAGTTATTGTGGTATATGGAACTCATACCATAATCTCTCAGGAAAGCAGAAACTGATCCTTTTGGGACCGCCTAAAAAGGCCTAGGGGGTGAGGAGTACTCTACTTTGCCCCCTTTTCACGTTCCGAACTATTTTATTTTACTCTCTTCTGTAATTACACAAAATACCAGCGATAAGATGCATCGGAGACACACAGTGAGAGAAAGGAGGCCGGAGATGAAGAAGACATGTAAAATACACATTGGAGATAATATAGTGGCAGAAGGGAAGTAAATATGAGTAAACTTACCATGTAACATAAAAATGTTGCACTCTATACTATAAGTCTCATTTTATACTACAATCACTTCGCTACAACCTCATAAATTAAAAATAAAAATGAATAATGTCTCAAACAATTTTTGATTTCTAAATATAAATTTATTCTTCAGAATTTTCTAAATTTGAAAGAACTAGTAACATGTCCTCATCAGCAATGTCCTCATTAAAAGTCTCCAATGATGATTCTTGTAACTCTATGGTCTCCAAACACTCGATAAATTCGCCATCAAGAGATTGATCAAAAAAATCATTCAAGTCATCTCCTCCTTGTGACAATATTTCATTATTGGTGCTGTCAATTTCAATCAATGTAGTGGAATCATTCAAGTCATCTCCTCGTGACAATATTTCATTATTGGTGCTCTCAATTTCAATCAATGTAGTGGAATCATTCAAGTCATCTCCTCCTTGTGACAATATTTCATTATTGGTGCTGTCCATTTCAATCAATCTAATGGAATCATACAAGCCATCTCCTCCTTGTGACAATATTTCATTATTGGTGCTCTCAATTTCAATCAATGTAGTGGAATCATTCAAGTCATCTCCTTGTGACAATATTTCATTCTTGGTGCTGTCCATTTCAATCAATCTAATGGAATCATACAAGTCATGTCCTCCTTGTGACAATATTTCATTATTGGTGCTCTCAATTTCAATCAATGTGTTGGACAATTCAAAAGAAATTGCCACGGTCTCTTCATTGTGAGCCATTTTATTTTGAAATTGCTTGCTGTAAATTGCAGAAAAAAATAATCACTTTCATTTATCGTCTTTAGTAATACATAATATAAAACTAACTTTATCAAGTATTTAGTATAACAGAAGGACTGCAAATAAATAACAGAAAACATTTTTCAAATTATCTTCAAGTGTACAACATAGTTCCCCTTACAAATTAACAACTCACCTTTTTAAAAGTAGCAGAAGTGTTAGTACTGTGTAAATCAAACACCAGAAATTCACCACCAAAAATTCCTCACAAATGTACCTCAGACAGTAGTATCACAAAATGGCTGTGGTTTCCTCTCATTTGACATATATACATAACCAATTAACTTTCATCACACACAAATACAAAACCAAAGTAACATTTTAATTGGTTCTAAATTTCAACACTTTCAAATGTGTTTTCCCCATGCAATTTTCCATAGGACATTTACATACGTCTACAGCCTGAATGGCTGAACGGAATTACACCAAACTTGGCAAAATGGTACATCAAACCTAAGAGGTCAGGAAGGATCTACTATGCCCCCTTATGGTCATTTCCCCCTTCGCTTTGGCCTCCTCTTGTCTCTCAATCCTACCGAGGGACAAGATGGCGGCCGCTACGGACTGTTTGGAATGTTGACAGACGCCGGAGAACCAATCAGCTTCGCAAAGCTCCGTAACGCGAAAAGTACGCGAAGCGGAGCGCTGTTACAGATATATATCTTTTTTTGAACGTTAATTTCTCAAAATCCACTGGAGCACATATATTGAGACCTAGCAAAGGCACATCGGGCTACCAGTCCCTAATATTTTGCCAAGTTTCGTGCAAATCCATTCAGCCGTTCGATTATTATTATTTTGGTTTTTTTTTGCCCCGCGGGGCCCTTTTAAAACCTCCACATCAAACCTAGGGGGTCAGCGAGGATCTACTATGCCCCCTTATAGTTATTTCCCCCTTTGTTTTGACCTCCTCTTGTCTCTCGATCCTACCGAGAGACAAGATGGCGGCCGCTACGGACTGTTTGGAATGTTGACAGACGCCGGAGAACCAATCAGCTTCGCTTCACAAAGCTCCGTTGCGCGAAAAGTCCGCGAACCAGAGCGCTAACCGGTCCGCTGTTACAGATATATATCTTTTTTTAAACGTTAATTTCTCAAAATCCACTGGAGCACATATATTGAGACCTACAAAAGGCACATCGGGCTACCAGTCCCTACAATTTTGCCAAGTTTCGTGCAAATCCATTCAGCCGTTCGGGCTAAAAGTGAGGCCAACCGCCCTATGGAAAACTCAATGTTAAAAACACGTTTTGGGACCCCCCTTTTTTCTCGGCCCCCCCTTGACGAACCCCCCCCAAATTTTCAAGGGCTGCTCAGAAACAAAATGTGCCATTTTCCTGAAAATTTCAGCCAATTCCGTCCACAAACGCCAAAGTTATTAGACATAGAATTTTCAAAAAACCCATAGAGAAAAAATCCTAACTATATATACCTACTGGCGACCGCCAGTAGGTAATATATATATATATATATATATATATATATATATATATATATATATATATATATATATATATATATATATATATATATATATATATATATATATATATATATATATATATATATATATATATATATATTTTTTTTTTTATTTTTTTTGTTTCACTGAACCAAAAACCATAGGTTTTAGGGAGATTTATAGTTAGTTGGACATTTCACTCCTACAAAACCAGAGAATTTCCCCCATTATAGTTAGCAACTCGCGCCCCCGCAATGCACTGCTGATGATGTCACATATTACATCACTCATGACATGGTCAGTGACATCACCGATGACATCTCAAATGACATCACTGATGACATCATCCAGTGACTGTGTGTTTCTGCAAAGTTTAATGTTTAATATATATAGGGAAAGGCATATTGAAGAATGAGTGGGTGTATAAGTGTCTGAATGGATGATTTAGTCGGTGTGTGACTTACTCTATAAGTGAGTGATTAAACGTATCTTACTGAATAAATGTGTTAGTGACTAAACTGTGTGAATGTCTGTATCCGTCTGTCTGTTGGTGTGTAAGTGGCTGCATGGTTTTGTGAATAGCTACATGAGTGTCTATATGGGTTATTGATTGGTTGTCTGAGTATCTGTATGGGTGCCTGAGTGTTTATGTGGGTGGGGTGTGTGTGACTCTGTGCATAGATGTGTAAGTCGGTGATTCACTGGGTGCATGGTTTCAAAAGTGCATCTGTGATGGACATTATGGGTGGGTGAGTGTGGGGTGTGTTATTGAGTGAATGTATATCTCAGTGGTACATGTGTGAGTAACTGCATATGTGAAAGGCAGTATATATGTGTGTTGGAGTATATAAATGGCTATAAGTAAGAGTGTTTGATTGTGGGAGTGGCTGTATGGATGAGTGTGTGTGTGTGTATCAGTGATTGTATAAGAGCGTAAGAATGTGCTAGTATTTGTATGAGTAAATGAGCTGGAGTGTGTATAACTGTATAGGTGAGTAAATGGCAGTGTGATTAGTTATTTGCATTACTGACTAGGTGTGTGAGTACCTCTGAATGAGTGGTGGTGTATGTGTGTCTATATAGGTGTATGAGTGCATATGATAATCCTGTACTGAGTGACCATAAGTATGAGTGACTGTACGGATGAGTGAGTGGATGTGTGTGTAAACCTAAGAATCAGTGAGTGGGTATGTTGTTATTGGTGTTGGAGTGTCTATGGTTTTGAGAATGCCATTTTGTAATTCAGAGTGGGTGTACCAAAGGTTATAATAGAGTGTGAGAGATGCTTCAAATTATCACATGGATGATGTCATTAGTGATGTCATGAGTGATGCCATTTGAGATGTCATCAGTGATGTCACAGACCATGTCATGAGTGATGTAATATGTGACATCATCAGCAGTGCATTGCAGGGTGCAAGTTATAGTTAGCTGAACTAACTATAATGGGGGAATTTCTCTGGTTTGGTACGAGTGTAATGTTGAACTAACTATAACTTTCCCTAAATCCTATGGTTTTTTCAGTGAATTTCTAAGGTTTTTTAAAAGCTAATTTCTAACTATGAAGTGCCTGAAACCTATGGTTTTTTCAGTGAATTTCAAAGGTTTTTTAAATGCTAATTTCTAACTAAAATGTGCCTCAAACCTATGGTTTTTTAAGTGAATTTCAAAGGTTTTTTAAATGCTAGTTTCTAACTATGCCTACAGAGGTAGGACATGTGAAGAAAGAAGAAAAAACGCACAGAAAGAAGCAAAAGCCATGCAGAAAGAAGCAACAGAAGTCCACAAAGACGAAGAACAATGCAGGAAGAAGCAAGACATGTGCAGAAAGAACCAACAGAGGTGCAGAAAAAGGCCTTGTTGCAAAATCATCCTGTGTCCACAACTTTTTCAGACGGGTACTGGTGGTAACTGACTCTGACTAACCAGGCCGAGAGTCAGTGCTATGCTAAAAGACACTATGCGTTGGGGTACCCCTGTGATTAGCATGACCTCCTCTGTAAGGCCCTAGTACATAATAGGGTAGGGGGATTAAAACTACATCTAAGTCAGAGGTGCAGAAATATGCTACTTTTAACTAGTAGTCACGTTTGCAGAGTGGTGGAGAAAAGTTGCTGGGCGTCCAACCAACGCTCAGGAATTCTGGTGCGTAGGACTTACAAGAGGTACCAGGAGGGATTCTTGGCCCTCAAACTCCCTCAGGACTAAATTGGACTTCACCCCCATCCTGTAGTCTGCCACGAGGCACGTTTGCAGAGTGGTAGAGAAAGGGAGCCAATAACCTCCGAAGATGTCTTAGCAATCCCACTGTGTGGGACTTACTGGAGGTAACAAGAAGGGTAGTTGGCCCCAAAGGATATCCTTGGGGGCCAACTTTCTAAACTATTACCTCCAGTCAGTCCCACACAACAGCAATGGTATGTACTCGTACCAGGCCACACCCACTTTGCCCACCACTCTAAAAACGCGCTCCCTGGCGCACTCTTGGATGGAGATTGAAGTCCCCTTCACTGCTGGGGGTCTTTTATAGGCCAACTAGCCTATCTTTTACCTCCAGTAAACCCCATGCAGTGTGATTGGTGAGAAGTAGACAAAGGCTATGCCCCCTTTCTCCACCGTTCTGCAAACGTGCCCCCTGGATTGTTGTAAGTTGGGGGATTAAGTCCCCTTGAATCCTGAGGGTCCCTGGGGTCCAACTAGCCCACCAGGTACCTCCAGTAAGCGCCACAGAGCTGCGTTGCATAGAGATGTAAAAAGGGGCATGGCCTGGACCACCTCTCTGCAACACACCCCTGCGGCGCTTACTGAAGGTAACCTGGTGGGCTAGTTGGGCCCCATGGACCCTCAGGATTGAAGAGGAATTAATTACCCAACTTTAAACACGCTACAGGGCGTGTTTGCACACATGTCACCTCAGGCCCCGCGCTCTCCCTTCACCACTGTACAAACGCGCCTGTGGCATGTTTTAAGTTGGGGGATGAAGTCCCCCTAATTCCTGAGGGTCCTTGGGTTCCAACTAGCCCATGAGGTACCTCCAGTAATCTCTACAGAGCTGCGTTGCAGAGGTGTGAAAAGGGGCATGGCTTGGGAGTCCTCTCTGCAATGCAGGCCAGTGGCACTTACTGGAGGTACCTGGTGGGCTAGTTGGCCCCTAGGGGCTCTCAGGATTGAAGGGGAATTAATTCCCCAAGTTCAAACACGCCACAGGGCGTGTTTGCACGCATGTCACCTCAGGCCCCGCCCCCTTCCTTCACCACTGTGGAAACACGCCTGTGGCATGTTTTAAGTTGGAGGATAAAAGTCCCCTTGAATCCTGAGGGTCCCTGGGGTCCAACTAGCCCACCAGGGGCCTTATTTATGAAGGCCTTGCGTCGCCGGTGCGTCACGTTTAACATGGGAAAAAGTGACGCACCGGCGGCACAAGGCCTTCATAAATAAGGCCCCAGGTACCTCCAGTAAGCGCCACAGAGTGCGTTGAGGAGAGGTGTAAAAAGGGGCATGGCCTGGACCACCTCTCTGCAACGCAGGTCTGTGGCACTTACTGGAGGTACCTGGTGGGCTAATTGGCCCCAGGGATCCCCAGTATTGAAGGGGAATTAATTCCCCAACTTGTGTTGCTGGGAGGGGGTGGGGCCACGGCGATGCTTGTCTTTTTAAAAATATGTATATTTTTAGGAAGGAGAGCTGTGTGGCCCCCCTTCCTTTCCTACTTTATGGGTGCTGGGGACCCCACCCCCCAGGGCCTGACCCCTATATTTTTCAAATATTGAAGGGGGCTACGTGGCCCCCCTCCCAAGGCCATATTCGGCATCTGGGACCACATCCCCCGGGTCATGGGCAGTGTTTATTTTAAACTATATATATTTAGGGGGGTGTTGTGTGACCACCCTCCTCAGGCCATTTATGGCCTCGGGGACTCCATCCCCGGGGCTGGCCTTTGCGTGTTTTTAAAAAGAAATTATTATGGGGGATGGGCCCACGTGGCCCCTCTCCCAGGTCACTCCTTGCCCCGGGGACCCCATCCCCTGGGGCCTGACCCCTCGTTGGGAAGCGTGGGGGGAGCCCCAATGCCTCCACAGTCCCAGCTGACTCCCCCCCCTCCTGTGCGAGCCGGGATTGTTTTTCCACATGGGGATCTGCTGACATGCAGCTCCCTGTGTGGAAAAGCAAGGTGGTTACCATGCCATAGCAAGCAGCAGTGTCCCGGGGGTGAGCACCCCGGGACACTGCAGAAGCCAGCCCTGGGGGGTGGCGGTCCCCAGGGCCATCAAAGGCTCCAGGAGGGGTTGCGCGGCCCCACTCCTGTGAAATGCACAGCCCCAGGGAGGTTGTGGTCCCCGGGGCTCGGGGGTCCGTAACGGACCCCCAAATTTGCATTTTAGTGCCCCTGGGCAGGTCACCGGGGCTGCGGGGGCCGTGTACTTCCACAAATATTTGATAAAAGCCCCGGGGGTGGCCAATCATTAAAAAAAAAGCCCCGAGGGGTGGTGGTCCCTTTGGCTGCGGGGGGCTGTGTGCCATTCGCAAATATTTAAGAAAAGGCCAGGGGGTGGCGGTCCCCGGGGATGCGGGGGTCCCGCTGGGCCCCCACAATTACATTTCACCATGCCCCGGGGGCTAAATAATAACAAAGTGCGAGCTCCCGCGCTTCGTTTTTTTTCTTTTTTTTCTTTTCTTATATTTATTCTTTTCTCCGCCGGATTCGCACACCCAGCGCAAATTCTGCCAATTTGTTAAAATAAAAAATGCTTTTTTGGGCCCTGGGGGTCCTTGTGGGGCCCCCTGAGCAGGCCTAGGGGGTCAGGGTGTTTCTACCCTGCCCCCTTTTCTTGTTTTTCGTGTTTCTTTTTCTCTTTTCTTGTGACTCGGTTCTATCGAGTCACAAGATGGCTGTTAAAACTTCCTGCTTTGGAGTGTTGACAGCCTATTAGAATAATAGAATATATATTAATTGTTTTTAATATAGTTTTAAAGAATGTGCTTATATGTTAAATTGCATCTAATATTTTAATTATATGTTTTTAGAAAATTCTTAAAATGCATGAATATGTTTATGAATTTTGAAATATAGTTTTGAAATGTATTCAAATGTTCAGCAGTATTTGGAAATTAGAAAAGTTGTGTGAATTTAATTGAATACTTTTATAACATTTGAAATGAAATTTCATTTCTAAATTTAAAATGTTTTAAATTTGTAATTCCATATATTTTTTAAATTTGTAATATAATAATGTTTTTATCTGTAAATATTTATTTGTATTTCAATATAATATATTTGTAATTTTTTTACAATAATTCATACTGATATAATTGTTGGCCTAATTTCTGAAATTAGGATGTATTTAAATAATTATTTAACATAGTTGTGATTAAAATATGTAATAATTACATATTATATTGGTATATTAATATGTATTAATAGAAATTAATAGATATAGGTTTTTATATGTTTCATTGTTAACTTGAAAATGTAACTATTGTGCAGTAAAATACATGTATATTTAAAATTGTTAATGTTTTTTGGTGTAATGTGTTTTATTTACTATTTATAAATTATGCCATTCTGAAGTTCATATATATAATATATATTATTCAATAATGCTTTCATCATATTTAGTTTCAGTAGATGCATATTTTTTAAAGTTATAAAAATATTTATTTAGTATGATAATTTGTATTATTTATATGATTTGAATTGCAAAACGTTCCCCCAAATTACTTAGATTGAGGTGGGAATAGTAAATGTAACCCCTTTTGCATCCAACACATTCACCAAAAAAGTTTTAGGTTGGAGTGGGAACCTATTTTGTGTTCAACGCCTTCCTTAAAATAGTTTGCATTGGACTGGGAATAGGGAATGTAAAAGCTTTATTATCCATAATCCATTAAATGATTTAGAAGGTGTGGGAATAGTAAATGTAATTCTTTTAGAATCCAAATAATTCTCGATAATGCTAAAAGCAGAAGTTAGTATGGCATTTTTTGCATTAATATTTATATATTTTTGGTTAATATTGGTACATACCACACTTTGTAATTTTTCTTTATTTAAATTTTTATTGAATGTATATGTATATTTTTTAATTGCGTACATATTTTTACATACGAGGAAAACAGTTTTTAGTAATATCTTAACTATATATTAGCAACATTTTTCATATTAAATGAAACTTGTAAATAAAATGTAGGCACTGTTTTACATTTCAACATTTTTTAAATATTTTGTCCGTTGTTCCTTTCTTTTTTCAATATGTGAGGCTGCCAAATCTAATGGCACTACTACATTAGTCCCTCTGTGGTTACTACTTGGTTTAACTTTCTCAGTATGGAGTGTCTTCGTCCCATTATGATAATGAATAGGCTAGGGGGAAACCCACAATAAGACACTTTCAGGTCAGACAAGGTAAAGTGAAACATAAACTACATTTATGGCAAATAAACAGGCAAGAGAATGAGAAATAAGGGGAACCACTGTATCAGAAAACGGTGCTAAGTCAATGTCCATCTATTTACACTCATTTCAGGGAGCCTGGAAGAAATATACACATACAGCCCATGGAGTTTCAGCACTTTGACCTTGAATTAATGCAGTGACATACAACCAGTAGTAATGGAAAAATAATGCAATCTCTGGTTGAAAGAAATGAATAACAAATTTAGCAACAAGTTAATGCTTAAGGATCAAAAATATATATTTAGTCAATTTGCTTACAGATGCACCTGTAGCCTAGATCTCATTTCAAGGAAACAATTTCATCCTGGTTTTAACAGATATTCCTCCTCAGGGGTGGCCCTTTGAACCAATTGGTAGCACAGGAGGTACTTTCTAGTGCCTCTGAGCATGGGGGTGATCAGAGAGTTATGGAGTGTCTACGGTCAATGGCACTTTGGGTTAAACATACAGCAAAAATACAGGAAAAACCAAAATGCTTATATCTAGTTTGCCAGACTTACTCAGACATGCCAGCTCACACAGTGCCACCTTGAGTCACACAATATCTGCCGTCACACAGTTACCTGATGAAGAGCAGACATCACACAAAGGTAGACAATGTGGTATCTGTTGGAGATGACATGGAGACACTGAATACAAACTGAGAAGGGGATCTGGCAGAGGGCTTTTAGAATAAGTATGTGCTCTCCTTCCCCAAAGTCTGTAGAAATGAGAGGTTGAAGCTCCTCCAGCTTAATTATTGCACTGCACTCAGAACATCATTTTTCCGAGAGTGCTACATGGGATGAAGCAGATTTCTATTGCATGATGTGAGTGCTTTCCTGATCCCGCAAGTTCTGGTCAGAAGTGAATGGAACAATTTCTGCTTCAACAGACTGGTGTGAACTGTGTTACCCCAAGATGTGTGTGGTAAATGAACTCTCTGTCTTTTCCCTCAGTACTTCTCCATCAGAATGTCCTGTGACATCATAGAATGTTGAGTGCCTTTCTGTGACTAGATTGTCAGTTAGCCATCTCAGGCTGAGCAGGTGCTTATATTCGGACTTCACATCTTTCCTGTTGTTGTTCCCTAACGAAGGAGGATGTGTGGTAAATGAACTCTCTGTCTTTTCCCTCAGTACTTCTCCATCAGAATGTCCTGTGACATCATAGAATGTTGAGTGCCTTTCTGTGACTAGATTGTCAGTTAGCCATCTAAGGCTGAGCAGCTGGTAGCTCGCTCCAGGTGGGGTTTTCTCCTTTGTATCTTCTTACCTTATAACTTGCTACCTATCTACCTGATAATAAAGAGGGATCTACTACTACACCTGGACTACGCATCTTCATTTATGTACCACAATGTGCCTCCCAGATTTGGTGCCCTGTCCCAAGGCCTAAAGATCCAACTACTGGCAATCAGAACAGCCTTCTGGGATAGTGTTTCCTTGTGGTCAGAGCTGATGAATGCAGAGAAGGAAGGCTGCTGAAAGCTCCAGAGGAGTTTGGGATCTGATTCTGAACCGGTGAACACAAACATAGAATCAATCATAATAGAACTGATCCCCAAATTTCATGAAAGGCTATCATGATTGGATATGGGTGTCTGTTTACGGGTGTGTTTATGTGTTCAGTTGGGGGGGTTCTTAATGTTTCTCTCCCTATTCAATTGCTCGAAGATACTTTAAATTCCTTTATCTGTGGCTTTTGCCCCCGCATGCATAATACCCTTCTTCTATAAACGGTGCTAATATATATCCTAGTGGAAATTAGGCCTGATTATTGGATGACTTGATTGGCGCTTTTTGTTGGTGATTACTTTTAGCTAAAACAGATGATATGTAGGCTCCTATATTTCACACTAATATTTTTAGGTGGAACCCAACGTCAACAGTGATCTGGCAGAAACCACTAAAATTTAAGGAACAGAGAAAAAAGAATGAACTTACTGCATCGAACATCCTTGAAAGAAGCATTGCAGAGCGGCTGATGGGTTCCCATCGATGAGGGACGCTCAGGGCCTCAGAACTCTGCCCAGGGCAGAGGCAGGGAGGGGCATTCAAGTGAAGCCTGGACTGGACAGAAAACCGGAAAGGAACCTTTAGGTACAGGCTGGCAACCAAGTAAAAGTGCATTTTGTGAGAAAATGAAATGGAGAAATGCAATTAGTACCATAATGCTAACCCATTTGTTCAGTTATTGTTCCTCTGTCCTATATTTTTCTTTTTAAACATTTTTCTTTTCTGCTTTGATATAGTTTCTATGTAATTAATATGTTGTCTCATCTATGACACGGCATACCAACTTTGATTTTGTGTATCTATGTTATTTTTTTATTTTACACAGTCTCTTTTCACGTCTGATTTTTTCCTTTTATTTCTCCATTTGTTACACACTAGCACATTGGATTAGAGGTAAGGAGTTAGTGGCAGGAAAGAGTAAATAAGGGAGTTACAAAACTAGAGTGAATAAGAATAGGTGCAGCTAGGGAAGTGTGTTTTTTCAATCTGGTGTACGCCACATTTTGTTTAGCCTAAAAATCATTGAAAATGCATACATTTGTACAGCGGGTTTCTGTCAGCCCTCTTCATCCATTGGTCTGCTCAACTGACATTCACATTTTGATTCCACATATCAGCAAACAACATGGGGCAATGGGTCAGCAGACTTCAGTTATTAGATTCCTTCTGAATGAGTGATGAATGGCATTCTTCCAAAGCACAATGTCGTTATCCAAACAAAAAAGAGTCCACTTCGGGCAGGGACTGTTTATACTTTATTCGTTTTTTAATTTATTTTCTCAATCTTCTTTGGCAAGGGTTTGGCCTGTGTTGTGGGAATGTGAATAGTGAGGCATGCAGAGATGCCAGTAAGTGATGCTAAAACCATGTGTGTCCGTGTTTACTGCTACAGCTGTATGGCTCTTGTTTTTCATTACTTGGGGACACTATTGGCAACGTTTTTGAAGGGATGGTCATTCAAAGAAGTGAATTATAAATGCATACATTCTCTTTTTTAATCTAAATGTTTTACTTTGTCCAGGCAATACAGTAGATAAGAAATAAAACACCAACATGTGAAACACAGGTGCTGTGTTAGGTTATAGATGTCTTTTGTTCAAAGCAAACAGACCACTGAAGAGTTGCATGGTAGGGTGCATTTTCTGGCATGAGAATTCTCTATCTTTTATATATACATTCAAGATTAGTATAAATAAAAAAGTACTGTAACAATATAATAATTAGCTAAAAAGTGTCACCAATTATGAATAAAGTGCTTACAGGCTAATGTATATATTCATCCCACGCCCCCTATACATGTAAAAGAGCAAGTAAAGCATGGGTGTTTATTGAGCATCTACTGTAGATTATTTCTTGCCATACTTCAGACACCAAGGGCCTGATTATGATGTTGGTCTGACATCGCTGCAGTTTCAGCATCAACCGCACTCTGGTTCGCAGTCCGAAACCGCAATTATGTTGAAACCACACCAAACTCCCATTTCCCTATGGGAGCTCGTGCAGCTGTCGGAAATGGGGGCAGCACAAGCTCCCATAGAGAAATGCGAGTTACTGTAAATCCCTGCACAGTGTGGCAGGGACCTCACGATGCCTGCCACACGGTGCCGGGATCTACCTATAGTGCCCCCCAGCCCACAACTGGAGGCAGCGGAAGGAGGGGTGGCTGCTAGGGATTATGATTGGTTTCTGGCTGACTGAAGGGCTCCTTCAGCCGGTTGGAAGCCAGTCGGATTGACCGTCTGGTTTAAACATTGACCACCTTCTTTGTAATAAGGCCGTTGGAGTTTAAACCATGGATGTGGGTTGGAAAGCCTCCGACCAGCGGTCTGAGGCTTTGGTCGGAGGCTTTCAGACCAACATCCAAATGAGGCCCTTAGTCTTCTTTTCTTGTGCTGTGGTCTTGTTACGTCCTCTCTATATTGCATTGATTTGTTCATACATTCTCCTTAGCATACCAGAAGTTACTTCCCTTATATCTAAATGTTCTATTCTTGATGCGGTTCCAGTTTTTTGTAACTATACATTTACTTCATGCTGGTTACTTTTGCCTTTCTTTCCTTTTTAAAGTGGCATGGCTGTGCTCATGCCCACTATTTGTGGATGATCAAGGTCACACAGCAAGGATGAAATTATATTCTGTCTTGTATTGCTCATTCAAATAATAAACTCCCATGATTTCTGTGCCCGAATGCCCCTGCACCTAAGGCCACTGCACACCTAGATTCTCTGATGTTACATATTGTGATCAATTACTGACCTTTCTATGTCTGCCTGTCAAGTAGCTTTAGCTCTTGTGCTAGCCTCGTGTAATGTAGAAAAGCATATAAAAAGTGCATGCATATACGCTTAGATACAGGTTCTTTGGGCCCGCACTCTTTAAACACTGGTGTGGTCAACTGTCATTCAAATCTTGCTTATGCCCACCACAGCATACAACAAGGGCAATAGGTCAACCCACTTCCGCTACTGGCTGTCTTGCACTGGGAGTTACAGCCCTGTTTCCTGGTAAGGTGCACATTCACCTAAAACATACTGCTCTTCAGTGTCAAATCTGGTTGGCTAATACTTTAACAATGATTTTTCATTTGCTTTTTTTTAGTTAACTTTCTGTGTCAAAAACTACGTCTTTGGGTTATAATAATTTCCAGTCAATAGTACTTTTCCTTTGAGCAATTAGGGGTCCTATTTTCTTGTGATGTGCACTGAAATTAAAAAGGGCTTTGATGCCTGTTCTTAAGTAGGAAGCATCTTGTAGGAAAAATCCATACGGTTTTATTAAAATTCTCTGTAATGGTTAATTTTCTTTCAAATGTAAACTTTTTATTACAATGCGAAGAAAAAGAAATTGGAAAAAGGAGGAAAAAATAACAAAATAATTATTTAACCAATAGGGGACTGTTGATTCTCCTATTTTAGTGGCCTTAGTCCACTATTACTACTGTTCATTTAAAAAACCATCACTATACACAGAGGACTTGACTACATATTTTATTTACTGTAATCACCAACCGGTTATTTTTCCGTAAATTCTTTGTTTTTCTTTATCAAATTTATACACTATATACCATTATACATACCTATATACACAAATATATACAACACTATGGATACAAAACCACACCACAATTTATACACAAAACAATTCACAAATATTGTCTTTTTCACCCAACAAAAAATACTTTTATAGTGTCCTCCTATTCAGTCTAGAAGATACACCTGGAGGTAGTCAGACACAATTGGTTCTAAGAAAAGTTATACAGAACATAAATGAAAATGTGTCAAATGGTTACAAATTCTAAAGACATTATAACATAAAGACTCCTCTGTAATGAAAGTGTCGACGCGGTCGCGTTTCGGCCTTCCAACCATTCTGGCCTCCTCAGGACAGGGTGATAAGAAACCTAGAAAAATATATAACAATATATACACTATATATAGTAACTAAACTGTCAAGTTCTCTGTGCCCCATACCTCCTGAAACCAAATCTGTCACCCAAACAAACTGAATGTGCGTATATCAAATGCCACAAATTGTGTCAAAACCAATGTACAGCATCTCAAAAGGCCACAGTACCCAAAGAATATATCCAAAAACATGTGCACCGAAGATTAAGGAAGAGGGGGAGGGGGGTGTGAAAGAGGAACAGAATGTCACAGTCCCATCACCTCAACACAAACTACATATTGACAACACTTACTCCTATAGCCACTCCAATGGCACCCTGCGAAAAGCCTCACAATCGTGAGCACACCTATAATAAATAAGAACAACAAGACAAGCAGGTCGGCAGGATATTAATAAAAACAAACCCACAAATGCACTTAGGAGAATCTCACTGTAAACCCAAATCCCCGTATCTCCTACCTTAACGAGCAACTTGCTTCGTTTTATACCATGTACCCTTATTACAAGCATATGAACGGCAAGTTCAGGCAACATATTTTGTTTCCCTATCATTCTGTGCCATATGCTAGCAAATAAAAATAAAAGTAACAAACCCGCTAACCAAGGCAAGCGTATTGACTTTGGTAATCCTGGTTCATTCTGTTTTTGAGATCATGGCTTTTATTACATCAAATTTCATCAGTTGAGAAGTTTTGTTTTAATCGACTGTGCAGAATACCCTGCTAAGCAGAAGGGAGTCTGTAGAGTCCAGACCTTATTATTTGAAGATAAATTGATTGAAGTTGAAATGCCAATTACAAATATAGGTAGCTTCTTGTGACCTTGCTTTCACTCCAGCCGCTCCCAGTGTACTGACAGCCACGCTCCAGACCACTGGATAACAGGCAGGTGGAATGGAAGCAAATTAAAAAAATATAAACATAGTCACAAGCAAAGGTTGCATGTGCCAAACGGTGAAATAATCAACACATAACACAACACATCTTCCCCCTTTAAATTAAAAATAAATCACAAAATCATTCACCCATCTCGGTCTAGACCGTATCCTATTGCACCCTTCTGTTGCCCTTAGATTCTCCCTTCATAATGTCATCCAGATGCTCTTTGACATCCATCTAATTCTCACTGATAGATACATTCATATCATCCATGTCTGTTTCAGGTACATTCCTATCATCCATGCATGTTTCCACATCTAAAGAATCTGCCATCTCTTCTTTGTTTCTACTGTTGACATTTTGGTTCATGGTACTCTCCTTCTCAACATCCACATTTTGATCAAATTCTATATGACGTCCAGAGGTGCTATCCCCCCTCTCATTATTCAAACACTAAAAAAATCTTCATTATACACGCTATGTTCCCCTTTCAAAATTGCAATCCTTCTGAGGTTCCAAACCTTCCCATCACTAAGACAGACTGCATTTCATAACACCTCTATTACCTGTAAGAGATCAGAAAATGAACTCTCGCCTTTTCTTACCTTCATGGAATTCTCACTTTCACCCACATGCCTTCACTAATCTCCACATTCTTCGAACCCCTCCTGTGATCAAAATGTCCTAATATTGTTGGTGCCTATTAACTATCTTCTTCTTTTATGGAAATATTAGATTCAGTACTTTGAACTAACCACTCCAGATTAGTTCTTGCATTCCTACCCATCATCATCTCAACCGGAGTTACACCGAAAGCATCAACAATGGTAGTCCTATAAGCCCAAACCGACGTGTGGATTTGATTCTTCCAATCCATACCATTTTTGGTGCCATTTGTATAACACTTTTCAAAACTCTTTTGAACCTCGCAATCATTCCATTTCCACTGGGATTGTAAAGAGAAGTAGTTCTATGTTTTAGACCCAGTTTTTCAAAATAGTTCCCAGCAATATTGGATTTGAATTGTACACCATTGTCACTGATCACTTGTACTGGTAACCCTTCATCCACAAACATCTTGTCCATAAATGTAAGTACTTCCATAGGATCAATGTTCTCAACCACCTTGACTACAGGCCACCTTGAAAATACATCGATCATGGCAATGATATACTTAGAAGGTCAACCAATTGGACCCATGGTTTTTACTGCCACAGTATGCCAAGGTTCCTCAGGTATAATGGGTTCACACATGTTGGGTCTTAAAGTTTTTAGAGATTTATCGGAATTTGCACACCACATGCAATTCCTCCCTAGTCTTTCCACATCCATATCCATCCATGGCCACCAAAACTGCCTTTTTACTTTTTGTTTAGTTTTCACAATGTCAAAATGGCCTTAGTAACACATTTTCAAAATGTGATTTCTAAGAGATGCAGGGAGAATTACTCTTTCATCCCTGAGAACAGTGCCATGACTTACAGACAGTTCACTTCTAACTTCCAACAAGCTTCTCACATTTTTATCTAAACAAGATTTCTTAGCCCCACCAGGCTTAATCCTTCAATGACTTGTTGTTAACATTCGTCTTCTAGATTTTTAGTTTTCCATACTTCCTCTGACACCCTGGGGCGCCTTGATTATGAATGAGCGCTACACGTAAATCATCCCATTCATTTTACTTTACACTCCTGCATATCAGTGGGCATACGAGAAAGGAAATCTTTAAAAACATTGCTCTTTTTCCTGGAACATATTCCATTTTATAAATAAAATCTTGGAGACACTTAGGGGCCCATTAGGATGGCGGGCGGATCGCCCCCACCAGGCTGGCGGTAGCCACCGCCGGCCTGGCGGGGGCGATCCACCCGCCATCCTTGCTGCAAAGACCCCCCGCCAAATTAACATGGCTGGGGGGTCGGCGGCGGACAGAAAGACCGTCCGCCGCTTTTCCGCCCCGGTCGCCTTGCAACCGGGGCGGAAAAGGGTTGATATGGTGGCGGTGTCTATCAGACACCGCCAGCCATATTACAATAGGCATTTACAAATGCCTTTCCGTGGCGGCAATGCCGCCACGGAAAGGCATGCAGAGTCTGCTTTGGGGGCCCATTGCAGGCCCCCATGGACTCGGGGGGTGGGGGGTGCACATGGGGGGTACCTATGTTACCCCCCTGCATTTCAAAGTACAACGTGGCAGCCACCGTGCGGTGCCTGTCACATTGTGCTTTGAAATGCACAACATGTATTTTTAGAATTGCGGCAGGTGGTGCTTTCAGTACCGCCCGCCGCAATGCTAAAAATACGGGATGCGCCCGCCACTGTGGCGGGCACATCCTAGTATCAACCAAGGGACCCCTGCCTTAATGGCGGGCGGTCCCTTTCACCGGTAGGATGACGGACGGACAAAGTCCGCCCGTCATCCTAATGTTATGTTATGTTATGTTATGTTAAATAATATTTATAAAGTGCACGTACGCTCTTGGGCTTCATGGCGCTGAGGTACGGGAACATAACAAAGAAAGGAAAAATAGACAGCCGGTTTAGAAATAAACATTATTTGAAGGCCTGTCTAAAAAGCCAAGTTTTAAAGTGATGTCTAAAAGTGAGAGCGTCAGGGCTCTGTCTGAGGGGCAGAGGAAGCGTATTCCAGAGGCTGGCGGCTAAAAAATCAAAGCAGCAGCCGCCTGAGCGTTTTTTGTCAAAGGAAGGAACAATTAAGAGATCTTTCTTTGCAGAACGGAGATTAAGTGAGGGGGTGTACCTGAGTACCAAGCCTTCAATAAACTTAGGGCCAGTGTGTTGGAGAGCTTTAAAGACCATGCAGCCCGTCTTAAACATGACCCTCTGCGCCACCGGGAGCCAGTGCAGTTGTTCCAGGCCAGGGGTGATAGATTGCCACTTTGGCTGCTTGAGGATCAGTCTGGCCGCTTGGTTTTGAACTAGTTGTAGTCTCTTAAGTTGGCCAAGCGGAAGTCCCAGGTAGATGCTATTAGAGAAGTCCAATCTGGACATAACCAAAGCAATGACCACCTGGATCAGGGCTGAGTGGGTGAGGAATTGGGAAATCTTTTTTATTTTCCGGAGCTGAAAGAAAGCCCCGGAGACAACAGCACCAATTTGACCCTTAAGAGAGAGGTCGGCCTTAGACATTTTTTGCTATTCTTGCTGAGGCATTGAAAAGCCATTCAGTAGTCAACGATCTGACTGGGGATTTGTGATCACGGTGAACTACACACTTTTCCCCACATAAAAGTACGGGAGTGCTTCAGGGCGCACACGCAAGTGAGAGTCTATTTCTCAATAACTGAGAACTTCTCCTCTGTGAGAGATAATGCATGTGAAGCATAGGCTATCATCAATTCTTCACCCTCACTATTTGTCTGGGATAAAACACATCCCAAGCCCTTATTTCTTGCATCGACTGTGACAATATTATCCAGATCTAAACCTGTAAGTACCAGAACATCAGTAATCACTTTTTTGATGGATGCTAGGTTCTTCCTTATCTTTGTCAGACCATTAAAGTCTAATACCTGCCTAATGGTGCAAACCTTATTGGAAAAGCCCTTTACAAACGTATTATAAACTTCAATTAGGCCCAAAAAAAGACCTACGCTCATCCTTATTAGAAGGATGAGGGGCATTCTGAATTGCTTCCACTATCTTAGGTTTAGTGGCTACACCCTCCCCACACAGCACATAACCCAATGGGTCACAGAACGTACTGCAATCTTACATTTTAAGTGTTCTACTGTTAACTCATTCTTTTCAAGCACCTCCAAAAGTTTCTCCAATACTCCTGTCATGTTCCATCTTATTCTTGCCAAAAATCAAAATGTCATCCTGAAAACACTTCACTGTGGGATGTATTCTGAAAGGTTGATACATAACACTCTGAAAGATAGCAGCTGCTGAAGCCAACCCAAATGGTAAACTTTTGCACTGGAAACGTCCCATAGGGGTTAGGAAAGCTGTACATGGTTCACCCTCCTCTTTCAAATGAATTTGGTGGTATGCAGCTGACAAATATATTGTTGAAAACCACTTAGCATTCCTAACTAATGTAAGCCTTTCTGAGATATTGGGCAAGGTGAATTTGCCCACAACGACATTGTTATAAACATGCCACAAGTCAATGCAAACTCTGATCTTCCAATTGCTACATCTCGCAACTACCACTGGAGAAATACACTTTGACGATTCAATCCGCTCTATAATATCAGCATCAACTAATTTCTCCAAATCATTCTCCACTTCTTCCCTCTAAAGTACTGGTATGTTCTTAACTCTATACATTTTTGGACAAGCACCATTTTTGAGGACTATGTAGTGTTCAAAAACATTTAGCATTCCAATTTTCCACTGAAGACTTGTGGAAATATTTTAAGCATCTCAGACCCAACATTCTCACTTCCATCAATCACCAGAACAGGTTAAGGACTATTAGGATTTAGAATTATGTGTAGATTACATTGACCCCTCCACCCAAGGACTGAAGGACCATTTTTTGCAATGTATAATTTCCTAATTGAATCTCTTCTTTAAATCAGAAAACGTATGTCCTATAAAAGACTGAGTCGATGTTTTCTGCTGAAAACCCCTCAGGATTAATGTCTGGTTTTTGTACATTACTACCTAATTTATCAGCAAATTTAGTGTTCCACACCTCTTCATTTACAATAGTAAATGGAGAACCAGAATCAGCATTCATTTGCACATCCATTCCTACAATGGAGATCATGCATACAGGTTTTCTTCTGTCTCCAGCAGCATTGTCATGGATATGCAACAAACATATCCTGTTGTGCCTTACCACCTAAGTCACATTTCTTGACTTGCCTGACTGTATCCTCTTCTTCACTTGAAGTGGCCTCATCCACATATTTAACTTTAAACCCTTTCTTTTTCTTGCAAACCTTTAGCAAAATGACCAGTCATTCCACATGCTGAACATCTTTGCTTGAGCGCTGGACAAAACTTACTTGAAGCTAAATATGAAGCACTATCACATCTATAGCATCTAAAGCCTTCGTTTTTGTGGTTTCACTCACTCTACCAGGGTCTTTTTATTGAATTCTTGTATCTTAGAATTGTCTGTCCTTGATTTGTTAAAATTCTGGTTTTAATCTTCCCTATCACTAGCTTCATTACATTTAGCTTTTGAAGCTTTGGCACTGCGGCTAGAAAGCACTGCTTTCCTCACAATGGCCAAAATATCCTCCAAAGCAGCATTCCTGTTGATCTATAACCTTATAGCTGCTTCTGACGGCCAATGGCCGTCGCGTGCACTACCTTTGTAGTGCTGCGCACGTCCGTTGGCCGTCGCGGCCCCGCCCGCTCAATAGAACGTTCCGCACTAGCGCGGAACATTCGGCGCAGATAAGGTGATAATCTCTCTTGGATTTCCAGATCCCAAGCATGCATTGATACCCGATCCTGTTCTTGCAAATGATCAAATTTGCAATTATCAGCTAATTTATACTCATCAATTGTATCCCCAGTCTCCTGTTTCCTTTGAAAATGTTTAAACCTGAGAATTCCAATGCATACTTTAGGTGCGAAATGGTTATCAGATTTCGCAAAGCATTATCAAATACCTTTGAATCCCCACTACCAGTAGTTTTTTCATTTGCTCATATATTTTTAATCCTTCTTGCCCCACTTAATGTAGAAATATTTTCATTTTTCTCTCGAGTTTCATCTTTCCTTCTTTGTCAATGGGGTTAAAAAAATGTTTTAAATTGGATTTCCATTCACTGCATTTCATACACGCATTGGCCCTCGCTGGCCAAAATGCTTGTGGGTGTTGCAGAGCGAACTTTTGGGTAGCCATTGCATAAATAAAAAGGTGTAAAATCCGCAAATAGTGTCCATTCTTCATCCAAAGGACTAGTTCACCAAATGCAGATTTGTGGAAATAGAGAATAAGCAAAACTATAAAATCCACAAATAATATCCACTCTCCACCAAAAAAACTAGAAATAGGGAGGAAATAGAGTATAAAAAAACTCTGCCAGAAATAAATCAAGTGTGTAATATGCAACGTCCACCCTTCACCCGAAAACAAATTAGTACACCGCTAAGAGTATAAAGGTATACACATAAAACGAAGCAGTAGAAATAACTTGGGGGCACATTATCAAGAAACGGCGTTACAATTATCGCTGCTATAGCGGCAGGAAACTGCTGCTAAAGCGGCGATAATGGGCTTGATAATATGTCCTTGTGAATTCCCATAGAAGCCCATGTTCTGGTGTGAACATGAGCTTCAATGGGAAATCTCAATGGCATATTATCAAGCCCATTATCATTGCTTTAGCAGCAGTTTCCTGCCGCTAAAGCAGCAATAATTTTAACGCCCTTCTTGATAATATGCCCTTTAAAGTCTTGAAATGCTTGTGGCGCACTTACTTTATCAAAATGCCAAATTTTAAAGAAATAGAAGTGCGCTCTGATAAGAAATTGCCACTGTTCTTAGAAATGTAGAGTCGCTCCCTAGGAAATTTCTGGCGGACTGAGCGGAGTCTTCAAAGATGGCGGCACGCACGGTGCACATAGACATACACGTAGACATGATCAATGGCGTTGGGACGTCCAGCATGCCGAGGAATCTACAGGCACCGAAGCATCAAAGGAATGCTGAATGCGCAAGGGAAAGGAACGGTTCTGGATTCCACACACGGACCGAAAAACGTAGGTTTGAAAAATGCACCCCGCAGCCAGCCTAATACATTCACCGAAAGGTAAAGGTTTACCTTATACATGACATGCTCCTAATTCTGCTTTCTCCTCAGTGGAAAATCCATTCCATCTGCTGTGTAATGGCGTGATGTGAAACCAACCATAAATATAAAGATACAGTAATTAATCCTGACAAGACACTATCCTCTGAAATCCAAAAACATAAAATAAATCCACACAAGGGGAAAGTGAAACCTTCGTGGGTTCGTCGCCAAATTTGTGAAGTCGAGACCTTATTTTTCCAAGATACATTCATTGAAGTTGAAACACCAGTTACAAATACGGATAGCTTCTAGTGACCTTCCTTCCACTCCAGCCACTCCAAGTGTACTGACAGCAATGCTCCAGAACACTGGATAAAATGCAGGTGGAATGGAAGCAAGTTTACACATATAAGCATAGCCGCATGCAAAGGGTGCATGTGCCAAACAGTAAAATATTCAAAACGTAACACGAAAGAGTCATGTGGAGATCCCCACAAGTATCCCTCTGACACCTCCAATGAGGGATGTGATCTTTTGGAATACCCCTCAACCTGGATGCCCCCTTACACCAATAGATCGAGGGGAGAAGCCTTCTGATGGACGCTGTGTGCACCGTTGACTTCTAGGGCAAGAAAAATATGCTAAACGGGAGTAGTGTGTCCCCTTGATGTTGGGCTAGTCCGCCTAAAAGCCTCTTTCTGTCCCTCCTATGTCTGCCCCTATTTTCTATGCTTATGGTGTGGCATGGCACCAGCACCACAAGTTTAGAGAATAAAAGTAGAAGCAGCACTACAAACTAAAGGGTCGGGGAGGGACACGGGCAAACAGCATGCACTTGAGCACTGCTTTGAGCCTGAATCAAATACTCAGGACTTTATTCAAGAGCTGCAAAGTTTGAAAACCTCACTGCTCCATGTTCTATTTCTAGTTTTGTTTTATTTATTTCATTAGTTCTTCATTGATGCATTTCCATATTTATTTATGTAATAGTTTATATCATGCCAGGATTACGGTTGTGTGTCTTGGCTCTCTTTGTTGCATTTTGAGTTAAGTATGTTTTCCTTGTAGAAGTGAAAACTAAATTCCTGCTAGCTGGTCTGTGTTGAAGCTTGTTACGTCATGAGTGAATGTGTGCTGGAAGGGATTATCTACACATGCTTTAACCATGCATCCCCTGCCCCATCAGCTATTGGGAGTTTATGCTTCAACACTGTGAAATATTCCTGCTAATTTGTTAGCTTTCATGCTTTAAAGTCAATATATCTTCTGCAATATTCTGTCTGAAACTGTAACTATTTTAAGCCCTTTTTCATGTCTAACAGTCTACTGTAGTTAACTTTGCACAAAACCTTTCAGTGTATTTCTTTCTATCACTGCATTTGCTCTTCTGTTCTCTTCATATAGTTCTGTGTCTTTTGTCAGGTGCCTTAAGATTCATGATATCCCAGATATTCACTTGTTACCTACCTGCAACATTTTGCAATTAGCTTTTCAGTCTGTTTCTTTCATTATGTATGTTGTTTTGTTCTTTTCCTATATGTCTGCATATGGGTGGGGAAAATGTACCTTATGCAAGAGTAACCTTGCATATTTTCCAGCATTTCGATTGTTACACTAAATGAAATGCCCGATGTTATGCCATTACATCACGTAATTGAGATGTCATTCAGGCAGTGCTTAATTTAAGACAGTGGCTTCCAGTGCTCAGCACCGGCACTTAATTATCAACACCAGCGCTTTCATGAGTACCAGTTAAGGACATTCACTGGGAGATTAAGTGATTTGCTGAGAATCACGGGATGTCGAGCCTCGAGCCAAAGCTGAGACTAGAACCTGGTTCCCAAGCTCCGAAGTCGGCAGCTCTGTCCCTTACGCCACATCCTCTCCTCACTTTCATGGTCAGTAGTTGGTTCTGTGTCAGGCAGCACTAACATGAGAAATGCGGTGGTGTAAGGTGCCTCCTGACAAGAGTCCTGGCATTTATTTTTTCACAAATTAACCACTGCATTTAGGTAAAAATCTTATCACAGGAGCACAAACGACACGAACACGAGCAGAAGTTATTCATATTGTGTGATTTTTTTGGACCTTTTTTTAAGTCTGAAAGACATCCTCACATCTAAAATCTGAGTAAGGATGCATTCTGCGCTAAAAATAGCGCCAAATACCTAATTGGCATTTATCATAATTTTGTGACATTTGAGGGGAATTTCGCACATACATAGTCTGTACCTGGTCATCCGTGCCCCAGTTACTCTCTGCTTGTTAATATTCTAAGATCAAAACTACACAGTTTGTCCCCCGCGTTAGTGTCTGTTGAGATAAGTTGAAGGAAATGTTTCTATTGTTGCAAGACAGTTTTTTCATGTCTTACAGGCCTCTGTGTGGTTGTCGGTCCTGACCCATCAGTCAAGAATCAACTATAATTGATTCAAATGTCCTTTCCTGTTTTACCAGGAGATTGTTTGATCACAATCTTGTACATTGCATCCACTATGCTGATTATAGCTTGTGAACTAGAGCCTACTACAACTGTGGGTCAGTGAATGGCAAACAGCCATTTGCTGACTCCCAGCTCTACCTGAGGTCTTGGGAACTACACTCCTAATGTACTCTAGATCCAACCTGCTACGTGGAATATTCATCTGCAAGTTGAATGTCTCTTCTGGAGCCCGTCAGTACTTTCTATGTCTTCCAGTTAGTCCTAACGCCTTTCTTGCTCTTAGGAATGCTATCCATATCACTAGCGCTTCCACAGTGGTTTCAAAATCAGTGAGAATGTATTTTAGGCATTATTGGTGATTATTAGAAGAATTGTTCTCTGAATCGTACAAAACACAGCAGTTTTAGTTTAGCGAAGTCTTGATTTACACCTCAAAATGACAAAACAATGTATTATAGTTATTACTATTTCGAGGAATACTGATATATATTTATAATACATATGCCTGAAGTAGCCCTCACTTTGCATAAGGATTTGCAAATCTAGCACAAACTTTATATACTAGACTCGCAATCTAATTTTTGGCTTATGAATTCCTGTCACCTAAAATGGTGACCAGGGAACACGTTTCCTGTGTCAGTACTGCAGTCGCTCACTGCCATTTTCAGGTATTTGTGATTCAGAAATAAGACTTTCGAATTCTGCAACCTTTTCTGCTTTTTTTCAATGTAAACTATGGGTGGCCCTTTGAGGGGCCCCCACTATGGCATGAGAGTCAGTGTGTGTCTACCCTTCCAATTATAGGCTCTTTTTTTATAACGTTCCTGGCACCAGGACTGTGCCCCATTCTGAAATGGCTGCCACAAGAGACATTTATGCCTCCCCGCAAATTAGTAAGTAAATTAATTCATTAATAAAAGTCATCATAATGTACAAAAAAATAAAGATACACCTTTGCATTTAGCATAGATAAAGTTGCAGCAATTTGCTCTTAAAACTTAACAATGTGAAGATTGCCATTTAGTTAAAATCCAGCTATTCTCCTAATTAAATAGCAAGAGAATCTGAATTTCATTTTAAGACCAGAGGCTACCGTTATGTATTATTCCTTTAATGCCACTCCACACCGCCACTTAAAAGTCATACATCTTAAAGATAACTGTTCCAGAACAGAACCTTCAAGGCATATAGACTCATGCACATAACAGTCTCCCTTTTTTAAATGTGGCTCCTCGCAGGTAAGTACCTTCATGTTATATCTTTATTTACCTTGCTTTTATTAGCCTTCTGGTTGGATTTCCAATATACAGTAACACCCTCTAACTTAATTGACTTTATTTCAATTTATTCTTTTGTCATCTTACCTCCTTTCTTTGAGTGCGCTGTGTGTTGGCTAACCAGGAGCTGGCTCCGGGCTTTGTTTGGGGCTTTCACAGGTCCCTCTTGACAGAGGCTAACAATATCCCACCTTCCCATCCAAATTGAGGATTTGGTTGTACATAAAAAAAACAGGCTATAGTGATTGCATTCCTTGTCGAAGTGTTTAAAGTTTTTTAAAAAGAGAAGACAAAATGAAGTAACAAGACATGCTATAATGAATCTTAGGGTATTAAAGCAAACTTTTATTATCTCATAGTTATCTCATGCTTCGATTGCTCTTTACGATTTTGCTAGAAATTCTGAGATGGAGCATCAACATCTGCCCTTTTTTTCAGATAACGTGCAATAGTTCATTTCGGTATTGAGTTTTATCTGTGGGGGCTTTGAACATGCCAGAGGTTTCCGCATGCTCCTTCTCCTATGAAGTTTCATTTGTCTGATGTTTTTCCATTGCCATTGGATTTATTTTCATTTGAACATGAAAGAAGGGTTTTGTTGGCAATTCGAAGTGGCAGACTGTTATTATGTGCAGGAGCCTATTATATGCCTTGAAGGTTCTGTTCTGGAACAGTTTTCTTTATGATATATGACTTTTAAGGGGCTGCGTGAAGTGGTATCAAAGGGATAATGCATAATGTTAGCCTCCGTGTCTTTAATGAAAATCAGATTCTCTTGGCATTTAATTAGGGGAATCGCTATTCTTTATTGCTCGTTAATTAAAATCAATGCAATGTACACAACAATGATAAAAATTTGCTTTGAGCATAGATAAAGTTACAGCAATTTGTTTGGAAAACTTTGCAGTGTGGAGATAGCCATTTAGTTAAAATCCAGTGCTAGCATTAGGTGCATTTAAAACATTTATGACAAGGGACATTCACATGAATGGCTGTAGTCTAGAACACGACCTAGTGCAAAGAGTTTTGCTTCGAGGAGTTAATGGTGCTTGTGTTGCGGCCAACACTGCAGCTAGATGAAAACAATCAACATGTTTTGTATGGGGCTGGGATTTACTGTAGAAGCAGCCATTTTGCTTGTAACATAAAATTCTTGGTGGCCTTGCAGAAAAGATGAATGCTGTGACAGTGCAGGAGCGCCATCACTTCAGGGTGGCAGGGCCTAATTTGGAGGGCCCCCAGGTTAGGCAGTAACAGTTTCTTTCTGATGTGTATAGTGGCTAAGCAGATGCATAAAAAGTGTAATAAATGTTCTTCTGTGTGGCTACAAAGTTGACATTGAGAGTACGGCCAGGACAGCTTACAAATGGGGGCCTGATCTTTTGATGGAATGGCACCCACACGGAATAAGAGATGTGATTGTTGATTGGGTGCTGCAATATGGGTTATGAGGTATGGTTGAGGGTTCCAAGTGGTATAGGAGTGCAGGACGGTCCATCCGTGCTATTTAAGGACAAGCTCTGCTTTGTTGGTGGTCCAAGATTTACATTTTATAGCTTAGGGCTTCCCGAAGGGTGGTTAGCCAAGAATTTTTTGGGTTGGGCTGCCTCTTCATTTTCAATCAACACAAGGCAGCAAGTGAGGCCGGTGGGGCTGCTCTGAGCTTCCAGCATAGTTTGATGACTGCACCCATCCTGACCGGTGCTTGGTGAAACAAACCTAACTCCAATATCACCTGTGATTGTGATATTTGCTGTGGTAGACAAAAGATACGTTTGAACAGGGCAGACTGGAGTTGATTTAGTGTGGTTGGGTCACTCCCTTTAATAGTTCAGAGCTGTGGGTGAGTGAGGGGAGAAACTTTGCTCCAATGACCTGGAGTAGATAATGCTGTGATGTACCTTCGATCTCAATCTCTTAAGAGGGAGCCAGACTTGCGGGTCCTTCAGCCATGAACCTTCCAACTGTTTTGGGGATGGTGCCTCTGGTAAAGTGCTTTTTGCATTTTTATAGCAGTTTGTATTGAAAGGTGGAGTAGATGTGAGGCGTATGTGGCTGTAAAGTGAGCTATCCAGTCTACCTCGGAGATGCTGGCATTGTGATGGCTAAATTGCCCGTTTGCGAGTATGTTGATTTCGGCCAGATTTGTTTGTAGTTGTTAAATTTGCTTGTATAAAGATGCTTTGAACATACATTAGCCTGAGATTCTTTAGCTGTCCAGATAGCCTTTCTATAAGCAATCTTTAGACTTGCAATTTGCTTCTTCTTGTCTTGACTGATCGTAGGGTCTGTGTTCGGAATCTTTGAGTCTCCCTATTTAGCTCCCTTTTCCTCAATAGTGGCGATGTGATAATGCAGGCTGCCTTTTCCGAGCGCTATTGGTTTGTTGAGGGGAATTTGAAGGGAAGTTGGTGATAAGTGCCCTGATCTGGGACTCCTAGACTTGAAGCATCGTTATCCATTGTGTGGAGCTCACTTGTACTAGTGACATGGTTATGAAGTCCATGATTATCTGCATCGCAGGTCCTTCCATGTGGAATTCTCTCCCTTGGAACTTAGGGTGTGTCAGTCGCGTTTAGCTTTTTGTAAGAAACGAAAGACCTTCCTTTGCAATCAAGTATAACCCTCCCTGTACTATTATAAGCACACCTTGGCTTGCGAATTGTCCTGCTCAGCGCTGTGAACCCCTGTTGGGTAGCTGTGAGCTTTATAAATCTTTTAGCGCAGGGACACGCCAAGATGGCGTAACCAAGCGCTTTATACATTTCTTTATTATTATTATTATTATTTTATACATATATATGTATTTTTCAAATGCTGCTCAAAACTGAATATTTCAAAGTTCCCACTTTAAATGCAGAATGCCTCATTGCGATTGGTTAAGGCGCGCTGACAGGCAGGGGCGGAGTTGGGGCATGCTCGGCACTCCGAATCTGCCTGAAGCAGTCAATCAACGTCAGTACTGGCCCCAGTGGGCGGTGTCTGCTTCTGCCCCACACCTACCTGGATCTTGATGGTGGAAATCACAATTTTTACCGGGACTAACACCCCGCCGCTGGAATCTCATTGCGTCCCTGGAAACATCACTTCAGTAAGTACGCACTGGGTCCTTAACATTTCGTAGCATTTAACAGCGGGCAACTCTTTCCGCCCAATCTCACAGTATTGGGTTATAAGGTACTCACATATAGCAGGAGTGTGTTTTTTCCTCAATACTTGCCTAAATTGCATCTATAAAAATGTAACAAGAATGTTTTGATAAACATTGCTTATTAATATGGATGAATACACCAGCAGTTACAATGTTAATTCATACGGTATTGTGGTATGCAAATGTCCAACTTTATGGCATTTGCTTTTCATTTTATGCTGACTTACAATACTTGTGAGACATGTAACAATGGTGGTGAGAGAACCCGACGGCCTTTTTCTATTTCATTGGTATGCCGGGTTATTTATGTTTGTTTCTAAGGTGTCTGTGTACACGTGATCAAGCCGTTTGGTGAAACGCGTTGTGTGCAAAAAACAGCAGAATATTTCACTAATCCACGGATTTTGTATTTCCTGAGAGCTTACGTATTTTGGAAGCAGTGACGCATATATATGACGAAGGCAAGTGCTGAAACGCGTCTGTTTTTTTTATATTTGTGTGCAATAAACCTTAGCGGGTTTTACCTACTGCGAGTGCTGATTTTGCTGTTTTCTGACTGCGGAGCTTGAATATATATATATATATATATATATTCACTGAAAAAACAAAGGTGGTTTCAGGGCCGTTATACTTACTTGGACATTTCACTCGAACAAAACCAGAGAAATTCGTCCGTTATAGTTAGTTAAGTGGAGAAGTGTGGCTCAATGGTTAGAGCGGCAGACTCTGATGCAGAGGTCTGGCCCGGGACCAGGGTTCGATTCCCGCCTCGGCGGGTCTTGGGCTCAATTTCCCCGGACCTGATAATTCTCGCCTCGGTGCCTAGTCTAATCATGGGTCCCACTCTGTGACTCTGGGCAATAGCTTGCTTAATCTCCACAACGGCCCCAGCAGCGCTGTGGATGCCTGGCTTCACCTTGGGGGTGTCCAGGAGTGGACATTTCACAGGAAAGCCAGGATGGGTTCCGCAGCGGTATGAATACAGCGCTACGAGGCCTCCGGGTAGAAGTGCGCTATATAAAATACAAACATTTACATTTACATTTAGTTGAGCTAACTATAACCCGCGCCCCCGCAATGCACTGCTGATGACATCACATATTACATCACTCATGACATGGTCAGTTGCAGTTATCGCAACGAACTATAATGGCCGAATTTCTCTGGTTTTGTACGAGTGAAATGTCCAACTAACTATAACGTCCCTGAAACCTGTGGTTTTTTCAGTAAACTTCTATGTTTTAAAAAAAACTCATTTCTAACTATAACGTCCCTGAAATCTATGTTTTTTTCAGTGAATTTCAAAGTTTTTTAAAATATATTTTCTTACTATAACGTCCCTGGAACCCTATGGTTTTTTCAGTGAATTTCTATATTTTTTTAAACACTAATTTCTAACTATAACGTCCCTGAAACCTTTGGTTTTTACAGTGAATTTCTATGTTTTTTTAAATGCTAATTTCTAACTATAACGTCCCTGAAACCTATGGTATTTTCTGTGAATTTCAAAGGTTTTTTAAATGCTAATTTTTAACTATAACATCCCTGAAACCTATGTTTTTTTCAGTGAATTTCTAAGGTTTTTTAAAATGCTAATATTGAACTATGCCGACATAGGTAGGACATGTGCAGAAAGGGGAGAAAGGCTCAGAAAGAAGCAAGAGAGATGCAGAAAGAGGCAACAGAAGTCCAGAAAGAGGAAGAAAAGTGCAGAAAGAAGCAAGAGAAATGCAGAATGAACCAACAGAGGTACAGAAAGAGGCCTTTTTGCAAAGTCCCTTTTTGCTGACTGGTACTGGTGGTAACAGACTCTGACTGACTCTGGGCCCTGCCTAACCAGGCCCGGAGCTAGTGCAATGCAGAAAGACACTTAGAATATATAGGGTACACTATGGTTTGGGGTACCCCTGTGATTGGCATGACCTCCCCTGTAAGGCCCTAGTACAAAATAGGGTAGGGGTGTTAAAACTACCTCTAAGTCCCTAGCATTTAATAGGGCATAGCAGTTTAGAGGCCAGAAGCCCTTTTCTGCACTTTCATGTGTGCACTGCTGAGCCTAACGTCAGTTTAAAAGTAGCCCTGAGTGTGCAGAAAGAGGTAAGAAAGGTGCATAAAGAGGCAAGAAAGGTGCATAAAGAGGGAAGAACAGTGCATAAAGAGGCGAGAGAGGTGCAGAAAGAAGCAAAAGAGGTACAGAAACAAGTAAGAGAAGTAAAGAAAGAAGCAACAGAGTTGCAGAAAAGGGGAAGAGGGGTGCAGAAAGAGGTAAGAGAAGTACAGAAATAAGCAACAGAGGTGCATAAAGAGGCAAGAGAAGTTCATAAAGAGGCAGCAGGGGTGCAGGAACAGGCAGAAGAGGTGCAGAAAGAGAGAAGAGGGGTACCAAAAGAGGCAAGAGGGGTACAGAAATTTGCAAGAGAGGTGCAGCAAGAAGCAAGAGCAGTGCAGTAAGAAACAACAGAGGTGCAGAAGGAGGCAGGAGGGGTAGATAAAGAGGCAAAAAGGAGCAGAAAAAAGCAAAAGAGGTGATGAAAGAGGCTAGAGGGGTGCACACAGAGGCAAGAGAGGTGCAGAAAGAGGGGACAGGGGTGCACATAGAGGGAAGAAGGGTGCACAAAGAGGAAGGTGGGATACAGAAAGAAGAGAGGAATAGAAAGAAGCAAGAGAAGTACAGAAGGAAACACCATAGGTGCAGAAAGAAGCAAGATCAGTGCAGAAAGGACCAACTGAGGTACAGAAAGAGGCAAGAGGGGTGCACAAAGAGACAAGAGAAGTGCAGAAAGAACCAAGAGATGTGGAGGAAAAGGGAAGAAGGGTGCAGAAAGAGGCATGTGGTGTGCAGAAAGAAGCAAGAGAGGAGTAGAAAGAAGCAAGAGAAATGCAGAAAGAAGCAGCAGTTGTGCAGAAAGAAGCAAGAGGGGTGCAGAAAGAGGCAAGAGAAGTACAGAAAGAAGCAGAAAAGTTGCAGAAAGAGGCAAGAGGGGTGCAGAAAGAGGCACGAGCAGTGCAGAAAGAACCAAGAGACGTGCAGGGAAAGGGAAGAAGGTACAGAAAGAGGCACAAGGGGTGCAGAAAGAAGCAAGAGAGGTGTAGAAAGAAGCAAGAGAAGTGCAGAAAGATGCAACAGAGGTGCAGAAAGGGGCAAGAGGGGGGCAGAAAGAGGCAAGAGAAGTACAGAAAGAAGCAGAAGAGTTGTAAAAAGAGGCAAGAGGGGTGCAGAAAGCAGCAAGAGCAATGCAGAAAGAACCAAGAGACATGCAGGTAAAGGGAAGGAGGGTGCAGAAAGAGGTACGAGGGGTGCAGAAAGAAGCAAGAGAGGTCTAGAATGAAGCAGGAGAAGTGCAGAAAGAAGCAACAGAGGTGCGGAAAGAGGAAAGAGAGGTGCAGAAAGAAGCAAGAGAAGTGCAGAAGGAAGCAACAGAGATGCAGAAAGAGGCAAGAAAAGTACAGAAAGAGGCAAGAGAGTTGCAAAAAGAGGCAAACGAGGTGCACAAAGAGGGAACAGGGGTGCACACAGAGGCACAAGAGGTACAGAAAGAACCAACAGAGATGCAGAAAGAGGCAAGAGGGGTACTGAAAGAGGCAAGAGAACTGCATAAAAAAGCAAAAGAGGTGCTGAAAGGGGCAAGAGGGGTGCAGAAAGAGGCACGAGAGGAGCAGAAAGAGGCAAGAGAGGTGCACAGAGAGGCATGAGGGGTGTAGAAATTTGCAATGGAGGTGCAGAAAGAAGCAAGAGCAATGCAGTAAGAAACAACAGAGGTACAGAAGGAGGCAATAGGGCTCCAGAAAGGGTCAAGAGCAGTGCAGAAAGAACCAAGAGATGTGCAGGAAGAGGGAAGAAGGGTGCAGAAAGAAGGAAGAGAAGTGCAGAAAGAAGCAACAGAGGTGCTGAAAGAGGCCCGAAGGGTGCAGAAAGAGGCAAGAGAAGTGCAAAAAGAAGCAACAGAGGTACAGAAAGAGGCAAGAGTGGTGCAGAAAGAGGGAAGAGAGCAGGAGAATTGCTGAAAGAAGCAACAGAGGTGTAGAGAGAAGCAAGAGAAGTGGAGAAAGAGGCAATTGAGATGCAGACAGAAGCAAGAAAGGTACAGAAAGTGGGAAGACGAGTGCAGAAAGAGACAACAGGGGTACAGAAAGAAGTAAGATATATTCAGAAAGAAGCATGGGAGGTGCAGAATGAAGCAACAGGGATGCAGAAAGAGGCAAGAGAAGTGCAGAAAGAAGCAACAGAGGTGTAGGTAGAAGGAGGTAAGAGTACTGCAGAAAGAGGCAAGAGAGTTGCAGAAACAGGCAAAAGAGGTACAGAAAGAGGGAACAGGGGTGCAGAAAGAGGCAAGAGTTGTGCAGAAATTTGCAAGAGATGTGCAGAAAGAAGCAAGAGCAGTGCAAAAGAACCGACAGAGGTGCAAAAAGAGGCAAGAGGGGACCAGAAAGGGGCAAGAGAGGTGCACAAAGAGGCAAGAGGGGTAACAAAAGAGGCAGGAGGGGTGCAGAAAGAAGGAAGAGAACTGCAGAAAGACGCAACAGAGGTGCTGAAAGAGGCATTGAAAGAGACAAATTGGTGCAGAAAGAAGTAACAGAGGTACAGAAAGAGGTAAGAGTGGTTGGGAAAGAGGGAAGAAAAGTGTAGAAAGAGGCAAGAGATTTGCACAAAGAGGGAAGAGGGGTGGAGAATCAGGCAAGAGAGGTGCAGCAACAAGCGAGAGAAGTATTGAAAGACGCAACAGAGGCACAGAAGGAGGCAAGACAACTGCAGAAAGAGGTAAGAGAGTTGCAGAAAGAGGCAAGTGAGGTACAGAAAGAGGCAAGAGAGCTGCAGAAAGAGGCAAGAGAGGTACAGAAGGAGGCAAGTGAGGTGCAGAAAGAAGCGAGATAAGTGCAGAAAGAAGCAACAGAAGTGCAGAAAGAGCGAAGGGAGTAGAGAAAGAGGCAGGAAAAGTGCAGAAGGAAGCAACAGACATGCAGAAAGGGGGAAGTGGGGTGGAGAAAGAGGCAAGAGGGATGCAGTAAGAAGCAAGAGAGGTGCAGAAAGAAACACAAGACGTGCAGAAAGAACGAGCAGAGGTGCAGAAAGAGGCAAAAAAGGGTGAAGGAAATGGTAGGAAGGGTGCAGAAAGAGGCATGAGAGGTGCAGAAAGAGGGAGAATGGTGCAGAAAGAGGCAAGAGGGATAAAGAAAGAAGCAAGTGAGGTGCAGAAAGAGGCAAGAGAGGTGCAGAAAGTAGAAGAGATGTGCAGAAAGAGGCAAGTAAAGTGCATATAAAGAAAGAAATGTGCAGAAAGAAGCAACAGAAATGCAAAAAAAGGGAAGAGAGGCGCAGAAAGAAGCAAGAGTGGCTTGCACATCATTAGTACCAATTCAACACGTACATTTAACAATAAGTAACAGGTGACCATTCTAGGTTTGCAAAGGGCATTACACCACGCTGTAACACTTGTCGCTGCTTTTTTGGTAAACCTTGAACCGTTTGAGCTTTTGTTCAAATCTGCAGATTTGGGAGCAGATGATGGTTTGTCTGGCTAATGCGTAAAATGTATATTTGTGCGAAAGTTGGTGCAGCTAAACAGTCACATAATTCCAGTGGTCCTGCTCATACCTCTGACTAGATCCACAAGTGCTTCTTTTTTTTGTCTCACTGAATTCATAGTTGAGCTTCTATGGAAATGAGGAAGACTAAACCTGAGGTTACCACTCCACAACACAGACTACCATACCACATATTTACTCTCCATAGCACATGATCTCACTCTACATAATTCCTATACACTAAATACCACGGGCTTCATTTATGAAAAGTGATGCATCGCTGCGTGAAAACAGTGATGCATCCCTTTTCATTGCGCCCTCCTTGCGACACTAATGATGCGTCATATTTACAGTATGGCGTATCATGTCACAAGGGGTTACAGATATGTCAGTATTTTTGACGTATCTGTAGGCGCAAAAATGATGCATTGCTGGAGTGTGTCACAAAAGTGACGCAACTCTAGCAATGGGTCATTACACATGGGTATGTTCCATGTGAAATGTGCCTGCGTCAGTCTGACGCCTGCCATGAGGCAGGCGTAAGATATTGACGCATTTGCGTCCTAGAAGTGTCGCAGTGAAATCTTATAGATGTCACTGCGACACTTCTATGACCCTTACTTGCATCGGAACGCACTCCCACATACATTATACCTGGTGCAGGTATAATGTGACGCAGGGGTTTACAAAGTGACGCATCTACCTAGATGCGTCACTTTGCAAATATGGTGCAACAAGGCACATTTTTTACGCTGCTGGTGCATCACAAAAAACATTAGTAAAAAACTTTACATTTACAACACCACTATCTCTAACTCTTGAAAATGCAAAACGTATTACATTGCAAACGCTTCTTTAACTAGTAGTCGCATTTGCAGCGTGGTGGGGAGAGGATGCTGGGACCCGACCAGTGCTTAGGAATTCCGCTATGTGGGAATTACAGGAGGTACCAGGAGGGCTTCTCGGCCTTAAAGTCCCTCAGGAGTAAAGTGGACTTCATCCCCCAACCTGTAGTCTGCCAGGGGGCATGGTTGCAGAGTGATGGAGAAAGGGGGGGTGGGGGGCGTGACCTCCAGAGACGTTTTAGCAATCCCACTGTGGGTAACAAGAAGGGTAGTTGGCCCCCAAGGACATCCTTGGGGGCCAACTACCCCTCATATTACCTCCAGTAAGCCCCACACAGCAGGATTGCTAAGTTCTCATACCAAGCCACACCCCCCTTTGCCCCCCACTCTGCAAACACGCTCCCTGGTGCGCTGTTGGATGGGGATTAAAGTCCCCCACGCTGCTGGGGGTCCTTAGGGGCCAACTAGCCTACCTCTTACCTCCAGTAAGCCCCACACAGTGGGATTGCTGAGAGGTGGACACAGGCCATGCCCCCTTTCCCCTTTCTCCACCACTCTGTAAATGCTCCTCCTAGAATGCTCTTGGTTGGGGCATGAAGTCCCCTTGCCTCCTGAGGGTCCCTAGGGGCGAACTAGCCCTCCTGTTATCTCTAGTATGCCCCACACAGCTGGATTGCTGAGAGGTGGTCCAAGGCCACACACCCTTTTTACACCACTCTCCAAAAGCACCTACTGGCGTACTGCTGCTCGGGGGATGAAGTCCACTTTTGTCCTGAGGTCCTCAGGACACAAGAGACCCTCATCGCCCCACCAGCAGGGCGCCAAGAGTCGCGTTTGCAGAGTGGTGTAAACAGGGGCAAGGCCTCAGACCACTGCTCAGCAATCCAGCTGTGTGAGGATTACTGGAGGTACCTGGTGAGCTAGTTGGCCCCTATGGACCCTTAAGGATCAAGGAGAGTTCATCCCCCGACTTAGAAGGCAACAGGAGGTGCGTTTCCAGAGTGGTGCAGGGAGGGGGCGGGGCCTCCAGCGAGATGCCGGCTTTTCTTTCTTCATATATTTTTAGAAGCGGGCTGTTTGGACCCCTTCTTTCAGTATGTTTTGGGCCCTGGGGACCCCATCTCCCAGGGCATGACACATTTTGTAAACATTTTTTTAAACGGGAAAGGGGCTCTCTTATTATTTTTTATTTTATTTATGTTACGGGAGGGGGGCTGGGTGGCCCTCCTCCCCTGGGCCACTTCTGGCCGTGGTGCACCCATTCCCCGGGGCTCGGCCTCATTAAAAAAATAATAATAATAATGAAAAAGGGGATGGGCCTGGCCAGCTTTGTCTTTATTTTTTTTTATTTTTTGGGAGGGGGCCACGTGGCCCCCCTCCTGAGGCCAATCATGGCCCCGGGTACCCCTTCCACTGGGGCCTGGCCTTACGTTGGGGACCATGGGGGGAGCCCCAATGCCCCCACAGTCCCAGCTGGCTCATCGCCTCCTGCAGGAGCCGGCATTGCTTTTGGGCAAATGAAGCTCCCCTTGCCCAAAAGCAATTCTGCTTTCTTCTTGGAAGCAAGAGCAGGTTTCCTGCTCTCACTTCCAAGAAGCAAAGCAGTGTTTGCTGTGGCAGGGCAGGCGCCGTGCTCCAGCCCAGCCATAGCAAACGGCAATGTCCCGGGAGTGGGCACCCCGGGACATTTCAGGAGCCGGCCCAGGGCTATGGAGGGCTCCAGGGGGGGGGGGCGTACGGCCCCCTTCCCTACATTTGCATAGCCCCGGTGAGGTGGTGGTCCCCTCACTTTGGGGAACCCGTGAGGCCCCCCTCATTAATGAAGGAAGCCCTTGGGAGGTGGTGGTCCTTGGGGCTCAGGGGGGCCTGGGAGGCCCCCGCCTATAGTTAATGAAAGGGGAGGTGGCAGTCCAGAAGCCAGCGTGAATTCTGCTGATTTAAAAAAAATGCTTTTTTGGGGCCTGGGGCAGGCCGAGGGAGTCAGGGGGTTTCTACCCTACCCTGTTTTCGTGTTTTTTATCTTTTTTTTTTTTACTGTTTTCTTGTGACTCAGAGGCCCAAGATGGCTGCCAACACTTCCTGGTTCGGAGTGTTGACAGCCAATCAAAATGAAGCTCGTGCTCGGGAGGGTTCACAAGTCCTTCTCAGTGCTCAGATATCGATATTTTTATTTTTGGAATTTCTCTGCCACTACTGAACGGAGTTACACCATTTTTAAAAAAGCACGCTTTCTGGACCAAGACCTACCTTTTGCCAAATTTGATGTAATTCCGTTCAGCAGTTCAGGCTGCAGCTTTGTCTAAATTTCCTATGGAAATTAACATGGGGAAAACGCGTTTTGGGACACCCCTTTTTTCTCAGCCCCCTGCTTGATGAATCACCCCCAAATTTTCAAGACATGAGCTGACCTGAGATGGTCATTGGTTTAGAAAAATTTAAGATCTGTCAAATGACGCCACAGATATTGGCAAAAGAAAAAATGCTTTTTGTATAGAAACAAGGTCCAAACTATAACTACGTACTGGCGACCGCCAGTAGGTAATATTTCTTATTTATATATGAGACGTATCCGAATGTAGGCGCTTGGGGACATGAGCAAATCATGTAGGCAGGGAGCCTTAGGTGGACATGGCAATAGCTCCACCTGCTGGGGGAAGTGGTTGCTGCCCACTCTAGCTTCTATGATATAATGGGTGATTGTTAAAAACAGCTCTGTGTCGGCTAAGGTGTAATCCAAAATTGCATTTGTTTTCAGTGAGAGTCTGGTGAAAGCTGCCGGTTGGTCCTGGGGAGGCAGCCGTTGAGTGTAAAAAGGCCAATGTTCTCTTGGGCCATGATGCACACTTTTCCATGTTGATACTTGGGGCCACTGGAGAGGTGTGCGCGCTGGGGACCCCCCTGGTGCTACTTTGAGGCCCACGGTGACTCCATTGGACAGCGTCCTGGATTAGGGGCCCCCGCGGATCGGCTGTGCTGGCGGTGGCTGCTTGAACGTGATTGACGGCCTCCCCTCCCTCCCACTTTCCTTTGCTTTCCTTTGCTTGGATTGTGTGTTTGCTCCTTGGTGGTGGGGCACGGGGGTCGGGCCGGACCCCGGAGGTGGACAGCGGTGCCCCACGCACAGGGCTTGTGTGGTGTATGGGGATCTATCTTCCTGAGCTGGCGCAGTAGTAGCCTGGGGCCTCACCTTGCGACTCTCTTCCTGCCTCTGCACCCTGAAGAGTCGCGCCCGGCCGGCCGGTCGGCGGTAGAGGTGGGTCGGTCAGCCTGCCTGGAGCTCTACTGATCAGCAGTTCCCAGATAGAGACTGTCCCTGGTGCAGGGGGTCTGCTCCTGGTCTCGCCTGTCGCGGCCGCCATGACGGGGGGGTCGCGCGGGAGGTGGCCATCCCAAACAGGGGACACTGGACAAGTTCACTGCGGCCGGCCCAGCGACTGGCGCCGTGGGCTCACAGTCTCCGGCCCCGGATAATGCGGCGCTGTTGGCTGCGATTACGCAGTCCAGGGGCATGTTGGATGCCAAGATTGGGGCGGTTGAGGCGGACGTCACGCTGCTCCGCCAGGACTTGCGGAACGCAGTTGAGAGAATCACCGGTGCGGAAACTCGCATCTCCGAAGTGGAGGATGATGTATCTGTTCTTAAGAAGAAGGTGGCGGCAATGGAGAAACTGCAGAAGGGCCTGGCCATGCGTGTGCCAGATGCAGAAGGGTGAGCACGGCGGAACAACCTGCGCTTTCTGGGATTTCCGGAGGGCTGCGAGGGGGACAATGTGGAACGCTTCTTGGCCCAGTGGCTGAAGGGCTTGTTCCCCCCGGACGCTCTCTCCCGCTGTTTCGTCGTGGAGCGGGCCCATCGGGCCCTAATGCAGAAGCCCCCTGTTGATGCGCGGCCGAGGCCGATAATAGCCAAGTTCTTGAATTACTCCGACTGGGACGTCATCCTGAGACAAGCGAGAGTGAAGGCCCCGCTTATGCTTGGTAATGCTCCTATTCTCATCTTCCCGGACTACACGAGGCTGGTTCAGCAACAGCGGGAATCATTCCTAGCAGCCAAGGCCTGTCTCCGCAGCCTCAAGCTTCAATACGCCTTGATTTACCCAGCACGGCTGCGAGTTATCTACAAGTCCCGCACGCTGATCTTTGATTCCCCGGAGGAGGTGTTCCAATGGACAGATGAGACAGTGAAAATCAGGGTCAATGTGCCCCCGGGTGCTGAAATGAGGGCTGTGACTCCCGCACTGAACCTTATGTTTGCTCTCGAGTTGCTCAGGTGCAATGTATTGGGCTGGACTCCTGCCCGGTAAGAGTGGGTGGGAGGTGGTGGTGACTCTCTAGTTATGGGGAATGTTCAGGGGATCCATTGGAGGGGGTGGCTCTTGGTTCCCCTTTGGGGGGCTAGGCCGCGATCCTTACACGACAGGTGCTTCCATGTTGGGAGGTGGTGGGTGGGGGGAGGTGGGGGGATGTTGGTGGTTGGGTTGCGGTGGGGGGTTTGGTTGCACTTATCTTGCTGCTGTGTGTATGCTGTGATGTTTGCATGCTGGGCCGTCGGGCCGTTTACAGCCCATACAGTGCTATGTTCAAATGTCTGCTGTTAACGGAGGGGGGTGGGTAGCTCCAGGCACACTTCGTATCCTGAGCTGGAATGTGCGGGGGGTACTAGACAAAGTGAAACGAGGGGCGGTTCTCCAGTATGCTAAGAGAGCCGGGGTAGATGCCCTGCTACTTCAAGAGACCCATCTGCTAGGCACCAAAGCGCTTTGCCTACAACGCTTTGGGTATACATCTGTTTATCATGCGGGGTTCACGAGAGGCTCCCGGGGGGTGGCTGTCCTCATACATCATAGGGTTGGATCTATGATGTTACAACGCGTTATTTTACAACGCGTTCCGTTACAACGCAGATTTTACAACGCGGGATCCATTACAACGGATGTCATTACAATGCATGGCATTACATCGCAGGTGCTATTACAACGCATGGCATTACATCGTAAATATAGGTAAGTTGACTTTTTTTTTAAAATGTTATTTAGTTTATTGTAATTAAATTTTTTTAAATAATTTAATTAAAAGACATTTAAAAATTGTCATTAATTTAATTTAATAAAATAATATCTATTTAATAAATGTAAATATAATAAAAATTGTAATTAATTTAATTTAATTAAAAAATGTAATTAATGTAAAATAATTAATTTAATTTATTAAATATATTTCATTTAATTTAAAAATGGTAAATATAATTTAATTATCCCTAAAGCCAAACCCTGCCCTAAAACCTAAAAACACCCCTGTACCCCAAAACCCAAACCTTGTCCTAAAACCTAAAAACACCCCTGTACCCCAAAACCCAAACCCTGCCCTGAAACCTAAAAACACCCCTGTACCCCAAAACCCAAACCCTGCCCTGAAACCTAAAAACACCCCTGTACCCCAAAACCCAAACCCTACCCTGAAACCTAAAAACACCCCTGTACCCCAAAACCCAAACCCTGCCCTGAAACCTAAAAACACCCCTGTACCCCAAAACCCAAACCCTACCCTGAAACCTAAAAACACCCCTGTACCCCAAAACCCAAACCCTGCCCTGAAACCTAAAAACACCCCTGTACCCCAAAACCCAAACCCTGCCCTGAAACCTAAAAACACCCCTGTACCCCAAAACCCAAACCCTGCCCTGAAACCTAAAAACACCCCTGTACCCCAAAACCCAAACCCTGCCCTGAAACCTAAAAACACCCCTGTATCCCAAAACCCAAACCCTACCCTGAAACCTAAAAACACCCCTGTACCCCAAAACCCAAACCCTACCCTGAAAACTAAAAACACCCCTGTACCCCAAAACCCAAACCCTGCCCTGAAACCTAAAAACACCCCTGTACCCCAAAACCCAAACCCTACCTTGAAACCTAAAAACACCCTGTACCCCCAAACACCTATACATATACTCCTATACTCATATTTATTTAAAAAATTACTTAAAATAATAAATATTAATTTATAATACTTAAAATAATAAATATTAATTTATAATATTTAAAAACATAAATAAATATTTTTATTTATTTTTATTTATAATTAATATTAATTAAATCATTTATATAATATTAAATAAAATTAAAATAAATTATATACTTACCAATACTTACGATGTAATGGTATGCGTTGTAATAGTATCTGCGATGTAATGCCATGCGTTGTAATGCCATGCATTGTAATGGATCCTGCGTTGTAATAGCTGCGTTGTAACAGCATTACGACGTAAAAGTTGCGTTGTAAGTGATACACACCCATAGGGTTTCCTTAACACATGAAAGGAGCTGGTCCGACCCCCAGGGCAGGTACATCTTTGTCCAGGGGAGGGTTGGGGGTGACAGGGTGACACTTGGTAGTATATACGCACCGCCGCCGTTGCAGTGGCCCCTAGTGGAAAGGGTCATGTCTCTCTGGAGTGCAATGCCGGACACCCTCACCATAGTTGGGGGGGATTGGAATGACGTGATGGACTTAAACATGGATAGGTGGCGGAAGGGAGCGACTGACGCGGGTGTCGACAGGGAGGGGCCCCCTACCAAGCTACGTGCCCTAGCCACAGGACTTGACTGGACAGATGTCTGGAGGTATAGACATGGCGCACGCAGGGAGTGTACCTATTTCTCCGGTGCATGGCTTGTTCTCCAGGCTGGACTACGTGTTTGTACCCAGGGGACTGGCCCACAGGATAGTGTCGTCAGACATTTTGTTGAGGGCTCTGTCCGATCAGTCACTGCTGGCCCACACTTTTAGCATAGGTCCAGCCAGGCAGCCATTCCGGTGACACATGTCTGGATGGCATTTGCTACAGACTGAGTATAGGGAGCACATGTCCAGGGAGATTGACCACTATTCGACCACCAATCACAACTCTGTTGACTCCCCGACGACCCTCTGGGAGGCTCTAAAACCTACCTTGCGAGGGGTGGATATCTCTTGGTGCGCGGCGGCCCGGGCGGAGAGGCAGCGGGACCTGGTGCGGCGGGAGGTGGAGCTGGAGGTTTTGGAACGCAGGAGCAGGGAGGAGAGTGGTAGATCTATTGGGTGCCAGCTAATTTTGGCCCAACAGCAGTATGCAGCGGTCTTGCTAGATGAGGAGCGCCAGGCCTGGATGGCTACCCGTAGTCAGGTGTACCAATGGGGGGACAAATCCTGTAAGATGCTACACCGCCTGTGTCAGGGCGCTCTTCACACCCAGCCACTACCCCAGTTGCTGGACTCGGCGGGGTTGCCGGTCTTGGAGCCCCCTGCCATTGCGGAGAGCTTCACTGCATACTACGAGGGGTTATATGCACCACAGGAATGCTTGACGGCCGAGGTCGTTCAGCGGTTCATCGATGACCTCCCCCCGCGGTCGGTCCCTGACGAGGAGCAGGATCTGTTAGATAAGCCTCTCACCGACGAGTGAGCTGAGCCCCGGTAAGGCGCCGGGCCCCAACGGGTTCCCCTGTGAATTCTTCAAGAGATTTCATGTACAGCTGGGCCCCGCTTGCGTCCGGTGATTGAGGAGGCACGGGAGGGTGGAGTGCTCCCCCCAGACTGGAGACACGCTGAGGGGGTGGTCTTACTGAAGCCGGGTAGGCCCCCGGAGAGCCATGCGTCTTACCACCCAATATCGCTACTCAATACGGAGGCCAAGGTCTTGGCCAAAGCCCTGGCTAACAGGCTTAAGCCCTACATTGCTGATCTGGTTCATCCGGACCAGGCGGGCTTTATGCCCCGGGGGGCGACCCGGCATAACATCAGGCGCGCCCAGGTGGCGATCTCTGCCTGGCGGAGTTTGGGTGAGCAGGCTGCATTATTCTTGGCGCATATGGATCGTGCCTTTGACGCCTCAACTTGGGCCCTAGCTTTTTGGCTTACGTACATCTGCTGTACACTGACCTCACAGCCTCACAGCCTCCGTGCGTGTTGGGGGGTGGTCTCTAGGTCCTTTTCGGTCCAGCGGGGTACGTGACCCCCTTTCCCCTTACCTGTCCGCACTTGCTAGGGAGCCTTTGGCTGCGTGGGTGCGCATAGACGCCCAGCTTTCGGTGGTCCCTGAGTCTCACCAACAAAATAGCATTATATGCGGATGATGTGATGTTTTTTCTCACGGACCTGGATCGGTCGGGCCACGGCTGCTACGCATCCTGCAGATTTTTGGTGAATCCTCTGGCCTATATGTGAACCCGGATAAATCCACAATATGGGTGCTGGGCGAGCGGCGGCCGGTCGGGGAGTGGGCGGCGGACTTGCAGCTGGCTTCTGGGGGGATGAAGTACCTGGGGGTCTACTTGTCGGAGAGTGCGGGCGTCTCCCGAGACCGTAACCTTACCCCGGTTTGGGATCGCACGCTTGAGGATCTGAAAGCGTGGTCCCGTATCCCACTGTCCATCTACGGGAGGTCAGCCATATTCAAAATGGTGGCGCTCCCACGGCTTGTGTACCATCTGCAGAACCATCCACAGAACCATCCACACCCTGTTCCGCCTCGCTGGTTCCAGCAGGTCAACTGAACTCTGGGCGGGTTCCTGTGGGGGGGGACTGTGCGGGTGGCGCTGCGGACATGCTTCTTGACGACCTATACGGGGGGCCTTGCCACATCTGATATACTTTCCTACTATCAAGCAGCGCACCTGTTGGTCCTCAATGATTGGTGGTATGGGGACAGAGGAGATCCAGCCTACGCGGTGAAGCGCCACCTGATGGGCTATGCGTCCATTCATGCTTTGCTATATTCGGCGCCCCTTCAGCGGGGTCTTCCATCCGGCACGCAAGTGGTCTTCTCTGTCTGGTGGCAGGCGTTGCGTAGGATGGGATGGTGGAATGTCCTCACCCAGGAGACCCCCCTTTGGCACAATGGTCATCTGCCCCACTTGGAGACCCTTAGGGGTTTTGGGGGGTGGGACGCAATAGGCCTCTCCCCATTGGGAGGTGTGATGTCGGGTGGCACCCTGAAGTCCTTCCAGGACCTGCAAGACGAATTTGGGATGCCCCGCTCCCAATTCTTTCGATACCTTCAATTCCGGCACGCACTGACACCATACCTGACTGGCATGGAGCACCTCCCAGAATTTAACCCGCTTGAGGCCAAACTGTTTGTGGGGGAATTGCCGGACAAAAAACTTTCCCGTATATACCAGTCTTTAGTTCGACATTGTTCCCCTGACCTACAGAGACTTCGGGCAGCTTGGGTGGGGGATGTGGGGGAGCTAGAAGAGGAGGATTGGATGGAGGCCCCGGCGAGTCCTAGGGGGGCGGCGATCTCCACACGCCTGAGACTGCACCGCACTTACTTCACCAGAGAGCGTCTATGGAAGGCGGGTATGATAGGTTCTCCCAATTGCATATGGTGCAGCTCAGAGGTAGGCACACTCCTACACACCACATGGGGATGCTCAGCGCTGCATAGGTTCTGGACCGGGGTCTTTAGCTGCTTATCAGAGGTAATGGCCTGGGAGCTCCCTAAGGATCCGAAACTGGCCTTATTACATGTTATGGAGGGGGTGGGGGGCAATCGCTATAAACGTCATTTATTGGTACTTGGCCTAACATTGGCAAAACGGGACATTGCTAGGGCCTGGAAGGCACCCCGGGCCCCGCCCCTGGCGGCCTGGAAGAACGGCATGGACTTTTGCATGGGGCTGGAGCAGCCCATTTTTCTGGCCAGGGGGTGCCCCCGCAAACACTTCCGGATATGGAAAAAGTGGGCCGATTACCGGGGGCTGGACTTGGCACCCCCACCGGAGAGCGACGCCCCTCCGACAATTTAGCAGATGGGGTCGCTGAAGGTGCTTATGTGGTGCTCTGATGGTACTGGCATGTATTCACTGTACATATTGATTTTTCTTTGTAAATCTAGTGAACGGCAGCAGCACAATTTGGGGGGGGGAATTGGGTGGGGGGGGTTGTATTTCATGAAAACGTCTGACGATGTCATTACTGTTTAACTACTGTGTGCAGCAGACTCCGGAGTTCGGAGCTATGCATTTGTATGTGTGCAGACGAATAAAATCTGTTTTCAAAAAAATTATTCTGCCACATAATTTGAAATTGTTGCTGCATAATAGATAGATAACCTTGCTGCATCATACTAGCCCTGACAACGGTAAAGCTCTGCAGAGTGGGTTGAGGTTTATACCTCTGCATTTGTGCAATAATAGCACCCAAAAATGTTACTTAACATATGTGTGTGTTTGTGTATTAATAATTACATGATTTATTAACACTGAAAATATGTATTAAAAGCAATTTAACTTAATAACCAAATATGAGGTAGAATCTTGGTATATCTCAGTTAGAACAGGACTAAAACGAACACTCATAGTTCTGCCGAACTGGTTTTTGTCTGCATGTAAAGATCAATAAAACAGTTTTTTGGACTGCAACTGTAATTTTAGTCTTATGTATAAAAGATATATCAGCTTTTCTCCTAGTAAACTATATCCATCAGTCACTAAGGTACCTCTTTTTGCATGTCAAGATCATTTTTTTAAAAACAACATATATTTTTTTTTTTTAAGTAATCACAGCTCTGAATCTTTAAACGTACCACAAAGGTAATTTAGAGCACTTTGTAGAAAACCTATTTACTTAAGATCATGTAACTTTTGAAGAATTCTTCCAAATGATCTTTGTTTCCCGTGGAATTTAAATAAACATTGATAAAGCAGGGAATATGGAGGTCCAGAACAACAATGTTTCCTCCTCAAACCAGGGGTTTTGGTATGAGGAATTGTGGAGCCCATTTGAAAGCTGGATTACTGTGATTGCTCTTTACAAGTAATTATTTGGTCTTTCCTTTCCCTGATACTTAATTTTTCCATCTTTCTCGTCTTTAAATTTCCAGCACAGAGTTCTCACTTTTCTATCAATAATTCATTCTAGATTAGCATTTATCTTATTACTATGGGTCTTCCAAGCAGCTCAGGAGATTCAGGTTACTCTCAGGTTACTCAGTGTGATAGAGACAAATTCAGAAGGGAGGGAGGCGAGGAAACTCCCCTCCCCTGGGAAGAAATACTAATAGCATTTAGGGGAATTATATTTATGGAGTAACATTTCTGAATTGAATGGTGCAGAATTTTTTTAGAATGTCAGGTTGAGTTAATCCATTGTTAGGCTGGTACACTGCTTCCCAGATGAGGGAATGACAACCTACACAATCTGGGATATAGAAATAAATAGTTCTAAAAGCAGGAGTGCAGCCCACATAATGAGTTACACTACTTTATTGCACCTGGCCAGGTGGCTATGCTGAATATACTCAAGTTAATAGTTCATTGTTGAGGAGGTCTATGTAAAGGTGAGAAGATTCATTGAAAAACTAGGACCAAAGCAAATTAATGGAGTGGGATAAAAACATTAAGTGCCATGTGCTACAATGAAGTAAGCAAAATGTAATAATCACAAACTGTACTTGTATTCATATGATGAAGTGTTATTTAAAAGTAGTATAAACAAAAAATTAATGCACATATAAAGAATAAATAGTTACTCTGGATCAATGACCTGCATGCACAAGCGTTCAATATTTTTGCTCAATTACTTCTTGATGGGCCAAATATATTAACTATACTTAAAAAATCTTACCTTTCTCCATCATGCATTATATTGTACTAAGTAAAACTCTGGTGGTTTCATTGTTAAGTCTTTACACTACTGCTATATCATGTCATCACCTCATTGTGAATCATTAGTGTCTGCCAATCAGAATACAGCATCTCGAATCATAAAGCCAGAGCCATTGTGCTAAGAAAACCTTTGCATCTATGATGACCTCATACAATCAAACATTCTACCTGCACAGAGATGAGGGACAGGAGCAGAAATATGTATACCTTCAAAGTTAGTGTACTCTTATTTAGTTTAATTTAATCAAATAATATATTACTAAACAGGTTATTAATCAAATACTCAGCGAAGACATGTAGTTCCTTTTAAATTACTGATTTGGCATTTATTTTCAACTTTGAAGTCCCAGCAATAAAAGCATTGCATTTGTAATTGTTGTTTCATACATTTGTACCAGTTGATATTAACATTGATATTTGAAAGTTGATATTTCAATGTAATACTCTTTGGCTATGCTTAATAAAGCTTTTAAAACATGTTTATACTATTTTCTCAATTGCTTGTTTGTATCTATTCACTACCAACTGATTTCCTGTAAACATACTTTAGTGACAAATTTTCTCTGACAACAAATTAAAAAATTAAAAATAATTAACCACATTTTTAGTAACGATTGTGTGATTAATTAGTAGAAAAGCTTAAAAATATACACAAATTGTATATAAAATAAATTCAGCTATTTTGTAGCAATTCTCTTAGGAGATGAGCTGTTATGAGGGGCATCCTTATCAATTTCTATTTTTATTTGCTGCAATAATTTATCAACCAGTGCACAGCATACTATGATTGCGTCAGTCTTGGCACTAAATTTAGACAAAATTTATGGTACCTTTCAAAACCTTCTCTGTTTCACTATTTAACTGTTAACCGTTTTGAACCCTAGTGCATATTGATTATATATGTTTAACTATATTTTATTAAAAAGTTAATAATATGGTACGTATTTTGATCTTTTTCTTCAAGAAGCCACCAGAAACCTTAGTACCACTTGCTCTTACCAGGCTAGCTAATATGTTTTGAACCTCATGTTGTCAGATGTTTCCAGTGTTCCTTACATGATTTATTACATGATTTTAAAAAGCACAGGCACCTAATACATGGTTCCTAATAATGAAGCTGCCATACCAATGAACACAAATAATATATTGTACATGGACATAGAGGGCCAGATGTCTGATCAGGGTCATGGCAGCCTTGCATCTGGCTAGAGGCAATATTGCCTCTTCCCCCACACTACTGCAGGACTTTGTCGTGATGGGTCTATGATGCTGCCCACAGCTGCTGCCCCTGTAGCAGTAAAGACAGCCCGAGTGTCTCTGGGCCTCGAATTTTCAGGTCCGGACTTAGCCCAGAAAGACTTGGACATGCAGGTGTAGCAACGTCACCAGGAGATATCGCTTCTGGTAAAATTCTGCCACTCATAATAACGGTCAAAATATCTGTCTAGCATTCTATTCTATAGTCCAGGACATTAGTAATGAGACTTACATCTAAATACAACACATCCTCCATGCCTCACATTGGTTGTAAAATACCTTTCTTGAATGAAATGTTTTTAAGAGATATCTTATTGAGTTTTATACCTAAAAAGGTCACTGGATTACAGATTGTTGGCCTCTGTAGCTTGGAATTTGTGTGCGTTTAAGCAAGATTAAAAAGAATCTAGAATCATATTTGGACTGGTACTTTTACGCCAGTACATCAAATCAATAGTGTTGGGTGTAGTAAGAGCGCAGTGACATCTTATATGCTGTTTCTCCACTGTCTATTTTATGTAAAGTGAAAATAGAATAGGGATCAAAGAAAAGCCCTGTTGAATGCCCTTATTCACAGGGAATAGGTTAGTTGTTTCCCCTGCAGGGCATCATTGTACCCTGAAATGAAATGAAATGAAATGAAAAGGGGTTTTGTAGAGCGCGGCTGCTGCCCTTAGGCGTCCAAGCGCTGGAGAAGAAGAAGATAGTGCCTCGTGGTGCAGTTACTTAGGAGTTTATTTTTCTTTAGTAAAGAAAAATGTTTTGAGCTGCTTACGGAAGGATAACATGTTCGGATTGGATCCCAGGTATAAAGGGAGCGAGTTCCAGATTTTGACGACATTGTGGGTAAAAGACCTGCCTCCAGCTCTTGATCTCCTAATACGAGGAGCTATGGCCAGAAATGCATTGGTGGAGCGGAGTTGTTTGTTAGGATGGTAGGAGGAGAGCAGAGAATGGTTGATCTTTGGTCCAGTTTCCCAGAAGGCTTGGTGGGAGATGCACATGGCTTTAAATTTGATTCGTTCCCTGACAGGTAGCCAATGTAAGGTCCTCAACCCGGGTTCTACTGACGCTCTACGTGGGAGCTGGAGCAGCATGTGTGCGGCACAATTCTGAATCCGCTGGAGTTTTTGTAATACATATTCCGGTGCCCCTAGATACAGGACATTACTAAAATCCAGTCGGGATTGAATTAAGCCTTGTATTACCACTTGTTTGGCTTCAAACGGTAGGAGAGAAAAGATTTTCTTTAGCATTCTGATGATGCCAAAACAAATCGCAGATGTCTTGGTTGCTTGAGTGTTAAGGGTCAAGGATTTGTCCAGCCAAGCTCCAAGACTTTTTATGTTATCTTTCGGGGTGGGTAGAGTGCCCAGGCTAGTGGGCCATAAGAGGTCGATGGTAGGGAGTGCTGGCGGACCGAGTAACATAAGCTCGGTCTTGTCCCCGTTAAGTTTTAGGGACGATGCCGTCATCCAGTTTTTGATCTCTTCCATGCAGGCCGTTAAGTTGGTCTGCGTCGATTCGCAATTCTTTTGTGCAAGAGAGACCACCAGTTGAGTGTCATCCGCATAAGTAATGATCTTAATACCATATGGGTGAATGATCTCAGCCAGTGGTCTCATGTACACATTGAATAGGGCAGGGCTTAATGACGATCCCTGCGGCACCCCACAATCCAGAGGTTTACTTGAGGAGATAGAGTCTCCGTCAAAGACTTGGAATGTTCTTTCGCTCAAAAAGGATTTGAGCCAGGCTAGAGCGTTTCCTGATATTACCAGATTGACGAGTCGGTGAAGCAGAGTTTTATGGCTTACCGTGTCAAATGCTGCACTTAGATCGAGGAGGATGACTGCCACTGATCCTCCTCGATCTAAGATCCGCTTAGTTTCCTCCGTCACGGCCAACAGGGCCGTTTCCGTCCCATGTTTGGGGCGAAATCCAGTCTCGAAAGCATCAAGTAGATGATTGTTTTCGAGAAACATTGTTAGATGGTGGTTTATATGTTTCTCCAAGATTTTGCTCACCCAGGGTAGCAGGGAAATGGGGCGGTAATTATTAAGCTTAGTGGGGTCCAAATTAGGCTTCTTCAGAAGTGCTCTCACCATAGCTTGTTTCCAAGTGGGTGGAACACTACCTGCGGTTAAGGAGATATTGAGCAGATCCAACAGGGTGGGGAAAATAACTTGGCTGGCTGCCGCCATTGTACATGGAGGTGTGGGATCGCAAGGGGAGCCTGATTTTACTTGTAGAATCAAGGATTCTAGTGTTTCTGGGTCTAACAGAGGGAAATGGCCCAAAGTTATTCGAGAGAACTGATCAGCTTCCGTAGGGAAGAAAGGTTCATCGGCAGGGGGCTCCGGGACTGTGGCTGCAAATGACTGATATATTTTATTTATTTTCTGATGGAAAAATTCCCCTAACTCATTGCAGCAGAAGAGAGGATTGTCATTGGGAACTGTAGGAGGAGGAAGTTTAGTAAGACTTTTGACAATTTGAAAAATCTCTCTCGGTTTCGATCTGGCCTTCATAATTTTGCCACTGTAATATGTGGATTGTGTCAATTTTATTTCTGATTTGTAGGCTCTAATAGCTTCCCTGTACATGACTTTATCTGTAGTGGCGTATCGCAGGCGCCATTTTCTTTCAAGCTTTCTACAGTGTCGCTTTTTTGCCCTGAGCTCCTCCGAATACCAAGGGGCTGTTTCTTGTGGCCTTTTTAAACTGATTTTTCTCAAGGGGAGTATAGCGTCAAGGGATTTCCGGATCCAGTTGTCGAATTCCCTATTGTCTAGCGAAGGATTTTGGGAAAACGAGGGTCTAGAGGCTGCCAAAGAACTGGACCACTGTTCTAATGGGAGCCTAGACCAGTTTCTCATCTTTCGCGGATTGGGAGTACCGAGAGCGGGTCTGTGTGTCGACCAGTTAAGAGGAATTAAAAAATGGTCTGTCCATGGAAGGTGGATGGAAGGGCCTGTTTTGAGTTCTGCACAATTGCTGAATACAGGGTCCAGCAAGTGCCCGTTAATGTGTGTTGGAGCTGATACTAACTGCTCCAGCTGAACTGCAGCCAAACTTGCAGTCAACTCTTTGACCGAATTATCTGAGCTCTTGTCAAAGTGAATGTTAAGATCCCCCAACAGCGTGAAATTGGAGGGAGACGTAGCTAGTTCTGCTACAAGGGAAGGTAATGCAGTGTGAAATTGGTTCAATGGGCCTGGGGGGTGGTAAATGAGGATCCCTGAGAAGCAATCATTAGGGGAGAGTTTGATGGAAAAGGACAAACTTTCACAGTCTGGAATAAAGTCCACCGTACAATGGCAAGTATATTGGGCTTTATGAATAATCGCGAGGCCCCCGCCTTTCCCCTGGGCGCGGTCCCTACGTGCAATTTGATAGCCAGGTAGAAGTGTTTGCACTAGGTCCGGTTCTGAGTCAGAAGTTAGCCATGTTTCTGTTAAAAAAATTGCATCAGGTGCAAATTCGTCCAGTAATAGTGAGATTTCCGTGCTGTGCTTCGGAAGAGACCTACAATTTAATAGAAACATTTTAAAATTCTGGGGTTTGGGCTCCTTCTGAGCACCAATGAGTCTTGCATTACAGTGTGGACAAGTGGTAGGTAAGTCTAAAGGTTGATATGAGTGGCAGCAGCTTGCTTTCGCAGGGGGTCTTAGGTTATGAAGGAAGTCCGGGCTGTAGTGCTTCATTGAGACCGACCGTGGATCAGGGTTTGTGGCCCCTGGCCCCGGCCGGAGGCGGACGGGCGCAGACGGGCTTGCCTTAGGCTGCGCGGCCGGCGGAGGGTGTTCATCATATGGGGTGGAAAGGGGAGGGGCCGAACAGCTACAGCGTCAACCCAGCTCTACCCCCAATATGGCGGCGGCGTTTTCCCGATCCCAGCGCCGATTCGGTTGAGGAGGATGTGAGTGGCAGGGAGGAGGATTATGCAAATGAGCAGTAGTAATCACGGCAACAAAAACACTAACAAAATCGTTTGCAAAGTTCCCATAATCAAGTCTGACCAAGATATCTAAAAGGTCTGGGGGAATGCCCTGGGAGTGGTGAGGACCAAAGAAGGTGCATTGGAAGATTGTCAGACATGCACCTTAAATCTGCAAGTGGCAAATTAAACGGCTCCCTCATAACACCACATACCTTTTGCAGGAGGAGACAGACAATTAAAGCCTGGTCAATAGTGTTTTTTCCCTAAAGCCAGCATGGTGTTGTAATATAATCTGCATATCATTGGCATCTTCTTTAACCTGTGGAACAGAGCATAAGCAAAGATTTTTCAAGACTACTTACCAGGCGACAGTTTGTTGGATAATTTCTTTCGTCTTTTAGGTTGAGCCTGTGAAGCGCATGCGCTGCTCTGCGAGGCATGCTGAATTTGAGTATGGACTTGAAGCTCCGCCCAGTCTCTGCCCATGTTTTTCATTGGCTTTTGTCATTGTTCTATGTAAATGCTGCTTTCTGATTTGTTAATAGGCTGGTTAGTCACTTGTAACCTCCCATGAGGACTGTTCCTTTTACTTCCGTTGTTACATGGTACGTCTTATTTAGTCTGAAAGCACTATTTTCTTTAATGAGTTTCTCCTACTGCAGGCACTACATGCTTTCCTGCAACATTCAGCAGGCCATGCGCGCTTTCCCTTTCCAAACAGCCCGGGACAATAGTGACCGCTTCTTTGAAATGCAATAGGTCTCGAATTTAGGAGAGTTTGAGCTATTGGCATTGTAAATGACAATGCCTTTTATTTATGTGGTATTTATCAAAACAGATACATAAAAGACATTTTCATTTACAATGTCAATAGCTTAAACTCTCGCAAATGTGAGACCTGTTGCATTTCAAATGCTTGTTTATGAAGGAGTACAGTTTCTGCTCTCAGCCAGCTTGTAGGCAGGGTTGTTAGCTTTGATAGAAGTGTAAAGTACCTGCCCTATAAGGTGGGATCAGGTCTGTCTGGTCCCGATGCGATAATGGCAGCAGCCGTGTCACTTTTTTGTTTGTTTTTAACATTTGTATCCCCTTTTTTTGTGTAAACATGTTGATGTGTGTCTGCTTTCAGGTCAGCTGTGGAGAGAGGGACTAACCAGTGTGAACATCTCGAGATGTAACACAATGCTAAGAATTGTGCATTCCAGTGATCTTCAGTGATGTGGGGCTCAAGACTTATGACGGTGTGCTTCCTACTGTTTGTAATTATGAGCCAAGATGATTATGAATCTTTGGTTGGCACTGAGTCAACAGGGTCTTGCCTGCCTTATGATATGTTCCTTTTCTCATTCAATACAGATGTATAAAGGCTGCTTTTGTTTTTCATTTCCTCCCTCCTGTCCTTCTTGATAACCGGCAGTAGTGAGGCCCTTGCTGATCTTTTTATTGAGAAATTGTTGCTTTATGTGTTAAATGGTTTTCTTTTGCAAATGCTGCTTTTGTTAATCAGGCGTTTAAATGATCAAGCACCTCAACAGGTAGTTGTGTGAATTGAAGCAACATTCCAGCACAACACATTAATGGTAGCTACATCACAAGTAATCCACCAACTGGAAGAGGATGAACCTACAAAGATGTATCTGGCTACAAAGTGCAATGCATCTTTGTTCCTGGGTACAATACTCATTGTGTCAGGGTGGTCCGAGGATAAGTTATGGCTAGGTTGGCATTAGGAATTGGCATTAGGAATGATGCGGTGCTTTACACAGCAAAGATTGCACTGACCCATCATCGTTCAAACTTTCTCCTCTCAGTTTAAGGACAATCCTGTTATTATTACGTGTATCATAATTCACACTTATGCTCATATGTTAATGTTAATTAAACTTGTTGAGCGCGCAAATACCTGAGGGTGTCTCTCCGCTATGAATGCAGTACGCCCAGTCCGGTGATTAATTCTGATATAGCCATGTTTTTAACTTCTTCCTGAAAATGGTGAGGGAGGTAGCCCCTCCAAGCTCACCAGGTAGCGTGTTCCACAGTTTTGCGGTGCCGTACGATAAACTACGGGCACCCCAGCATGTGGAGCGTATTCTCAATACTTTCATCCATCTCGCGCCTGTAGAGCGCAGTTGTCTGGACGGTTGGTACCAGGCAAAGAGATTTCTGAGAGAAAGAGGTCATGTGTTGTTCAAAGCCTTGTATGCTAAACAAAGAGATTTAAATTTGAATCGCTGTGCCACCGGGAGCCAGTGGAGTCTATGAATCTCCTTTGACATTGAGTCATACTTAGGATTATTTCCCAATAACCGGGCAGCTGTATTTTGAACCGTCTGAAGCTTTTTTTTATATTTCTTCTGCATACCTAGGTAGAGCCCATTGCAGTAATCCAGTTTTGACTGAACTAGTGCTGTTACCACCATCTTTCTAGAGTCAATAGGGATGTAGGCAAGATCTTCTTGAGATTCTTTACCAGAAAGTGGGATGCGGAGACAATAGCATTTGTTTCGTGTGATAGTGCTAATTTGTTGTCAATCCACACTCCTAAATGTTTCGCCTTGTGCACTGGTTTAGGTGCTTCACCCATCTCTGCCGGCCACCAAAGATTGTCCCATCTAGGTTGCAAGTTACCGAAGATTATCACCTCAGTTCTTTCAGCATTGAGCTTAAGACAATAAGTTCCCATCCATCTATTTATTTCTCTCAGACAGTTCTGAAACTGTAGGGTGGGTGAGGCTTGTTGTCTATATGCTGCCACGACTATCTGGGTGTCGTCAGCATAGGAAATCAGACAGAAGCCAAATTCTCGGATCAGAGGGGCGAGTTCCGAGACATATACATTAAAAAGAGTTGGGCTCAAAGAGAATCCTTGAGGGACTCCGCATGGTAAAACATATGGCTCTGATTGGTATCTGTCCATTGTAACTGTTAATCCTCTTTTTCTTCAGAAAGGAGGACAGTGGGGTCAATGCCATTCCTTTGACCCCATCGAATCCAGCCACTGTTGCAAAAGATTATAGTCAACAGTTTCGAATGTGGCTGATAAATCTAGGTGAACAAGGGCGGCTGTACCCCCTCTGTCCATCACAGCCCTGATTTCCTCAATCACATTGATCAGTGCCATCTCATACACTCAGCCATGATGTTAGAGTCAGAGACCATAACATTAATTAGTCTTTTGTTTGGCAGGTCAATCCTATATTAAATCAACAGGGGTACAGGGGGAAAGTATTCGGTAGGGCTGCCCCCCACTCAGACCAGGATTAAACAACAAGTGCCCCACCAAATCTAGGTCATCCGTATGACAGACCAGTCCAAGGGGTATAGTATCCTAATTTTAATACATATACCTAGGGTGTAGGTCAATCCTGTCAAGAATGGCATCTCTATTAAAGCAGTTAGAAGGTTAATGGGGCATTAATAGGAAGGCTATGTCCCTAATATCATCTTTGCCACATGAATTCCCATATTGCCCAGTTTATATCTGTGGGCCCACTCGGTAACGCAATGCTCCTTAGATTGCCAACCAATCATTGTTGACTCTCTATCAAAGAATCAAACCAGTACTCCCATCCTTTACAGATATTTTGTTTTATGGGAGAACCCAAGCTCATGTTCCAGTTGTGACTTTAAAGAGACAGTGAGTAGATGTTCTCTGGAATAGTGAATGCACCCTTTAATGAAGAAGGCATGTCCTTGCTGGGGAAACAAGTGATTAGACTATTGCTATGAAATGTAGCCCATATATGGCCCTGCTAAATTAAGCCACCACCACCACCTTACCCCTCCCAACTCAACAGCCAGAGTTGTAAACACATTAGTGGAAACAATACTGGAAATACCCACTATAAGAGTCACATATTTGTGTGAGTTATTGGATTGTTCAGCTGAACTTTACATAAGGGAGTTGTGGCAGATCTAGTGGCTGTGATTTGCCTGAAGTAAATGGAAAAGACTGAGGGTTTCTCAATCCATGTCGGTTGGGTGAGAGGTGCAAATAGCCCTGTTGAGCCATATCACTGTGATTGGGTGCATTCTTCTCTGGCTATGTATTGACCAGGAAGCTGTGAGAAGGGAATGGGTTGATGTGCTTCACACACGAGCCTGGTGTACGGTATACAACCTTTACAACGCAACTTTTACAACGCACTACCATTACAACGAAACTTTTACAACGCAAAAACTTTTACAACGCATGTATTTACAACGCATGTTTTTACAACGCAGGTACCTTCACAACGCATACCATTACAACGTAAGTATTGGTAAGTATATAATTATATTTAAAATGTTATATGTTTGAGTTTTTTGGTAAAGGGGTATTTTTAGGGTTCAGGGTCAGTTTTGGGTTTTTGGGTAAAGGGGTATTTTTAGGGTTCAGGGTCAGTTTTGGGTTTTTGGGTAAAGGGGTATTTTTAGGGTTCAGGTTCAGTTTGGGGTTTTTGGGTAAAGGGGTATTTTTAGGGTTCAGGGCCAGTTTTGGGTTTTTGGGTAAAGGGGTATTTTTAGGGTTCAGGGTCAGTTTTGGGTTTTTGGGTAAAGGGGTATTTTTAGAGTTCAGGGTCAGTTTTGGGTTTTTGGGTAAAGGGGTATTTTTAGGGTTCAGGGTCAGTTTTGGTTTTTTGGGTAAAGGGGTATTTTTAGGGTTCAGGGTCAGTTTTGAGTTTTTGGGTAAAGGGGTATTTTTAGGGTTCAGGGTCAGTTTTGGGTTTTTGGGTAAAGGGGTATTTTTAGGGTTCAGGGTCAGTTTTGGGTTTTTGGGTAAAGGGGTATTTTTAGGGTTCAGGGTCAGTTTTGGGTTTTTGGGTAAAGGGGTATTTTAGGGTTCAGGGTCAGTTTTGGGTTTTTGGGTAAAGGAGTATTTTTAGGGTTCAGGGTCAGTTTTGGTTTTTTGGGTAAAGGGGTATTTTTAGGGTTCAGGGTCAGTTTTGGGTTTTTGGGTAAAGGGGTATTTTTAGGGTTCAGGGTCAGTTTTGGGTTTTTGGGTAAAAGGGTATTTTTAGGGTTCAGGGTCAGTTTTGGGTTTTTGGGTAAAGGGGTATTTTTAGGGTTCAGGGTCAGTTTTGGGTTTTTGGGTAAAAGGGTATTTTAAGGGTTCTGGGTCAGTTTTGGTTTTTTGGGTAAAGGGGTATTTTTAGAGTTCAGGGTCAGTTTTGGGTTTTTGGGGTACAGTGGTACAGGGTAAAAATAAATAAAAATTAAACTTTAATTAAATTAATTAAATGAAATTAAATTAAATGAAATTATATTAAATTAAATTATATTAATTTACATTAAAAAAATTAATATATACTTACCAATACTTACGTTGTAATGGTATGCGTTGTAAAGGTACCTGCGTTGTAAAAACATGCGTTGTAAATACATGCGTTGTAAAAGTTTTTGCGTTGTAAAAGTTTTGTTGTAAAGGTATGCGTTGTAAAAGTATGCGTTGTAACGTCATACATCCCTGGTGTACTCATGCCACATTAGGATACTACTGAATATCAACCCCAAAATATCGACATACAAGAATATTGTGGACAGAATATTGAGGGCCAACATATTAAAAGGTAAGTGCATTTAGGAAAGTATAGATTTACTATTCCTAACTCCACATCTATGTACCTTGAAGATATACATATTACCAAGCTAAATATATATATGGAATTAGGTATAGGAAATATATACTTACTTACCTGTTGATATTTCAGTTTTGGTATGTAGTCCTCAATATTCTATGCCTGAGACGTTCTGCTTTCCACATTCAGGGTGCACACCGACAATCACGGGTGCCTGTCTTGTTGGCACACTTATGTTCATGCTGCCGGGGCCTCCCCCACACCACTGCATCAGTTCCCTCCATTTTGTTTGCATATTCAGGAGTAAAGGCTAGTCTGTAGGCACTGTAGCTCTTGGAAGGAATGGGCAGGGGATTGTGGAGGGTCCAGGAAGGGAATTCTAGAGTGTATGGAGGTGAGAGGAGGGAGCGTATTTATGTGATTAGATTTTCATTGCATGCTTCCTCGCACTGTAAAGGTGGTGAAGTGGAGCCTGAGGCCCAGTGGCACTAGCTCTGCTAGTTCAATGTGATTTTAACGGCAGGATTATCTGGCTGGTAAAATCGGGCCTTGTATTCCTGCACCTGGGAAATCCGGATGCGGTAACGCAAACAAGTTAATTAGCGACAGAACAGTACCCTCCCACAGATACTGCTCCATCCCCTTTATAATCGGGGCAAAGTCTTTTTCAATTTTACCAGCCGGTATGAATCTTTTAAGTTCTTTATGATTAAACTGCATTGTTAGTTGACTTGTTGTTGGACACATACTACTTGTATTTTCCTGTAAGAAATAGCTTGCTGCTTGAGTGAAGCTCCCAATGGTACTCTTCCCACAAACCCGTTTCTTTACCTCTGCATGTGTGATTTTTTGGGCCTGGAGTAGGTTCAGACACAGCTCATATCAAGAATTGCACTTCCTCTCCTACAGCCTAACACCCTGGTTCCCTTCATTTAGAAATATTATATTTCAAAGAATGCTAGCAGGTGTTACAATTCCATCTAATACATTCAAACTGAAAGCCTTAGCAATGCCCAAAAACTATTTCTCAGTTTTAAAGAGTCTTGCCTAAGATGCATTGTCCAGCTAATAACTGTAGGTAGATGTCTCCATTCGCTGTGAAAAGGTTGGTATAGCGTCCTAAACTCATCACTATTCCTTTTCTACATGTCCAGTGAATTGATCTGTGCCAAATAAAACGAGAGATTTCTGGTTACATCACTTCCTGTGCTATCACTTGAGTCAAAGCTTGGACTTTATTGTTCACTCCTTTTCTTCGCACACACCAGTGGGAAAATGTGGCGCTTGGGCCATGAGCTGGTACCCAAAGGTTTTCTTAACAGATCACTGCCAGCACTCCCAAATACCAGTGTTGCCGGATACCAGAGTTATCTAAGCCCTCATTAATAGTTAGCAGAAACATTCCAGAATTATCACTTTATTGGAATTATGAGTTTTATGTTAAATATTGGCAGGTCAAACCTGCTGATATGTATTCGCGGAACAATTTCCAGTAAATAGGGGAACATGTAGATTTTGTAGATTAAGCACAAACTCCACATGTTATTCCCCAAGACTTGTGATAAGTGGTAATAATCACACCCAGGACATACAAAATACCTCGTCTTTGTTTATTGGATGTGGTAATTATTGCATGTGATAATGGCCAACTCGTAATGAGGGCCTTAGTGTTGATTCCGCCTCTTGCCTTTGTCTTCTACCACCCTAACAGGAATCTTCTACCACCCTAAGCATCCTGTCTCTTTAGTTCACTCTTGCAGGTTCTTTTTCATCCTTGCTTCTTCCCTTTGTCACCATTTTCCTATCTTTTTCTTAAATGTTAGTTCTCTCTTGTTGGTCTTTCTCTTGGTCAGGGTTAAAGGGTGATGAGAAAAACGTCTATTTCCCCCAAACGAGTACTGGTACCCACCATCTGCAAGCAGCAGCACAAATTCCGCACTGGTTGTACACATTCGAAATTGATGACTACATCTGTGATCAAGGGCAAATTATGAATCTCGTAAATCCACAAAACGTAAACCCCACATACTCATATAAATGTACACTGCTGCTTCGAGTAGGGCCGGCCTTTAGTATGGGTGAGCTGGGCTCATTCCCAGGGCACTGACCTTCAGAGGGGCATATGAGCTGCCAGTAGCAGTATTACTGTGACTTGACTGGAAAGAAAGAAGTGATGGCTGCTGGGCATTAAAGTGGTGAGGCAGCACGGGACAGCGTGGGGAAAAGAATTTTAAAAATGCTTACCTGCCATCTGCAGCGTTGGTGCTCTTCTGGCCTCTGCTCCTCGACTCCTGGCATGCCATAGGCTTCCCTATGCCAATCCAGATGCTGGTTTCATGCTAGTATTACCCAGCAGGAGAGTAGCACTTTGATTGGTGTGAGCACCCTAGTTAGGCACTCAAATCAAATCAAATCAAAGATAGCTTTATTCGGTATTTTGACAAAAAAACCATAAAAGCACACAAAATGCAAAATACATAGCATGAATCACCAACATTTGCTTTAAATTTTAAAAAGCCCATTACAAATTACATGGTAATAAAAAAACGAAGCATGTAAAAACAGTTCTTAAAATACATATGAGTAAGGAAAATTCATAAAAATTCATACAGTTCATAAAGTTTCGAGCGGCACGTGTGGTCATTACAGCGAGTAAGTACTATTTGATGTAGTTATGCACAAAATAATACATTTTACAAACAAGCTCAGTAATCGTTATCATTAGACCAAAGTCCCTCTACATTTTACAGCAAATGTCAAGAATTTAATCGCCGCAGCGATGGTGGGTTCATCTTGCAACATATACAGTCTGATCAATGCAGGTTTACATTTTCTCAGACCCCAGGACTTTAAAATTGGTATTCTTTTTCTACCCCACTGATAGTATTTGCAAAAAAAGATGCAATGTATGTTTGACTGGGTAGATATGTCATCGCACGGACATTTTATCAATTTTACAGACCAATTATTAGGAACTGGGAGTGATATTAACCTATAAAAACAGTCAGTCCTCATTCGTGTCAAGAGCATTCTATGGTAGCAAGAAAAGGCTGGTGCCAGATAAGGATGAAGGCCCGGACCGTGAAGGATGCGACGGTGAGCTACAATTGTACACTTGGTCCCATCTCAGTACCACCGCCTCTCCTCCAATAAGTCGAGGCAAGGCACTTTTAAACCTCTTTTGGTTATTTGTGTACATGAGGTGGGAATTAGGTAAAAATCTGGATGACCAACGGAGTTCAAGAATTTTTTAACATAGGCTAACCATGGAAACTTACTGGGATCTGATTGGTTTAAACAGTCTTGGATTACTTCCCTGCTAAAAATTGTATCATCACATGTCCAAATCTTATACCACAGCATGACTGGAGCTATCTTTATTAGATCAGTAATATGAACTCTGTCTAGTTCATTATGGCATATGGTCGTGGAAGTGGATCTTGGGACTGATAGCAGGTACCTAAAGAATGCGTTTTCTACTGTTTGTATTTGGGTGCAGTCTGCCATCCCCCAAATAGTTAGGCACTCACTAAGGGACTATGACCCTGTGCTTGTTCTCCATTCGGCTGTACAGCACAACTCGGGTGGAGAGATCGAAGTGCGCATGACGGTGTGTCCGGCCTGCTAAACTGTCATGTTCCCTTGAAGCAGTCCGCCCCGCCCTCGGTTCGGCTGCAGAAAGTGAGCGAGGGAAAATAAAATGATAATAAGCTTTGTTATAATCATTTTATTTTTCATTTTTCACTGCTAAAAAACAGTGGGGCGACGCTCCTCCACCTTAGCGGAGAAGACGTGCTAAAAGAAAAGTGTGTAAAACAATGGCACCTGTATCCACAGTTCCTGTTTTCTCCTCGTGGCCTTCCTTCCTCTTATCCCCCTCATGTTCCCCTCACCTCTCCCAATCGTTCAACACACTGACGACGGTAGGAAGGGGGTGCCAAATTTAGTGATGCCCAGGACCCTTTCTGTCAAAAGGCTTTGAGTTCTGCGTCATGATTTCCACCATTCACCCTGCCTCAGATGGCTTACAGTGGAGATAAACACGGAGTATGTCCCAGTTCTGTGCCTTCTGATTTACTGAGCCATAACCAGCATTCAGGGCAGGGTAACAATTTCAGTTTATGTAACAACATTTTGATTTGTCGTGCAGATGGCTTGCTCTACCCTACTCCGCATGCCAGATATCTGCAGCTAATATTATTAAATAGATTTCAACAACTTTGTTTTAGGCAAGGCTGGAATTAATTGAAGACGATTGTATGGTGTCGCCTGAGGGTGTCATCACAAGGGGGTGCCACTTTGCAACACAATGACACAAAATTGGCCCTGTTAGCGACGGGTACCCCCAAAGCAGAAAAGTAGGTTTGCATGGGGGTTCAGAAATCCTGACATGGAAAGTAATCTTAGGGTACTTGTTAGCCTGCTGATTCAGCTGCAAGTTACTCTTTGAAAGTAATCTGAACTTGCATGGAACACTCTCTGATATTCTACCTTAATGCTACGTGAGCTAGGAGCAATCTGAGATTCACAGTTCTGTGAGATACTACACATTACTGGCTGAAATGTTTATTGTTATAGATAGATTAGTTTAGTTTTGATTTTGTTCACTTTGAGTTAGTCTAGGCAATGTTCAGTATAGTTTTTTGTACAACTTTAGCAAGTTTGGGTATAGTTTGCATTGGTTAAAATTTAGTTTTGGTATGATCCAGTTCAGTTTAGCTTAGATTGCTTTAGGTGAGTCTAGTTTAGTTTAGGTATGTTTAGTTAGCCAATGTTTATTGACACTTCAAATAAGATTAATTAAAATTCAGTTTAGTTAATGCTTAGTTTACTTCCATTAAAATACATTCGCGAATATTTACTTTAGATTTTTTCTTTTTTATTTTGTTGTTGCTTGTTTACTTTTCTTTCATTTATTTGTGGTTATGCTATAGTGTGTATAGGCAGCGTGCACTTCTGCCATTGACAGAGCCGCATAGTGATGTGTAAAGTCTAGAACGTAACAGTCCTTTGGCCTCTGTGGCTGCAGGCAAGCCAGAATATGGCTTGTGAAGGTAGGTTTGGCCCAGTTCGATGTTCCCCAGGAAGTTCTGAAGGACTCATGTTTTAAGTATGTTTGTCAGTATGTTACTTTAATAATGCGAAATCCACAGCATTTCTGAAATACAGGTTACGAAAAATTCCGGAAATGCTAAGTTGCGTAACTTTTGAATTATTACTTACTCAATGGAGACTGGTTCAAGCTGAAAATGTCTAACAAGGAGACATTTTGTTGGAACAAGTCTAATGGGAGTCAATTGCGTGACTAATATAGGCATTCTTGTGAAAACGTCCAAGCTGCAAGCATGACACTGGGGAAACTGTTTTCGATTCATTCGCGTCATTTCATGTGTGTTTGGTGGTTTTGTTGTTTATCTAGGTATAGTGGGTGGAGCTGCAGGGCATGGCACTGGAAATGACAACCGCAAATCACAAGTAAGGATTGTCATTTACTATTTCCAGGAAACATCTTGGCACGTGCATTAGACAACTGAGAACAAGAAATGTTTGTTGCTGATAGAATTTATTGTTTCCTAGAGATTGTCTCGTTGGCAACATTTCGCACGTATTACGCCTCCTCATCACAGCGGCTCAAGGCACAATTACCTAGGTCGTCATCCAGCTCTGATCTGCCTAGGCAGAATAAGGTAGAGGGAGATAGATAGCTGAAGTTACGTCTTCTAAGCACTACACTCAAAAACACGTACGCCACTTCGCTGCTATAGTGCCCAGTCCAAGTGCCATTTCCTCTTCAAAGTGTCCTTATCCTAAGCAGGCACTTTTGCGCCTAGAAATCCACCTCGTGCTACACCAATGGAAAACGGGCTACATATGCACATTGTTCTGATGTTTATTTCACAACTTATTGTTACCATTTCATATAGACATTTTCACAAAGAAATATCTTTCTAAATGTGAAGTAATTTTATCTTTTCAGGAAAGATGTAGAGTGTTGTTTGTGGACAGTAGATATATTGTGAAAAGTTTGAGAGGTTTTCCTTTAAAAAATAAACAGTGATTTGGTCACGCCGCATTAATCATTTTAGACTTCGGTCAGAGGACTTGCCCATCACTTTACAATCTGTGACTTTCTCAGAAGAATCAATTTTCAAGGCTAGGGTGTGCGGTGACGTGCAGGTCAAAGGTCCGGCGTCACCGTTTGGTTTATGGTTGCTGAGAGGAGGTGAGTTACTGATTTAACGCTCAAGGGGGACAGTTCGAGTATATTATCAGGGCTGATAATAAAAAAAATAGCATTGCTCTAAAGTGCTTCTCCGAGCACCCCTAAGGGTCGGTGGAGCACCCATAACACACCTCCTTCACAAAAAATGTGCATTGGCTAATTACATGTTTCTAGCCACATTTTAAAATGCCGAATATACTTTATTGTTTTGACTAATAGAAATGATGGTCTTAACTGTCTAGCTTGTGTCCATTTTGCCACAAAATATGCAAAGTTTTGCTGAAAAAATGGAAAAGGGTTAATTTTGGGGGCTTAAGGAGCCTGGGTTCATTCCATTATTTTTTATAAATTAGGTCTGGATTGACACCACAGCTGTCTGGTGGACCTTATGTCACTGATACACACTGCACAACACCGTACATATAAATTATTTACACATGAACGAACACTTAATGTAGACAGGAGATCCAGTCCTCATCAGTTATTGGCCAGTGGGCCTCAAATGCCCTGCGATATTGACTGGCAGGGTTGTTCGTCGGTGTTGGTATCCGCCCATGGCATTTCATGGATATCTACTATTTTCCCAAAGACTTTTTAATTGGTAAACAAGCAACCGTGTACTTTTGAATCATGTATTTAAAGAGCTGGTTGTCCTGCCCCACAGTGTTCAGGCTCCTCCCACAGTTGTATGACACAATCACGCATTCATTTTCCATGTGTTTCTTAACAACGCGAGTGGAACAACAAATGCGTCTTAACCAAGCATTCCACTTACAAAGCAAGTCGTTACAAGGACTTGCCTTAGGGGGTGCTGGACTTTTGAATCATAAAATGTATTATTCCAACTCTAGTCACCGTAAAAGTAGGGAAAGCGTTGGACTTTAGAGTCCAAGGCCGCTTAACCTAACGCATGTCGCTGTAACGACTTGCTTTGTAAATGTAATGCGTGGTTCAGATGCATTCGCTATTCCGTTATTGCCTCTGCAACCCGTTATTCGGCAGTCATTATATTTGCTGTTTCCCTCCTCACACTGACAGTACATTGTATAGGAAGCTCCTTCACCCACTATTTACGGCACCTCCTCCGCTAAGGCGGAGGAGTGCCGCCACACTGCTCTTTGAGCAGTGCAAAAAGGAAAAATAAAATGAGAATAACACAATGTTATTATAATTTTTTTTTCCGTCCTGAGGCAGTTTTACAGGGCGGGGCGGAGCTGGGCTGTCGTCACAGTCAGCAGAGGGGAAGAGTGGTTGGTGCACTTAAGTGCACATGACGGTTTGGCCATCCGTCTTAGGCCAGCTAGACACTCATGCACCCTTAGCATGTTCTCCACTTTGCTGTACTGCACAGCCAGGGTGGACAACATGCACAGGCTCCCACTCCCTGTCTGAGGGCTTACAAGGCTGCTCAGAGCAATCACAATGCTGCTGTCATGCTGGTGGCAGCAGCGTTGTGATTGGCTAGGGGCGACAGGGAGCCGGTGTGCTGCCGGGAGCCAGAAACCGAGGGAGGAAGGAAGAAAGGCGGCGTTCTGCAGGCAAGTCTTCTTTACTTTTCTTTTTTTTTCGAAACCCACCCTACCCCTCACCACCATTGTTCCCTAGCAGCTGCCACTTCCCACTGTGATATTGCTCTTCTGAGCCACTCAGTTTTTACCGGTTCGCCTGTCAAACACTGCTAAGTTCCCCAGCCCTCCCCTACGGTTTTGCTCTGCGAACTGCTCCTTTTATTGCAGAGTGCCAGGAAAGCACTCTGCGGTCGAAATGTATAAAGAAAAGTATGGGAACGGTGGGCGTGGTCAGCGATTGGGAATATTCTATAACATTTTTGTTGGCCTCTCACCTACAAGCAAATGTGTATAATACATAATGCACACACCTTTAATGAGAAATAATAATTGTAACCTAAATTTATTCTGTAGGAAATGCATTTTTTTGACATGACAGCTAGGTTTAGTGATGCAATAACTTCAGATGTCTGTGGGCGTAACGGATGATTACTGATTTGAATCCTGGTTAGTGCACTGGGGAAACAGTGGCGAGTATTTAAAGTGCTAAGGGGTCCAAGTCTATTGCAGAAAACACTGCAAATAAGTTAGTCATTTGTTAAAAAAAGTATCATTTACAATAAAAGAAAGATTACGCACAGTGTAAATAGGCTGTTGAAATGAAAAATGTACAAAAAGACTTTGTTGAAGTGTTTACAGTGTGAAGATGTTCTCCTCTTAGTAATATGCTAATTATACCTAGTGCAAACCATTTGGAGCTATTGGAATACATGGAATTATTGTTATACTTTTCTCTAGCTGAAGTTAGTGTAGATCTGTAGATTCCCCCATCTTTAGGTCTTCTACATGGAGCATTTTGACATGGGACCGCACACACACACAGGTCTTCCTCAGTATAAGGCATCCTTATTCTGTGCCAGTGACCAAATGATAAAATAATTTTTTTTTATATTGAGTAGTGGGACACCAGTACGTGGTCTTGAGGAGCCAGATTGGACGAAATGTAAGGAACGCCTGGGGCGAACGTTAGTGCGATCTGATGTGGGAGATGAAGAGAAAAAGGTAGTAGCTAATCAGGCTGCCCAGTGGGCTCGAAATCCCATTAACAGTGTGGAGGATGTGTGGAATGTGATTAAAAGATTATGAGCCTTTTGTACAACAGTATGCCCTTAAGCATATGTCGGCTACTTTGATCGGTCTTTGGGAGCAGTGTTTCAATGATGCAGCACCGAGAATTGTATATGATATTAAGGATCACGTATATGTTACTAATATGGTTCCCGGTCAAGTTTTTGGTAATGTTACAACATTGATTGCTTACCGGGGAAGGCTGTTTGAGAAGAGCCCCACCACGGTATCTCAGTTTCCTTTTTTTTTTTTTTACATGTATACATATTTATTTCTAATAAGCCCAACAAATCTTCAAATCCACATTAGGATTTGGGAGGCAATACAGAAGGTAATGGGATTAATAAAAACAAAATGGGAAGACAAGAATCTTACAACAAAAATACCGAGGGGGCAACAACATCCGCAACACAAATACCAGTAAGGGAACAGTAAACATTATGGGGCAAGGGTCAGGCCGACCTAAACATATTTATAAAATACAGAATATTAAGACCAAAACAAATGGTGTACGAGGAGACTGCCCTAAGAATACAGTTTGTTACATTACATATAAGGATGACCTGCACTGCCATTTCTGCAGTATGCAGATGACGTTCACCTCCTGGATAAAAGAGGAAATTGATTTCAGAAATTATTTTTTAACAATAAGTAAACTTGCCTGCCTCTTTTTAAAAAATGTTGTTATTTTTTCAAAGTAATATTACAGAGGTAAGACAGTATCAAGCCCCCCAACCCCCCCCCCCCCACCCCTGTACAACAAAGAGAATAGAGGACACAAGACAACAACAACAAAAAAAACAGGTTATGCATTGGATGGACAAATAGGATTCGCAAAAGAATAAAAAAATGTGGCATAGTCCTAAGCCATTATGAAGGAAATGAGTAGGGAGAGGGATCCTTTATTTAGAAAAAAAGGATAAGAAGCCTAAATGAGTTAATTAACCCTGTGGCCCAGTCTGATCCAGCCAAGCAGTTAAAGGTTTCCAAATAGCTAGTCCCTTCCTTTGCCCCTTATGACCTTTTTTGGCGTAGATAGCCTTCTCAAGATGACAAGTCGCGACTAATCTAGCCAACCATTGGGAAAACAGAGGAGGATCTGCATCTACCCATCACGAGGCGATACAAATCCTCCAAATCATCATTGCCACAAAAATTAGTGCCCCACCCTTCTTTCTGCTGACCTCATCTTGGGTCCCTAACAGGATACTCGTAGGGGTCAATTCAATGATCTGGGAGATAACCCTCCCAAGGAAGTCCTGCATTTTAACAAGGAGTGAAAGAAGTTTCGGCCAAGTGGCAAACATGTGTACTGTGTCTACACAAAACTCCGAACACCTAGGACACAATGTCCCCTTGCCTGTTCCCCATTTGGCCACTCTGCTAGGAGTAATATATAAAAAGAAAACAGTTTTCAAAAATTGCGCCTGTAATTTGGCTGACAACAGATCACTCTGGGCAAGTTACAAAGCGTCATAGAACGTACTGTGTGGGACCTCCAACTTTGCTTGCCATTTGTCTGCTATTCTTGGCAGGTCGTCGGGAGTTTGGCTGTTTAGTGCAGCATAAATAAAATCAATCGGAGGTGAAGCTGGGGCCCTTAATTTATCGATGAGATCTATTTTCACAAACCCTACGGGCCCACCAGCCTTTCGTGACAAAAAATCTCTGATGGCGATATGCTTGAAAGCGTATTGTTCTCGCAGTCCTTATTGGATTTTAAGGTCAGCAGATTGTTGTTTGTGCGCCTGTCTGGGCTGGGAGTAAGCCCAGACAAATTTTGTAAAGAGTTGCTGGAATTTTTGTAATATAGTTTTATTAAACTCTAGTGGGATAGACCGGAAGAAGTAAATTAGTTTTGGAAAATAAGTAATCGCGATGACGTTACATCTACCCACTATAGTTAGATGCAGATTGTTGATCCAATTAAGCGCTTTCTTTGTTTCAACAGCTAGTGGGATTAGGTTTTCTGCCACTATTTCATCTATATTTGCCGTCACGGTCACCCCCAAGTATTTTGTCTTGGTGACAACCCGACTATCTGCCCAGTTAATTTCTTTATTAAGAATAATTTGTGTTTTATTTTTGTTAAGTGCATACCCGGAGATTTTCCCAAATTCTTGAGCCTCCAGCTCCAAAGCTAGAATAGCGCTCTCAGGCTCCGGGGTAACTACAGCCAGGTCGTCGGCATAAGCCATGCTTTTAGTGTCTCGTCCAAGTCTGCTTACTGCTAGATTGTTTCTTAATCAGGGGTCTGTATATAGGGCAAAAAGTAAGGGGGAAAAAGGACACCCTTGCCCGGTGTCCCAAGAGATTTCAAATTGTTTTGAAACCCTGGCTGTTGGGTTAAGATAAAGAGCTTGAATAGCTTGGGTTAGCTTTGGTCCGAAGCCCATTCTTCTCATAATGCCCCAGAGAAACTGCCAGGAGACCCGGTTGAATGCTTTTTCAGCATCTAGTGAAATTTGCGACATCAGGTCTCCTGTTACCTAGGCTGTGTCAAATAAGGTAATGGTCCGCCGAATATGTTACGTGGTACCTTTTTTGGGGATACACCTGTGTTGCCATTCTGACACCAGAGGTTCGATTACTGAGGATAGTCTAATTGCGAAGATTTTAGAAAAAAATTTTGAGTGGGAATTGATAAGCGTAATCGGCCTGTATGATCTCATTTCTAATGGTGACTTATCTTTTTTGGGAAATATAGAGATTTTAGCATTGGACCAGGAAGCCGCCAGGGAGCCCCGTTAAAGATGGATGTTACCAAAGAGGTAAAAATAGACTTTATTGGGGGGGCAAAAATGTTATAAAACTCAGCAGGGATAAAATCAACCCCTGCGGCCTTTGCATCCGGTAGGTTGGCTAAGGATTCGGCAATATCCTCCCAGGTCGGGAGATCCTCAAGTTGGTCTCGATTTTCCGGGCTAAGTTGGTATAAGGTAACTTCTTCTAGGTATTTAGCGATCTCTGCCTCTCTTACATCTGCAGGACTGCTATTCTCCTCCGAGTATAGATTGGAATAGAATTTTCCGAATCCCCCTTGAATTTTGCTCGGGTCCTCAGTCTCTTCTCCAGTTGCAAGTTGGATCGACAGTATTTCACTAACTGTAGCCTGCTATCTGGTTTTAAGAGCCAAGTGATGGCCAATAAGTTCACTACACTCGTAGTTTTTTTTCTCGTGTGAAGGCCCACTTAGCTGCAGCCTTCTCTGTGAACACAGACCCAATTTCAGCTTTGATGATTGTCACTTCAATTTGGGTAGGTTCTGTTTCCCCCCCTGTTTGGACTGTTCAAATTATTTTTCTTCTGCCTTTTTCAACTTTTCCTGGCATTCACAAATCAGTGCTTTTTCTTTCTTGTTTTTCCTAATTGAAAACCTAAGGGTCTCTCCCCGGATGCCCGCCTTTAATGTATCCCAGACTGTCGTAATTAAGGCTGATCCCACGTTTAACTCAAAAAAATCTTGGACCCATGCTTGCATGTATGTTCGATATCCATGCTTAAAATAAGTGGATTGTGCTCCGACATAAAACGTGGAGCGATGTCTACGGAGCAGTAGCGGAGTAGAGAAGATGAAATCAAAAAGTAATGTAACCGGGGGGCGTGGCCGAGACAGCGATGTGAACAGTCGCGTCTCGTGCGAGCTCCGTTGCCCCGCTGCCTACTTGAGCCTGCTTCAGCGGATACCGGGGGGTTTCTGTCCCTGGGGACCCTCCAACCATTGCTGGCACTGCCAACGATCTTTTCTGGTGACATTCCGCGGCTGGGCAGGTTCGTGTTGACGGTGACCGGAGCCCCGGGCCCGCCGCAATCGGCTCCCTGGCCGCCATCTTGAGGTCCGCTGCCGAGACGTCCTGGCCGGCTCCTGCGGAGTGGACCTGCGTGGCGGTCCGAGTGCGGCATCGGAGCCTCCCTGACTTCACCTGAGGCCATACTTCCCTGGCGGACCTGCCTGTTGCCGCTCTAAGCACCGAGGCGACTGGAGCTGAAGCCCCGGGCCCGCCGTGCTCGGCTCCCTGGCCGCCATCTTGAGGTCCGCTGCCGAGACGTCCTGGCCGGCTCCTGCGGAGTGGACCTGCGTGGCGGTCCGAGTGTGGCATCGGAGCTTCCCTGACCCCGCCTGAGGCCATCCTCCCCTGGCGGACCTGCCTGCTGCCGCCCTACGCACCGAGACGACTGGAGCTGGGGCCGGGCTACCCCCGGCGGGGAACGCGGCGGCTGCCTGGACGCCGCACATGCGCGAGGCCCCGGCTTTGGTGGAGGCGGCGGGCCTGGGCTGCGGAGATCTTCGGAGGCCCCCTGCTTGAGAGGCCTGGCAGCGATACAGCCGACGCGGGACACCCCGGTGAGCAGCGGCGCGCCATCCCCCCTCCCCCTGTCTCTTCCTGGAGGGGCCCGGCATTGGTGAGGCCCGGGCGCGGGTCTGCCCGCCGCTTACCTCCCCTGGCTGACCCCCGGCGGCGGCGCTCCTGGAGGCAGAGGGCCGGCTCCCTGGCGCAGGTGGCCCCCGCTTGAGTGCCCCCTGCTGCCCTAGACATCCCGGCGGGCTGAGGGGCTGACCGGGGCCCATGTGTGGGTGAGACCGGCCTCGGAGGACCCCGGCACTGCAGGATCCAACCACTCACTGATCCGCCCCTGAGGCCTTGCTGAGCCTAGCGACCTACCATCGGGGCAACCCCCTGCTTGGCTTGCGGAGACTCCGGGGGGCCCCCGCCATAGCCAACGCCAGCGCCAACACCGGCTACCCCAGCCTTGGGCCTGCTGTTGCTGGGACACTTAAGGGGACCCTCCTGGTCGCTCGCGGGCCACGACTGGGGGGCCACCTGAACATTGTGCTGAGAACAGACCCTTCACCAGGTGGGAGCGGGTGGTCGCATCCCGCCCCAAGCTATCGGGGACCTTCCGCCTGTGAGCCCTGAGCCCTGAGACACCTGTTGCGGATGGCTCCCTACCTGCGCACTGCCCTGCCTGCCCAGAGGACTCATCCCCTCCCTGCACCAGCAGCACTCCAGCACCCCGGCCTTCAGCAGTATGCTCTGACCCCGCCTCGGGCTTGTAGAGCCTACACCCCCCATCGCCATCTTCTACCACGTGGCCTTGCCCCCTGAACGAGCGGCTCGAGCTACTCGACTCTACTCCGCCAAGGTACGAGGGATACGCGCATCAGCTGCCCCTGCCCTCCGCAATCCCTCGACGCCCTACGTGGACCATGACCCGCGGCAGGGGGAACAAACCGGAACCCCCGCCAACGACAACAAGGGGTACATCAGTGGCCTCTATGTGGGGCAAGACGGGCTCGCCGTCCTCTTCTGGGGGCCCCGCATCGGCAGGGGGGAATCCCCCGCCGCCGGCCGACTCTCCACCGGTGACCCAGGCCTTCATGTCCTCCTTCATGGCCGATTTGAAGACGGAAATTGGATCCCTCAGGACGGAGGTCCATACGTGCGTCAAGGACCTGCGCAGGGAAGTCACCGACCTTGGCGACCGGGTCGACGGCCTGGAAAAGACGGTCGACTCCCGCACCGAGGACCTGGAGCTGATCTGGCAGAGAGTGGCGACCCTTGAAGAGCAACATATCCAGCTCCAGATCAAGCAGGAGGACCTGGAAAACAGGGGGCGCCGCAACAACCTCCGCATCCGGGGTGTGCCACTCGGAGAAGAGGGGACTGATACCATGGCCTACGTGGCCCTACTCCTGCAAGCGGTGTGGGGTGAGGAAGACGCCCCCCCGCCGCGCCTCGACCGCGCACACCGAGTCTTTGGAGCGGGAGGTAAAGCGGGCCTCCTGCCCGACATCGTCGCCAGACTCCATTACTTCACCGAGAAGGAGGCCATCTTGAAGGCGACTAGGGACAACCCGGACCTGCGGTATGAGGGCCACAAGATCCAGATTTACCAGGACTTAGCCCCAACCACACTCCATAGAAGGAAGGTCTTCCGCCCGGTCACCGAGAGACTCCGGGCCCTCAACATCTCCTACCAGTGGGGACATCCCTTTGCACTCATCTTCAGGTGGGAGGGCAAGCGCAGGGCCCTCAGGTCCTATCGTGAAGCGGCACAACTGCTAGGCATGCCGGAATCCCCGGACCACAGCCCGACTCGCCCCTCCCACTCGGAGAAGGCACCTCCGCGTCCAGAATGGTCCACTGTGCGCAAACGTCGACGGTCGCCCCCGGTGGACGCACTATCTGCCTCCCAGACCAAGCAGGACATCATAGCGCACATCCGCTCTCTTGAGGGCGATCGCGAGGAGCAGTCCTCCCAGCCTGTCGCCTCTGGCTCTGAAGGTGGGGGTCGCCCCTCGACCCCGGAAGTCAGCTGACCATCGCTACGGTGACCCGAGCTGCCCTAAACACGCCCTTCCCCCCTGGACACTTTGGTCTGTCCTCCTGCACTATGGTGACTTAACCCCACTGTTCTTGGGGGTAGGGCCCCCCCTTCTCACTAGTGGGGTACTAACGGGCTGGACGATGCCCCCTACCTTTACCAAGTCATGAGCCGCACCACTGAGCCCCAGCGCTCTATAGGCATCTGCATAGACCATGTATACCCCACGGCTCGACTCCCCTCCGGACTACCTTGAGGCAGCGGGGTGCACGGACTCTGAGACGACTCAACTTCATTCCATCTACCCGCATCTTCACCCCCCCCTTTGTCCTGTAGGAAGTGACATTCCTGAGTTCATCCAAACCCTCGGGTAGAGGATGTCCGGTACCTGGGACATTGTGTATTGGCCCTGTTGGCCTGTTCTGGTTCTGTTTCTTCCCTGTGACTCCTCTCTTTTTTCTCTCTTTCCTTCTCCTACTTCTCCTTCACACTGCCCTCTCTTACTACTCTCCCCCTGCGCTTACGGAGGGGCGGCATGGTGGGTCCTGCGGGGGTTGGCGCGCTGGGGGCGAGACGAGGATGCCGCTGCTCTCTCTGCGGGGGTGTCTGCTAAGCTGGGACCTGCGCGACTTCACTCCCCCTTAGTGCTATGACAGCGAACATTCCTACACCCCTGAAGGTCCTCTCCCTCAACGTCAAAGGGCTCAACTCCCCTAATAAGCGGAAGCAAATATGGCGCTACCTCCTACACCACTCCCCTGACATTATCCTCCTCCAGGAGACACACCTTCTCAGGGGGGACATCAAACGCATGGCGCACCCTAGATACCCCACACAGTTCTGGGCATCCTCTGACACCAAGACAGCGGGGGTGGCAATTCTCTGCAGGGCTGGCATCCGGCGGGGACCCGTGAAACCCTTCGGGAGCGCTGACGGGCGGTTCCTCCGAGCCTCGGTACAGATGGGCTGTGCGCGGTTCACTCTAGGCTGTGTGTATGCGCCCAACCAGTCGCAGGACAAATACCTCCAGGCACTTCTGCGGGATCAGTTCCCACCAGGCGAGGCCAATGTGATCTTGGGCGGAGATTTCAATCTTGTTTGGGACCCGGAGCTAGACCGTGCGGGAGCCCCCTTCAACGGTGCGGGAGCGATGTCCTCTACCCTTAGGACGCAACTTCTCGACCTGGGACTCGTGGATGTGTGGCGCTATCACAACCCGGGGACCCGGGATTACTCCTTCTACTCGCACTCCCACCGGACGTACTCCCGGATCGACTACCTCTTCACTTCCCTTGACTTAGCTCGCGACTCCTTAGCAGCCGCTATATCCGACATTTCCCTGTCGGACCACGCCCATGTGGAACTCCTGCTCCAGGATCCCCTGGCCCGCGCCACTTGTGAACGCAGGTGGGTGCTCCCTCAAGGCCACCATTCGGGGCCACATCACCTCCCTGGCGGTGGCACGGCGGAGGGAGGCATTCAAGGTGGAGACCGACCTGGCTTCCGAGATCAAATTGGCAGAGGCCCGGGACCGGGACACCCCCTCGCGGGCGTCAAAGAGGACTCTCGCCAACCTCAGGGGGCAACTCCGCGCCCTACGCACCAACAAGGCAGAGCACTCCCTGCTAGCGCTCAAGCAGCGGTACTACGAGGGGGGGGACAAGGTAGGTCGCCTACTAGCCGGCAGGCTGAGGGCGCGTGCCGCTCGGGCCCACATCGCCAATGTCAAGCGGCAGGACGGCACTAGTGTCACCTCTGAGAGGGCCAAGCAGGCTGCCTTTGTCGATTACTACTCCTCTCTGTATGCTGAGGAGCCCACCTCTGCGGAGGCACGGGAGGCCGTCCTCGCGGACTTCGAGGGGTCTCCACTGTCCCCGGCGTGCGCAGCCTCGTTGGAGGGTCCCCTGCTGGAAGAGGAAATAACGGAAGCTGTCAAGGACCTCCCTGTGGGGAAAACCCCGGGGCCGGACGGCCTGCCGTTGGCCTTCTATAGACTGTTCCTGACCCAGCTCCGCCCGCATTTGTTGCGGCTCTACGGCTCCTTCTCTGACGACACTGGACCGTCCCCCGATATGGGTCTGGCGGAAATAGCCCTGATCCCCAAGCCCGGGAAGGATCCCGGCCTCTGCGCCTCCTACCGCCCCATCGCCCTCCTTAACACCGATCTCAAGATCTACACTAAGATCCTGGCCAAACGGCTGGACCCGCTTATGCCGGGATTGGTGAACCCGGACCAGGTGGGTTTTATTCGAGATCAACAGGGGGCTGATAATGTCCGCAGGCTGGCGCACTTGGTGGGAAAGGTGCACCATTGGAAAATCCCGGCCTGCCTCCTCTCCCTGGACGCGGAAAAGGCCTTCGACCGGGTCGACTGGACCTTCCTGCGGGCGGTTCTCAGGAAACTGGGTCTTGGCCCTACCATGATCTCCAGGTGCATGGCCCCTTACCTCGGACCACAGGCCAGAATACGGGTCAATGGCCAGCTGACGCCACCGCTTTCAATCCACAGGGGAACACGACAGGGATGCCCGCTCTCGCCGCTCCTGTTCGCTTTAGCGGTAGAACCGCTGGCGGAGCTGATTAGACGCGCTCCTGACATTCACGGTGTCCCTCACGGGGGACGCACCAACAAGGTAGCGTTATTCGCGGACGATCTGATCCTTACCCTTACGAACCCTCGGATCTCCCTCCCAGCGGTGCACGACGCCCTCTCACTGTTTGAGCAGGCGTCCGGCCTTAAAATTAATCACACCAAATCTTGGGCTCTCAACCTCACCATCCCCGAGGAGGAGGTTTCCTTCCTGAAGGAGATCGCACCCTACCGCTGGGCGGATGACCACATTACATACCTGGGTCTTGACAACACGCCTCACCTCGACTCGTGGTCCCCCAGAAACTGGGCCTCTTGCCGCAAAGAAGTCCTGGCAGACCTGCGGAAATGGAAGCCCCTGATGATATCCTGGCTGGGGCGGCTCAATGCGGTCAAGATGTCGGTCCTTCCCCGCATTCTCTATGTTTTCCAGTGCCTCCCCACTCCGATCCCGATCCACTGCATCAGGAACCTCCAGCGCGACCTCACGTCCTTCATATGGGGAGGTAAGCGGCCTCGTTTTTCGCAAAAAGTCCTCATGGAACCGAGAGACAGGGGTGGCCTCGCCTGCCCGAATCTCCTCCACTACTATTGGGCGGCGCATCTCCGGTTCGTGATCGAATGGGGTGCACGCGAAAGCGACAAACACTGGTTCCACATGGACCGAGTGGTCACGGGGCGCACCATATGGGACTTGCCCTGGTTACCGCGGGTAGCGCGCTCCAGGAGTGCGTATATGGCGGTCCCCACGAGGACGGTGCTTGAGGTATGGGACCGAGTGGCAGTGTCCAAGGGTTTAACCACGTTCCCCTCTCCGCATACCCCCATTGCTGGTAACCCGCATTTTCCCCCTGCTGCCCGGACCCGAGCCTTCGAGAGCTGGACGCAGGGAGACTGCAGGGTTGCAGGGGACCTCTTTCTTGGTGGATCCCCTAAATCATGGCTGGACTGCAGGGAAGAATTTAATCTTCCCCTAACCGCTGGCTTACAATATGCGCAGCTGCGCCATTGGATCTCGGGAGACGACATGTCTCAGGCTGCCTCCAGGGAGTTTACTCCATTTGAGAAGCTGGCGCGCTCCCTCGGGGGACTGAAACGGCTTATCTCCCAAATCTACAATATCCTGCAGCACCCTCTCACCCCTCCCGCGCATCCCTACCAGAGGCAGTGGCAGACGGCGACTGGCACTGAACTCACGCCATCTCAATGGTCTAGGCTCTGGAGTGACATTCCCAAAATCTACCGCAGTATCCCACAGAGGGAAAATGCGTACAAGATGCTAACGCAATGGTACTACACCCCCCTGCGCCTCAACAAAATGTTCCCCGCCTCCTCACCGCTGTGCTGGAGGTGTAGCACTGCGACTGGTGACTTCATACACATCTGGTGGTCGTGCCCTGCCCTGGCTGTCTTTTGGAAGGAGGTCCTTAGCCACATTAAGAAGGTGTTGGGTTTTCCCCTCCCTGAAGAGGTTTGCACACTCCTGCTGGGCGTCCGACCCCCCACACTCAGAGCACTCACGCGCAGCGATTGGATCCTCACCCTCCACATGTTAGGCGCTGCCAAGCAACTCATTGCTCTGTACTGGAAGCGGGCTGAGGCACCGCCGATCGCTTCCTGGTTCGTGCGCCTCTGGCAGGTCCTGACCATGGAGCTGCTCACGGCGCGGATACAATCAAGGGGGGTGCGCTTCAAGGCAGTGTGGGAACCCCTCGTGCGTCACCTGTGCTCCATCAGTTATGCCCGCCACATGCCCCCCAGGCTCCGCGCTCTGCAATTGTTCGAGGACGCCCTCATTCCTGCTGACCCAAGCAGACTAGGCCCTTAGTTGCCCCTCCCAGTGCTGGTTCGCGCTCTACGCCTCTTGTAGGCGATCGTAGCTATGCCCCCCTAGCCCCTCTCCACCACACCGCTGCTCTTCTACTTCCGACTTTTTCTTCTTTCTTGCTTGCCACTCTGGCTTCCGCCCCCCTTTGGGACAGTTTGGCCCCTGTTGGGCCTTTGAAAATGTGACACCACTGCTCTCCCCCCCATACGCGCCCCCCCCCCCCGTACAGCGGCGCGTTGCCAGCACATGACCACCTTCTGCTATATTTTCCCCTAAGCCACGCGGCCGGCCCCCCCGGGGGTTGTAGGCAGGGCGCTGTGTTAAGGATCTCATCTCCCCTGGTCAACTACATCTACAGACTTGCATATGCGCGGCCGGCCTCGGTAAGGGGTTGTAGGCTTATCGCTGTGTTCACAATAAAAACAGATTTGAACAAAAAGTAATGTAACCTAGCTAGTGACCGGTGTAGGGCAGAAAAGTAGGTATAAACCTGGCAGAGTAAAATTTAGGCTGGCCCAAGCATCACTGAGCCCATGAGGTGGAGTGGTGTAGCTCACTGGTTAGAGGCGGCAGACCCAGAAGCAGAGAACGGCCCGGGACCAGGGTTCAATTCCCGACGCGGCAGGGTCGTGAACCAGGGTCAGTGGACTCTATAATTCTCGCCTTGGTGCCTACTCTAATCAGGGATCACACTCGGCAACTCTGGGCATTAAGCTTGCCTCATCTCTACAACGGCCCCCCACAGACGCCGGGGAGGCCTGGTTTCACCTTGGAGATACCCAAAAGGGACCATCTCACAGGGAAAGCCAGGACGGGTTCCCCAGCGGTCTACAGCGCCAGGACGCTTACGGGCAGCAGTGCGCTTTACAAGACCCACACATTTACATTTACACATTTACATTTCCATGAGTTTGAACTAGGTTTATTATTGCTTGGTATACTCCGGGCTTCCTACCCATATAAATCAACTTATCGCCTGCTTTCCAGTTACAGGGCTGGATGATATTAAGGTCACCGCAGATGATTGGGGGGGGGGGCATTGGGCGAGTTCTCCTGAAATCCAGTTAATGATCCCAGGGTCGTCTGAGTTGCTCCCATAGATGGAACATAGTAAAAGAGAAATTAGGGGGCACGCAGCACTCTGCGATTACCCATCTGCCCAGAGAGTCAGATTTCACTCGAGCAGGCCTGAGGGGTAATCTGCTTTCAGACAAATCCCTACACCTTTAATTTTCACACCCTATGTAGTCCCCCCTATGATTTTGTACCCCAGTGAATTCAGTAAGTGTTTCTGTGAGCCCTCTATATGCGTTTCTTGGAGGCTGACTATATTGGCCTCCAAAGAGCGCAAGCCCTGTGCTACTTTTTGTCTCTTCACAGCTTCATTCAGCCCACATATGTTGACTGAGACAATTCTGAGAGTGTTTATCTTAGTCATTTGGCATTTTTCAGTATTTGGACAAAAAAGAACCCTTAAAGTTGTCCGCGTCTTAGTGCAAGTTTTGAGCAAGATGGTGTTAGCGTGAACACACACCACTCAGCCGCTCACGCCAGCCACATCGATCATCAGCTATGCGCCTTGCGATGCGATGCAGACGCTGCCTCAGACCCAGAAAGCAAGCAGACTGCTGGTGACCGGACTGTACCTTCGGTCAGCTACAATTGAGTTTTATACTGAGGATACCGTAACCATTAAAGGTGCACGCGTGGTGCCGGCAGCCGCAAGAGTGTTCTAGGGGCTTTGGACGCTGTTTGTTTGCTGGCTTGTGCGGTACGCTCTGTCACTGATACCCACTCCAGCTTCCTTTAACCTGCTGATTTGTCCGCATGAAAGAACACAGCGGTACCGGCGCCGGACATGGACCATGACGACCAGGGGTTTTTAAAGCAGGAAAAATCAGCAAGACGATAGCTGCACTAGCCAGCGCCGACCCCGGTGACATTGGATCAGTGGAAAACCTGCCCAAAGGCAAGCGAGAGGTTAGTGTTAACAAGAAGCAGACAGGGAGGCACGGGGGAGGCAGAGCACAAAAGGATGTAGCGGGATTGCAGCCCTCTATAGCTAAGTTGTTTTCTGGTGCTAAGGGGCCACTTTCTGCTCCAGATCCCACAGCTAACAACACACTTCTTGCACTTCCCCCTGATAGTGCCCCCGAGTGCTCGCCGCTGGCTGAATCAATCAACCCGGTCTCTCAGCAAGGAATATCCTCACTAAAGGGAAATCCTGTAGGGATGCAATCAGCAGAGATGGAGACTTTGAGCAGATCATATGAAGCTGTGGACAACCTGACAGTGCCTCCTTGGCCACATGCAGAGAGAGACGCTGGGGGCCTAACTGCACCGGGAAAATTGGCATCTTTAATTCTTGTAACCCAAAAACCTGAATGCGATCCTGACCCCTCATCAGGTCTCCCGGAAGGCACGTCTAAACCCCACGCAGCTGGCATCGATAATTATATCCGGAACCTGGAAGCCGCCTTTGGCCCTCAAGTCTAATGGACACCGGAGCCAGGTGCTGAAAATTTCTACTCGGTGTCAGACGGCTCCGGGACCTCCACAGACGAGGGTGGATTAAATACAAGCAAAGATAATAGCGAGGAATCACCTACAGAAACAGGAACAGTGCAATGCCCAAGGAAGGCAAGAAGCAAGGCTAAAAGACGTAGCCAGCTCAAATGGGACTACTGAGACTCACAGATGTCCTATCCTCTTGACGAGGATGATTCTCATGCACCTCTCTGGGAGAGGGCAAAGAACGCGCCAGAAGACACTGCAGAACCCTCTTTGGAATCCATCCTAGCCTCCATAAAAGAATTCCAAGAGGAAGTTTGGGTGGACAACCGTTCAGCTAAAGGGGCTGCTAAAAAACTACAAGGAGGCATGAGAACATTGAATAAAATCTGCACTGACATAAGCGACCGTGTCACCATGGTTGAAGGCCGTACTGAGAGCTTGGAAACAGAGGTTTCCTCCGTAAAAGATCAAAGAGCCTCCAATGCTGCTTGCCTGTTCGATCTAATAACAAAAATGGAGGAACAGGAAAATCGTCAGCACAGGAATAAACTTTGCTTACTTGGAATCCCAGAAGGGAAAGAGGGAGAAGATCCTAGACACTATATTGTGAAACTCCTACAAGAATCCTTCCCTGACCATACAAGTTGGAACTGGGACCACGAGGTACAGAGCGCACATTGTTTCCCTTTCAACTTGAGGCAACGGTGCAATGGCAGCAGCTTTTCCAGAGAAAAACCAAGGGCGTTGCTGGTGTACTTTGGAAATGTTCTTCTTAGGCAGCTGGTATACGATTAAGCCCGCCCTAACTCCCAGAAGGGGTCCAATGGTGTAACTTTTTTTGCCAAACCTGACTTTTGATATCAGAGAGTAGAGCGAAGATGGCACCTGCGTCAGCTAATCTATCCTTTCCAACAGATTGGAGCTCAAGTATATCTAATGAACCCTGCCAGACTGAAAGTTATCTTTAAGGGGGCTAACTGCTCACTTACCTTGCTTCTCCTTTTTGTTTCTTTTGTTCTCGCAATATGTGTTTTGTTATCTCAATTATTTCGATTAGTCTTCTTAAGATCCTTTTGCGCACCTATCTAACTTTTCTGTAAGGTATGACCAGCCATAGCCGAAATTCTACATACCGCTTTAAGGCGTGGCTTAGTGGCAGAGACTAACTCCTGACTACCATCACTCAGGATTTTTCTGATTTCTCTATGATAGGGGGGTGGGGTTGGGGAGGGGAGAGTGGGAAATTGCTTTGAGATGGTCGAATTGAGGAAACTTGTTTTTTGCACGCAGCTACTTGCTAAAACACTTGTTAAAATAAATAAACGCATAAAGCTGAGCGCCTTGAAAGTCTAAAACATGTCCCCCTATATATCACCCCGAGATTCCAGAGTTAAGGGATAAGCACCATGCTATTATTACACCTTTACCATCTGAGAACCAACCGAATGATCTGGAAGAATATTCTAACTATCCCCATTGATCACTGATTAGAACTTTATTGCGGAGAGACTAGTGACTTGTGGATTTGATTGTAGCACATACCTGGATGTGAGAAGTATGTATGCGTATGTCTGGTGATACTAGCTTGTGGTTGTATGTCTGGTAATATTAGTTTGTGGTTTTATGTGTGGGCCTTGGTAAAAACACATTGGTTTTTAAATTGACGTCATGTCATATTCTGTTCTAAGAACCATATGCACTGTCGCGTTATCTTCTTCATTATGAATTCTATGTAACTTAGCTGTTTTTATGAAATGTACAATTTGAAAAAGTATTGTTGATAAATAATTAAATAAATAATAAAATACACAATTTATCTTGAAATATTGCTAAATAGTGTTGTTTGAACTGCTAGTGTGGCTTGAGGCTAGTGCAAATATATTTGGACCTCTTCTGAGGCCACCTTGCATGTCCATAGGCAGGTTTTTCTTTTCTTCCTTGCCATGCTATTATTAGACCAGGTGAGGCTGCCCGTTTCCAAGAACAGTGGGTTTATACTCCATGGAAAAGGAGTGAGGTGTTGTTCCTTAAGACTTAGTTACCTGACCCTAGGAAAAATCCTACTGCATATTATAAAGAATTGACTGAGGCAGCCTCTTCAACAGGAAAGACGCTTGCAGATGTTGAAATGTTTTCTGGTCTGCTGGTTCCGGTTAATATTTGGAGACAAGTGCACACACAGGATCATGTCGCAGAATTGGGTGGTACATGAGATCAGATAAAAGCATGGGATCAGGGGTGTGTCCAAGATGGCGACCGCATAGGACGTGTTTTAAAGTCCCTCCAGCCTCTCTGCTCTAAAGCCTTGATATCGCATCTTATCCGCCACTCCAACAGGAGGGAGATACGAGCGAAACCCTGCTGCTGCCTGGCGGGTTATCGGATGAGCGCCGCGATCCTTGAGAGCGAGCAGAGACTTCGTTGCTGAGAGGAGCTGCGGCCTGCAGTACAGCGGGTGAGCGCTGTGATCTTCCGTGGGCCGTCTATGCGCCCAGCAGCTGCGCGCCGGAGGCCGCATACTGCGGATGGTGGAGAACAGTAATCGAGCCCCCCGGCTGTAACAGTGGGACACTGCAGCATCACGGTGCGGGCCGCTTCATAAATCAGGGTGGGGGTGCTCCCCTGGCGGCTCCCCAACCCGCCGCCGCAGGACTATCCCCGGCGCGGGAGCGGCCTAGTGTGCGGCCTAGCAGCATGAGTGCGGAGACATGGAGGCAGGCAACCGGCGCAGAGGGCGCACATGTAGAAGAGGCCTGGGGGCCCTAGAGAACTCTAGACCAAGTTGCCCAGCAGACGTTGGCACACCTTAGTATTTACGGTGAGTATTTTAAATTATGCAGTTTAAAGTTTTACATTTCAGTTTTATTGTTAATTATTTAAAACAAAATCGATATAATAAAGACACATATAGTTAATATGTAGTTATTTATATAAAATATATTTGTATCTGATATGGTAAAGGTTTTATTTTCTAAAACTTAATCATAGGATATTTTTTTAACTTCATTGTTTGTTCCGGTGATGCCATCAGAGTCAAAGGTGATCTCACATCCTTTTCTATGATGTCACTGAATATGTGATATTATTGGTGTATAAAAGGCTGTGTGTTGATCTCATTGCCTATACTTATGTCTTTATTTAGGAACTGATGGGTAAAAATATCCAAAATCAAGGAGTAAATTAAGCATCATATATCAAGATGAACTTCAACTAGGCCTGCAAGTGAAAAATCAAATAAATGTATGCATTTGCCCTCCACTTTTACCTCTCCGGTGGATTTCAAATTAATAAATGAACTGGTTGTAATTTCAGAAAGTTTATGAAGGCTAAAGATGCAGAAGTGATGAATGTTTATGGGAATTGATAAGGCTGGATGCTTTCGAGAGTTCAGTTTGTGTGGTGTGGTGTGGTGTTTGCAGATGCCAGTCTGGAGCTGGTGATAGAGAATGCTCTTAGAAAACCACTCCATTTAAACACCAGCCCTCAAGAGACTTGGAGATAAAATGAAGTAATGATTTCTAAGCAAATTGTAGTTAGTGATGATGATTGTATGACGTTACAACGAATTCCGTTGCAACGCATGCCTTTACCACGCATGCGTTACAACGGAATTCGTTTTCCACGCATAACCTTTACCTCGAATATTCCTTCACCACGCATACATTTACGTTTTTCGTTGTAAATGTATGCATGGTGAGGGCATACTCTTGATAAAGGTTATAACTCTCCCCTTACATGCCCCCAGCCTCCACTCCTTTTTTTTACCGCTGCCCTTAACCCTTAATATATATATTTATTTTACTAAAATGCCCCTTACCTTTTTACTCGCCTTCTCTCCATCTTCTTTTGTTACGTCGGTCGTACATCGTTAAGAGGAAGCGGAAGTTACTTTCCGTTTCCTCTCTAACGACGTTGATTGCTTCAGCTTCGGCTCTTCAGGTTAGTTTTGTTTTTTGGGGGGAGACCCCCCAGCCCCCCTTTTTATCCCAACGCTTTATTTTTTTTTTATGGGGGAGACCCCCCAAACCCCCTTTTTTTTCTTTTCATTTACCACACATACCTTTACTACGTATTTCGTAGTAAAGGTATGCGTGGTAAAGCCTCTCGTTGTAACCACGCATGCGTTGTAATGCATGCGTGGTAAAGGATTTCAAGGGAAACGGCTTCGTTGTAGAGGCCGTTTCCCGTGATGATATGCTGTTGGAGGGTTTGCTACAAAACGAGATGACCACAGTGTTTTGTAGACAAGAGGGAAGACAATTGTTTTGGCAGACCAATTGAATAAGTGAGGGAGGGGGTGACAACTCACCTGCAGAGTGCATTGATAAATTGCCATGAATGGGGTGTCAAGGAGAGCTTGATGTGTCGATCAATCAGAGAATAGTTACTATTTCCATGTGTGGGAACTGGAGGAGAATACAATAGTAATAATCAGAGTGGTGAGATAAAGGGGAGAAGTCAGCAAAGGAAAGGGCTGATGGTTAGAGTGGGTGGGGGCGGATGCTGAGAGGTGGGGATTGAGGTATGGATGTGAGAGACAAATCCATTGATGTAGATGATGGTGAACGTGTAGGCGTGTAAAGGGCAGGAGTTCCTCTAATGGCTGGATCATGGTACGAAGCAGGGCTCGAAGCCAACAGAATGCTCGGAGGTCCACTTTGACTCCAGCCAAGCAGAACACACCAGTTCCATTGCCTACCATTGTGAGTGCAAGGCTTATGCAAATGTCTGTGAGGTGGTGAGGCGGCATTCAAGGCATAGCAGTAATAGACAGGGAATACAAATATACTCTACGTGCTAAAAGAAAACTCCCAGTGTGTCAGGGGCACTTCATTTTGTTTCTATAGAAACTAAACCCTACTTTGGCAGCCTGCCCATCGTTGCACTTTTAGAAAACATATCCTGTCACCGTGGTGTGAAACTAAGGTAGAGGGGGCCACTGGCACACCAGCAGCATCCCATTTGTCCTCCACAGGGTAAATGATACTCTATGTCTTTCAATGCATCCAGTGTCTAGTCACAAGTTCCTGTCAATCATGAGCTCTTCTTCTGGTCTTCTAGATTCTTATTTTGGGTGGTAACTAGTCCCTTCCGAACAGTTTATTTTCTCTTATTCTGGTTTGCCTCGGCTTTTTTGCTCAATAAATATACATTATTTCTGGTTATCGGTGTAGCCTATGATGCCCCATGGAGGACAGCCTCTGATTTCAAATGATACACACCCTCTTGGCTCATGATCTGAACAGAGCACTTCTTGTACTAAGTGGACTGTTAACTTTTTATGAACTGCCTCTAATGACCTGTTTTCGGATCCCGTTGTCTTGATCTTTCATAGCCTATACTCACTTGTTCTGGGAGACTATATTAAAGCTCTAGACAGCCACTGATTCTTGTGGTCAGTCTCTGGCTGCATGGTCTGGATGACCTCTGATCTCTTGTCTTTGACTGCTGCTGCATCGTGAACGGATATGTTGTTGATGGTCGCTAGGGATATGTTGTTGTTGATGGACGCTAGTCCCTTGCTCCTAACAGACCCTTGTTTCTTGCCTTGGGTAGCCTCTGGGACCATGCACCTGACAATATCTACCCTCTTACACTGGATAGACTCATTCCTTCTCTGGGCAGCCCCTAGAGGCTTGTTCTCAACCTTTCCCATCTCCTCTTTACTTGTTCTGGTCTGGACTCTTTCTCTGAATAACCTCGAATCTCCTCTTCTGGGCAACCTTTAACCTCTTGCTACAGAGGTCACTGAGCCTCTTACACTGACTAGCCTTTGGTATTATTTTCTAGTACATAGTTAGATCCCTTACCCTGTGTATCCCCTCCACACGTGTTCAACATTGTCTGTCATCTTTTGTTCTGGACATGCGTCACTTATCAAATTAACAATTTTCTAGCTTTGTGTACCGTGAAAAGCTAAAGTGAGCTGGTTCTCACATGCAAACGCCTTCCATTTAAGCAGCTGAGCCAGAGCAAATATGCACAAAGTAAATGTTAACTTATCCCAGCGCACCAAAAATATCCAGCATGGAAAACAGCACAAAGAATCCGGATGTGCAGCCAATTCGAAAATTAAATCAATGAAAATCTCTTTCCCTGCTCAGTTCTCGTTCCTCTGTGTACGGTTTGAGCATTAGACATGGGACTCTTTTGTTATCTTGGGATATTTGTATTTTTCATGTATGTGTTTGATACGCAACTACAACAGAAACATTGTAGAAATGTTTGTTGCAGTTTATTTCCATTTGAGATATTGAAACAATTGCTCTCGGTCTCTGTCCGACAATGTATCGCTCCATGATTAGGGCTCTGTTGTCTGCTTCCTTGCTGCTGTTCCTGTACCACCAACGTAAAGTTATCCGAGTCTTGGCAGGATATGGTTCATTCTATATGAAGCTGCTCAAATAAACAAATAAAGGGCATACCTAGTTTGCTTGACCAATATAATACTCCTCAGAAAACATATGTGTGGAGAAATTACCTCCCAGAACCCATTTTGTGTGTGTGATCCTGCTGGAACCAGATAACTGGATCCAGAATCTGTTAGGAAGGGGTTGTGTGCCAAATATGAATCACAGAAACACCGTACTACCAAAATATTTAGGTCAAAAATGTCGAGAAAGGCAACAGCATTTCAGAAAGCCTAAATGTACTATTCTTAATTAACTCCACGTATAAGTACCTTGACACACACACAGACACACAAATATATATATATATATATATATATATATATATATATATATATATATATATATATATTTTTTTTTTTTTTAACCAATCCTGGCAACAGCGAAAGACATGCACCGACTCCCCTTCGTGAGAATATGGCAAAGAGAATTTTAATCCAACAAATACCTATATATATATGTACACATGACTCGAGGGGGCTCTGAACTGCACTTTGGCCTCACCTCCCAATGAACTCTGAAGGCTGCGTCCATCACGAATACCGGCTCCATAGTGATTTCCCCACAGCACTTTCACGTCCACACGAGGCATCACACTAGCCTTGTGGGAGTTGTAGTTCCACCACACGGGACTACACCTGAGAGCTGATCCACACCCAGTGGGAGGAGCCAGGTGATTGTCTACAGCAGCGTGATGGGACGACGCCTCGCAGCACCAGGAGCAGTTGGAGAGGGGCGCTGAGGAAGGCAGTAATAGCCGAAATGCATCCGCCTGAGCCCATGGTGTAATAAAGTGCTCCTGAAAAGTCTCTCTTCTGGGATACGTCTCTTTTCTTGCAGAAGGGGAATGTGGCATATATGTATATATATATGTATATATATTACCTACTGGCGGTCGCCAGTAGGTATATATAGTTAGGATTTTTTCTCTATGGGTTTTTTGAAAATTCTATGTCTAATAACTTTGGCGTTTGTGGACGGAATTGGCTGAAATTTTCAGGAAAATGGCACATTTTGTTCCTGAGCAGCCCTTGAAAATTTGGGGGGGGTTCGTCCAGTGGGGGCCGAGAAAAAAGGGGGGTCCCAAAACGTGTTTTTAACATTGAGTTTTCCATAGGGCGGTTGGCCTCACTTTTAGCCCGAACGGCTGAATGGATTTGCACGAAACTTGGCAAAATTGTAGGGACTGGTAGCCCGATGTGCCTTTTGTAGGTCTCAATATATGTGCTCCAGTGGATTTTGAGAAATTAACGTTTAAAAAAAGATATATATCTGTAACAGCGGACCGGGCAGCGCACTGGTTCGCGGACTTTTCGCGCAACGGAGCTTTGTGAAGCGAAGCTGATTGGTTCTCCGGCGTCTGTCAACATTCCAAACAGTCCGTAGCGGCCGCCATCTTGTCTCTCGGTAGGATCGAGAGACAAGAGGAGGTCAAAACAAAGGGGGAAATAACTATAAGGGGGCATAGTAGATCCTCGCTGACCCCCTAGGTTTGATGTGGAGGTTTTAAAAGGGCCTCGCGGGGCAAAAAAAAATAATAATAATAATAATTGAACGGCTGAATGGATTTGCACGAAACTTGGCAAAATATTAGGGACTGGTAGCCCGATGTGCCTTTGCTAGGTCTCAATATATGTGCTCCAGTGGATTTTGAGAAATTAACGTTCAAAAAAAGATATATATCTGTAACAGCGCTCCGCTTCGCGTAACGGAGGTTTGCGAAGCTGATTGGTCATTCTGTCACTGGGCTATAGTTGGGCTACATCTGGCTGATATTTGGGCTACATTTGTTTTTTTGTGTGTCTGGCGGCCATCTTTGGGCTACATTGGGCTACATTGGGCTTCATTGGGCTACATTCGGCTAATTAGCAAATAGCTCATCGCAAACTAGGAATGGTAAAGAATCGCTATTTATTCCTTAAAGTTCGCTATTTAGGAAATGCAAATAACTTTGATGATACATATGGCGGTTCATCTCTAACAAGATAAGAAGCATAGGGATACATTTATGATGACTGGCGCATCACCAGGGATGTGTTAGTCATTCTGTGCCGCTGTTCCGTCACCTATGGTGTGCTGCATTTACAATGCGGCGCATCATGGGGCAAAAACAGCACAGATGCGTGATGTATCTGTGCCGTAAAGGTGGCGCATTGCTGGAGTTGTATCGCAAGTGTGATGAAGCTCCAGCAAGGGTCGGGGGTGCCCCTGTCGCAGGGTTTCTGTTCTCACACAGAACTGTGGACAGAGGATTGGAACCTCGGCGAATGCATTGCTGGAGTTGTATCGCAAGTGTGATGAAGCTCCAGCAAGGGTCGGGGGTGCCCCTGTCGCAGGGTTTCTGTTCTCACACAGAACTGTGGACAGAGGATTGGAACCTCGGCGAATTAGGGTGTCCCAAAACTCACGTTAGTAATCAAAAACTCCTTAGCAAGCTAGGTACAGTGTCACATTGGATATAACAAACTCTCAATGTTTAGACAATCCAGAATATGAACTTATAGTACCTCAGGATACGTGGAACTCATGAACAGTCGGTCGTTATAGATTTCTTAGAAACCAGAACATGGAGTTAAGAAGAACAGATGTGTATTTGAAATGTTTATTTACTAATGCCGTCTTCTCAGGCGTAGTACCTTAGATAATAAAAGTACACATATTATCAGTAGCAAAATTACCAGCATAGTTACTAGTACATAAAAAGTGAATGGTGATAGTATGTTAACATGCTGTAAATGAATAAGAGTTAGCAACACTTATAAGCAGCCGCGGGCCGTGGAGGGAGTTACGGTGAGGCAGGGAGGCGGGGAGGGGGAGAAGCAGGGTGGAGAATACAAGTACACATATTATCAGTAGCAAAATTACCAGCATAGTTACTAGTACATAAAAAGCGAATGGTGACAGTATGTTAACATGCTGTAAATGAATAAGAGTTAGCAACACTTATAAGCAGCCGCGGGCCGTGGAGGGAGTTACGGTGGGGCAGGGAGGCGGGGAGGGGGAGGGGCAAGGTAGAGAGGGCTCCACCCTGCTTCTCCCCCTCCCCGCCTCCCTGCCCCATCGTAACTCCCTCCACGGCCCGCGGCTGCTTATATCTCACCCTCCCTAATACACATATTATATTATTTGCTAAGAAGGTCTCTTTGTGTTGGTTTAGGGCGTGCCCATACTTTAGTGTCTTAGATTTGAAGGAATCACATCAGCATACACCAGCTCTCTCTTCATGTGAACCGCATCAACTGTTGTGTATGTGTGTTCGGCAAAGCAATATAAAACCCGCCTCATGCCCAGAATTGGCAGAAGTTGCACTTATGTTATGAGTATGAAGTCGTGGAGATCAGACCTCATAACAATTCTGTATCGTGTTGTTCTTGAAACTTTAGCACTCGCTGTACAGATATAGTTTAACAGGTAAAGCAGATAGTAGACCAATAACATATTATTCTCATGTAAACCACGATGAACTACTAGGTGGAAAGCTAAAGCAACAACTAAGTGTCGTGTGCAGAAGTTGCAAAAAAGGAAAAATGGCGTTTAAACCGGTAATGAGCCCATGCTAACTTAACACGGTGTAAAGATATCCAGGACCTAGATGACACCTCCTCATGATCCGGAAACGAACTGAATAAGATAATAGAAGTGCCATCTCATGAGAGCAGATTGCAAGTTTATATGTGGACGGTCCGCAAGGTAAAGCATTAAAAACTAGGAAAATTTAATGCTAAAGAAAAATAAAACAGCCAAGTACTTTATCGAGTCTTAAGCCAATAGGCAAGGTAAATAATAAAAACTTGACAAATAAGTCAATGAATTGTCAATGAAATGCTAGTACTCAGCATATCAAACATGAAAAAGGTCTATGACATAACTGTGTATGCAAAATAAGCTGCAACAGCCTCCAATAGGAAGTCACCGTCTTCATCCGAAAACAGTTCAGCCATCCAATTTAAAAGCGGAAAAGAACATACGTGCTCTCCCAGCACCGGATCCTCTATCACCATCAGAGGACAGCTCGGTGGGTTTTCAAGAAAGCTCTGTTCCAAGAAAGACTGTGCTGCCGCCAGTAAATTCCAGGGACCAAGTAGTCCATGCATCAATGCCACAGCCATAATCCTTTCGCCAGGACAAACCAACTCGTGAGTAATGATAGGAGTCATCAGCTGATTAAAGTCGACGTCAGGAGAAACCGGTCCGCAGAGACACAAATCAATGGCCCAATCGAAATCACAGGTCAGGCAGTGAAATACAGGCTGGACACAGGTGAAGTAGGAGAACCGAAAAGATAATCCATATGCCGTGCTTAATATCGCCAACGGCATTGTGCCATAATATTCTAGCATGCGATTGCGGAACAGTGTCAGCAGCTGCAGGGTCGGAGGTTGCATAGGAGGGACATCCATATTTAAAAATGTAAAAAAGCACAAGAGCGTCCGCTGGTAATGCAAGTAAAAATGCCAATCCACGAACCAGAGTGCAGAAAATACAATGAAAGGAAGCAGGGATGACTCCAAAGATTTTCTCAAATGAAGTCACGAGACCACTGGTAACAACTTTAAAAAAGTGCACCAGGGACTTTGTGGAGGATGCGTTAAAGATAGTCGGAAACATGTTGCTGAAATTGAAAGGCAAATGTTAATTGAAAAAGGTTTTGCACCTCTGTATGGGTGTTCGCTATGTGAAGTACGAAAGTTTCACGGGCCGAACTCAAGGCCACCTCTCTCTGAGACAAAAGAGCTCTTATTCTTGCCATGCCGTTGAAACGTGTCTCAAGGTTGGTATTTGTGGCCAGATTGAAAACTCCCTATGTTCATGTGTGGGAGGAAATAGAACATTTCTGCAGCAAATAACCCGTTCACTTACTGTTACGATAAAAGGAATACTTTTAATTAACTCAGAACAATCTTCATTATTGAGCATCAAATAACTACCATTTTCCAACAACTTGAACGTGGGGATGATAGCAGGAACTGGCGTGCCTTGCAACACGCAAGCCATATTTGGTCGGTGTTTGTTGCATGAACCGTGTAAATGTATGTGCCTACACATTAGTGAATGATCTGGCGTCTCAGTGCATTCCTCTCCATTCAGATAAACTTCTTGATCATCTTTGAAACATCTGTATGTGTATGGAAGCGACCAGACCTCATGAAGAAAAGCACTACCTAAAGGTTCATAACGACCTATTGGTATATATTTCATACAATTTGAAAACTTATATAAAGCAAAAGGCAGCGTTATTAAACCGTGGATAAGGCATGTTGCCAAAAAACCCGCAATCCTCTGCTGATGATGTCACTGAGCATGTCATGAATGATGTAATATGTGACATCATCAGCAGTGGATTACGGGTAATGGTATCTCTAGTTTACTCCCTTATAGCTGTCTTTCTTTTAACATAAGTGTCTGTTTCCTTCCCTTATACTTACTGTTTTTGGGTCGCTTCCGGTTCGCGTACCCGCGAGCGAACTGGGAAGCGAACTAAGAGAAATAGAGGTTGGCACAGTTCCAAATATTGTACCAATTTTTTTATAACGGGGAGGTAGTTCTGAAAAGAACTTTTTTTTTTATTTTTCTGAACATTTTTTTACTGTTTTTGAATTTTTCGGAACAGTTTTATATTTTTTTGGGGTTTTTCTTGGAGGGGGCAATGAAAACGATTCATTGTAAAGGGCTCAACAGGAGCAACAAAACAAAAAAAAGAAGTATTTATTATTTTGGGCGTTTCGGACAAACTTGCATATGATAGTCAATAGCTCTGTTGATCAGAGTGATGCTTTTTTCTCCGTAGGAAATGAATCCATCGCAAAATGCGCAGATGTGTTTTACATCACCAAATCTCATTTGTATATTTGGCACCATCTCCCTGCCCTCTGGTCCCGTTACTTCCGGTACAACAGATCTTCTGGCCATAATAGGGAGATTATCTAGGTCGTTCCGAAACTGTGCAGCACTGTAGTTGTTAGGATGCCACCTAGTCATATGGCGATGCATTGTGTAGTTTCCGAAACTGTATTTTTTGTCGGTCCCTCTGGACAGTCTATCTTGACATATAAGGCAAGTTACGTATCTTGCATTTACTTTTTTCTGACCTTTGGGAATTTTAAAAAATTGCCAAATGAAGTTTTCTTTCCGGTGAGACGTCCTGGGCTGCTCAGGCAAAAACTGCCTCTCTTCGTGCTCGTCGTCCTGTTCCTCTTCTTCTTCTTGTTGAATTACAACTTGAGCAGGTGGTCCACTCTTCCTTGGATGTGGTGGAGGTGGTGGGGAAGCACCAGCTGAAGCTACTAAAGAAGCCATTGCTCAGTGATCACAAAGGTCTTTCTCTCACAATGATGAAAGTCAGAGTGAGGAAAGAAGGAGGGATTTTCATCATTTGGGAAAAACAAGAGTTCTCAACCAATCAAAAGTGTTCATTTTAGATTATATGACCTAGTCTTACATCATTAGGAAACCAAAAGTGAAATGAACCAATGAAAAGTGTTATTACCAAGTCACATGACTTGCTGTGTTTACGTTAAGCGCTTTGCAGGGCCTCCCGGTTTGCTTCCAGAAACCTGCGCTTTGCGACTCGCTTCGCGTACCAGTTCGCTAACGTAGCACGTCATATGACGTATCACGCGACAACGTGAAACGTCATGCGGACGGGAGGCGTCACGATGTTGTTTTCTAACGCGGCACTTGCGGTAAAGAAACGTTTACCGGCTCGCGGTCTATTTCGCGGCATCAAGGTCAGCTAACGGGAAGCTTCCCGATTCGCGAAGCGGGAACGAAGAAAAAAAAATATTAAAAAAAAAAATTATTCATAAACATATAAAATATATTTTTGGATTTAAAGAAGAATACATTTTACAGCTACAGATATTAGCTGTTAAAAAACCAATGAAATTCACAGAAAAAACCATAGGTTATAGACCATATATAGTTAGGAATTAGCATTTACAAAACCTTGAAAATTAACTGAAAAAACCATAGGTTATAGACCATATATAGTTAGGAATTAGCATTTAGAAAACCTTATTTTACTCACACAAAACCATTGAAATTCCATATATAGTTAGTTGCACTAACTATATATCGCGCACCCGCAATCCACTGCTGATGATGTCACATATTACATCATTCATGACATGGTCAGTGACATCACTGATGACATCACTGATGACATCTCAAATGACATCACTGATGACATCACTGATGACATCATCCAGTGACTGTGTGTTTCTGTAAAGTTTAAATATGTTTTACATATTGAAGAATGAATAGATGTAGAAGTGTCTGGATGAAGGATTTAGTAGGTGCGTGACTGACTGTATGAGTGAGTGATTACATGTGTCTCACTGAGTGCATGGGTTAGTGACTAAACTGTCTTAATTTGTGCATCATTATGTCTGTTGTTCTGTAAACTGCTGCATGTGTTGATCAGTAGCTATATGAGTAACTATATGGGTTATTGATTGATTGCTCAAGTATTTGTATGGGAGACTGAGTGTGTGTGTGGCTGGCTGGGAGGTGTGTGACTCTGTGTAGATCAATGTGTACTTGTATCAATGATTGTATAAGAGAGTAAGTATGTGTTAGTATATGTTTGAAAATGTAAGGTGCTCTATGTTTAACTGTATAGATTAGAAAATGGAAGTGTGATTGATTCTTTACAGGACTGACTAGGTGTGTGAGTAACTCCATGGATGAGTGGCAGAGTGTGAGTATCTGTATAGGTGTATGAGTGCATATGATAGTGTTGTAAAGATGAGTGATTGTATGTATGAATGATTGTATGGGTGAATGAGTGAATGTGTGTGTAGACGTAGGAATCAGTGAGTGCGTATGTAGTAACTAGTATTGGTGTGTCAATGGTTTCAAAAATTATACTCTGTATTTAACACTGCGTGAAACAGAGGTTATATTAAAATGTGAGGAGATGCATTGTATTGTCACATGAATGATATCATCAGTGATGTGGTCATTGATGTCAAATGAGATGTCATCAGTGATGTCATCAGTGATGTCATTTGAGATGTCATCAGTGATGTCATCAGTGATGTCACTGACCATGTCATGAATGATGTAATATGTGACATCATCAGCAGTGGATTGCGGGTGCGCGATATATAGTTAGTGCAACTAACTATATATGGAATTTCAATGGTTTTGTGTGAGTAAAATAAGGTTTTCTAAATGCTAATTCCTAACTATATATGGTCTATAACCTATGGTTTTTTCAGTGAATATATATATATATATATATATATATATATATATATATATATATATATATATATATATATATATATATATTTATTTATTTATTTGTATGTATATATATATATATATATATATTTATTTATTTATTTGTATGTATATATATATATATATATGAATGCCAGTGTCCCGTTATGCAGTAAAATACCGCTCTCCTTTCTCCCCAGTTGCAGAAACAAAATGCAGATCGGCCCTTCACACTTCCCAGTGGTCACACACTAGGCACACATGCCAATCTGTATATCATCAAGGTAGATATATGTTGAGTTAAGTAAAATAAACGTATACTTTCCTCTATATACTGAACTTGTCGCTATTTTGTCTGCAAAGTTTTGTCCACGATATTCAGGAGTCGATATTAAGGTGGAATACCATAGGAAAGGATGGCTAGCTAAGTTTGGGAAGCAGTAGATAGTATTTATTTTTTATTTATTTATTTTAAAGGTTTTTTATAGCGCTGGCTAGACCCGGAGGTATCAGAGCGCTTTACATGAGCATCAGATCATAGTTACAGGTTACATCGTGAAAAGGTTACACAGGTATTAGAGCATGGCAACATAGTTACTTGTATGGTCGAGATAAACAATCAGCACAAATACGTACGGGGAAAAGCAGGCAGAGGAAAAGATACAGGGGAGGGAGAAGGAGCTGGGGAAGTAGACAGGTAAGGAAGGCGGGAAAGGGGAGGGTGAAGGACACCGCATGGGAAGAGACGGGGAGGGGCGACGGGGAACACAAACCGGTAGACGAGTCAAAGCAACGACCAAAGACCAGTAAGCTGTGATCCCAGGGGAAGTGGTAACACTTCCCTATCTCAGTTGCGGGAGGCTCCCTTTACGCAGTGGACTATCTCAGAGGGGTCTCTGAGACTCCAAGGCCTACATTATGGATCCTTCCCCAAAAAGGGGAGAGGGAATGCTTTGGCAAGGGGTGCCATACCATACCTCATCTGTGAGTGGCTCCCTTGGCCCAGTGGACTCTCTCAGCAGGTTCCCTGAGACTCAAGAGTATAAATATTGGATCTTTCCCCAACAAGGGGAGAAGGAGTGCTTAGTCAGAGGGCACAAAGGACAGGGTGCTAGGCAGACTAGCAAGCAAGATGAGAGATTCAGGGGAGAGGGGATATGAGCTTGGAGCTAGGGAGGTAGACAAAGAGAGAAAGAGTACGAAATGGGAACAAATTTAATTAATGAGTTATTATATAGCGCTGGCTAGACCCGAGTGAATTAGAGCGCCTTACATGAGGAACAATAATGTTGCAATTTACATCAGTTAAAAGTTACATAAGTATCAAGTAAAGCATTTAAAGAACACAGGGGACAGGTGAATGGAGCAAGGAAGAGTAAGGGGATAGGGTAAAGGGATAGGAGGAAGATAGGACATAGAGACGAGGGGAAAAACTGCCCAAGGTCCGGCTGGGTAGGTGACGGCGGGAGGGGCGGGGGGAGTCCACAACCCATCTCCTCTTTAGCTATATGGTAGCTCCACTGGCCATCAGCCATCAGCCAAATCGCTAGACATTTGTCGTTTGCTTATTTTAATTACTCCTATGTTTGTAATATTGCACATATTTACAATTTAAGCCGCAGGGACATAAAGAAATTTACTTAAATCATGAAGTTTTCTTCAAGCAAGAGAACTAAGATTTGAACCTAGGTCTCACCACAAGTCATCCTCCTCCGGTGTGCAGTTATGGCATCAAAATTGGAACATATAATTGTATCTACCACTTGCAACACAAACCAGGATTTGTACAGGGAAGTGTATAGCGAGGCAGTATAAGATGCTACATAAAGTGTATAAGGTGATAATTATCACAATGATACTAACTTGTAAAAATCTTAATGTATCACTGTCTGCATGATATTCACTGAGACCTATGTCTATACTCTGTTTTCCTATGTGATTTGCACTATGCACTTTAATAATTTTAAAGGGTGAATTGCTTTTATTTCTTGTCTTTCATGTCTTTTATGGCTGTTTGCCTAATGAAGATTTGTTTGGTTTGACAACTTGTCAAAATGGCGTAGGCCAATGCACATGTGACATGAGAACCGTTGAGGTGTCAGTGTTGCTGGGAGAGCAGACACATCTCAAGCGACAGGAGGAGACATTACAGTGCTCGGCGAGGTGGAAAAATAAAGTGAATCACCAAGTGGCACAGGGTCACAAGGGGTGGCCACAAGGTGCTGAATTGGACAGCAGAGAAGTGCAATAATAAGGGAGATAACCTGAGCACAGAGCAATGCTTAGGAAAAAGAAGAGGAGGCGCAGATGTGAATGATGCTATCATTTATAGTGAGGAATGTATGGAGTTCGAGTGCAAAGACTTTGAGGTTCATGGGGGCAGAAAGGACTGGTGGTGAAAGTATCTCACTACAAAGAATAACCTAAATTGAATGTCTTCCCTTTTAGGTGTTGGGACACAGATCCTCACCAACACATTCCATAAAATATAAAAGGAGATCCTTACTGACTGTACTACCAGGTAGCTTACAATGCACATATGTTGCTATTGTTTACAAGCTATTGCCTGAAGCTATTAGGGTGTGTTTTACACCCTTTGGCTTTGTCCAATTCTGGTGCCAGCACCATGGATAAAATTATTGAAGGAAATGTAGGCCCACCAGGTGTGTGAGATGTCCACTGAGTCCCAATTGGGGCTTGTTTTTAGCAACCAAAAAACTGGAAGGGGCCCATGGGCATCGTTTGGCTATTACACCCTTGCAACAGACATTTCTGTGTAGGACCAACTAAAGATAGAGCTCAGCAACTAGTAGTCATCACATTATAGGCGGTCTGAGCCTGTCTTTCTAATGCTCGATAACTGGAAGTACTTACTTCAGCAAGTGGAGCTTCATGGTTTGGACATGCTTAATCATATCTACTTACCCCACATGCTTTCCACTAAACTAAGCTGTATCACAGCATGCACGACTCACATCCTGAGTCCGCTAACACTGCAATTCAGCAGTAGTCCCACCAGTACCCAAGTGAGGCTTACATGGCCTGCCGCCCATGCACAAGCTCTGCTAGTGCTCCAGGGCAATCAGTCAACTTGCTGCATCCCTGCATTATAAACAAGGCTACCTGTTTTCCATTTTTACAGATAAATACAAACAGAAAACAATGTATTTCCCTGTCTGTATTTATTTTTAAACGTGGATAAATATGGAAATTAGGATGTTTTTTGAGCGATTATAAATGTTGTCAGTCGTGGATGCCAGGCCAATAGCTGTTTGGCATGACAGGTAAGGGAACTAAAAAAGATAGACATTTTTAGGAATGAGGCATAAATAGCCTCAGATGTGCACACGTTTAATACTAAAATGTTCATTCAAGTCTATTGATTTATCTATGGGTGTCTTATCATTGAAACCTGTCAGGCATTCAAGTACTAGTGTACTTTTCTCAGTTTAATAAAAGCGGAAATGTATCAGTGTCTGCATAATTTTCTCACAAAACCCAAAATAAATATGCATAATTTCAGATAACACGAACAAAAATACAGACGGCATTGTCAAGAAAATAAATACTATAAAACCAAGTGCTCCAGTTACAAACTTGGGATAGAACAAGTTCTCTTCCAATGGTAATACTAAACAAGGGTTTCTCTTTATTGAAGCTCCCCGGTTCTATGTGGTATATTCTCTTTAATTGCCATGGTCTCAATCTCAGACACTCTGGTTTTAATCACTTTCAGTTCAATCGATCCATAATGCTTAATTTGTGCCATTTGTTGCAGGCATTGGACACCACCCCTCATTTTTGAGGACCAGGACTTATTGCCTTTGTTAGACTTCATCCACAGCAAGGGCCGAAAAAAGCAGGGTAGAGAGAAAGAAGGAAGAAGAGAAAGACAGAAAGACAGAAAAACAGTATCGAAGGACCTGTGACAAAGAGATAAAGCCTGGTGGTGATTATACGAGAGTGCTATATTTAAACCCAGCGAAACTGCGCCTGACAGGCCCCACTGACCATGATCTCCGCATATGGCACACAGCAAATAAAAGTTTGGGGGTACCAAGATAACCACGCAGATGACCCCACTATGGGACTCTGATAGATTTGGTACGTTGAGTAATACCAAGGGCTTTGACAAATGGGACATGATTGGGATATCAAGGGTGCGTGACTTATGGAAAAGGGAAGATGTGATCCCCTTTGCGCATCTACAGAGTTTGAATTAGCTGATAAAGAATACTTCTGATATCTACAAATAAGACATGCTTTAAGATCAATCATTCCAAAAGGGGAATCCCTTGTAGAATCCAACCCGCTGGAAGGCAGAATCCTAGATGGCCATATGCCTCGACATCTATATCACTGACTTATCAGAAATTAATTAACAACATGACTGATCCCCTCCTGCGCGAACACTGGGTGACGGATGTGGGAGAAATGGAAAACGGGGACTGGAAGGAAGCCTTAGCTTCCCCCCGGGAGGCAGCGATCTCCTCTAGATTAAAACTTGTGCAACTCAAAGTATTGCACAGGATATATTTATCATGCCCTACCCTCGTAAAAATGGGGTATGAACAGGACTATCATTGTGGCAGAGAATGCGGCCGGGAGGGCACATTTGTTCACATCATCTGGGAATGTGTGCATATACAGCGTTATTGGTCTGTGGTGACCCGATGCATGGGAGAAGTCCTGGGATCCCAAGTAAAACATGAGATAAAGTTATGCCTCCTGAACACCTGGGGACCCACAGACCTCTGTAGCAAGGAAAAGACCTAGGTAGCACTGGTGATGTTGGTAGCAAAACGCAACATTGCAAGGTTGTGGGTAGAGCGAGAGACACCAACGATTACAGCATGGAAAAAAGACCTTCACTGGTGTATGTTAATGGAACAAACAGTGTACGCATCAAGGGGATGCTCAAGGAAATAGATACAGATATGGGGCAGATGGAATGAATATAGGGGAAATATCTCTGAACCTCGACATGCTACTCATCAAATGACTCCAGTAGTAGAATAATAGGGATACCAAAGAATAGTTAGCGTTACGTGGAAAGATAGAAGGGGGTGGGTGTGAAGATTGTATTACAATGATGGTCATGCTCAGTCATGTTATTATGATGTTGTACTAAATAAAAAGAATTATAAAAAAAAGAATGCGATAAAGCAACATGAAGTGTAGGGTGGTGGAAGAAAGAGGTTTGACATTGAATCAAGACTAAAAAGCCTTGGGATTCTGCAATTCCAGTAGCAAGCTCTAAGAATATATTTTAGCTCCTTGACTTACATAATCATTTACAAAAGGAAGTGCCATCAATTGCCAACAGTGTAGGGTCTTTTGTTTACCAGTAATCAACCTTGATGATGTCTGTAGGTAGCTGTGGACCTAGAAAGTTTGACCTCAGTGAAACTGGCAGATGTGTCACAACTAAACCACAATCTATGAATTACACGTGTCATAGCAAGTCGGTGAAGTTTCATGCTTTAAATCGGTGTCCACTAAATAACCGTAGATCATAGGGAAAGGTTTGTGTTTTAAGCCTAATACTCTACTTCCTTTCTAGTGTGAGGGACAGTATGGCATACATGACGCGTAAGAGGGAAAACATGTTTGGAAAAATGTTTCAGGAAGGTGAGTTTTTAGAATTCTCTATAACTGATTCTCTTTTCTTTGTTTGAGACAGATTTTCAGTCTACATGTTTGTATGCAATCATTTCGATCCATAAACTTTTGCATGAGTTATAGGAGGACATGCAGTAGGTTTAACTACTCCTGACTCAGCTTTAACTCCTTTGCTGCAGGGGTAATTTCCCCGCTGTGCTGGGGGGCGGGGGCGCGCACAGAGCCCCCATGCTCATGACGAGCTGAGGCACAGTGCTCCGGTGCTCATGACGAGCTGAGCTTGTCACGGCCGCACCTGTTTTCGTGGAACGTTCAGCACAGCAGGGGAATTTCCCCGCGTGTGAGCGTTCCACGGCTCATGACGAGCTCAGCTCGTCATGAGCACAGGAGCACCGTGCCTCATGACGAGCTCATCTCGTCATGAGCATGCAAGGTGTTAATGTCAAATTGGAATGTTTCTTAACTAATCTATATTTCTGGCATACCAGGAGAGCTACTACAAAGGATGGAAAGCATCCTGTTAACACTTCAGATCCTCCTCAGACATGTCAACTCATTTTCTTATGGTATTTCAAAAATATATTAACAACAAATTCATTGTCAGAGAATATGACCACATATGGCAAACACCAAATTCCGAAATACTTCTAAAATAGAAAGAGGTCAGTGCTACAGAGGAACCCCTTACTGTGCTACTTACTCCAAGAGATAAAGGATCAAGATGCAGAAATGCGGAGGGCCTCATTACAAGGTCCCTGATGTGCAGCCCGTAACTCCACCCCCACCCGCACACAGGGGCCTATGAATTCAGGGGCATAGTTACCATGGATCACTAGCGGGACCCTGAGGTTACCCTTACAAATGAAGTATTATAAAAGGGAATTGGTAATAGCTGGTTCAGTTCAATCATTAATTCCTCATTTCTGCCCAAAGTTTAACCTGGAGAAGTTGGCTGATTAAATCTTCAGGTGAAATGGAGAAGATATATGATGTTCCCACCGACATTCTGATGGGCCAGTAGCTTTCATTACCACCCTTACTGAAATTAAAGAGAGACTTGTAATGAGACCCTGATGTCACATGTTAACTATAAAGGAATGGATAAAGTCCAACTGGCTAGCCCTGAAAGGCAAAATAAGAATTGATGCCAGAGAATAAAGAAACACAAATACCAGAATAAGCTTCTATCAGAATGGAAACATGTCTGCATTAGGAGGGTATGACTCTTATCAAAGTTAAAACGTATGAGATTTACTGGAGAGAGCCTGGTGACAGAATATTCTTGCGAGAATGCATCTCACATAAATATTGTGTACTAAATGTAGTCTAACAAATATTGCCCCATTGGAATTAATATTAGAAAATCTACACACACTCAGACAATATTTTTGTAAATGATATTTAGGACACAATATTTATGTCAATCAATATTTCTTTATATTCTGCCATACAAACTTTGCAGACCTGTGCTCATCCAACAAAGGCAATTAAACACTGTGTGAAGCAGCTCTACTTGTACTTGAAGGCTACTGGGTGGGGCAGGGCGGTCTGGTCTCTGGAATTTTTGCAGGTAAGTAGAGCGCTACAACGGCCAGGGCAATTATCAGGTCCTAGTTTGTTTACTGATATGTTTTATGTTCAGGATTCCAAAAGAAATTATAAAAAAAGGTTATATTCTGTGGTTAGGACTACTGACAAAATATAGTATTAAAAATGTCACCCATAATTCTCAAGTGCATCTGGGGCTCAGCATTGACCCAGCTGTGGACTGAATTGGTCTACATGCTCATAAGAGACATCTAAGCCCTTCGACTAATATCCTATTTCTCTCAGTTGGTTCTGTTTTTCTTATTCATTGAAGTACATTTGGAACAGCTAGAGGGATGGCTTAGTGTTTGGTTACTAGGCCTTGTTTGTAGTGTAGATGAATATAAAACAATCATGCTGAAGCCGTTGCTCTCCACTAATGACCACTGCGTACTGCAGAGTCTGTCTTAAGGTTAGAGTAAATTTTGGAGAACCTCACCACAGAGAGTGAAAGGTCAAGTATACAATTTTATAATCACCCTCCATCGCCTCCATAAAGACCAGGGAAAAGAAGAGTGGTCTCACTTGTCCAGAAGATAACAGCTGCATGTCTTTGTTGACATTACAGAATGTGAGCAGTTGTGGCTGGTGGATAAAACTGTGGTAAAATTGGCAGTCTCTGGGTTCACAGCACCAAGAGGAGAATTGTATGCCATGAGAGGTGCATCTTCTAAGTGGCACCTCTCAGGGGACCTAGGCTGCTGACTGTGTGAGGTCCACCCAGTCCATGCAGACGCACCAGGAGCAGCTTTCACACCAGGCGTGCCAGCAGAAACTCAGGGAGTATCACTGACAGCAGGATCCTGATGTAGCTCCATTTCCAAAAGGGTTAAAGCCATCATGAACAATCTGTCCCTGGGAAGGGAGAGTTCCAGACAAATTTTGGTTGGGGTGATGAGTGAATTTGCAACTGAGCAGGTAATTGAAAAAGATATCCACTAAGAGGCAAAAATACGCCGAGGCCAAATTCTTTAAAAAATCTAATAAAACCCCTAATTTATCCCCTGCCCTCAAAGGCAGGTAGGGTAGGAGCAGTCTTCTGCAAGGTGTTCCAACGAATAAAGAATTAGATCAGTGCTTAATTTTTAATTCATTATTCAATTTGCTGAAGCCGTTGTAGATTAAGAACGACAAGCTATGTAGGAAAGAAGCAACCCCTCTACAAAGGCTGATAATGGTTTCTTCTAATTCTTTTTTTTTTTTTTTTTTTTTTTTCAAAAACCTTTATTTGAGCAAGCATAGAAAAATACAAGAATGGGCCTACAACCTCACGGGCTGGCCGCTAATAATAAGGCACAAGGAATAAATCAGAAATGTACTCCCGTGGTCAGGCACAAATCCAGTACCAAGCATTACTCCCAACATATCACAGAGCATATTGAATTTTGTTTTATACAAAAAGAAAAACAAACACTAAAAAGGCGAATGCACAGTAATCAAGGTCAGCCCAAAGAACGGAGGGGATGGCCAACGATCAGGAGAACATACCAAGAGCCCTGAGGCTCTAACAAGGTCGGGGGGGGGGAGCAGCGGGGAGAATCGGAAATTCACAAAACAGTATGAAAAGGTTCCGGGAACGCTCGCCTAGGGAGATAGGACAACATCAGTAGTGCCTACAAGGGGAGGGGTACAGATATCTCCACGATATTCATTCCACTGGCCCCAAATCTTCGTCCACGCCCTGGGTCTGCCCCTGGCCACATATACAGTCTTCTCACGAAACATGGACCAGTCCATGTTGTCCTCCCATTTCGAGACCTCAGGGGGCCTGGATGCGCCCCAGAGTTGCGCAATATCCCGTTTCGCAATCATGTAACCCAAGGTAGCCCATCTGGTCTGGGCTACAGAGTAGTCAGTGGGCTCCCACACATTCAACAGACACCGTCGTGGCTCCGGCCGCAGGGCAACACCAGTCACAGCAGTCATTACCTCAAGCACAGCAGTCCAGTAGGCCGCCACAATTGGGCACTCCCAAAGAATGTGTAAAAAAGTAGCACTCGACCCACAACCACGCCTACATAACCCATCCAGGGAAAAGCCCATTGTCACCAGACGCGGACCAGTGACATACACTCGATGAAGGATTTTAAGTTGAACCAAACGGAGACGGGCAGGAATGGCTACCTCCTTGGGAGAAGAGAGTGCCGATTGCCAATCCTCGTCGTCCAGTTCCAACCCATCGCCGACCCAAACCTCCCGAAGTCGGACCAATAAGTCCGCCCGATTATTGATCAGCTTCTTATAGATCAGGGAAATAGTGCTATCAGGCAGGTGCCCATCAAGGACACGATCTTCGAGGGGGGAAGACTCGGGCAGGGCCTCATCAGGAGTCAAGACTGAGGCGAGGGCGTGTCGGACCTGCAGATAACGAAAAAATTCCCTACCATTCAAACCGTATTCCGCCAGGAGGGCCTGGAACGACTTCACACTACCTTTCGAACAGACATCACCCACCTTACATATCCCAATCATATCCCAGCGGTCGAAGCCCTTAGTAGACCAGAGACACCCCAAACGTTCCGAGGCATAAAGCGGCGTCGCCAGTGTCATTCGATCCTCCCATCCCAAACTCACATTCGCGGCTCGCCACACAGTTACTGCAATCTTGGACGGGCCCACAAGATGGCGCCCGGCAGATCGAGAATACAGCGCTCTATTAAAGTCCCCACCCGGCAGCTGGAATCTATCCATCTCGAATGCAGGATTTCGACCCGGTGAAAACATCACGTGATTAATAGCAGACAACTGGGAAGCCCAATAATATCGCTTGATATCGGGGAGCGCCATGCCCCCGTCGTACCAAGGGATGGTGAGTTTCGCGAGGGCAATACGTGGACGCCCGTCCCAAATCAATTGCCTTTGAAGACTCTCGATCTCTCGGAAATAGGTCTTGGGGATGTCGTCATAGGAATTCTGGAGCGCATAGAGGAACCGCGGCAAGGACATCATTTTAAACAAAGCCGCCCTGCCCAGAGGAGACAAAGGAAGCTTACGCCAACGGGCCACGTCCAGTCGCAATCTAAGCAACGGGGGGAGGAGATTACGCTCAAATCGGAGCGAGGGGTCCAGCGTAATGAAAATCCCTAAGTATTTGAAGCCAGACTGGACCACCTGGATAGGAAGTCTGCTCGGCAATGGGGGTAAAACACCCGAAAGAACATACACGCAGGACTTGGCCCAGTTAATAACGAGGCCTGAGTTGGCACCAAATGAAGTGAGAACATCAAATAAAACAGTCAGAGATTTACGCGGAGAGGTGAGATATAAAAGAATGTCGTCCGCGTAAAGCGAGACGCGGTCCTCAAAGTCCGGTGACCAGCGAATCCCCATGAGCGAAGGCTCCCACCGAAGCCATGCAGCTAATGGTTCTAAGGCGAGTGCAAAAAGCAACGGAGACAAGGGGCAGCCCTGACGGGTACCCCTGCCAAGGGTGAAAGGGGTCGAAACTCTACCATTTACCACTACTTGCGCCAGAGGTTCAGCATATAATAACTTGATCCAACCAATAAACTCAGGCCCGAAACCAAATTTCTCAAGAGCCGCCCAAAGATAAGGCCATTCCACAGTATCAAAAGCCATCGAGGCATCCAACGATGCCAAAATGGCCGGCTCCGTCAGAAGCCCCGCCCTCGCAATCGCACCGTGGAGACGACGTAGGTTAAGAGCCGTGTTGCGATGCGGGATAAATCCGGATTGATCTGGATCGACCAAGCCACTAATGACCGTCAGGAGGCGGGACGCCAGGAGTTTCGCCAATACCTTGGGCTCAACATTCAGCAGGGATATGGGCCTATAGGATGAACAAAGGTCCCGCGGTTTACCATCCTTGGGGATGACAACTATCGTGGCCAGTCGCTGATCATATGGGAGAATACCCCGTTCCCGGGATTCCAGAAACATGGCGCGAAGATACGGCGCCACTCTGTCGGGACGCAACTTGTACAGTTCAATTGGCAACCCGTTCGGGCCCAATGCTTTGCCCGAACGGAGTGAACGGATGGCAGTAGCTATCTCATCAACAGTAAAGGGGGAATCCAACGCTACACGATCCAAATCGGAGACACTGGGCAGAGCTATATCACGCAATAGTAGGCGAGAGTCAGCCACATCCCTCACAGACACAGGGGTATATACCACACGGAAGTACTCAGCAAAACAGTCAACTATTCCAATCGGGTCTGTCACACTCTCACCACTCGAAGACTGAATCACGGGCACCACACGATTAGCTCTCTCCTTCTTATCCAGCCATGCCAGCAATTTACCCGCTTTGTCCCCCACATCATACAAACGACCCTGTTGCTCCCGAAACATCACTTTAGCAGCTTCCGTGACCATAGATTTATAGGCAAATTGTTTCAGACCCAGGGCGTGGAGTTTCGCAGACGTGACACCCGATTCCAAAGCATCCTCCAATGCAGAAATCTCTCCCTCAAGGTCCACCACCTCCCTATTCCTCGCCCTCTTAGCTTCAACAATAAGGGAAAGGGCCTGCCCACGAATCACCGTCTTAAAGGCCTCCCACAGGGACACCGCTGAGGAAACCGACCCCTCGTTATCCAGAAAATATGCGTCCAAAGACTGAAGCAAAAGGCTGCGGGTCTCGGGGGAGGTAAGGTACCACGGATTGATGGGAGCCACCCGGCCCGCTGCCTCCACTCCAACCTCAAAACGGAACCAGAGCGGAGAGTGGTCAGAAATACCCCTGGGTAGGTGTACAATCTCACGCACCGCTGGCGACTGAGCCGCAGGCATCAGGAAATAATCCAGTCTAGACAGACTCCCATGGGCCCCAGAGTGAAAGGTGTATTGAAGCTGAGTAGGATGCAAAAGCCTCCAGCAATCCACCAAGCCAAAGGTATCCAAAAACCCACCCAACCACTGTTGGGCCGCAGGAGTATCTCTAGGGGGGTGGCGATCGTGGAGACCGGAGAACACCGAATTAAAATCACCAGCCAGAAAGAGAGTACTATCAGGGAGGTCCAACAACACACGGCCCAAATCGGAAAAGGTAGAAGTCTGTAAGCCGGGGGGCACGTAAACAGTAAATAGGGAGAGGGCGCGACCCTCATAGCGACCCACAAGGACAGCATATCGCCCCCGATCATCCTGAATCACATCATCAATAGCTAGGGGGAGGGAAGCCCGAACAAGGATACCCACACCCCTAGAACCCGAGGTAAACCCCGAATGTGCTACGAGGCGATAGCCCCACCTATTCATCGCATGACAAACATTGCCTACCAAATGCGTCTCCTGCAGGAAAACAATATCAGGAGATAAACGTCGTATACATTTCAACACCACACTCCGTTTGATACGATCCCCCAGACCGTTAACGTTCCATGAAACAAATCTCAACCCGCTACCCCCCATCCCACCCAGCAAAGCCAAAACCCCCCACCAATGAGCATGACACAAGAAACATCTTCAAATACAGGATAAAGTCACCTTGAGAACAGAACACACAAACAACGAACTTCCCAACCGCCCACCCCCCAAATAACAAGAAAACACCCCCCACCCTGCACCCCTGCAAAAAGCTGAAAAGCCACCCCAACCTGCAGTGTGCCTGTCGCCCAAGAACCCCTATTCTACACAAAGACCCCGGAGGAGGAAAGGCTCCGTCCCACCCGCCACCCCGATCAAGACCAGTAACGAGAAAAAGAACGTACATCAAATCACATAAGCAGTAGAGGAACGTAGGCATACACTCCCGGAAAGAGTTATTCAAAACAAGGCACCAGGCAAAGACGAAATGTTCAGCTCTCTACACCACCTTCAGCACCGCCCGGGTGGGCATCGGACTCAGTCTCAGGAGGTCGGCCAGGCAAGGAGTCCAGCCAGTCATTCACAGCATCCGGCCGATCAAAGAAGAAAGTTCGGTCATTATACTCAACCCGCAGCCTGGTCGGAAAAAGCATAGCGTAGCGCATCCCCATGTCCCTAAGACGCTTCTTGGCACCACGAAATCCCATCCGCTGCTTCTGGACCTGTTGGGAAAAGTCCGGATAAAAGTTCACCGTGGCATTCTCAAAGGCCACCGGGCCCTTCACCCATGATGCCTGCAGGATAGCGTCCCGATCCCTATAGTGGAAAAGTTTTGCAACAATAGGTCTCGGCGGGGCACCTGGCTTACCCTGGCCCCCCGGAACACGATGTGCACGCTCCACTGTGAAAAATTTACTAAGGCCAGATGGAGAAAGGTGGTTTTGGATCAGGTCTTCAACCAGGAGATCAACCGAGTGGGGTTCTGGCTTCTCCGGAACACCAACCACGCGAACATTACAGCGACGTGCCCTGTTCTCAAAATCTTCCAAGCGTCGGGTCATGAAATCGTTCACCCTACGGAGATTGCCAATCTCCGTCTGTATCTCAGAGACGTCCGCCGTGAGGCTGGATGATTTGATGTCCAATGACTTCACCTTTTCGTTCGTTTTTGAGAGATCGGCTCGAATTAAGTTCACATCGATGGCCACGGTGTCAATTTTGTGGGCCAAGGTTTCATATTGTTGGCCTATCGACTCCCTCATGCCAGAGATGGCCCCCATGATGTCCTGCAAGGAAGGCTCCGTCGACGCATCCACGACGTGGTCAGACGCACTGGAACCGGGCAGGGCAGCTCCGGGGGACCCCTTAGAGTGGGTATAACGGTCCATGACGTTAGATTGGACCGGACCCCCGCGCAGAGGTGTCTTCGTCTTCCGCGTCTCCCGGTCCCCTCTGCCCGCCATTTTGGAGATGCGTCACAAGGAGATTCACCAGGGTCAACAGACCGGGCACCAGAAAGGGAGGCCTCGGGACCAAAGGACCGCAACAAGGGTACCACTAGGATAGGGACAGCCAAATAGGAGAATAGTCCAGCCAAAGGCCCGACAGCCGACTCGTGCCCTGGACCCAGCTCTGGCCCGACCCTCTCGCCGATGTCCCAGTCAGAGGCAGAATCGAAACCGAAACTAAAGAAGGGGACCCACAAGTCCAATCCCCCTGCCGTTGTTGTTCAACTCCAAGACGGCCACTGAACCTCACCCAGTCCCGGGCGCACCTCAAGGGCGGAGCCTAAAAGTTCGAACCACCGTAACTCAGGCACCCGGTGTCAAAATAAATTTCGGAAAGGTCCAGGTAGATCAGCCCAACGTCCTCTATACAAATCCTCGTGAAAAATCAGGATTTATGCAGGATATTATGCCGGGAGCGGCGGGGGTCCGGGGAGCGCTGTGCTCACGCGGCCATCTCGGATGCCCGCCAAGCTCCTCCCTGGTTTCTTCTAATTCTTACTACCACTAAATGTCAATATTTCATCCCTGCTCAAGCAGTTGTTGCCAGTGCAAAAAGTATATAAAGAAAGAGATCCAATCTTGTCTTTTATGGTCTTCATGTAAGCCACATATCAATGTGGTCTTCAAAAAAACCTCTTTATTGGTTAAACAAACCTCTTTGATAGATCATAAAGTGAATGGAAACAATGGCATAGCAAGGGCGCCATGGGCTCTGATGCAAGAAAGGAGAACAAGCCCTCTACACCAAGTAAGTAATAAAACACAGTCAGAGTAACAGTGCCTACTCAGACCTTGGTACGCTCCGTTCTGTAACTGTCCCTCCTCCCTATCCCCTCCTCTGTCTCGCTTATCTACCTACCTGTCACTCATCCTTATCTCCTTCCTTCATTCCTAACTTTTTCTTTAGTCACTTTGCTAAAATCCCTTCCTTTTGCTTTTTTTTAGAAACGTTCATCTTCCCAAATTCAACTGTATCCTCTCTTCTAGCTGCATCCTTCCCTTTCCCCCCAACTTCCCCATAATATGCTGTTCGTTTTGTCCCTTTCTCTCCTTTCTCCCACATCTATATCTTGTCACCGCTTGACCATCTCCCATCTCCTTCCTTCTATTGTTTCCCTGCCATCTTTATTTCAGGCCCCTTTCTCTTCATCCTCCCTATGCCCTTTTGCTCATCCTTAGCGCCTCCATTTCGGCCACTTTTACCTCTCCTTTCTGTCTTGCACCCTTGCCCTTTCTTCATGCTTTCCCTCTCTCTTCCGCATATCACACTTATCCTCTATGCTCTCCTCTCCTCTTTTAGCCACAGTGTTTAATTTGTAAAAAAAAAAATGAGTGCTGGGGGCCTCGTTAGGAGGCTATTGCAGTTTGCACCACACATTGCCACTCTACTTACACAACTGCTAACCATGACAATTCAGAAATGTTTGATGCCACAAAGCTTTAGGAATGGCTTGGGTGGCAGGTATTAGTTGTTTTTAATGTATATTGAATTAACCACCAACTGTTTTTCTGCTCATCTTTAAATTGCTTAAACAGCACCCCCATGTGCTAGTTGTCATAGGTGCAGGTTTTGCCAATTAAGTGCCGGTGCCTAGCACCCACTCAAATTAAGTACTGCTTATCCCTCAACCTCATACTTTTCCCTTTGGAGTAAACACAGTGCAAACTGCAAAGCAATCTCTCTTTAAAGCATTCAGATCGATTGACCTGCAATCTAATTGCACTAGTGACAGTCAAGATATTTGTGATGTAGGTGGCACTGAAAACAGTGCCACCGGCCCTTAAGAATTCGTTATTTACCATGACATAGTATGTCATGGTAAATAACGAATTCCTGTGTACATGCACATCTGTGCATGTGCACCTGTGCCATGTGGCACACATACATGTCCTAAGGGCATGTATGTGTGCCACATGGCACACAAGCCAGAATCAGGGGTGCAACAGGGTGTCAAAGTGACACCCTGTCCCCCTTGCAAATTCAGTAATTTTACCGAATCGGTATTTACCGATTCGGTAATTGCCATTGATTCCTATGGGCCTCAAGGCCCATAGAAATCAATGGCAATTACCGAATCGGTAAATACTGATTCGGTAATTACAGAATCATACAGATTCTGTAAAAATTACTGAATTTTTTCCTACATCTGATTTACCGAATCTAGAATACTGAATCGGTAAAATTCGGTATTCTAGAGTCGGTAAATCAGATTTACCTACATCGGGCCCTTAGTCTCCCAAATATAAGCTTCAAAAATCTCGAAATTCCATACATTTGTCACTAAGGCCAAAGAAACTTCCCACTAATAAAAGGATAGAGCTAATTTACTAAGCTAACTCCGGTTCTTGCGTATTTTGGAGAGCATCTTTAACAATGGCATTATGTGTAAGTCGAATTTAGTGTGTGGGGGGCGTGATGTTTTAAATTGGATATATCGGTAGTGTATGTTTTATAGTCTAGGATTTTGGAAAAGGGGTTCTTGCTGTCTACTTTTTCATACATTACCTAGACACCATGTGGGACTAGATTTATTTTTCCAGATACAATGTTTGAAAGGTATCAAGGTTTATGATAACGTGTCAATGACTAAAAGCTAGATAGAATATGATATGAGAGATGTCAGCCATGTAGAGAGAGGGGGTGGGATGGGGAAGTGGGTGAGACAGAGAAGAGTGAGAGAAAGGAAATAAGAATTGCCATCAAACCTTCATTTAACGACAGATAGAAAGCCTGGAGTTTCTCTTTGTGCCAGTGCAACAGTATCTGTTCTGATTAGTTCTAGATATAAACAAGGGGAAATGTACTGAGCAGCACACTAATCCAGAGCAGATTTTCACGAGTCAGTTTTAGTGTTTTTTACGGGAGTGACAAGAGTTAGTGAAGTATTAGATTGGTAAAACTTTAATGAGGGAGGTGAGCATGCCGGCAAGGCCTAAAAAACAATAGGGAGAATGGAAAGTAATACTGAAAGTACTTTATATTTTGCTGCCATCAATTGAAAGCAAAACAACAGTTGATGTACAGAATGCAGAACAATGTCATACATTCACCCCAGTACAGAGATCTGGGCCTAAATCCATCGTTTTCTTTGCACTCCACGCCACCCCAGTGCAGACATGGCCATATGCAAATCAGCCTTGACCCTGTGCCTCATGGGAACAGTCCAGCCCAAACTGCCAAGCCATGTCTTTCCTGGACCGGAATCAAGCATCCTAGGACCGGTTTCTGGCTATCAGCCGTCTTCAGCCAGGATAGCTTGACTCCAGTGGTGTGGAGAGCATGGGACTCACGTCTGAGCATACCCATCCCACTCGGGGTGACAAATGCAAAACAACAGCTGATGGACAGAATGCAGAACAATGTCATACATTCACCCCAGTACACAGATCTGGGCCTAAATTCGTCGTTTTTTTGCACTCCACACCACCCCAGTTCAGACATGGCCATATGCAAATCAGCCTTGACCCTGTGCCTCATGGGAACAGTCCAGCCCGAACTGCCAAGCCATGTCTTTCCTGGACCGGAATCAAGCATCCTAGGACTGGTTTCTGGCTATCAGCCGTCTTCAGCCAGGATAGCTTGACTCCAGTGGTGTGGAGAGCATGGGACTCACGTCTGAGCATACCCATCCCACTCCCAATTGAAAGCAAGCAATGTCAAAGCCAACAGATCTCCCTTTAATATGCAAATGCATGCGCACATTCTGTTTATTAGCCCTATTGGCTTTGTCGATGTAGGTAAAAAGAAAAAAGTAGCTATATGTGGATTGCTCTCTGGCTACAATGCGCAGAGCAGATAAAGATTTGAATGCAACAGTATCATAATTCAGCGTGCTTTATAAATATAAAATAATTTGTATTGAGCATGTAATGTTGTAGTTGTCAATAATGTCTTAAAGTTCCTCAGAATCAGAATCAATAATGTGTTTATTTAGACACTTGTTCATAAAAACAATAAAATTAAATTTATCTCCACAGAACAAAATTAAAAAGAAAAAAATCCATATTTCTTAACCATACTATCCATATTATCACCACACTATAAAATCAAATTCGAGAATGCCCATATCGTAAAAAATATCCTAAACCCACTGTCACATCTAAAAATCGAATATTACTAGGGATCGCCATAAATGGGTTAAAACCTATTCTAAACTTCCTGACGAAGAGAGGAGTGTTACAGATAAAACACATATGGGTAAATATCAGAATCTCCCAAAGAAAAACTAGTGATAGCAATTGAGGGTTTTTGAGGTAAATACATCTTGTTTTTGGGGTTGGAAAGAATCCATGAACCTTCCTGAAGTTGCTTCTTATTGGGGGTAAGTATCCCAACATATTAAGGCCCCTGCAGTGGATATATGATCTTTAGTACATTAAGTTGCAATAAAATATTTTGAACTCAAGAACTCGAGCTCAGTTTAGCTCACTACATTGACCTTCAAACCAACAATATTCTTTCAGGGCCATCCGTTCAAGTAAGGCTGGATAGAATGTTAAAAAAACATGTTACAGCCATATATGCTCAAGAAGTAAGTTTCACTTCACACTGAATATTCGGAATCATGAACCCTTTGGAAGATATAAAACTCTTTTTATGCACACATTCTTCACCAGATCTAGGACGTCCCCTTTATCTATACTAAATATTTCAGACCTGTAAAGTGCTAACAGAGGGAGTTTTTTTGCACAAAAGTTGTTTAAAAGCATCGTACCTGACATTTCCCTATACATGTCATTACATTTCACCAAGGAACCAACCTGTAATAAAGCTCTGGAACTAATTTCCTTCTGTTGTTAATTCCACTTCAAATAGACATTAATATGTAAACCAAAATATTCATTTGTCTTAACTTCTTCCATTTTGTAATTATCAGTATACCAGTTGAAGTTAGATGTTTTCTTGTCAAAAACCGTTATGTGAAAAAAATATATAGGAAACACAATCTACGGTGGACCGAATGCCTATACAAATATGTACACACCCATAGACAATTATTTATCACAATTCATATTTTATTATACAATAGTTCATGAGGGAAATGAAGGAATTAAGAACAATAAGATGGATATATGTGCTTATCAATGAGTAAATAGGGCCATATATATTTAATCAATCTCTTCTTGATACCATGATCCAATAATGGGTTCCTATCTGTACTGTATAATTCCTTATCTGTATATTCAACATGGCATCAGTCTAATTTCCATAGTTCTATGTCACATTAATATGTCCTATTTACAATGAATATCCATCAAACTCAAAAAGAGGGGAATACAAACAGACCACAAAATCAATTCAATTGTGTATATCATTCATGGCTAGAATTAAATCTACGTGTGTTTCGGCCTTGAGCCTTCATCAGGTAGCCATGTACTTGTACAATCTTCTGTTAGATTTGCACACAAGAAGTAATTTTGCGTAGAACGGTGCACTGCCTGCTAAGCACTATATTTGGCAGATAAAATCTCGAGCACTCTGGAGCACAAGGGATAATAAAGGTTCTTTGTCCCCTAGTAGAAATAGTCCTTCAAGAGAACTGGGTTAATGTTCATAAACTGCCGCTCACACTGTAGAGCACACGGGTGAGTCCATATCCTATTTCCCGTAATGTTTCCTCTTGTCAAAAACCAACACTTTTGTCTTGTCTATGTTGATCCTCGGGTGATTTGACGCACCATATGTTGTAAGTGCATCAAGTTTCTTCTGGAGACCTCTCAGAGTGTAATATAAAATGACAAGATCATCAGCATATATTAAACACAGAATGTGGGTCACTCCCACTTTTTGGGGGGAAAGAATTTGAATGAGTTACACTTGTTGGATGGTCAGCCACATCGAGAAGGAAAAGAATTGGCGTTAATACATAAATGTTCTAAGTTTTCTGCCCACAAATCAATATTATTTTAGAAGACAATTGATGGGATACTGTTGGGGCCAACACCACTAGTTGGCTTAAACCCAGCTATTGTTTTTTTAATTTGCGCTTTAGTAATTAATTCACCAATATCTGGATGACCATAATAAATGTTTACCTGAACATTTGAAGAAGGAGAACCATAGAGTGTATAAAAATGTGAGATTCAATCATCTACTGACAACATATAAGACAGGATACTGCATGTCTGTCAGCTATATTATTCACCAATTCCCAACATCTTTTCTGATCCCCTGACTGAATAACCTCAGAGATTTCACTCCATTTTTTTATTTTAAAAGCTCACTTTCTTGCCTGCGATAAGATACTTATATTGTTTTTTCAAACCCATAATCAGCATACCATTCACCTCCATTAAACTTCTCCTAAGTGAATGTGGTAATTTTGTTAGTTTCTTTCTTCTGCTTTTTACACTCTTCATCAAACCACCCCTTATTATGTTTACTAATAGGGTTATTCTTTACATTCCTCGCTGATGGCAGAAACTTCTGAAGATATTTGAGCACACTTTCTGTTAAAGATGCAAACCAATCTAAATAATTAAAAAGAAATTAAAATGATTTCCCAGTGCATAAAAAATTGAAATTATTAAGCACCTGTAATTGGTTTGGACCAAGCCGGGGGCTCAGTCTAAGTGGTAAGTCCATATCTAAGATTAAAACCTTTTCTATAGAACTGTTTCCTTTCATATAAGTGCACCTTGTAGAACCCAATGGTCACTTCCTTCATGATGCATTATCTTAAAATCGTGAAATAACTTAAATGTATCGCATGCAACCAAAACATAATCAATTGGGTGGATAAGGGAGCCGAACTTAAAAGTTGCACCAGCTGTATTATCGAGGTCAAAATGACCATTTAAACTTATTAGGCCACTTCTATTCAACCATTCGCAAATGATGCTAGAATCATTCATAACGGCCACGGTTAGGTATTTAGCATTTGGAATATTAGACAACTCTAGGACCATTTAGTAATTTCTCTACTCTTGTTTAATCGTTTTTGGGTAAAAATCTCCTGCTACAATTACAATAACCTCACTGAATTCCATAGTTAAGATCAACAACTTCCAGTGCTTCCAAGAACTCAATCAAGCGTGACTTTAAATATTTGTGGACAAGTACATTGACTAAAAGGTCACTTTCACCACAGCTGCTAGCGTTCTGGTCACTTGCTCTGTTACTGCGCTTCCACCATAATTCTGAAACGTGGCATAATGACGGAATTTCATGCAACAAGTTTAACACAATATTTCCAACATTTTGCCAATTAGGCTGGCGTATTTGAAATTCCCCCAGGCCTAATTTTAATACAGTAATTTTAAACAGGCCTAAGGGAGATAGATTGTTTGTTGTCACCCCACCTCAGTGTAAGACTGCTGCTATGTGTAGACTGTGCATTGAAAGGGGTGTTCTCCAGGTACTCGTTAAAGAACAGAGATTCACACATATTTTACGTCTCTTTGTAGCTCCTAGATTGTATGGAATGCTGCGACAAACCATCGTTATCACTCCAAGAATGCGAGACCTGCCGCAAAAATATTTCAGAGAGGTATATTACATCAACTAAACCAAACAATTTGTGCAGCATGGCAAATTTGCATGGCTGCTGACGCAACTGCACGAATCAGAATGTGCAATGAAATCAAACTAATAGTAGACTCTGCGCTACACAAATGCATAAAGGATGATATCAAATCATTTGCACTATTTCTGCTACGTTAAAAAAATAAAAAGAGGAGAAAATATAATTGTAAATATGTGAAAGATCTGACTATGTTTGATACAAATAAAATTGTTCCTTTGTATTATTTAATTTGCAAAAGCAGTGCAAATTGAAGATTCTGTGTCAGAACGACTTATAAGTAAGCACGTATGCGATGCGATGCATGTGTAGAAATAGTTTCACATTAGATTCATTTTTAATCTGGTGCAAACCCTGTTCTGTAACATGGACTGACTGGGGCTAAGCTTGTTTGCTCCAGTCTGTATTAAGCTAACAAAATAGTGTCAATGGTTTAATTATTTATTTGCACCAGTGCAATATTTCTGCAGTACACCTTCAGGGGACTAACCTTCTCACAGCATAACAGTGGGGCCTCTTTTCGACAGGAAATGAACGTAATGTGCAAAAATGTTCATAAGACAGCTCAGCTGGTTCAAACGAAAACCTGCAGTACACACCGAATTCAAGTTTAGATGAACTTCCATATTGACACACTGTGGGTCAAAGTAGATGTAATCCTTAACCAAGTTGAGCACACACAATGCAATATGACACCTGGTTTATTTGCCATGAATGAATAACACACGTTTAGAGGCACATTTCTGTCACAATGGAAACATGCCACCCTTCCCTTTCAAAGGTGGAGCGTCAAACGTGTAGCAGTCAAATGTCCGCAACTTACATTTATTGAAGCTTCTAGACTGAGCAATCAGCACCCTGTTGACTCATCAAACTGCATACTTAGGCAAATCCGAGGCCACAAGCGACGTAGGCGCTGGACCGCAGCAAAGCCAGTCAAAATAGATTGCACATTTTCACACAGACAAATGTGGCCCAGCCCTGCGGCTTGGTGGTGCTGTAGTGGGTAAATAGCCGGCCATGTGGGAGCATGGCGACTTCTGTTTACTTGATGCAAAACGGTGGAAGGAGGCGCGCTGCCAGCGACAGTGTGTACAATTCTACAGGAAAAAGCCAAGGCTGAGAATTCGTACTCTGTTGAGTCTCTGAGATAAGCCTGAAGTCTGACTGACTTAGTTCATGTTGTTTATTTGTTAATTGTGGGAAACGACGGAGAAACCGGGCCTGAACAATGAGGGGATCATAGGGGACCATCACAGGTCTTTCCTTGAGGGCAGTGGCTGTTTGCGATTCAGTACAATGTCCCCTTTTTTACGTCTGCCTGGCCTTAGTGCTGGTGGGTCAACACAGAGGGCTTCAGGGCTGGACTGGCCATGTGGCCCACTGGAAACCCAAGGTAGGATAAGGCCAAGGAGGCTGTTTTCAGGGGTGGATGGACAGCAGGATCAGCCTGGCAAACAGACCTGAGAGAACATACATAATGTTCTTGTAGACACTTATTTAATTTCCATTCCCTCAGTTTTTCCCAGAGACTGCCGGGCAAGGGTGACCAGGCGTCCCATAATTGCCCGGACAGTCCCGGGTTTTCACCAGCTGTCCCAGCACATTTTGGCAATTTTGGCTCATGTCCCGGTGTTTAGAGGGGTTCACCTGAAACCAGTGAGAGGCACCTTTTGGGTGTTCTAAAGTTGTGCTAGTTAGTAGCTGTTATAAGAAAGCAATTTAATTAACAGGGATGTTGCTGGTTTCAGAAATTACATTTTGTTTATTTTCTTAGTGCTTCTTCTGTGTTCCTACGTTGATAAAAGTTGTCATTCTGCACAGCTCCATTGATGTAAAATTGTTGTCCTTCTACTTTTGAAAAATGTCCCGGTTTTTGGTTCTCAAGATCTGGTCACCCTATGTCGAACTCACTCGCTACACTCTCTCAATGTACTAACATTTCCACAATGTGTGTGTGTTAATGACCAATGATCATTTAGTTTAGATCAAGACTGCAAGAAAGGCGAGATATGGGTTGCCATCTCACTTAATCTCATCAATACACTATGCTTCCCGTCACAGCCTTTCAACTGACTGCCAAAGGCATACTGGAAGTTGTCTTGGTTTGTTGCCATGCTACTGAATGGGACTAATCAGGCAGATAATAAACATTTGTAATAAAAACGATCAGGCTCAAAACCTGGAATCCAGATAACAAAACCTTCTGGTGAGACCATGGTCACCGGCAGAGATAAACAAACAGGTCTTCCAACATTAAACAAACTAGGGACACACCTATTCGTTTCAAATCTCCCAAGCTTTCCAGACCTGCCAAGTAATTGCTATCATATGTACAACAAAGAGTACTGGCAAAAGAACTGTGCAGCGCAATATTTACAACACAGCACGTGCTGATGACATAATTGGAAAGCCTGGCATTTTTACACAAGCCAAATGTGATTTGCACAGTATTGTTAATGTTACAGAAATTACATGTAGCCTGGGAAAATCATAAAATGTTTCCTTAGCCTACTGTGTCAACCTGTTTTAATTTGGCGCTAGGATTTCATGCAAAGACAGGATGTAATACGTTGACTTTAGTTGATCTGGCTCTATGTGCATTTCCAAGATTTTTTGCACTGTTCGGCCATGTTACATCCGCTTTGCATGAAATATTAAGGCTTTGGCAATACGTGCAGGGCCGGACTGGTTGTAGCAGTTATGGGTATTTCCCCGGTGGGCCGGAGGTATGGGGGCCGGTTTTGTGGCCGTGGGGGTTGGTTTTGTTACTGGGGGCCGACCCCCTGAAACAACATTAAAGTGGCAGTGGTGCTCGCAACTTGAGCTTCTCATTGCTACAAACCCCTCCCCCTTCAGGCAGGTCAAGTGGAATGGCCAGGGCTGGTTTCTCTTACCAGTCCGGCTGTGGCTACGTGACACGAAGCCATGTAGAGCTGTGCTTGATTTAGCTTTTGGTGCAAAGTTCATTTTTTTGCGTGTAATTTAACCAAGGCTGCCATTTGCACTACATTGTGTCACACAAGTGCCTAATCTCAACATTAGTAAATGCAAGAGACAAGATGTGTAGGCAATATTTTAATTGCAATGACCTGCCCCCTCTCTTAGGGATCCTCCTCAAAACCCCTACTCCATCAATTTCCCCTTTTCACCAGGCTTTTATAATACTTATAACAGCGAAGATTGGTAACGGCTATTAGGAGCGCACAGCAAATATCAAGGTTTATGTAACAAAACAGATTATCAAATAGGTGCTCAAGAAGAGGTGGGGGGCTGGTTACCACAGTCCCCAAGGCAAACCTAGGTCCAAACAATAATTGTAGTTCTCCGAGCACTCAATATTATCAAAAAGAAAGTCTTTATGTAGTTTTCATTCTTTTAATGTTCACTCTGCATCCACATCCAATCCAATTCTCCATCAAACGATTGCTTGCAGCCAACGCGCGTTTCGTCAAGTCCGTGTAGGACAATTTGACTTCCTCAGGGCTGCAACCCAAAGGATTACAATCAGTCTCTTTCTTCCAAATAAAATTACAATGCAAAGCAATTCATATATTGTCTGCATATTAATATAAATCATACAAAACAAGTACCATTCTAACCTAAGTTCAGGTCCAGTGTACATTCACTGCCTATACATATTATTCTCACAAGAAGGACTATATTAGCCAAAGACATAAACACAATATTAATATAGAACCAAAAAAAGTATTTAAAACCATCAAGTGTTATACAAGTCAAGTATACTGCGTAATAGGTTTAAGACTGTGGTTACCGAAAACGCCAATAGTTAACAGGTCATATGTAAATAACTCACCTAACTAATGGTAATTGTTTACCCACGGATCATCCAAACGAAATTCCTTAGAAATTTGGGTTAATTTCCTTCTCTACACATTCATGATCTATAATAGAGATTGTTACACGTATAGTCTTATTGACAATACTAAATCAGTAAAAATAACAGAAGTGTCCACCTATTTAGTTATTCTCTATTCAATATATGTACTCACCATGTAATGGTAGGGTTATTGTATATGTCAACAGCGCGTAAATTATTTGTCCAAATCCTCACTTATGATCAAAGTTCCAATGTATTATTCCAATCAATTCCTAAAGTGAATTGATAACTGTATCAATAGTAGTCTCTATAAGTTATTTGGCCCAATACAAGTATTTATAATGTCTACCTCACCTTAGCTTCCAGTATCTGTACATATACGTTTTTTTCAATGTATCTCCAGAATCCTCCGTGTTATAAAGAAGCAGTGACACGAGTCCGTGTCTAATAAAAGAAAAGGTACAATAATGAGCCTCATTTTGTCCCTAACTGTCTGTTACAAAGTTTTGACAATATCCCTGCATTTCATTCGTTTTGCTCACCATTTGGTCAGTATCGATATCCTGTGTCTCACTCTGGCGTTCTGCGTGGGCGCCATCTTTCAGTAGCAATTTATGGTGGAAAACATGGGCGCCATCTTGTAGCGTCTAATCTGCCCGCAATTCGGCCAATATGTTCAAATAATACTAGACTCGCTATAAGTTAAGTGTTATTTCAAAACGCTGCAGACAGTATCCCTATTATCTGTCTATACGCGCATCGTTATTCAATTTAATGGTATTCTCATACCAGCGTTTCCGCACGGGCGCCATCTTTTAACAGTAAATCGGAGCAAGGTACACAGCAGACATCTTGTAATGTCTATGTATACACGGCAATACATTAAAGAGATCCTATACTTGACATAGCTTCGATATTGCCAAAACGTGTTATCTGTTTATAGTCTCATATATATTGTAAACATTCTAGCAAGGCGTTCAGTATACGAGCCTTGACAATAAATTCGTCACTATAAGCGCCAACTTGTATCATCTATATATATTTTTTAGACAAGTATTTTTGGGCTAAATACACAGTAGTCCCTCCGTAATCGTATAAACACCCTTAGTGATATTATGACTATGGAACTACTGCTAATATTCAAAATCAGTCCTAATGTCTTCTAAGTCACTTAGATAAATCCCACCATATATGGCCAGATACATCCTAATTTTATATTTTCTAGTCCTGTGAACCACTGTGGTCCTCAGATAAACCACAATCTTTTCCCAATTTATCAAGATTCATACATTCCTTAACATGTCTACTCATGCTAAGCATAAGACATAACGTAGGGGCAGTGGGTTCAACAGTGTTATTCTTGAGATAAAGATGTAACCTACTTTTCGTGGAGTACTAAATTCATGTACTCAATCAAAAAACCTTTTTTCTTTCAATCACTCTCTTTTTCAATAGAGCACGCAATGTTAGAGAGAATGTAGTAAGTATTAAACATAAAACAGAGATATAGGCACCAACATTGTCAATTACAGTTTTCACTTCCACTATTCAAAAAGTCTTCCTTTAATTACCAAGATAGAACTCATACTCATGATCTACATTAAGTCCACATTCTACGGCCTTCAGTCTAATCAACCAGAGTACTTCTCGTTTCCTCAGTGCTAGTACTCTGTTTCCTCCTCGTAGGTCAGGTTTTATGTGGTCAATTCCATGGTAGGAGAAAATGTGTTGATCCTTAGTTTCAAAATTCTGAATTAAATGCGATGCAATCGGATACCTTGTGTCACCATTCTTCAACGCTCTATAGTGTTCAGCAATTCTGTCTCTGAGCCTTCTCTTGGTACTCCCTACGTAGATTTTACCACATGTACAAGCAATCACATAAATCACGTATGTTGTATCGCAGTTAATGAACATGCCAATTGTATATTTGCCAGAATTATTATATTCAAAACTCAGTACCTTTTTCATTGCCCATCTACAAGATATACATCTACCGCATTTGTAGAATCCCTTAAAACTGTTCAACCAGTCCGTTTTACTCTGTTTAGTCGGGTAACTGGGACTTAGCATGTTCTTAAGAGTAGTTCCTCTCCTAAATGTCACACTAGGTCTATCATAAATGTATGGTTTCAAATCATCATCTATACAAAGCAGGTGCCAATGTCTGTTTAGAATAGAAAATAATTTAGAGCTGTCAGTTCCATAGTTGGTTATTACTCTTACTTTCTGGTCAGTTGTTCTACCATCCTTACTGTCTCTTATTAATGTAGTTTGTCTTTTCACCTTCTTCACTCTTGATACAGCCTTGGAAATCACATCCTGTCTATATCCTCGATTAAGGAATCTAGATGTCATATCTGCTATATTAAGCTCAAAATCTCTATCTGTTGAGCAGTTACGTCGAGCTCTAATTAGTTCCCCATATGGTATGGCTCTTTTTTGATAGTTAGGGTGGCAGCTCTCAGCATGTAAGATTGAGTTACAACTTGTAGGTTTACGGTACATTCGACTATGGATCTTTGTTCCCTCCACATGTAACTCTACATCCAAGAAAGTGATTTTCTGCTTATCATAAGTAGTCGTAAATCTCAAGTTATACGTGTTATCATTCAGGTAGTCAAAGAAACCTTTAAGTTTCTCTACCGTCCCCGTCCATATCATCAAACAATCGTCAATAAAACGACCCCAGTAATGTATACATGGCGTCCATTCAGTTCCCTCAGGGCCCCAGATTCGCTCCGCCTCGAACCAACCCATGAACAGGTTGGCAAAAGACGGAGCAAATCTGGAACCCATCGCCGTCCCAAGTCGTTGTCTGTACCAGTGGCCGTCAAACAAAAACACATTATTTTCCAGTACCAACTTAGTCATATGTAGTAGCATTTGGGTGTGATCAAACATTTCAGCTGGTCTTACACTGAGAAAGTGATCCAAGGCACGTATGCCCATGTCGTGATCAATGATGGTATAAAGAGATACCACATCAAGTGTAACTAATAGCATACCATCTTCCCAAGTGATGTCTTCAAGTAGATTCAGTATATGCTTAGTGTCTTCTATAAAAGATGGTAAATTATAGACATATTGTCTCAAAAAACAGTCAATAAATTCAGATAATCTCTCCGTCGGGCCACCAATGCCTGAGACAATAGGCCGTCCTGGCGGCTTGTCTCGGCATTTGTGGACTTTAGGGAGAGTGTATAAACACGGTGATCTAGGTGTGTTAAGCTTAAGGTAAAGGTATTCGTCATGGTCTAATAGTGTTTGGTGATACCATAATCTAACTTCATTGTTAATTTTAGCAGTAATGTCAGGAATGGGGTTGATAATCAACTTCTCATAGAACAAAACATTATTAAGTTGAGAGTGGATTTCATCATTATAGTCAGTAGTGTTTAGTACAACTATATTCCCACCCTTGTCTGCATTTCGTATCGTTATAGCCTTATTGTTCATAAGGTCACGTAAGGCTTCTCTTTCACCAAGTGTAAGATTATCACGAGATACCCTAGTATCCCTACATTTGGATACATCAACTATTTTATCTATATCTGCGCAGACCATCTTAAAAAATGTATCGATGGTGTTCCCTGGAATCAATTGTGGGGTCCATTTGGATTTTACTTTTAATCCACTCCCTTCCCTCTCAAATCTTGATATTTCAAGATCTTCAATGAGTGTTTGCATTGTAACCGGATCGTCTTCCCTTTCAGTAAGTGATAAAAGAAGTTGAGTATCTTTTAGTTCTTGTATAGTAATTTCACTCAAAACTTTATTAGAAGTTTGCTTATCTTTTGCAGGTACATTGGCAAAGTGTTTCTTAATTTTAAGGTTTCTAACAAATTTAAAGAGATCTATTTTGGTCATACACCAGTCCAAATTCGTTGCCGGACAAAAACCCAAACCTTTTTTTAAAACAGTAACCATATTCTCAGATAATTCACAAGAAGATAAGTTGATCACTTCTATGTCACATGAAATGGGTTCATCATTCATTGTCATTCCTTCCATGATCTCAGGCTCCTTATCCTTGCGCCTGGATCTCCTACCCCCCCTACTGCCTCTCCTTGTCTTTTTGCTTGTGTATCTCTGTTTCTCATCTCTAGGTCCCGATTCCCCTTCCTTAATCTCTGGACCTCCCCAAAAAAATTAGTATTCTCTGTAGTCGGGACAATCTCTGGTGCATCTCCATTTTCACTGCTCGATAACACTGAAGATGCATCAGTATCACTTACAACAGGGGTGCCACCACTCCTTGTATTTGAGGGTGCTTTTTTAACCAGATAATCAAATCTCCTTGCAAAGGTATAGACCCGTCCTGTACTATAATCTTTCTCGTCTCTTTTAAGTTTATGTGCTTTCCTTTTCTTAATCTCCATCTGTAGATCATTCAATTTCTCATCTAGAACCAAATAGTTCTTAACAGTAAGTTCAGGTAGGTTCATCTCCTTTATTTCATCCTCAATTTTGCTAATCTCTACAAGTAACTTCACTATCTTCCTTTCCGCATTGTCAATGAGAATCTGTATAAGATTGCTTGAACTGTCATTCAGTTCTTTTTCCCACCTATCATATAAATCTGGTTCCAAGTCCTCATACGTTGGTATTATATGTGATCTTAAACCACGAGTAATGACAATGAATGATGAACCCATTTCATGTGACATAGAAGTGATCAAGTTATCTTCTTGTGAATTATCTGAGAATATGGTTACTGTTTTAAAAAAAGGTTTGGGTTTTTGTCCGGCAACGAATTTGGACTGGTGTATGACCAAAATAGATCTCTTTAAATTTGTTAGAAACCTTAAAATTAAGAAACACTTTGCCAATGTACCTGCAAAAGATAAGCAAACTTCTAATAAAGTTTTGAGTGAAATTACTATACAAGAACTAAAAGATACTCAACTTCTTTTATCACTTACTGAAAGGGAAGACGATCCGGTTACAATGCAAACACTCATTGAAGATCTTGAAATATCAAGATTTGAGAGGGAAGGGAGTGGATTAAAAGTAAAATCCAAATGGACCCCACAATTGATTCCAGGGAACACCATCGATACATTTTTTAAGATGGTCTGCGCAGATATAGATAAAATAGTTGATGTATCCAAATGTAGGGATACTAGGGTATCTCGTGATAATCTTACACTTGGTGAAAGAGAAGCCTTACGTGACCTTATGAACAATAAGGCTATAACGATACGAAATGCAGACAAGGGTGGGAATATAGTTGTACTAAACACTACTGACTATAATGATGAAATCCACTCTCAACTTAATAATGTTTTGTTCTATGAGAAGTTGATTATCAACCCCATTCCTGACATTACTGCTAAAATTAACAATGAAGTTAGATTATGGTATGACCAAACACTATTAGACCATGACGAATACCTTTACCTTAAGCTTAACACACCTAGATCACCGTGTTTATACACTCTACCTAAAGTCCACAAATGCCGAGACAAGCCGCCAGGACGGCCTATTGTCTCAGGCATTGGTGGCCCGACGGAGAGATTATCTGAATTTATTGACTGTTTTTTGAGACAATATGTCTATAATTTACCATCTTTTATAGAAGACACTAAGCATATACTGAATCTACTTGAAGACATCACTTGGGAAGATGGTATGCTATTAGTTACACTTGATGTGGTATCTCTTTATACCATCATTGATCACGACATGGGCATACGTGCCTTGGATCACTTTCTCAGTGTAAGACCAGCTGAAATGTTTGATCACACCCAAATGCTACTACATATGACTAAGTTGGTACTGGAAAATAATGTGTTTTTGTTTGACGGCCACTGGTACAGACAACGACTTGGGACGGCGATGGGTTCCAGATTTGCTCCGTCTTTTGCCAACCTGTTCATGGGTTGGTTCGAGGCGGAGCGAATCTGGGGCCCTGAGGGAACTGAATGGACGCCATGTATACATTACTGGGGTCGTTTTATTGACGATTGTTTGATGATATGGACGGGGACGGTAGAGAAACTTAAAGGTTTCTTTGACTACCTGAATGATAACACGTATAACTTGAGATTTACGACTACTTATGATAAGCAGAAAATCACTTTCTTGGATGTAGAGTTACATGTGGAGGGAACAAAGATCCATAGTCGAATGTACCGTAAACCTACAAGTTGTAACTCAATCTTACATGCTGAGAGCTGCCACCCTAACTATCAAAAAAGAGCCATACCATATGGGGAACTAATTAGAGCTCGACGTAACTGCTCAACAGATAGAGATTTTGAGCTTAATATAGCAGATATGACATCTAGATTCCTTAATCGAGGATATAGACAGGATGTGATTTCCAAGGCTGTATCAAGAGTGAAGAAGGTGAAAAGACAAACTACATTAATAAGAGACAGTAAGGATGGTAGAACAACTGACCAGAAAGTAAGAGTAATAACCAACTATGGAACTGACAGCTCTAAATTATTTTCTATTCTAAACAGACATTGGCACCTGCTTTGTATAGATGATGATTTGAAACCATACATTTATGATAGACCTAGTGTGACATTTAGGAGAGGAACTACTCTTAAGAACATGCTAAGTCCCAGTTACCCGACTAAACAGAGTAAAACGGACTGGTTGAACAGTTTTAAGGGATTCTACAAATGCGGTAGATGTATATCTTGTAGATGGGCAATGAAAAAGGTACTGAGTTTTGAATATAATAATTCTGGCAAATATACAATTGGCATGTTCATTAACTGCGATACAACATACGTGATTTATGTGATTGCTTGTACATGTGGTAAAATCTACGTAGGGAGTACCAAGAGAAGGCTCAGAGACAGAATTGCTGAACACTATAGAGCGTTGAAGAATGGTGACACAAGGTATCCGATTGCATCGCATTTAATTCAGAATTTTGAAACTAAGGATCAACACATTTTCTCCTACCATGGAATTGACCACATAAAACCTGACCTACGAGGAGGAAACAGAGTACTAGCACTGAGGAAACGAGAAGTACTCTGGTTGATTAGACTGAAGGCCGTAGAATGTGGACTTAATGTAGATCATGAGTATGAGTTCTATCTTGGTAATTAAAGGAAGACTTTTTGAATAGTGGAAGTGAAAACTGTAATTGACAATGTTGGTGCCTATATCTCTGTTTTATGTTTAATACTTACTACATTCTCTCTAACATTGCGTGCTCTATTGAAAAAGAGAGTGATTGAAAGAAAAAAGGTTTTTTGATTGAGTACATGAATTTAGTACTCCACGAAAAGTAGGTTACATCTTTATCTCAAGAATAACACTGTTGAACCCACTGCCCCTACGTTATGTCTTATGCTTAGCATGAGTAGACATGTTAAGGAATGTATGAATCTTGATAAATTGGGAAAAGATTGTGGTTTATCTGAGGACCACAGTGGTTCACAGGACTAGAAAATATAAAATTAGGATGTATCTGGCCATATATGGTGGGATTTATCTAAGTGACTTAGAAGACATTAGGACTGATTTTGAATATTAGCAGTAGTTCCATAGTCATAATATCACTAAGGGTGTTTATACGATTACGGAGGGACTACTGTGTATTTAGCCCAAAAATACTTGTCTAAAAAATATATATAGATGATACAAGTTGGCGCTTATAGTGACGAATTTATTGTCAAGGCTCGTATACTGAACGCCTTGCTAGAATGTTTACAATATATATGAGACTATAAACAGATAACACGTTTTGGCAATATCGAAGCTATGTCAAGTATAGGATCTCTTTAATGTATTGCCGTGTATACATAGACATTACAAGATGTCTGCTGTGTACCTTGCTCCAATTTACTGTTAAAAGATGGCGCCCGTGCGGAAACGCTGGTATGAGAATACCATTAAATTGAATAACGATGCGCGTATAGACAGATAATAGGGATACTGTCTGCAGCGTTTTGAAATAACACTTAACTTATAGCGAGTCTAGTATTATTTGAACATATTGGCCGAATTGCGGGCAGATTAGACGCTACAAGATGGCGCCCATGTTTTCCACCATAAATTGCTACTGAAAGATGGCGCCCACGCAGAACGCCAGAGTGAGACACAGGATATCGATACTGACCAAATGGTGAGCAAAACGAATGAAATGCAGGGATATTGTCAAAACTTTGTAACAGACAGTTAGGGACAAAATGAGGCTCATTATTGTACCTTTTCTTTTATTAGACACGGACTCGTGTCACTGCTTCTTTATAACACGGAGGATTCTGGAGATACATTGAAAAAAACGTATATGTACAGATACTGGAAGCTAAGGTGAGGTAGACATTATAAATACTTGTATTGGGCCAAATAACTTATAGAGACTACTATTGATACAGTTATCAATTCACTTTAGGAATTGATTGGAATAATACATTGGAACTTTGATCATAAGTGAGGATTTGGACAAATAATTTACGCGCTGTTGACATATACAATAACCCTACCATTACATGGTGAGTACATATATTGAATAGAGAATAACTAAATAGGTGGACACTTCTGTTATTTTTACTGATTTAGTATTGTCAATAAGACTATACGTGTAACAATCTCTATTATAGATCATGAATGTGTAGAGAAGGAAATTAACCCAAATTTCTAAGGAATTTCGTTTGGATGATCCGTGGGTAAACAATTACCATTAGTTAGGTGAGTTATTTACATATGACCTGTTAACTATTGGCGTTTTCGGTAACCACAGTCTTAAACCTATTACGCAGTATACTTGACTTGTATAACACTTGATGGTTTTAAATACTTTTTTTGGTTCTATATTAATATTGTGTTTATGTCTTTGGCTAATATAGTCCTTCTTGTGAGAATAATATGTATAGGCAGTGAATGTACACTGGACCTGAACTTAGGTTAGAATGGTACTTGTTTTGTATGATTTATATTAATATGCAGACAATATATGAATTGCTTTGCATTGTAATTTTATTTGGAAGAAAGAGACTGATTGTAATCCTTTGGGTTGCAGCCCTGAGGAAGTCAAATTGTCCTACACGGACTTGACGAAACGCGCGTTGGCTGCAAGCAATCGTTTGATGGAGAATTGGATTGGATGTGGATGCAGAGTGAACATTAAAAGAATGAAAACTACATAAAGACTTTCTTTTTGATAATATTGAGTGCTCGGAGAACTACTTTTATAATACTTATTCAGGGGCACCTACAGCGCAGGGAGGCACCCTGCCATATAGTATAAGGAAATTACAAGTCACAGAGGCATTCCATAACCATATAGAGGAATTAGGTAAAAGCTGGGTTCGTTTATAAGGATTAAGGAACTCCGTGGAGACTTGCAATATCCTTATCATGTACGCCAGGGGTACCTTTTCCCATATAATACATGGTCACACCATCCCCTTTCCCACAAACCAGTTAAAACCTTAGCGCAGAGCTCTTTCATATGAAACAGCAAGCATGTTTGTAAATGTGAAGAAAAAACCTCTAGTGCAAAATTAAACACATCAAAAACTTGTTAGATGTTTGTAGCAAACAGATATTAGAAACTGTTCAATCCAAGTCATTTTTTTAAGCTGCAGTAGCTTGGGATATGTAGAAGCATGCAGAAATATTCTAGCTTTTCTCTGTCTAAGGAGTGCAAGAAATAGACATATTCTCTCTGCTTGTCTTGGTAAACTATAAAAACGGAGCAAAAGAAAAAAAGACAACCATCCCTTTTTCATTGCTTTAATCAGCTGCTTCAGTTATGCTCCATGACCTGACCTGCCTTTAACATCAGCTGTTGACTCTGGCAGCAGGCATTGTGATGTAAATTGATACTTGTATAGCACACTACTCACCCGCAAGGGTCTCAAGGCGCTTGTACGAATACCGCTGTGGAACCCATCCTGGCTTTCCCTGTGAGGTGTCCACTCCTGGGCACCCCCAAGGTGGAGGCCAGGAATCCTTAGCATTGTGGGGGCCGTTGTGGATATTAAGCAAGCTATTGCCCAGAGTTGCAGAGTGGGACTCCATGATTGGAATAGGCACCGAGGCGAGAATTATCAGGTCCGTGGAATTTTTAGCCCAAGACCCGCCGAGGCGGGGAATTGAACCCTGGTCCCGGGCTAGACTTCTGCATCAGGGTCTGCCACTCTAACCATTGAGCCACACTTCCTCACTGTTCTGATCTTTATAATCGGTGACTGGGTGCATCACAAGTTAGATTATAAAGAAATCAGAGACTGACTTTTATAAAGGGATTACAGATTCCCATGTATTATAATGCAACAGTTTGTCATAGACACATGTCACAGGAATTAGATAATCATCACATACAAGACTGCTATGGGTAACCTAGACACCAGGCCATCCCTCTCATGTCTTCTTTCACAGTGTTTCTGCTGGAAAGCGCTCTTCCCTGCTTTCTTCTGTTGACCCCTAATCCACCTCTTTTAGTCCCATCATAGACTTCTCTTGCTCATCTGTACTTTTGTTCTATCACCACATATTCAGATATCTGGTAACAAAATGTATACTTTTGTGCAAACTGGGATTACGGTCGCTCAATGGCTGTAGTATTTTATTTCATATATTACAAATGATTTGCTAAGAAAACGCAATCATTCGCAAAGCCAGTGGTTCTGGGTTTAATGTATTAATGCATGCACATTAGCAAGCAGATTCACAGTTAGCTCATTAGAGCAAGATAAGGAGGAGGGGACCAGCAGGAGTGGACAGAGGGCTAAAGTTGTAAAGTTGTCTCTCAGGTAGTTCAATGCAAGCACTCAAGTGGAGGCAAAAGGGTACATTCAAACTGCCAATAGCATTAGGTGAAAGATAAATGCTCCCCTGGGCTGCGACAAGACATGATTAACAAAATCTCAACCCCAATGGCTGAAAGAAGTTGGTCAAAGAAAGTCAATGGTAGAAACGGGGTAGAATGCCAACTCTTTTCTATATTTTTTTGTTAGCAATAGGACCGTTTCACACTTTTTACTGTCAAAATACACTGAAAATTATGGGTCCTCATGGTAATCAAAATAGTCAACCTGTGTGTCAGACGTTTTGGTCCATTCAAATAGAGGAGTTTGTCCACAACTGCTGAATCACATTTTTAACCCAAAATACTAGCTGCCAGCAACTTGCACCCAGGTGAACCATCCAATTAACACATACAAAATATTTCCCATTTGAAATGTTCTTTCCTTGTTTTTTTCCCTCGGAGGTTTGGCACCAAACTTAAAATGGCACCACAGGTGACCACTTAATTTTCATATATAGGGATTGGCCAACCCTCATAAAAGGCAGACAATTATCTCAGCCAGAGATGACAACTTCCTTCAGATATCTTGCTCTTTTCTGCAGCCCACATGATGTGTGTTATGAATAATGGGCAACCAGATACAGCAATATATTTCTGATCCTTTCTACATGGATCTCTCAAATTTTACTCACATTTTCAGTTTCAAAAATTGCAAATTACTCTTTCAACGCTCAAAATTATTGATCCTATCAATGTATTGCAAAGGGAAATTCGTGTTAGAATAGCAATACCATTTTACATAGGCTACATTGCAAGTCATTACAAGATCCAACTGGTGAAGAATACGGCAGACCGGCTGATAATGGGTACTCATCGCTACAACAATATTTCACCCATTCCAGAACGACTCCATTGGCTGCCCACCAAGAAAAAAGTTTCTTTCAAAGCTTTAGCAATTGTTCATCAGGCCATTCATGGAAAGGCACGTCAATTTTTGGTCTCCAAATTTCAGCTTCATCATCGTTGGGAACCCTACCATCCTCAGTCAGTTTCTTCTGGATATTCCAATAACCAGAACAGTAATGTCTGGTGACAAAGCTTTCGAAGTAGCAACTGGAAGAGAATGGAATAAACTTCTACTCCCTCTTTGCTGTTTCTTATTGCTCATCATCCATAAATATAAAAATCCCAAATTTCTGGCAGTTCTTAGTCTCCTTGTTACTATCATTGTGTAATACACACCAGAAACTCAAGCCTAGATCCACTATTGGTAAAGTCGCACAGATTACGTCAAAACATACTGCACTGCCTGAACAACAACAAAAAATTGAACGGTCGCCTATTTAAAAAAGTTGCGTGAAGCAATGATGACATTTGCTGCAGCGGAGCAACTTGCCATTTGTCTCTAGTCAGTGACAAATAGTGTTTCATAAATGGCGCAAGAGAGTAGGCTAGGAGCTGTGAAGATCAGGCAGCATTGCTGGTGAGGGAAGGAGGCTGCAGGAAGACAAGAGGCTACCAAAAGCAAATATGCCTACCTCCTCCAACCAGGAGAAAGTGGACATATTAACCACACTGTAGAATCACCTCTCTGTGTTATATAAGGTACAATGAGCTAAGAGGACTGTCTTTTGGATAGGGATCCCTGCCAAGGGGAATGCTGCTCATAACTGTAGACGTGATCAAAAAAGGTATCATGACTCGAGAGGCGAACCACGTAGCGTATCAAGAGGCATGTCCCGTAGTTCCTGCAAGTGACCATGAACATAGGATGTGAGATTCTGTGATGAACAGCAGAATTACATGCCTGCCAACTTACAAACAAGTCGAACTGTGTCAGGAGTGGGCCGCCTTGTGACGAGTTACCTGAGAGGTAGTCTGCCCCTCACCAAGCCCCCAACCTCCTCCCCAAAAAAAACAAAAAACTGTCCCCGATGTCCTGAGGTGTTTTCATACCTCTTAATGAACATTTGCTGCTTACTGCCTCTGGAAAGGAGATGGAAAGCCACTGTTTAAGTGGTTTGCCATTCGTTTTCCCTGGCCCCAGTGCTTAATTTGAGCCAGTGCTTTCCGGCGCTCAGCACCGGCATTTAGTTGGCAACACCTGCACCTATAACAGCCTTCCACATGGCGGCGTAGTTTGTCAAATTAAGAGAAGATCACGCACCAGTTGTAAATGAATCCCATATACATTAGAAACAATGAATACCTGCCACCTAAGCCTTTCTTATAGCTTTGGGGGCCAGGGATGGTCTGAATTGTCAGACTTGTAAGAGTTGTGCTGGTACTGTCATGGTCGCTGCTGACAGGGGCAATGGATGGTTTAAGCTGCAATGCCGCTTGAAGAGGGCCCGGCACCTATGTTTTTACAAATTAAGCTCTGTCTGGCACCGTGTGATTTTGACTCCTCACCAGGTGACTGTGTGAAGGGAGACAAAATCATGTGAGACATGGTGCCATCGTGTGAGTTGGCAGGTCTGACAGCCATCCCTGCATTCACATTACCTGATTTAAACACCTGCCTTAAAAAGACAGCTGCCACAAGGGCATGAGTTGAAAAAGAAATGTTCACAATCCTTCCACATACGAATAATGTAGCATCGCCCTCCTACCCCCACCGTGCTCCATGTAAACATATGCACAGGTTTCCCAGTCAATAATACAGGAACCTGCAGGTATTCTGAAAAATATATACACTCTGACATTTACACTGGACACTCACATTTGGCCACGGAGCTTGTTACTTCTCCTAGGTTTTCTGCTAAAGTGAGGATTGTGGGTGTGAACTTTCCCATACTGCATCACTCACACATGGGTCACTCAGGTATAACTTTAAAAATACAGATGTGTTTTGAAGGCATTGCAAATATTCAAGAATGCCCTTACAGTTGTATTGTGTCGATGTTATCATTAATTTGCATTTGTATTCTGAATACCCCTTCACTCCCTTAGCGACGCCTACAACTTCTCTTCTAGGTGCAGCTTACAAAGACTCAAACGGTGGCTGCTGCATTCTTATGTGAATGATTGACACCTCTGCAATCAAAAGTGTTTTTAACCACCTGTCAGATTTACAGCTACACTTTCAGACTTTGTGACTTAAGCTCAGCTTGTCATGAGGGACGGGTGAGCTGCCCTCATGACGAGCTGAGCTCGTCACAGCAGTTGGAACGTTCGCACGCAGGGATAATTAACCCGCTGTGCTGAACGTTCGAAAAACGGGTGTGGTGTGACGAGCTCAGCTCGTCACGAGGGCAGCTCCGCTGTGCCTCATGACGAGCTCAGCTCGTCAACAGCACAGTGGCACCGCGCGCGGCCCCCCTCCCCCCGCACAGCGGGGGGGAAACACCCCGCAGCCAAGGGGTTAAGCAAGCCAGAGGAGTGTGAACCGTATCCACTCTGCTCAAATGGTGAAGTATCGGTCTATATTTGCACTCACGATAATGCTTAGCATTAGCACAGTGACTGCTGACTCTATACAGAGCGTTGATTTATTGTCATATTTTATATTTAATACAAAATAGTCCAATCAATCAAACTTGTCTTTAATTTGATTTTTTTTAAACCTGAAAACTAGCTGTTAGGTAAAGATAAATTAAATCCGTTACACATTCATCCACACATTTAAAAGTGTTAGCACCTTCTTGCAATTACACACAACACTGTAACATATTTTATTTCGCAAACAATTCAATAATAATTTTTTTGACTGGAATGTTGGCTGTTATTAGCACATGGGCGAGCCTAGGAGTATGCAGATATCTCATTCAGGTATGCAGGGGGAAAACCAACGTGATTTACACTCTGCGGCTGTATTATGTATTGGGCTCACTGTTCATGTTTGCACCATAGAGTATCTTTAAACAAGTGTCCCAAGCGCAAACAAGAGCGGTGCACCCAATTAAAATTAATGGGCTGCCCTAAGCGCATTTGCGAACTAGGGGCTGGCTTGGGGGCAACATATTCAGTGAATTACAGTCCAGCTACTTTAATAAGCAGCTCTGTGTTTCACTGTGCCTATGGCACCCACATGCACTTTAGTGAGGAGGAAGGACTAACTCAGCAGGAGGGTGCAGTGAATGGCTGCACCTGCCTGCAGTGGGATGTCAAGGGGGTTGACCCCCTTCCTTTGTCGCCTCCAGAGGGCTGCCCTCATTTGGCACACTGACAGTGCACCACCTTTTTTGGAACAGTGTTAGTGTGGCTCCAGATGGATTCTTTGCCTTTGCCCCTACATCCATAATAGGGCGCCGACAAAGTGATTGGGGTCACATCTCCATGCAAATGAGGGAATGGCCTCAAGAAATAGAGCTTGTGCTACATGTGCGCCAGTGCTATGATTATCACTAAAGGGGCTGCACAAGTGTCTGTGGCCCCTTCTGAAATACGAACGTGCCCTGGGGGCACGCAAAGCGGGCACAAGCATCAATTCACTGTTCTTACTTTCAATTGTGCTGCAAAGCAGCCACACTGCTGAAGAACATTCCCAAAATTCACATAAATAAAGGCAAATATCTCAGCTTATGCAAGTGCTATTTAGCTTTGTCAATGTATTTTTTTGGCAGCAGGAGGGGCGCAGGTGGGACAGGGAAAGCAACAACAGGTGGGAGATGGGACGGGCTGATGGGATGGGGCAAGCAACAATGAGTGGAATGGCAGTAGTGGTGGATTTAAAGTGGCAAGCAACAAGGGGCAGGAGGGAAATGAAAGCAACATAAATGGTGCAAGCAACAATGGGCAAGCAATGAAGGGGTCAACAACGAAATGGGAGGGGGTTGGGGCACAGGACAGGCAAAAAACAACAGACAAGCAACCACAGGGGAGTGGGAGAGAGAAACAACAATGACACAGCAAGAAACGATTCAGAAGCAGGGGCCCAAGTTGAGACAAGGGAGGAGGGACAGGGGAACAAGCAACAGCGATGAAGGCGGAAAAGAAGAAAAAAAATGCAGTGTATCATTTGAGCCTGTGATTTCTGTTGTTTGTCACCAGCACCTTATTGTCAACACTGGCACATATGACAGCCTGTCACATGGTGGCGCTGTTTGACCAATTTAGAGATGAACACAACAACAGTTGTTTATTAATTCAATATACATTAAAATGACTAATACCTGCCACCCAAGCCATTCTAGTGTAGGGGGCCTGGAATATTATGAATTGTCACGCCTATAGGAGTGTATTTAGTAGTTGTGTTTATACTGTCATTGGCATTGCCTGCAGGGGCAATGGGTGGTAAAAGCTGAGTTGCCTCCTGAAGAGAGCTCTGACTCTTATTTTTTTGCAAATTAAGCACTGAAAAAATATACCTTAATCCTTGTGCAAGCAATCAGTACATAGTCCATGTTCCATGGAAGAAGAAACAAAGAGAAACTGAAACTGTGTTGACCAATCAAAGCCAGCAAATAAGAATGACAATGAAGTCAACCAATGATAAGTAATCCTTGGGCTCTAAGCCCCCTGTTTGTAAACAAAATGACTAGCAAGCGACAGTGCATGTGCAGTCTCAGGTGAGACCTAAAAAGGATCACATTTTGACCCATAGACGTATTCCTTGAATAGATGCAAATTTGCTACTTTTTACAATTCCCAAACCTTGGCTGTAGTAGGCATGGAAAGCTGTGTAAGTCTCAGGTATCCAGGCATACTACTGCAATCGAAAACCCAAAAGGTGATTGGAAGAATGCTTGCAAATAGTCTAACCACAGGCAATCTCTTGGACTAGCATTTCAAACCATAGTTTTTGCCCAGTGTGCCAACGTAGACAGAGGACCTTATTTAGTATTTGGCTGATGGATTTGGCAGATATGGTGGCAGAGGAATTTACATCTGCCACCCTGCTTTTACTCTGCCCGCCAAATAAAGGGATATCTGCTGGCCCAATGGACATCTCTATACATTTCCAGGAACCACCGTCACGAGGAACCATCATCATGATGATTCCAGACAATGTAGAAAAGGTTTGATGGACAGCTCCGTCCAACATGATGGCTGGCCGTTGAACATTTCCAACGTTTTATTTTTCAAAAACAAACTCCCATAGTGTGAATTTGTTTTTGTAAAATAGAACAACTACTGTTCCTCACACCATGGACTCTTCTCCAATGGTGTGGGGATCATTTCTCTTTTTTTACTGTTCCTCATCATCAGTCTATATCTGGCAGTGACAGACAGTAGAAAAAATAAACCATCCAACCATCAACTCCAAATAGGGCGGACAGTCAAATGGCTTAGTTCCAATGTCATCTACTCTGCCTTTTATGTGTTGGATGTACTACTCTAAGTGACAAGGACATGCCCAGATGTGGGACCCGTGCTCACTGTGCCACTTTAGCAAAGCTAAACCCAACTAATGAGCCCCATTCAGGGCGAAACTTATCTTGGGTTGCTTGTGTTCCAGATGAGGGAGGACTTGGCCTGGCAGTTTGGGCAGGACTGTTCATATTAGAGCAGGGTCAAGATTGATTTGCATATGGCTAGGTCCAAACTGAGGCGGCGTGGTGAACAAAAGAACAATGGGTATGAATGCTATCCAAGCAATTGTGAGCATTCCTTCCATCACATTTTGTGAGTTTGGCCTACTGTGTCAAGCTCTCAGAGAAAGTTTTTCACCGATGGAGTAGATTTTACTCCATGGGCATAAAACTCAAGGTTTGCCCTACTCAAAATCAAGCAGGTAGTCCTTGAGTTTGTAAGATAGGTATCCATTGCCTTTGCAATGGAGTACTTGTCCCCCATACTCTGAATCAGCCCCAGAGGCACATCTAATGCAAATCAATACTGACCCTTCTCCTTTTGTGAACAGTCCATCCTGAACCTTGGACTTCTCACCCATTCACCCAGCAGTCCACAGCTTTTTAGTTGGGAAAATTAAGATTCATACCCCCTGAATCTCATTAACTATGCTACGCCCTTGGCATTACAACTTGTTGTTACAGCATGTACAATTCACCAAAGATGGTGATGTAATACCCTGACCTAGCACCATAATCCAATTCTTTGCACATAACAGTACTCTCTGATCAACTACCCACATTTCGATACAGGCATATTCATGTATGCTTGAGAATGAAAAATCGAAACCCTCTAAACAGCTTCAGTGCAAACTAAGCATACAGTGTTCAGGGCAACAAAGATCACACTATGGTTTCACTCTACACATTACTATGATAAGATAATCACATCACTTATTTGTTGACCAGCTGACTTTAATACTACATTTACGAGGATCTTCTCCAATTCAAAAATATAGGGCCTGATTTACAAATTGCACTTGGTAGTACCTTTTGTAATACTATAAAACATACTATAAAATGTAAGTTTTACCAATACTTATGTGTGTGGAGTGATCTGTCCCAATTGTAAAATCTTCACACGCGTAAGTATAGGTTTTAGTGGTAAATGTCATAGGGACACAGAAGAGTGGACGGGAAAGGACAGACTTACTCTGAAAGGCAATCTGATTAGGGAGAAGTAAGAGGGGTTTAGAGAAGGCCAGGGAAGGGTTTAGGGAATTATGTTACCCACCCTCACAAATGTAGGCCAATTACTTTACTCTGGGGGTGGAGACATGTAACTTACAATTCTGTAGAAAATTTACACTCGGAGTTTGTGAATACTGAACATAGTAACTTTACTCAAAAGTGTAAAATACCTTTTGTGAATCAAGCCGATAGTGCTTTTGCATACTTCCCTTTCAGGTAACTGCTATATCTGGTGGCTCAGTGCTCAAACTGGATTTGTTAAATGTTGGTTCGTTACAAAATAAGCACTGCTAATGCAAAACCTCTGACTTGTAAAATGAAAGGGATTCTTATGGCACTGATGACAATTAAGCCATCATAAATGCACTCTGACACTTATCTTTGCACTCATACATCTATTTATCTACCCACTGACATTTTCTTGCATCCACCCACTTAGCCATTCACAACACAACTGGAAACACAAACTCTACAAATGAGTGCTACATAAATTAAAAGTATAGAGAGTAGTCTAGTATGACTGCCTGGAAAGCTGCTAAAAGTTCTAAGAAAAAAAGGAAAAGTATGAAAGAAATGAAATGGTGCCCATAAAACAATGAAAAACTAACAAAGTGGCCAACCAGCCCATACAATGAAGCACACTCGTTTTCAGGTGGATGTGCATTTGGGATCAGGGAAAATGCTGTCACTCAAGACAGAAGAGCAAATGGTAGAAATGGGCTGACCCATTGCAGTATACTGTAATAGGGAGAACAAGAATGTGAATGATACTCAGACTGTTGACGGGGGACCCAAAGAGCCTCTAGGTGTGCATATCTTAGCCAAAGTTTTTGATAACTTTTTTCTTACAAGGGTCTGGCAGACAAATACACCTGCCAGGCCCTTCTAAAATGGTGTAGCAAGGACTAACACAATGCAAATCTTCAACCCAATGACTAGTAAAAGCAAGCAACCAGCACAAAAAACGTCGCTTACCTCAGGAATCCATAAGATTCCATTTAATAAAATAACCGCATACAGGATTTAACTTGGTCAAATATAAACCTACTCTTAAAGGCCCATTGGTTTTAACATATAATTCTCAAAATAAATAGATCAGGGCTACTACCTTTGCTGTAACTTTTCATATTAAACAGATCACAACTATGGCACCTGACATAACTTTTCTCAATGAATAAAACAGACCTATAGTGTTTATCCCTGAGTCATCTCCATAACCAGCTCAGGCCTACTGTATTCCACATAAGCTTTCCCACAAAGTAGCTATCGGTTTATAGAAATAAAGTTAAAAATATGTGCGAAATTGCAGCTGGCAAACAATATACAACTCTTCCAAAAACACCATATCAAGGATTCTCAAAAAGCGAATATTCTATCCAAAGGTTTCTCACGGGATAACCAACACCAAAACCCTTGCTGTCTGCTTCTGCAACCTTTGAGATTCCATGAAGCGAAATATCTGCCTTCAAGCATTCACAAAGAGTCACAAGAATCCACCCATAAATGCCTATTGGCTTTAACATATGCTTTTCACAATATGCCTACTACTTTTGTTGTGACTTTCCATAATAAACATACCAGGCTATAGCCTTCATCATTGAATTGACACCATAACCAACTCAGTCCTGAAACGAAACATTCAGTACACTTCCCCACAAGGCAAAAAGTGCAAAGTAAGCCTCTTGTTCACAGGAAGTACACAACTTCTGCCATTGAAAATCTGTATACAAGGGAATGAACACTAGTGCAGAACTAAAGCTCTCTGCAGTGCTTCTTAATGCACTTTTTCTATTTATCACATAAGATGAGGTGACTATTGCCCTAGCAAAACAAACCTAAACACAAGCAAACGCACAGCTATGTACAGATGTGGCTAGTGTGTAAAGTGTTCTCATTAAAAAACGTTTAATATAATTAAGAGTGCAATACTGATGGGTTATTATGTCATTTGCTATGAAATCTATTTCTGTGGTTATGTCATTGCTTCTGTGCATAAGTTACATAAGTGATTACGTGTTTCATGTGTACAATCATTTTAAAAAAAATGCTTTGCGTACTTAAAAGTCCAATTTCATTATGTACTGATGTATATTCTTTCTTTATCTTTTTGCCTTGAAAATGCCCTAAGCTTTATGGGCCATGTAGGTTAATATGTGTCATGACAACACTGCGCTGATAAATAACTGCTGTATCTCATGATTCAATGTTCAAACTGATAGCCCTGAAAACGCCCAGGGCTACATTGGTCACACTGAGTGTAAAATGTGTCGCCTAAAGTTTAATATGTTGAACATCCTGATCAACTACCATGAATCTGAAATATTTTTCTATGAAATATAATATACGCATTATACAAATACCTGACGTCCTAACATTGTAATAAAAATTACCTGAGAGATAATATGTACGTGGAATACACAGAACACAATTTGCAAATATGTTATCCTTGTTGATATCTGCCTCCAACTTTTTCCTGCGAAATTCATATGTGATTGGCCTGTTTGCCCAGGGTAATGAAGTGCGTGACTGGACTGCGAGAAATAGATAACTTTCTGGTTGCTGATTCGGTGTGTCTTGGTGGTAACTTGATGTATGATTAGGGAATCATCTGAGAGAGGGAATGTATTTATGTTGGGGCTGCTTGGGAATATGTAGAGCAATTGTGAAGAAATTATGACTAGACCTTCTTTGCTGAAATGCTATGAGGCGCTGTTGCAAGCAGCAGCCCCAGTGAGAGACGACCTTGGAGACCATATTGGCCTCTCGAGTAAAAGGTCGATAGCCAAAGATGCTCTGGAATTAGTTCCTATTTAGCCACTTTAAGGAGTGCCCCTTTTTGGTTGAATAAAAGCTGGTAACTTAATGTCGCCAGCTAAAGAGAGGTAGATATAGCAAGTAGAGCACAGTTTGCCTGGCCATTGGAGAAGCACACCCCATAGATTACGGACCATGTAGGTATATGTCTTAGAATTCATCTTTCATAACTTCATTATATCCCGTCTTTTGGTTCAGTTGCTCATGCCAGTGCATTATTGATTAAATGAAAATGTTTTTGCTATTTTGTCTGTGCATTGTTTCACGTAAGTTAGCATACATGGCACAATTTTATGTTTAGGCGCCATTTTGAATCATGCCATTAACTGCTTATTGCCTCCTTGTGAAACGGGTTGTGGAAAGTTTCATTTCTCCAAGGTTAGGCCTTGGTCTGCTAATGAACACACTGTTCCATGGAGCCGATGTGTACTGGTGCTCGGAATTAGAAAAGCAACCTGGTGGCTCCTAGTACCTAGATTCTTGCAAAGTGGAACAATCAATTTTTTTCCGACATCTACTGTACTGAGGGCAAAATAGTGATATGTAAACCAATGATTCTTTCCCCCCACCACATGCAGGGCATTGATTATCACCCTCCCACCCTGCCGACCAATTACAGGTAAAAGGTTAAACCAAGAGGATGCCATATCTGAATTGCAGGTATAATATATGCGCCAAAGAGAGTTCAATTTCATTAATGGTTACCTCATAATTTTTACTTGGTTTAAAATCAATGAAAGACAGTGTAAGGTTACCTATACTCTTAGTCGCTATATCCATGGCTCAAGCCTCCCAATAAACATTTTTAATCTTTGCTCTAGATAGCTGGCACAATTGCTCAGTGGAAGACCAATAAATATCCAGGCTCAACCTCTGCAAGAGTGTTTTAATAGCATAGAACCAAGGGGTTTTTGCTACACTGGGGTGTGCATTAAGATCTCTAACACCTTCTCGATAAGGTTCTAATTCAACGGTCGACCACAGACGATAACAAAATAATCTATCACACGAGATTGTGGGACCAGACAGGTCCCAGAAGGGTAGAGAGGTCCACGACCAAGAGGTTTAGAAGGGACACGTCCTCCCTAATTCATATACTCAAATCTAAATAAGTGTCCCTTCGGAAAAACACTGCTCGTTTCTCCAGGAATAACGGAGGCATGGGGTGGAGGGGGGTTCCAAAATGTTTGCTGGTAAGTCTCTCAAGTGGGAATTGCTGAGAGAGTCTGATATGTGACCAACTCGTTGCTAAGGGTGATAAGGGAGAGAGACCCTTTTCTTATATGGGACTCAGAAAATACTGCTATTAAAAGAACAGAGAAGGGTACACCGTCTTAAGACCCACATACAAGGCCTAAATGATGACATACCATGGAACCAGCTCAATAACCTGAATACATGATGCAAGGCGAGCTGGTGCACATTGGTGAGAATTTCTTGATCCTGCCACTTCGAACTTTCCTGGGTGTCAATACTGTTCAGTCATTAAAATACTATGCGAAGTAACCACCATAGAGCAAGGTTTTGCTGTGAACCTTCACCAGGTTTATAGACTGTTGGATAAGCATCAAGTTGGCCTTTTCAATCTGAGGGCCCAACTCATATTGGGTGTCATGCGCATACCGGTGGAGAGACAGAATATCGAGTAAAAATATCGAATTGCGCAAACATTGTGTCAAAAATATCATGGGTCGGGAATATCGACAGACAAATTCTCGTGGTCAAGAATATCGATTTTAGATAAGTAATATCGATTTAAAAAATATTGAAGTGTTTAATATTGTTTGCAAAAATATAGTTGTTAAAAATATCGATTTTTTTATTAATGTAATGTACTTTAGTATATATTTCATACGTGTGTGATGTATGTTTTTGGTATAAGAATTGTTTGTATGTTTATTATATATGTTAAAATTTTAAAAGTTATTCATAGTTTTTTATTTGAATTTTGCGTTTTTAGTTCCGTAGCAGGTTGTGGGTGTATAGGGGAATAGGCTGGGAAGTAACTTAAGTATATAAAATGTATTGATTATTTTAGTAGTTATTATTTTTCTTTTTTTCATTTTGTATTTTAGGTCCGCAGCGGGTTGTGGGTTTATAGGGGAATGGGGTGGGAAGTAATTTAATTATATTACATTTATTGAATCATTGTTATGTATTAATATGTGTTTAATTGAGATGTTATAGTGGTAAAAGTGTAAATTACTTTATTATTAATTATTTATTAAATATTTAGTAATTAGTTGTTAATTAATTTTAATTATTTAATTGCCAATTCATTATGCTAATTATGTGATTCATTTTAGGTGTGTGTTGTGGATATTATAGTGCTAAAGAATGTTTACTCAATGAATGTTTATTATTTTTTTCATTAATAATATATTTTAAATTCATTATTAATGTTGAAGTCTTTCTTTATTGGTGTGATGTTATAGGGTAGGAAATAAAATAAATACATTTATATTTTAAATAATTAGTCTGTGTGCTAATACTTGCTCCTTTTAAATAAATATTGTTTATAAATGTATTTATTCATTTATTTTATATAATATTTGTACCTTTTTGTTATATGTAATTAATAATATATTATGTGTTCTTTTTATATGTTTAGTATATTTAATCGTATATTTTAAAATATTGTTTATTTTTAAGATTATTTAATTTTTTTCAATTGTTTAAGTGTTATTAGTAATTTTTGTTTCTCTGCTATCCAACACTTTCCCTATTGTTGCACTCAGTGGAGTGGAAATAGTAATTTTTTCCTCTCCGCTATCCAGCACTTTCCCTACTATTTCCCTCTTTAGAGTGGGAATAGTGATTTTTACCCCTCCGCTATCCAGCACTTTCCTTACTGTTGCACTCACTGGAGTGTGAATAGTAATTTCTACCCCTCCGCTATCCAGCACTTTCTCTACTGGTGCACTCATTGGAGTGGGAATAGTAATTTTTACCCCTCCGCTATCCAGCACTTCCCTACTGTTGCACTCACTGGATTGGGAATAGTAATTTTTACCCCTCGGCTATACAATACTTTCCCTACTGTTGCACTCACTGAAGTGGGAATAGTAATTTTTACCCCGCCGCTATCCAATACTTTCCCTACTATTGCACTCACTGCAGTGGGAATATTAAATTTTACCCCTCTGCTATCCAAACTTTCCCTACAGTTGCAGTCACTGGAGTGGGAATAGTAATTTTTGCCTCTCCGTTATCCAGCACTTTCCCTACTGTTGAACTCACTAGAGTGGGAATAGTAATTTTACCCCTCTGCTATCCAGCACTTTTCCTACTGTTGCACTTACTGGAGTGGGAATATAAATGTTTACCCCTCCGTTATCCAATACTTTCCCTACTATTGCACTCACTGTTGTGGGAGTAGTAATTTTTATCCCTCTGCTAGCCAAATTTTCCCTACAGTTGCAGTCACTGGAGTGGGAATAGTAGTTTTTTCCCCTCCGCTATCCAGCATTTTACCTACTGTTGCACTCACCGGAGTGGGAATAGTAATTTTTACCCCTCCGCTATCCAGCACTTTCCCTACAGTTGCACTCACTGGAGTGGGAATATACATTTGTACCCCTACTTTATCCAATATTTTCCCTACTTTTGCACTCACTGGAGTGGGAATAGTACTTTTTTCCCCTTCGCTATCCAGCACTTTTCCTACTGTTGCAATCACTGGAGTTGGAATAGTAATTTTTAACCCTCCGCTATCCAACACTTTCCCTATTGTTGCATTCTTTGGAGTGGGAATAGTAATTATTACCCCTCCGCGATCTAGCATTTTACCTACTGTTGCACTCACTGGAGTGGGAAGAGTCATTTTTACCCCTCCGCTATCCAATACTTTCCCTACTTTTGCACTCACTGGAGTGGGAATAGTAATGTTTACCCCTTTGGTATCCAGCACTTTCCCTACTGTTGCAATCACTGGAGTGGGAATAGGAATGTTTACCCTTCCGCTATTCAACACTTTCCCTACTGTTACACTCTTTGGAGTGGGAATAGTGATTTTTGCTCCTCCTCTATCCTAAACTTTCCGTACTGTTGCTCTCACTGGAGCGGGACTAGTACATTTTACCCCTCCACTATCCAACACTTTCCCTACTGTTGCACACTTTAGAGTGGGAATAGTAAGTTTACCCCTCCGCTATCCAACACTTTACCTACTGTTGTATTCACTGGAGTTGGAATAGTACTGTTGTATTTATTGTATTGCAAAATGTATGTTTTAATTGTTTTAAATAGTTTAATGTTTTAATGAATTATAGAATGGATGTTTTTAATTTTAAATTATTGATATATGTATATATTTTATTTTTTATATAATTTAACAGTTTCAAGATTATATAAAGACTATCGGTCCCATTATGATATTGGGCGGATCGACACCGCCGGGCTAGCGGTGGACACGACCGGCCCGGCGGTGGCGATCCACCCGCCAAATGTCCCTGATTTACCCCCGCCATATTAGTTTGGCAGAGGCACTGCGGCAGACTGGAAGACCGTCTGCTGCTTTTCCGCCAGTCGGATTGCCAGCTGGGCGGAAAAGGGACTCAGTATGGTGGCGGTGCCTTGCAGGCGCCGCCATCCATAATAGGATGCATGCCTTTCTATGGCGGAGACTCTGCCATGGAAAGGCATGTGGGAAATCTCCCCGGGGGCCCATTGGGGGTTGTGGGTGGCTGCACTGGGGGTACCTCACATCATTGCCATGCACAAGGTGGCAGGCATCGCACGGTGCCTGTCACGTTGTGCATGGCAATGCACAACATGGGCATCAACATTACGGCGGGTGCAGCTTAAAGCACCGCCCGCCGCAATGATAATGTTGAGGATGCGCCCGCCAGTGTGGCGGGCGCATCCTAAATTGCATGGCGGGACCACCGCAACTTCGGCGGTCTGTCCCGTGCTCACTCCCGTGGTGGGCGGACATAGTCCGCCTGCCTTCGTAATAGGCCCCAAAGTTAATTAATTATTTTAAAGTAAATATATGTATAAATTATTATGTTTGTGTGTTTATATTTTTTTCAATTAAGTTTCTTTTTTATATTTAGTTAAAATTTATATTAAATTGAATTTATTTTGTTAATGATCATATTAATATTTTATATCTGTAATATATATTATATTATTTTATTTATATTTTTATCGATATTTTTTACATCTATATTTTTAACTTCAATATTTTTGATTCACTATTTTTGTACTTACCTGTTTAGGTATAGGGATTTGACATTTTTGTATTCTATATTTTTTCATCGATATTTTTGTCATCTATATCTTTGCTAGCAATATTTTGTCAGTGAACCGCGTATACCTAAGTAATGAAAGGTGGACATATGATCAATACACATATTCTCCACCAGTATCTGTCTGCTACAGGGGAAGTCACTCATCCTAGAGAAAAATATACATTTTGTTTTGGCGCCATTTAGCTCAAGTCACTCTCAGCACAGAATAGGAAGAAATGGTCCAGGAGCATTTGCAGTCCCTGGAGTGTCTAGAAATCAATAAAGTATCATTGGCGAATAGGAGAGCCAGGACCCTCCTCCCATGGAGACTCGGCGCAACACACCCATTTTTGCTAAGATGGTCAATCACCCTGTTGATATACAGGGAGAAAAATGAGGGGGCTAAAACACAGCCGTGTCCAAACCTTGTACCACCCTAAATGGGTCTGTTAACTGTCTGTACGTTCCCAATCGGACCTGTGCCTTATTTCCCATATGGATTATCACCAAAATATTCACAAGGGAGGGGGAATACCCAGGTTTTCCAACACTTTCCATATTTTCTCCTGAGGGTCAAGATCAAAAGCTCTGTGCAGGTCATCAAAAGCAACCCACAGCTTTCCCCCAAGATGAGACACCTCACGCCAATATAAACACAAGAACCTGAGTACCCGATACAAAGTACTGATACTTGTTTCAAAATCTACCTGAAAGCCAGATAAAATACCCTCCTCAATAATCCAATTCTGCAGGTGGGTCAGTACTTGTGTGCAAAATATTTTTGGAGGGAAGTTATCAAACTGATGGGGCGATAATTTGCCAGGTTTGCTCGGTCCCCCTTTTTATATATTGGCAGGATCTTGGCGATCTTCCACGAGGATGGAATCTCGAGACCTGACAAAATGGCATGCGATAAAACATTTATATAAGATCCCCACATCTCTGTGTGGGCTTTATATTGATCATTTGGGACCCTGTCTGGACCCGGGCACGGGCAGGGATACACAAGTTGATGGCATTTAGGGTCTCAGTTAGAGTAAAGACAAGGGTATTAGTATCATACTGGACAGGGACAGATTGACTCAATTTATCATCCTCAAATATTGCTCCTCTATTTGAGTATACCTTACTTAAATTGCTAACCCAATCATCTTATTGGGCACAAAAATCCAGAGCAATTTGTATACTGTTAGTGCATGTAGATTCCAAACGCCAAAAGGTGTGGCTGTCCTTTGAAATCATAGCTTCATAGAGGGTTCGCCACAATTTGTCGTCCCACTCCTTCTTTGCCCTGAGCAAGGCCTGCCTATAGCTAGCCATGCAGCTAACTATATTATAGCGTATTTTGGATTTCAATGCCACTAAAAACTCACGTTTTGCTAACCTACAGGTACTATTATATCATGGGTTTGACTAGGGTATTCTCACTCCCCCTTTAGATTGTCTTCCTAGCTGATCCCTGATCTGTTCAAAGAGTTCAGTATTACTCAACCTCAGCTCCTCACTCCTGGTAGAATCAGGAAGAGATGAAAAGAACTCCACTTCAGTTCTTACTGCAGTAACTTCAGTCTTAAAGTGATACTGCATGGAGAGAGATAAGACTCTGAATGCTCTGCATAGAGAACACATGTAGCTGTGAATGCATGATTGATGTAGGTGTGTGGTATGCCTTAGGTAGCAAATCTTATTTACAACGCACATACTTTTTATAATTGACCTGTAAAGCGTTCCACCTTCGTTAACTGCCAGGTATGGATACATTCAAGTGCAGGTTCCTAGAAATTGTACATGTTAGCCTATGGCTTATTCCTATGTATCTGTGGGAGATGCTACTGAGCCATAAACCTTTACATTGTTTGCAAAATTAAGGAGCGCCCACTATCTACCCACCCAGATTTTGAAAACCCTTCCCTTCATGGGATCAGTGACGTAACGTAAAATGATGGGCCCCCCTGCAGAATATCATGAAGGGCTCCCAGAATCTCCCATATCTCACAGATATACATTAGCCTTGGGCTGAATGGGGTCCCATTGAATGTTTGGGGCTGCTGGGGCCTCCATTACGCCCCTGGTGGGGTCAACCTTAGGGTGCGCACACATATATCGAGGACAGAAATATTGACTTTACCAGCTTGACTACAACTATACTGTCAAAGTAATCATACATAAGGTCATATAGATCTACTCTTCTCACTTCACTTCTACTTATCTTCATGATATGCTGGTAGTTGCTACTGTGCTTACGTTACTTTTTAAGGTCGATATTAAAAACTCAATATTTTGGAACCACGACGTACCTCGGACGGCATGTGAAAGTGCCTTCCTTATATCTTGGGACTGGATAATAAGCTAATGAGGTTTATATACTGTACTAGTTGCTTTGCCCTGACTCACCTCTAATGATCAGATTGTAAAACAATTACCAGGGTTCAATATCTCACACCCTCATACACACTCTAAGAAGCAAGAGATGCAGAGTAAATAAAAAACTTAATTCAATTGTAATTTATGAAATCGAGTCCACGCCAGTGCCACACGGCCAGATGGATGAAAGCCAACTCCAATGATGTGCCTGGTCCACATGAGCAATAGAAGGAATACCATACAAGGATGCACACTGTTTAAAAGGGACACACAAAATCACTGCTATTTGAGACCTAAACAATAGTATTGAATTCTAATCTACAAGTAACTTGTAATAGGCAGGTGAATTTATAACAAACAAAACACCTTCATTTTACAATTTGAGTATTATAAATCTGAAATGCACTAACAAATAAGGCTATTCCTTCTTTGGCAGCTCCAGATATTTACAAAGCTTTCATATCCACTAATTGCTAGGAAATCCCAGTTTAAGAAGAGGATTTAGTTATGCTGCAAAATGTTATTATTATTATCAATTCTCCAAATCAATCAGTAGAATTTTCTGAAACCTAAAATGTTTTTCAATCCTCAGCTATTATCTTAGTAGGGAAAAAAACATGTTCTTCTGTTCTGGCGTTTTCCGAAGGGTGAACAGAAAACCATTACTTTAAGGGAAACTATTGCTGGATCTGAAATGTCTGATCAATGAGGAATTGAGGAGCGTTTGTAAGCTGTGGTAAATAAATAAATAATACCCTATTTTTGACTAGGCATAAATAATAACAGATAGCTCAATAAAATAAGAGTCAAGATTCGAGGTAGTAGGAGTTTCTGCAGGTTTATTACAGCATAAAGGACAGGATCAGGACAACCTGCATAGGAACAGAATGGCAGGGCTAGAGTGGCCCGGCAGCTGCCGGGGCTGGGTCTGGGATGAGCGCGCTAACTTTTAATAACAATACACGGGCATATATACATAGCGCGAACACATAGCATTACATTGCAGTAGGCGTAGCAGTGGGTGGAACAGAAGGCGTGACGCGTAGCAGTCGCGAAAGATAACAGTAAAAGTAGGTGTAACTGGGCGTATACATAGACATGTGGTGCAGACGTAACAAAATATGTCATGAATGGGGCGGAAACATAGGAGGGGGCTACCTAAGGAGCCGGAACCTCTGACCTGGTGGTGCGCGTAAACTGGCAATGACGTGTTACTAGGAGAAGCTGGGGGCTATGAACTCTGTGCTAGGAGCAGAGACTAAAGTCTGGAGGGTCGGAGCGACATGTACCTAAACCCTATCTAATATCTGATGTTTAGGGAACATGTTGATATAAACTAGAAGTCATGAGGGGAAAAGCTAACTTGACTCTAAGACTGATTCTAAGACTGGACCATGCATTATTCTACATGTAGTGTGTGATGAAGAATATTAAATGACCATTTAAATACAGTATTTCTCTAACGTGGAGACGAGAAGGCTAGACAATGACGGAAACTATTGATGCAGTTCAGTAGCTTAGGAATGCAGAGAAGGAGGACTGAACTGATAGCTGGAACTATAACATACTCTTGGCAGACTCAGAGGCAGAGCCGAGCTGCACCGGGCACTGCGAGGCAGGAAGTAAGTGAAAGGTTGAGGATACAGGTGGGGGCTGTATCGCTCCTTAACGAGGCTTCAGGAGACAGGAGCTGAATCTGTGGTCCGGGCCCTGTTGAGGCCTAGAAACGGGGACTAAAGTCTGGAATAACGTGCACACTGAGAAACGTGGCAACGTAGCTTTACATAGGCCTGATAATCGTATTATTCACGAGGACTGGAAACTGACATACTAGAGGTGGACACAACTGTAATTGCGTCATTAATCGGACATGGGGAATAACATATGCATATTGGTCATGCACACATAACATATGATGGATGAGGCGTAGGGACACAGAACATGGCAAAATTTACTTTTCCACAAAGCAATGCTTGATGACATGAAGCTTATCTTCGCATGGCTAGAAACTAACGCACCATCTTGAGGGATTTGGTGAGATGCCCGAAAGGCTTAAAACTGGGTGTGACCTGCTATTCTGTACACTTTACAACCGTTCATTAACATACTAGTATGCTCCAAGTACAAACCATTGGCATATTCCAGTCAGACATATATAACACATGTGCCCTCCTTAACAAACACCCCAAAATGATAATGGCTTAGGCCTAGTCCAGGCCAAGCGACCATAGAGCCACCCTCTCACCAAGCAGCACGGCTTGCCTCTACAGCATCCCATGCCCCAATGCCATAGAGTCACAGCAGTCACACAGAGGGACACACCTTCAAAGTGTCAATCTGCAACCAACCTCCCAAGTGAAATAAACATGTATCTCAACTAGGAGTAGCACACGTGCTACTCCCTGGTTATCCCTTTGCCACCAAAGACACTGCCTTGGAACCCTTGCTTTCAAAGGCCATGAAGGCAGGGGTAGGACAAGAAAGTAAAAAGGGCCCAGTCACTTTTCTGCAGTGTCCACTCTGTACATTTCCTTGTTACAGCAAATGCAAGGATGATAAGGCGCTCAGGGTGGGGCAAGATGGCAACCAAATGACGTCCCTGGAGGTCAAAGAGTCTGGGTTGTCACTTCTACTATGCTAAATCTGGCTGTTTGTTGAATCCATCCCTTCATTCTAACCAAACAAAAAAAGGATTCTGAAACAATATACGGTCTACAGGTCGTCTTATCGAAGAGAGGAAGGACTGACAGGCACTTGCGTAGGGTAAAATATTGGAGAGGCAAAAAAAACTCATGAAAAAACACTATAGACAACGACCACTAGCTTGTCTTGTAAAACATCTCAACATTGTTGGGTGGGGGGGGGACATATCTAAGCTAAGGAAATCTTTGTGATGATGAAAGAAAATATTACTTTTCACACTTACCTGGTTACATAAGTGCTGCGCTGTAATAGCCACGCTGCTCTTGGTCGGCTAGTATGATGTGCTTTCCATAAGAGGGAGACCGGAAGAAGAAACAAATAGTGCCAGGCCGCCAGCAAGGCATGGGTCGAACAGGAGGCCGGGTAGCTGCTCCCAAAGCTGGGCAGGTGTGTGAATCTATGGTGCTAATAATGCCTTCCCCGCAGATTCCCTCTCCCAAGAAGCAGGCGCGCTCACAATCCCTGTCACACACTAAGGTAGCTCGTTAACACACTTGTGTAAACAAGAGCGGTGTTTGACTAAGAACAGCCTGGTGGAGGTAGGTCTGCCTGGGACACCCCGCACGCCGAAATTCTCTTTACTCAAAAGTCGCACCCCTTTCTTGCCCTTGTTTCTTTTCCTCACGGCGGATACTTCCGCGTAGCCACCGGGAGTGCAATCACCCCCTGGTAGAGGTGGTATCCTCCGTGTAGCGCTTCATACCCCCGACGAGAGACTCTCTGCGCTTCTGAGTGGACGAGTGAGTCGGAGTAGCCTCGGTTCGTTGTGCCTGGCTGGGACAGCGTGGGTTCACGCAGCGGAGACACTCGTTAGCCTCGGGGAAGGTAGTGCCCAGAGGTGGGGAGTGAGAGCAGAACGGAGCTGTTTGCATACGCTGCTGCCCAACCTGCGTTGTGGTTCCGCCCTCTCCCGTGCTACAGTTTGTTACCCTGTGACCCGCTACAGGTGATGTGGGCTGGAGAAGGGTGGCCCTCCTCATGTACTTTGACTCTCCCTGCTTCCATGCCCCTTATATAAGTCTTCCTGGTCAGGTTCACTATCTCGCCTGGTTTTGCTGTCTCTGGTGGGAGTGGAGCAAAGTTTGCAGCGAGGACAACACCGCAGGGTTATTGCAGAGCAAACCATAATGCACCCGTCTAGCCTCACCCTATGGGCCCAAAGGCAAGCAAGGACCAGCGCCCCCTCTCTCCCTTACACCGCACTCTGTCAAGGTAATTAAAAAAAAACACCATCTCATTGGGCCCCGGTGCAGCTGCGCCTGCTGCATCATGAACAGCTACGACTCTGCAGGCGCCACCACTAAAGCAAGAGCAAATATCTCTGCTGCAGTCATTGAAAGCGCGTGAGTACATACACTTCATGTACATATATATACAAAACACTTACTCGCTTCTGATTGAACCCTTTTTCTTTCAGGAGCAAAAGTTTAACATTTCTACAAAGTTGCTCATAAAAATGATTTTTGGGGCATTTCTAAACAACATCGAATCGCCGCTTAATGAATTATCTTTTGGTAATGTTTTAATGCGGAGTAGAATGTCGCATGGAACACAACTGAACATGGGCCCCAGGGCTGGATATGGAAAACATTAACTCCAGTATCCCACAAATTGTGGATGGCGGCAGAAAAGGGGGAGATTGGAAAGGGCAGAATTATGAGGGGCGAAGTTAGTATATTTTTCCAGGAATTCTACATTTGCCACTATGTTATATTCACGGATATATATTAGGCATGATTTGACGTGGAGACTCGAACCTGGGGGCTCATTATGATGGCGTGCGGACATCAGTCTGCCCGCCAACATAACGGTGAGGGGACCTTCGGCCAGAAGTGCGCCGGTTCCACTAGTTCAATAAGGATGCGCCCGCCACTATGGCGTGCGCATCCTGGCCTTTTCACATTGCGGACGGTGCTGCAGGGACGGTGCTGCTGGCTGCAGCACCGTACGCAGCGTGAAAATGCCATGATGTGCATTTCCATGCACAACGTAACAGGCACCATGCAGTGCCTGCCACCTTGATCATGGAAATTGTACCCCCCCAGTGCACCCCGCCCCGAGGGGCCCGCAACGGGCCCCCAAAGCCATTCTCCGCCTGTCTTTTTGAGGCAGGATATCCGCCGCAAAAAGACAGGTGGAAGGGCTCATCGTAATCACTACGCAATGATGCCTTGATTACGGGTTCCGCAAGCCAGGCGGAAAAGGACCGCCTTGCGGGACCATGGCGAAAGGACTTTCCGTCCGCCGCGGAACCAATGTGATTCCCACCGCCATCCTAATTTGGCAGTGGGTGAATCACACTATAATGGCGGGAGGATCGCCAGTGGCGGTGGCGATTTACTTGCCATCATACCGAGCCCCTAGTTCCCCAGTTTTAAAGTCGGCAACTCTGGCCCTCCTGCCATGTGAATACACTCACACACACTATTTTGCCACATCCGGTATCACCCGTGTGCTCTTGCAATAGAGGTTACTACCCCATGAGGCAAAAGTGCATGATTAATTAAAATATGAAAAATGTCATATGAGCCAAAAGAGGATGCCCACCAGTCACAAAAGCAAGAATGAAAGGGGCACATTTTCCCACCACAGCCAACCTCCACTTCAAAAATAGGTTATACCCGCATTTCCTTGAGAGACAGATGCACATAGGGCACCAAAGTGTGCAGGATTAAAAAATAGTAGGCATCCAACAATTACATAAGCGTGCATGTTCACAAAACAATTGTGTTGAATACGCCCTTACATAGCCTGTAAGGCAGTGTAACTATAATTTGCCCAGACGTGGGCCCGTTGCTCGCTGAGCCATCGGATTCAAGCTAGCTTGGCTGATGAGGGGTGTTGCCCCAAAACCGGTCCCAAGATGCTTGCTTCTGGTCCAGGGAAGACCTGGCTTGGCAGTTTGGCTGGACTGTTCCCATGAGGCACAGGGTCAAGCCTAATTTGCATATAGTTGGGTCTGAACTGGTGTGGCAAAGTGAGCTAAAGAACGATGATGGATTCAACCCAGATCTGTGACTGGGGGTGTGTGTCTGAAAAGTTTCAGCGCTCCATCCATCATCTCCTTCTGTTTGCTTTGTTTACCCTAAGTTGGCAGGTATGCCCAGATGTGGGTCCCTTGCTCACTTTGACACTGGATTCAAGCTAGCCTGGTTGATGAGGGGTGTTATCCTGAAACCGGTCCTAGGATGCTTGTTCTCGGTCCAGGGAAGACCTGGCTTGGCAGTTTGGGCTGGACTGTTCCCATGAGGCTCAGGGTCAAGACTGATTTGCATATAGTTGGGTCTGAAGTCGTGTGGCAAAGTGAGCTAAAGAACGATGATGGATTCGACCCAGATCTGTGACTGGAGGTGAGTGTCTGAAGGTCTGTGACTGGGGGTGAGTCTCTGAAAAGTTTCAGCGCTCTGTCCATCATCTCCTTGTGGTTGCTTTGTAATTTTAAAGGCACAGTAAGAAATGTCCAAAACATTGTAATGCATTCCAAATAAAAGGTAAAGAAAAATGTAATTTAGAAAACTACATGAAAAGTATTGTGAAACTCTACATCTCCTATATCAGGGTTATTTCATTAAACTAGCACACACACACACACATTCACCTAACAACAATCACACTCCACAATATGCAGGTTGTTGCTAGACACTTCTTTCCAATATGCAAAATTCACATACTATCAACATATATAGTGCAGGAGAAGGAGTAGCAGGCTGTACATTGACAAAGGGCAATAACACAGGTCCTGAGACAGGTCCTGGTCAGGAAGATTGGGGGGTGCGAGCTTCAGATTTCCCGATAACCAGGCTGGCATATAACGACAGGCATTATACAGACAGGCAGTGTACGCAAGAGGGGCCTATGGGGCAGTGGAAAGGGAGAGGAATGCGAATTAGTAGTAGTAATAGGAAAGAAAACACATTTAGTAAAATACCCAATATTTTTGAGGACTTTCAAAACAGAGAGGGAGAGAGTGTGTGTTTTTCTCTGTGTATGTAAAAAATATTGGTGAAGTCCGACTGGCATCTCACAGTACCTGACAAAGCGCCTGTACCCAACTATTTATCAGAAAATGCATTTATTAGGGTGGTGTAACACCCCAAGCACTCCCCCTGAAGCTACGCCCCAGGAGACAGAGGCAGCCCAGGATGCATAGGACAAACCGGGATACATCTCAACAGAACATCCTCCCAAATACTTGCAATGTAGCACCTGAATATGGCCAAGATCAATGCCATGATGAATGTAGAGACCAACAAAGACATCATATTGATACCATTTGTTAGATTGATGCCAAGCAGTACTTTTTAATGCTCGAGGACCTTTCATGCACATGTTGCCCATGGCACCTTGACTGTCCCACCTACCTTCTCCCAAATCCTGACCCAGGCCATTGATGCAAGCAGAAGTATCTAGGTCATCACATCATGGACCCGGCGGCGTGAGGTAGGTTGAGCAGTTTGCTACACGGGCGACTAAAACCAAACTTTGGATGTCTGAACCCGATGTACAGTCCGCCGGGTACTGTTGTTGCATGTATACTTGACCCATTAGGCAGATGCAGCGCAACACAGGTATAACACATCGAGCACTTTTCCTTGTTGACAATATAGTTGTTTAAATCAAACACTAGATACTCAGGTTGATCACACAAACGTAGACAGTTTTTCCTTTAAAGATCATTTCGTAATTGAGGTCCTGAAGAATTGCTAGTCATTGTACACATGCGAGAAACATGTCGACCGTTTAGATCACACACTAACCGAGACTCGCAACAGGATACATAGCACTCCAGCGAGTACCGGCTAGTCTTTCCTTTTTAATTAAAGCAGGGGACCCCAGAATAAACTTGATCCTGGTACTCCTACCTTTATTTTAACTCACTTAGCACGTCTATGCTTTTCTGGCCCCACACCCACACTTCACCTGACGGCAGTTGGATAGAAGATCTCCGCCAAAGTGCCCCTCTTCGAGGTGTCGCCCATTGAGTATTGCACCGCCGACCCAACGAGGAGCAGCCCAGATGATGAGGCATGACACCTGAAAGGGTGTGTGAGGGCATTACATCCAACAAAATGGATGCACAACTGTAGGACCCACTGTAACCTTACAGCATCCTCATAAACTCCAGCGTGACATGTATATTCTTTAGTTTGAGGAACAGCCTAGCATTCTTTGTAATACATCACATCATGTTCCCAGGTCATCAATGACAGTGAATGCCTTGAAAACTACATACTCAGTGGTGTAACATTAGCCCCCACAACCCCCAATATGCAGGGGGGGCCCTTCGGCACTGTGCATGGGCGGCGGGCCCCTGGTCTGAGAGCTCCTAACTGGGTCATGTAGGAGGATAGGGTTGCCCTCCATGTACTTTGCAGGAGGGGCTCAAGTTATGTAACGTCACTGTACATACTTTGGCATTACTGGCTGCTCAGATGTGGTTGGGGCTAACCGCTGCATTCAGGCACCATCACTTTGCTTTCGGAGCAGAAAGCGCTCAAGACTTCTTCATCTGTTGATGAATGCCTCAACTTATCCATTCGGCTCCAGACTCTTGTCCTTTTTTACTGTTTTCCTATGAACACTATACTTCAATAAGCAATATCTCAAATCAAATCAAATAATAGAACAGGGGTTCACCATAGCACATGATGTAGAACCACCTGAACATATAGATGAGATTTGTTGCCCACCTCCACATATTATATTTCTGATCCAGATACACTGCTTTTATGCATGATGTGGCAAGCCTGAGGAAACACTACTATGAAGGCATATCACCCTTGCAGGTCTCTGCTGCTAGGCAGGCGAATTCCACCCATCCCAATAAATGAAATTACCATACGCACCTCATTCATTCATGCAAACATCTTGCAGTTATCAGGCCACATAATGACCAAAACAAGACTGATACAAAGTCAGAATCCAATGTCAATTAATGGACAGTAAAGTACTAGCTGATGGTACAAGTGAGATTGCACACTACCCACCTACATCCAACGGCACCCATTGGCAAAGCCAATAGGTGCCTATGAGAGTTATTCCCTTTGACAGTGTTTTGTAGCCATGCACTACAGCAGTACAAAAGCTATGCACTCTGGCTAAAGCTAATTTAAACAAGCATTTGCAATGCAATAGGTCTCGCATTAATTAAGTTTGAGCTATTGGCATTGCTAAATATTGCAACCTCAATTGCAACAAAAGTCTATAAATTGGAGGCCAAAAAAACGGTGTATTTTTTTTTAGCAATGGTGGCATGCAGCACTTTAGGTGAATATGTTTAAAAGTAAAGTGCGCCTTACTGCGATTGCCACAATAGTTAATTGTGGATGCGTTAACAATTGATGTGTGCTCTGATGGCAGGTGGTGTGCGTGCCTGTAGAAATTGTGCACTCATGGCTGGTGGTGTGTGTGCCTGGTGGAAGTGTGCACTGCCGGCTGGTGGTGTGTGTGCCTGATGGAAGTGTGCACTGACGGCTGGTGGTGTGTGTGCCTGGTGAAAGTGTGCATTGATGGCTGGTGGTGTGTGCCTGGTGAAAGCGTGCACTGACATCTGGTGGTGTGTGTGTGCCTGGTGAAAGCGTCTACTGATGGCTGGTGGTGTGTGTGTGCCTGGTGAAAGTGTGCACGGACGTCTGGTGGTGTGTGTGTGCCTGGTGAAAGTGTGCACTGACGTCTGGTGGTGTGTGCCTGGTGGAAGCGTGCACTGACGGCTGGTGGTGTTTGTGCCCTGTGAAAGCGTGCACTGACGGCTGGTGGTGTTTGTGCCCATTGAAAGCGTGCACTGACAACTGATGGTGTCTGTGCCTGGTGAAAGTGTGCACTGACGGTGTGGTTGTGTGTGTGGTTGTGTGTGCGTTGTGTGTGTGTGGCTGTGTATGTGGTTGTATATGTGGTTGTGTGTGTGATTGTGGTTGTGTGTGTGGTTGTTGTTGTGTGTGTGTGGTTTTGTGTGTGTGGTTGTGTGTGTGTGGTTGTATGTGCAGTTGTGTGTGTGGTTGTGATTGTGGTTGTGTGTGTGGTTGTGTGTGTGGTTGTGTGTGTGGTTGTGGTTGTGTGGTCGTAGTTGTGTTTGTGGTTGTGTGTCTGGTTGTGATTGTGTGTCTGGTTGTGGTTGTGTGTGTGGTTGTGTGTGTTGTGGTTGTGTGTGTGCTTGTGTGTGTGGCTGTGTGTGTGGTTGTGTGTGGTTGTGTGTGCGTGTGTGTGGTTGTGTGTGTGGTTGTGTGTGTGGTTGTGTGTGTGGTTGTGTGTGTGTAGTTGTGTGTATGTGTGGGTTTGGTTGTGTGTGCGGTTGTGTGTGTGTGTGGTTGTTGTTGTGCTTGTGTGTGTGGTTATGCGGTTGTGGTTGTGTGTGTGGTTGGAGGTCAACAAAAAGAGAGGTAGGGAGAATGTGGAAACACTCTTAGTCCCCGGTTATACTTGTTTCAACAAAGGAAGAGTGTCCAAAGGTCAATCAGAAATAACAGAAGGAGCAACTGTATAGAGTAGATACACAACCCCACTCAGGTGTGTATAAAAAGCCCTCACTCACCTACCTGGTAGGTGACATGCTTCATCATTGGGCCCCACTGGAGAGGCCGAGTGCCTCGCCAGTGTGCTTCAACGCCAGAACTACTGCGGAGCAGGTATTTTGTGAATAGACGTGAAAGTGAGTGATTTAAGGTGATAGTGATATTCAAAATGTCTACAGTGTATAAAAAAAGTTTAATGTTTGATCACTTGGACATATTAAAAGTTAAGGTGTGGGAAATTCGGCCAAATAAATTAATTGGTTATTTCCACTATTTTAGTAGTCAGTCAACATGTTTCTGCCTTGAAACGGTGTCAATTTACCAGGCATTCATCAGGACAAAGTGGACTAAACCCCGGAGGTGTGGACACGCTAAGGACCACCCTAACCAAGGGATGTGAAAGTAAAAACAGTGTAAAAAAGTGCAAGAGAGAGGAGGACCAGCCTCCTAAAGTATTCCCCGTTTGGGAGACTTAAAAATAAGTGTATAATGCACCTGTGGAAGAAGAAGGACAAAGACATACATTTAAGAGACAAAACAGACGATTAAAATCTTATTATGCTCATGAGTATGTCTACAGTGCTCCAGTTATTGTGAAAGGACGGTGGGTGGCGAAATAGCATTATTGTTAACACCACACTAGGTCCAGGAGAATGTACAACATCGCCAAGAAATGGGGTGGGCTATTGGTGGAAATGCAGTGAAAATCACATGCTAAATAGCCCCTATACAAATATCGGCGCGTGTGGTTAGGAGGATCAATGGACCAAAATGGTCAGTGACCCCGCCTAAAGACAACACAGACATCAGGAATAAAATATCTCACTTGTATGGTGAGAAGTAAGCACACCATGGATCACGGGAGGGGGGGTGGTGGCGTAATTGGCACACCCTTGACGGAGAGAAAACACATTCAGACACAGTTATTATGCTGTACTTAGCTTTTGAGGGCGGTCTGCGTAGCGTGGTGGAAGCGGGTGGTAAACTTACGCCCTCGATGCCAAGCACCCACTCGAAACCTGCCTCTACCCTCGCAAACCGGATCCCGTAGATGGAAGCGATCTCAGTAACCGCTGGTTAAGAGAGCGGCTGATTTCGCACCTTCCTTCTGGGTTGGGCGTGGTCAGTGGGTCGGCGTAGTAGTGGTCACAGGCGACAGCCAATTAGAGTCCAGGCGGCAGGTCTGCAATGCCCAGGACTCGATCGGCCGAGGTCAGGCGGACTAAAGGGGCCAATAGTATTGTGCAAACAGCGGGGAGTGTGGAGAAAGGAAAACTAGACCGTGAAAAGGCGAGCTGCAAGCAGCGCGAATGTGCACATGTCTACATCGTCTCAAAAAATGTTTGAAAAAACTTTATTACCAAGCTGCAGGTCGCCGCATAACACAGAAACTAAACCCTGGGCCACCAGATTATGGGCTCAACAGGAATAGCTGGTTCTATAGATCTCTGAGATGGAGACACTTAACAGATGTTTGCAGACGATATGGGCATGTAGAATAAGTCCTTCATACTGCATATTAAAGGAGACTACCATAGGTCAATGTCTCGTGTGTCTTACAAAGTGTCTGAAACAACATGACTGCCACATAACTGCGTAACACGGTTACTATGCGCAGGGCCACAGGTTGCACGCTCTATGCACATAAGTAACTTAGGGGCAGATGTATCAAGATACCATTTTGCGATTCTCAAATAGCGATTTTTAAGGAATCGCTATTTGAGAAGTGCAAAATGGTATGTATGTAGAAATTCGCTATTTTTTAGCGATTTCTTAAAATTCCTTAATTGCGATTAGCAAATTGCTAATCGCAATTAAGGAATAATTTCCCATTCATTTCTATGGGCCAGGAGGCCTATAGGAATGAATGTGAAATTATTCTCAATTTGCGATTAGCAATTTGCTAATCGCAAATTGAGAATATTTTCAATGGTGCAAGGGTGTCTTAAGGACACCCTGCTGCACCCCTGAATTTGACATGTGTGCGCATATGGCGCACATACATGCCCTAAGGGCATGTATGAGCGTCATATGGCACCTTTAGAATTTAAAGAAAGTGCATTTTGAAAAGAATTCGCCAATTACCACCAACTACAAGTTGGTGGTAATTTGCGAATTCTTAGTCAAAAAACGCAACACTGAAATGCTTAATACATTTCAAATAAGAAATCGCAATTTGCCATTTCTTAAAAGCCTCGCAATATTAAGGAATCGCTACATTTGCGATTCCTTAATATTGCGAGGCTTTTTGCATGATACATTCCAAATCCCGTTTTTTTGTCGCAAACGCTGCTATTTTGCGAATCGCAGCGTTTGCGACAAAAAAAACGGATGATACATCTGCCCCTAGATCTGATATTTGTCATAAGGAGTCTCCTACAAGGTGGTTAAAAATAAGATAGGCATACAGATTTGCTTCTTCTTACTGCTTATTCGTACAGATTTGGTTCTTCATACTGCTTATTTAAGGGGACTAGCCGAGGTAGCTGACTCCAAAAACACAGATGAACGTTGGGTCAGGAGATGGTAACATTATGTTTGAAGAGAGGCTACATGTAGTTAAGGCGTTATGCATCAATATCAGTAATCAGTTACTCGTTGTCTGCAAAGGAGAGACTACATAATGGGAATGTTAATACTGGGCATACAAGCAATTTAGGGTTCACTGTTTCAGAACTGAGCCCCAGGGGATATCATCATTTAAACCGCCAACATGAGTCCCCAAACGGAATACCCATCTTTGTTCTTTTTCAAAAAGTATCTGGAAGATATTGCTGCCCCCATTAACCTGTTCAACTATGGTTCACCGTAAATCATTGGTGGTATTCTTTGACTGTATAAAGTGACTGCTCATTTTGGTGGTCATTTTCCGACATCTGATGTTACTCCTATGCTCACATATTCTCTGCTTAATCTTCCGGGTGGTCATTCCGATATAGCGCAATCCACAGGGGCAAGTTATCAGATATATGACATTTGTCGAGTTACAATTGGTATGGACTCTTTGTGTCCAAATTTTTCCTTGCTCGAGGGATAGCTGTTTGGATGCAGTTGTCAAGTGGCAAACACTACAGGCAGAGCATGGAAAATAACCTACAATCTTTGGCATGCCCCAAGTGTTGGTGACCGAGCGTGGTCCTTGTGGTCTGGTTTCTTTTGGACGTGTGTGGACTAGGGAGTCCTTCAAACTTCGTCCTTTCTTAAAGGAGAAGAGTGGTTTCTCCCATGTTTTGTTGATACTGGAGATGATTCTCCAGTTTTTATTTATTGATTTTTTCATTAGATTCCGGAGACTGCTATAGGTGGTGACACAAGTTAGAGGGACCTCTTGGGATTGACTGGGCTTGTCTTCCAAAAGAACTTCACAAGGTTGATTTCGTGCCCGTTTGTATCCTTTGTCCAGAGTTGTTGTGGGATATCCTCTTGCTTGTAGCTTTTTAGTGAGGCCAGCTGATTGTTCCTTAAAGTCCTTTACGTCTCTGCAGTTTCTTCTAATTCTTAGGTACTGACCATACGGTAAATTCTCTTTAAGGGGACGTGGATGAAAGCTGGTAAATTCTAATAAGTTGTTTTTCGCGGTTGGTTTATAATGGGTTCTTGTGGTTAGACGTGTGCCTACGATGGAGATGGTCACATCGAGGAATACAACCTCAGTCTTGCTCACGGTGTGGGTGAATTTCAAATTCAGATCCAAAGTATTGATCCATTTGAAAAAGTCTTCTAGGAGATGATCGTTACCCTTCCAAATCAAGAGAACATCATCGATGTATCTCCTCCATAGATGGATAGAGGAGGAGAAGGGCCCGCTTGATGGTAGGATGTACTTGGCCTCGAAATCAGAGACGTACAACCCCGCCACACTAGGGGCGAAGGTGCTGCCCATGGAAGTCCCAGTGCTTTGTAAGAAGTGTTGTCCTTTATAAGAGAAGACATTTTCTTTAAGGGCAATAGTCGCACACTCGAGGATGACGGACTTGGGTGTCTGGTGGTCCCACGTGATGGAATCCAGGGCAGACCCCAGGACTTTGATGGTATCGTCCTGAGGGATGCTGGTGTACAGACTCTTGATATCTAGAGTGACCAAGGTCACTGTGTCCTCCTCAAAGGTCACTTCCTGTAAGAGATGTAAGAGACTCTTGGTGTCTTTCAGATAGGAGGGGGTGTTCTGGACCATAGGTTTAAGGAAATAGTCACAGAAACGTGACAGCGGTTCGAGCAGAGAACCGATGCCCAAGACGATTGGACGTCCTGGTGGTGGCAGCTTGTTTTTATGTGTTTTAGGCAGTGTGTAGAAATATGGGATGATGTGGTCACTGGTACTGAGGAAATCTGCCTCATTTTTGGATAGATGTCCATTTGCTTCCGCTCTTGTGACTAAATTGATAATCCTAGTGTGTAGTTCGGCCGAGGGATCTTTGGTTAGGGGGGTGTAGTTTTTTCTCTCGTTGAGTAGGTCTTGGCAGACTTTCTCATAGTCTGCGGTATTTTGTATCACTATACCCCCACCCTTATCTGCAGGTTTGATTAAGATCTCTGAGTTGTTCTGCAGATCTCGGAGGTCTTGAAACTCAGCAGTGCTTAAATTGCCAAATACGGTGGGTTCCTGGTATGTCTCCAGGTCTTGGAAGACAGCCTGTTCGAACGCTGTAATGGCTGCTGGAACAGTGTGGGGTGGTGGCGTGAATGTGGATTTTAGCCTTAGGCCAGTATATTCTCTGCGAGTTTCCTCATTGGGATCGTCCTTTCCTTCAAAGAATGATTTCAATTTGAGTTTGCGAAAGAAACCTGCTAATTCGCAGTGTAATCTAAATTTGTCTGGACGTGCTGTAGGTACAAATCCAAGACCTTTTTCCAGCACCTTGGTTTCCATGGGGGTCAGAGTTTTGTCTGACAAGTTAGTTACGAGGCTCCCTGTGCACTCGTCCCTGGTAGGGATGTTTTGCTGCGTGTGTGGTTGCCCACAGGGTCCTCTACTTCCCAGGAGACGTGGTTGGTTCCTCTCCTCTTCCCTCTTCCTCTCCGGCCCCTTTCTAAAAAAGGCGGTTGATATTGGTTTTGGAAGTGGGGTGGTTGCAAAAAGGCTGGGTTCCAACTCATGAGTGGGAAATGTGGTTGTTGGAAAGGGTAAGGATGGGGGGGTCCTCCCGTTGGGGGTGGGTGAGGCCATCTTTGTTGTTGGTTGTGGTAGATCAGGTTACCACCTGATACCCGGTACCGCGGCGGAAAAGCTCTAATATTGGTGCGGTGTCTATCAGACACCGCCAGCCATATTAGGATGCATGGGGAAACATGCTTTTTCACGGCGGGTTTTCCGCCGTGGAAAAGCATGTGGTCTTTGGAGTTTGGGGGCCCGTTGTGGGCCCCCAGGGTGTCGGGGGTGGGGGGTGCACATGGGGGGTACCTATGATACCCCCCAGCATTTACATGCACAAAGTGGCAGGCACCGCGCGGTGCCTGCCGCTTTGTGCATGTAAATGTTAAACATGCATTTTTAACCTTGCGGCGGGTGCTGCTTCAAGCAGCACCTGCCGCACGGTTAAAGATACAGGAGGTGACCGCCAGGGTGGCAGTCACATCGTAATTGCACTGGAGGGACTGCCGCTGCCCCTGCGGACGGTCCCTCCACCTCGGTGGTGGCGGACGGACGCAGGTCCGTCCGCCATCCTAATAGGCCCCAGAGTTGTGCAAGCCCCCTCTCTGCCTTTTCAGGTGAACATTCCAAGTGACTCCACTTACTGTGATGAGCGCCTGAAATGGCCGATTAGGCAGGGACCTCTGACGGACATTGCAATGGCCTGTCAAGCACAGCGGAGGAAGAGTTTCGCATGAGGCCACAGATTTATTTTATATCTCGCAATACCTGGCGGCAGCACAGCAAAGAATTTCAAAAACATATTTTTTGTTTGTTTTGTGAAGCCGGGCGGAAGGAATGAGAACACAGTCATCATTAAGTGCCAGCGAAAGCCCCAAGTATTTGTAGGTAATAAATGAGAAAATTAAAAATATTACAGAGAGCTTCCAGAAATATCAAAAACGCATCTTATTATTTAATGGTAAACAGATCGACCACGAAGAAAATTGATATGTTGTACCTTATGTTGACCTGTCTCCTAAGATTTTATTTTATTTTATTTTCCTCTTTGGAAAAGGCACTTTATTTCCATTTTTGCTGTCACTATGTAAGTTTAATATTTACAAGACCTGTTTATGTCGCTGACATCACTATAGCAGACTTGTATATTTTTGCAGTGTTATTCGCTCACCGCAATAAACTGATTAATACTGCCCGGAGATGGCAGAGGTCTAAAATGGTGCTGTCACCTGCAAAATCAGGCCCACAAAAATATCACAACAGTTTAAACACTTAAAGATTTAAAACGAACAAGAAAACATAAACGGGCACAGTGTGTTAGAAGAGAGGTCGGGACAGTGGAATCTGGCAGTGTGACAGAACCACAAAAATGTAGGGGTGGGAGGCGAAGGAGAAACAAAGTGAATGAGCAGAAGAAGTGCAGAATCGCCGAGAAAATAGAAAGTGACCAGAAAGAAAGGAAAGAGTTCAAAGAGGCTGGGGAGAAAGAGATAGAGTGATAGAAAGACAAGCCAGACAGGTTGGAGACATGAATCCAGAGGTGCGAAGAGAAAACAGAGCACAATAAAGGAAAGGGAATTCTTGGGCAAGAGGGATGAGGGAAGAAAGGAGAGATTAAAAGTTGTCAGAGAAGAAAGAGGCCAGAAATACAGAGGTGGATGAAAATTGAGCAAGAGTGACAGAACCACAGAAATGTAGGGGTTGGAGGCGAAGGAGAAAAAGAAAGTGAATGAGCAGAAGAAGCGCAGAATCGCCGAGAAAATAGAAAGTGGCAGAGGACAGACCCAGCTGGACTGGATAAGAAGGGACAGAAAAGAAATCGGCATTAGATGGAGGAAGAAAAGAAGGAAGAGGAAGGAGATGGGAACAAAGATGGATGACAGGGTGTCGGGTAGAAAGAAGAAAGCAGATGGGGAAAATGGATGGAGAAGGAAGCAAGGAATGAATAAAATGAAGGATGTTAAGGGTGGCTGCTCATCAGAGCGACGGAAGAGCGAGATATTATTAGAAATACACTGACAGGCGAGTACATGAGAACGGTACCAGAATGCACGTGAGTGGTGCGCGCACAAATGGTGATCACTTTTGCGACCGCTTTGATGTTCTCAGTGGCCGCGCGGCTCACTGAGAACATCAAAGCGACTGCTAAAGTGATCAGCAGGCGGACAAATGGTGCGCGCGCCCGGAGCACATGCACTGTACCCAATCCGCCTGCAGCCTTTGGGAGCACTTTTAAAGGCCCCTTACTTAATATCTCGCCAAAGCATCGCTTACAAGATAGCTTAGGCGAGACCTAAAAAGCACTATGAGAAGGTGGGGCTAATGTTTTTTTTTCAGTGCATTAGCGCTGGATGCATCATAGTCCTTTTTTATTAATATTTTTAGTCATGCTGAACAGCAGGCAAGCTGCTATACAGAATGGCTACAAATCGTAGCCAAAGTCGGCAAAGCACAAGCTGTACAGCTGAAAAAAAGTAAATGGCAGGGGCAATAGTCTCAAACGAGAGACCTACTAGCTTTGCCAATGCTTGTTAGGTCTCGACCAACACCCCTGTGATACTGAACAAATCAGTTAATCTTCACATGCCTGACAATGAGGAAAAAAACGTTCGTCAAAAAATCTTATCAAATAGCGTAAGTAATTGTGCCCATGTCTCAGTGAAAGTACATTTGGAAGCAGATCACATAATTTGTCACTGCACAACAAAAACAAGTACCATCTGTTGTCACAGCAAACATCATTTCAAAGGAGAAAGGTGCTTATTGAAGTGCAACATAGCTACAAATGGCAGGAGACACAACAAGGGGGCAGGGAAGAAGAACAAATAAAAGTAGTCCCTTAGTCACAGCGCTATCAGCGAAAGGATACTAATCAGTATTTGGTCCATTTTGTAGCCAAGAGAAGCCAGTATGCACTGGCCAATTTGAAGGCAGCAAATAATAGTGGCAATGAAGCCAATGTTAAGCAAAGGCGGGTTGCAAGCTCCTTGTTGTATACAGTATCTCTCGCAAGCGAGCGACTGCAGCACCTGCGCTGCCGCAGGCGAGACCTAAAAACTCTCAGCACTGCCTGAGTGATGACAGGATAGAATTCATAAAGAAATCATGAGGTGCTCTGCATATTTAGTCAGGCGCTTACACCACGCAGCTCGTGCATGGTAATTTGCATGTGATGCATTCAAAACTGTCAATTCCGCAGTATGTAGGTGGTGCTCTAACTTCCCAGAACGGTTCACTGATAGAATAATGATGTTAAAAATATTGATGTTCAAAATATCGAAGAAAAAAAATATAGACTTCAAAAATATCGACTCCCATACCTACAACGGTAAGTACAAAAATATCAAAGAAAAAATATCGATGTAAAAAATATAGATGTAAAAATATCTATGTATATATATATATATATATATATATATATATATATATATATATAATAAAATAATATATATTAAATATATTAAATATTATTAATGTAAAACAATAAATTACATTTAATATACATTTTTACAAAATATTACAAATACACTTAATTAAAGAAATAAACACACAAACATATTAATTTATGCATATATGTTTAAGATAATTAATAAACTATTATCTTTAATTTATTTTAAAACGTTAAAATTATATAAAAATAATATATATGTAAATAATTTAAAATATAAAAAAGATTTCAAGCCCTGATGATGTCCGCATAGCACGAAACACGTCGGCTGGATTGGCTTGATTGTGTACTTTTTTGTCGAGAAATTGGATTGAACAATAAATTCAGAATTGACTTTCCAACTAACAAGACTCCTGAGGGATTTTCTTTGTGTGGTATATAAAGAATGGACGATATATGAGCATACTGCCTGGAACAATTATTATCATTGAAGGATTGATGAATTACATGCTCCTTTTGTGTAGATTGTAGTAAAATAATTAAATTTACTATTCCAACTCCAGCGAGTGCAACAGTAGGGAAAGTGTTGGGTGGCGCAGGGGTAAGAATTACTATTCCCAATCCAAACAGTGCATCAGTAGAGAAAGTGTTGGATAGCTGAGAGGTAAAAATTAGTATTCCCACTCCAGTGAGAGCAACAGTAGGGAAAGTATTGGATAGTGGAGAAAAACAAATTATTCCCACTCCAGTGAGAGCAACAGTAGGGAAAGTGTTGGATAGCGGAGGGGTAAAAATGACTATTCCCACTCCACTGAGTGCAACATTAGGATAAGTGTAGAATAGCAGAGAGGTAAAAATTACTATTCTACCTACTATTCTATACTATGGAACATGTTGGATAGCGGAGGGGTAAAAATGAGTATTCTCACTCCACTGAATGCAACAGTAGGATAAGTGCTAGATAGCGGATGGGTAAAACAATGTATTCCCACTCCAGTGAGTGCAACAGTAGGGAAAGTGTTGGATAGCGGAGGGGTAAAAATTAATATTCCCACTCTAGAGAGTGCTACAGTAGGGAAAGTCTTGGATAGCGGAGAGGTAAAAATTACTATTCCAACTCCTTTGAGCTCAACAGTAGGGACAGTGCAGGATGGCGGAGAGATAAAAATGACTATTCCCACTCCGGTATGTGCAACAGTAGGGAAAGTGCTGGATAGCGGAGGGGTAAAAATTACTATTCCAACTACAGTGAATACAACAGTAGAGAAAGGGCTGGATAGCGGAGGGGTAACAAATACTATTCCCACTCCAGTGAGAGCAACAGTAGGGAAAGTATTGGAGAGCGGCGGGAAAAAAATTACTTTTCCCACTCCAGTGAGTGCAACAGTAGGGAAAGTGCTCGATGGCAGAGGGGTAAAAATTACTATTCCCACTCTAGTGAGAACAACAATAGGGAAAGTGTTGGATAGCGGAGGAGGGGTAAATTATTATTCCCATTCCAAAGAGTGCAACAGTAGGGAAAATGTTGGATAGCGGAGGGGTAAAAATTAGTATTCCCACTCCTCTGAATGCAACAGAAGGATGAATGTTGGATAGCGGAGGGGTAAAGAAATGTATTCCTACTCCAGTAAGTTCAACAGTAGGATAAGTGTTGGATAGCGGAGGGGTAAAAATTACTATTCCAACTCCAGAGTGTGCTACAGTAGGGAAAGGGTTGGATAGCGGAGAGGTAAAAATTACTATTCCAACTCCAGTGAGTTCAACAGTAGGGAAAGTGCTGGATAGCAGGGGGTAAAAATTACTATTCCAACTCCAGTGAGTGCAACAGTAGGGAAAGTCCTGGATAGTGGAGGGGTAAAAATTAGTATTCTCACTCCAGTAAATGCATCAGTAGGGAAAGTGTTGAATACAAAGAAAAAAAAATACTATTCACACTCAAACACATGAAAAATATCTATATATTAAAAATTAAAAATAATAACAACAATTAATAAACATTATTTTAAACATAAAAATAAACATATAAAAATAACACCTATTATAATATTAAGTACATATAACAAAAACCTACAAAGATGATATAAAATGAAATAATAAAAAAACATTTAAAATAAAATAATTATTTTAAACTAGAAAATATTTACAAACAAATAAATTAATTAAAACATAAATGTATTTATTTTATTTCCTACCCTATAACACCACACCAATAACAAAACACTTCAACATTTTTAATTAAATGTATCTACAAAATAGTCAGTATTAATAATCTATTAAAAATATTATTAATAAAAAAACGAATAAACATTGACTACACGCACATTAACACTATAATATCAACAACACACACTTAAATTAAACTATAAAACAATAAAACCCAATTAAAACATATTTTAAAATGAAAAACTATTACTCTGAACAACTAATAATTAAATAGTTAAAATGTATTTAATACCCACACTTTAGCCCTTTAAAAGTAAAAACAGCACATAAAAAATAAACAGTTACCCAAAATAAATATCAAATAATTAACAGTAATTAACAACTATATATTAACTAATTAAACACAACATACTTCCCATCCTTTACTCCTATAAACACCACCACACCTAAAATTAATTAAACAATTACCATAATAATTACCAATTAAATAATTAACAACTATACATTCATCAATTAAAGATATATATTACTTCCCACCCTTTACGCCTATAAAAACCACATCCCACACCTAAAATTAATTACACAATTAACAAAATGAATTATTAATTAATTAATTAAAATTAATAAACAGCCAATTATTACTTCGTAAATTAAAAATACATTACTTCCCACGCTTTACACCTATAAACACCACAACACACACTTAAAATATATTACAACATGACCAAAACTAATAACCAATCAATTAATTAAAATGAATTAACAACCAATTATTGATTCATTAATTAAAAATAAATGACTTCCCTCCCTTTACACCTATAAACGCCACAACACACACCTAAAATTAATTTACACAATTACCATAATTAATTACCCATTAATAACTTAAAATTATTTAACAACCAGTTATTATTTAATTAATTAAAAATTACTTTACACATTTAACACTATAACATCTCAATTAAACAAATATTAATAAATAAAACGTAGTCAACGGATGTAATATAATTAAATTACTTCCCACCCTATTCCCCTATAAAACCCCTGACCCGCTACAGAACTGAAAAAGCAAAATTCAAATAAAAAAAATTATAAATGTAATATGATTAAATTACTTCCAACCTTATTCCCCTATATACCCACACCCGCTACAGAACTAAAAACCCAAAATTCAAATAAAAAAAAGAATACATCCAATATAATTAAATTACTTTCCACCCTATCACCCTATAAACCCACAACCCACTAAGGAACTAAAAGCGCAAAATTAAAATATTTTTTTTTCATAACTACTAAAAATGTATCACATATTAAAACATACAAACAATTCTTATACAAAAAAACATACATCACATGCATATAACATATATACTAAAATACATAACAATAATAAAAAACAATATTTTTAACAACTATATTTTTGCAAACGATATTAAACACTTTGATATTTTTAAAATGGATATTACTTACCTTAAGTTGACATTCTTGACCACGATATTCTTGCTGTCGGTATTTCTGACCCATGATATTAATGACCCGATATTTGTGCAACTCGATATTTTGTACTCGATATTCTATCTCTTCACCCCCAGAACCATTGCCCTTGCAGCTCAAAAGGTTGAAACACAAAGAACATGGTTGTACAGTAGTGCACAGGAAGTTCTACTGATACACATATGTGGCAGTCTGCGGATGGTTTCGTTCACCTGGGTGATTGTAAATCCACTATTCACTGAAATATAGCAACATACAGTCAGTCTAACCCTCACCCAGATATTACCCATTGTTGGATGAGAGAACCCAAGGATAAAGCATGTCACAATACACGGTTAGGGGTCCATCGTCTGAATGACACTGGACACAGAGCCATTGTGAGGCTGAACTAAAGAGATGAGCTAGATTTGCGTAAATAAGGGTCTTCAACAATCTAGTTAAAGCAAACCACCCACAAGCTGTCACATATTTGAATGTATAGAATTTCTATAGGGGTGACGAGGCATAGCCTGACATAATTCCTCTCTCCTCCCTTTGCATGGATGTGGAGAATGACTGCCCTCATTCATCTTTATCCTACTGTACTTTACTACCCGCTCACACAGCTATTTCAAGAACAATCTCAAAACAATTCTACCACATCTTACCCAGATGAACCAATAACAAGAACACCTCTAAACAAACTACTACCACCCTAACTCCACATACCCATTATTAGATCACACTAACACAAACATTTACCCCAAATAATCTCATGGGGTTATAATCATTATGAGGGCTTTCTAATTCTTAAAAATTATACCTCATGACATGAGATACCGGCCACATGGTGTGGTAACATGATGTAGTTTGTGATGTTATGAGCTCATACTCATGTTGTGAAAGTATTGTATGGTTCATGACGGTTTGAAATGCTAGCTGACAGGTACATTGAATGAATATTGTTAATCCTTACTACTTTGGCTTACAATCAGCATTTGTTTTTATTCAGCAATAATGTGCATAGGTTTGTATTCAGCCTGGAAAAGTGTAAAAATCACATACTGTTTTCGCAATACTTGATCTACACATTATGATCAGCTTCCGAAGTATGACGTGTAAAGACATACAATACTATCTCGTTATTCCGCGCACATCTCGTCATCAAGTCAACAGATATTTCAGGCAGTATTACCATGTAACACTGTGCGAAATCCAGTTTATACTGTTCCATTGGAGGCCATTCAATCCCAGAGAACACTGTGCTGGACAGGAAAGTGCCCTGCCCACGCCTCAACGAGAAGTATTGGATAAGATAAGTAGCTAAGGGACATTTTAGTGATCAGCAGAAAATATAGGGTAGCCCCCCCCACACACATACACAACCTGCCCCTTATTAAAATGGTAGTGATTCAGTTCCTGTACATATTTGTGTTAATCACCTGTGCTATTGATTTACTTTTTATAATTGTGATTGCAAGTCATACATCACACTCGAAAGGATAGTAAATATTTTTAAGTATGTCCCTGTGGTTGTCATTTACTTCTCAGGATATAAGTAGAACCCCACATTCATAAATTATCCATCAAGAGCATCGATGTTGGTCTGGAGCATTCTTAATACTGACCAAGTCCCTGTGATTTCACCCACCTGTGCGACCCCTGCCCATTCTCTTCACATTTCTACGGACTGTTAAGCTGTCCACCCAGGTTCGATGGCAATGGGAAATCTAAAAGGGCCATGGGCAAAATCCTTTCGGGTCGCTCAACCAAGGGAGTAGCCAGAAAAATAAATTACCCCCACTTCGAACCATATATGGCACTGAACGAGCAAGTACAGTGAGCGATTCCGACAGTTTCCATGAGAACTCATAGGAATTGTTTCCCTAAGGATAAAAATGGTGCAAAATGATGCACTCAAAGCTCAATTTGAAAATAATTTGGCATAAGAAGACCAGCTGCATGTTTACTAGCCTATCCTTCTTGCTTTCTTTTTTTCTCATTCATTCCTTTCTTCTTCCAATCTTCTTTCTTCACGTTTAGTCTTCATGCATTTTCCGTCCTTCATTTATGCTATTTATTGTTTTTTATTTTTCTTCCTTTTCTTATATGAATCTTTCTCTGTTTTCCATTTTCCATTCATTCCTTTTTTATTTCCTTCTGGCCATTTTTGTTTCATGTTGTCTCTCATTCATGCTCTTTCTGTTCTTCTTATATTCTTATTTTATCTTCTATGCACCTTTATTCCTTCTTCCTAAATTACCATCACCCTGTCCTTTGATCCCCAATGTTTTTCATTGTGCCTTATATTTAGGCTGTCTGGAAATCGGTTTAAACCAATTGTCCCCGACAGTACCCTACCGCCTAAAAATCAGCTGACCTGGTTTCAACCGAGTGTCACTGATTTTCCACATTCCTTTACTGCTTGGCCACCTGAGGGAGCCAAAGCAGTACAAAGCTGAAACATACTGAAAAGGTTGCTCTGGGAAGTTTAGAACAACAGAAACCTCTCAGCTGCCCGCACTGGCTCTTTTTGAGGGATTTCCATAGTTTGTTTCCCTGTGCTGCTCGATAAATTGTGCGGATTTGGCTAGTGTGCACTGGTGGTCTGCTTTAGTGCAGGAGCTCAGACTGGTGCCCCAAGAGCTGTTAGCATGCTGACTTCTGGAGGGGCACCTTTGTATCTGTGGAGAAGTGCTACTTAGTCTTCACCCTGAGCATAATGCCCACAGGGATCAAAGGGCTTTAGCCCCCAAACCCCCCCCCAACCTTCCTTGTGTACGTCAGCCCGGGCTGAGACAGCTTCCCGGGCGCGCACATAGACAGGTTTAGAGCCGCACCAGAGTACTTCACAGGTCTTTAAATGACCATTTAAGTGTTAACAAGGCTTTGTTGTTTCTTCGCCCCTTCATCTCCACTCTGCCACTCTGCCTATTGCTAGAAGAATTAGCCCCCAAAATTTGGCTCTAGTTGCTCCTGAGAATTCCTCCACAATTGATATCCCTGCAGCTGCTTACGTTTGCATTTTCCATTAATATTCTTAATGCCAACATAATCAGTTTTCTTATGTTCATGGCAGATAGGAACTAGCCCTCGTTCTGACTTAAAAGTTCAAAGTTTTAATTTAAACTGTGCAGTGCGTGCTGCACCGGAGTCACACTAGTGACAGCCTGGGGACTGACTCTACAATAGACCGCATTAGTAATTGAATGTGACCCATGAGGCCAGGGTGCATTTCCTGAAAGTCCATGGAGGAGGGGAGGGGATTCACCACTGCGGAGGGAGGGTAATATTGAAATGTGCTTGAAAACAGGTGGGAAAAACTTGCCACACCACAGCTCAGTAACTGCTTTCCAGTTACAACTCAATCGAGGGGATAGTGAAAATCTTTCACCACAGCAAGGTCACCTGGGACGTTGTGTTCTAGTCGGCTGGACACTTACTTAAGCGCTTATAAACGTGAAATTCAACCAGCACATTATTTCACCTGATGCAAAAATAATCTAGAACGTGGTCTCCTTTAAAGGTTGGTACTAAGGGGCTCATTAGGATTGCGGATTTCCCGCATCCTCCGGGCCGGCGGAAGCCACCGCCGGCCCGGAGGATGCGGGAAAACCGCTGCGGACTGAAAAAGACCCCCTGCCAGATTAGGATGGCTGGGGGATCGTTTTTCAGTCTGCAGCTTTTCCGCCGCGGTCGCCTTCCGACCGCGGCGGAAAAGCAATAACATGGCTGGTGGTGTCTATCAGACATCGCCAGCCATATTATGATCGCGTAGAAAGTATGCTTTTCCACGGCGGCTTTTCCGCCGTGGAAAAGCATACGGAGATTGCCTTCGGGGGCCCGTTGCGGGCCCCCTGTGTGAAGGGGGGGTGGGGGGTGCACATGGGGGGTACCTATGGTACCCCCCTGCATTTGCGTGAACAAAGCGGCAGGCACCGCGCGGTGCCTGCAGCTTTGTGCACGCAAATGCTGTGCATGCATTTTTAACATTGCGGCGGGTGCAGCTTGAAGCTCCACCCGCCGCAATTTAAAAAAATAGAGGATGTGACCGCCACCCTGGCGGTCACATCCTAATCTGTATGGAGGGACCGCCGCTTCCCCTGCGGACGGTCCCTCCTACTCTATGGTGGCGGACGGACTCAAGTCCGTCCGCCATCATAATCGGCCCCTTAGTATGGAGATTGTGCCTCATCTGATTTTCAAATCCTGGCCCACTCCTCCTCAGGGCTAATCCCCACCATAACCATAGCCCTTGCGTCTCTTTTAATTTTTGTCAGTTTTCATGTGATGTTTAACCTGACTGTCCCGAGGAGTATATTGGATTCATGTAAGACACCTCTTCCTTTGTTTTTAGTATCTCAGCTTATTTCTGTCAACCAGATTTTATGATTAACTTCCCAGTATTCACTCAGTGTTGAAATCTGTGGCTCAGAATTTTAAGAGGAAGATGCATATTTCAGTATTGCATTTATTACATTTCCCAGAGATTGTGTCTGCTGAAAAGTGTGCAGGTGCAACAGAAATTAAAGAATAATTACTGGATGCATTGAAACTATCTCAGAGGCAGAACTTAATAGACAAGTTCCAATGCTGGCAGTGTCTAGGAAACTAGGTACCCCTGGCAACTCAGCAGCTCTTTAGTATTCTGAATAGCCACCACCAGAAATGCTGCCCAACTTGAGTCACCCAATCAATAGGAGGCACTCACCAATATAAAATAAATGAAAGCAGTGAACATGCGTGCTTTTAGGCAGATGTGTTCAAGTTTGAGATACTACATATTTTAATTAGCATTTTTCGATACATTCACATGTGCACCAAATAACGCAAAAAGTAGTTGCGTGTTTTTTCTACTGCAAAACATCTATATGAATGTGTTATAAAATTAAATCACACAACCACACTGAGAAAGCATACTACGTGTAATGCATATACACAAAAGACCAAAGTCTTCGATAAAAGTTCTGTTAGAAGAAATGCAATTATTTGTTCAAGCCATTTGGTTCAACTGTAAATTGTATTTATATAGCTCTGACTATCCCTAGCAAGGCATTGAAGGGCTCTGCAGCAGCAAATGGCATGCTACTTCGGAAAATTAAAGTTCACTCAGCACAAATAACAAAGATTTACTGTGTCTCTAAATACCATTAGATTTAGAGACTGATTGGGGGACAATCAAAATCAAATCCATTGTTATCTATTTAACAGAAATGTGATGGAAACAATGCAGATAACCCTAATCAGTATATACATTTGTAATCCTGATTCCTCATAAATCTATGACCATAATATTTTAGGATATTTATTGAGGGGGTGAGTACTCATCTCAAGTAATACCGATAAGCATTGCCAGGGTGACCCCTTAAAGTCACTAAATTGACCTGAGGTCAAACCCCTGGTAGCTATACTACACAGCAGATGGGTTTCATTTAGATGAAATGTGTAAAGTATTTGTGCAGTACTAAAACAGCAATAAAGTCAAAACGCTACACACAAAAAAAATTGAAAAACAGAGTACAATTTAATAATTAAAATGACAAATGACACCACAACAACAAAAATCCAATTAGGGAAACTGGAGTTATGTTAAGTGTGAAAATAGCACTAAAAAGCTTTAAGTGCCAACCATGATCATCTGGTTTCATTTGACTGGTACCTTGGCACAAGCTATGGCAGACCACAATGGAGTTAAAATGGAAGTAAAAAATCCTCAAATGTCAAGGCAAAAGGCTGTGGCCGAAGAAGACCTTAGTTGTTGGATAGCTGCTGGGCGAGGTCTGGGTGAAGTCATTGGCATTTGGTGGAAAATCTCTAACTGAGATATATTTGAATTTCACACCCAAAGAAGGTCTCTTGCCAGTTGGATACTTTTTGCACCTTCGCTAGTGATGATTTCCACCTCCGGACATAGTCACTTTTTTGGACCTCGTTTTCTTCCAGTGGGGCAAGGCTGTAGTATAAGATTCCTCCACAAGGTGAGATACCTTCTTCACCGGGTCCAGCTGAATTGGATTTGATGCTGCAGAAAAGCTCAGAGCAGGAGCAACCTAATTTTTGGGTCTGTGTCGATGCAATTTCGTCAGATGCGCTTGGCAGGAGGTCTGGAAGATCTGACTGTGATTTGGGCCTTCTCAGCCTGTGGTGGACACTCCTGTTTTAGCAGATGCAGGCTGTCAATCATTGGCACATCTGCAGCACTACAGAGTCTTTGCCTACTAGATAGTAAACTTAATCGGGTAGCCCCAGTCTCTCTTTGCCACTCAGAGGCCAGTGAATAAACTATAGAGAAGATATATTACCTTCCTTACACATATATACCTTCCATGTACCTATGTATCTTTATATTTCTATCTTTACTCCTAATTCAGCATCTCCAATACACTAACCTATACCACTCATAATATTCTCTACCACTACTCTGACTCATCCCATAGCTCATTCTACTAATCTGCACAAGTTCCAGATCCCTTCCCTAAGGGTGAATTTTCTCCGGACTTTGATAAATGCTGCTTCATTTTTGACTGCTTCAATAAATCTGAGACACTCTAACAAGGAAGTATGCCAATACTGATATATTCATTTAACACACCTCATGGCAACCAAAGAAGAAAGGAAATTCAAAAATGGGAATTGCTATTTAATAGCTGTTTATTCTTAATTGATTTAGAGAATTCCAAAAGTAACACTTAGTACATAGTAAATTGGAAAATTGCAAGCGCAAAGTTGGAAAATAGGACACAAAAAAGAGGGTAAAATCTCAATCACCACTTCAAATATGATACATATCACAGTCATCCCACTCACATTCACATTGAAACGTTCAGACAAAAACAATTTCCACAATCAAAGTGGAACAATAAACACAAATAGATGAAATATAAACAGTCTGCTCGGGTTGTAGAACTTACACAAGTGATTTCAATCAATAACCAACTGAAATGGTTTTTTTGGATGGTCAGTTATATTCAAAACACGATTTCAGATGAAAAAGTGGTATACAGAAAATTCAAGTGCAAAATACATTGGCACAAGAACAATACTAAGCAGACTGAAGGGGAAAGGCCTACGCGTTTCGAATCCCTACAACTCAACAAGGGATTCTCCTCACGGCCAGGGAGCTTTCTGAAAAATAAAACAAAAACAAATAACTAAGTAGGAGTTCTTTGTCTAAAGTACAAGAGTACTAACGAGCACTGCTACACCAACGACATCACATAGCTTACCCTCAGTAGTGAATACAAAGCTGAAGGTTCCTAAGGGTGTGAGAAAGGAAAAAAGGAGAAGACACATGCTTGTTGTCAGTGAATAGAATAGTTCAAAACTAAAATAACATAAAAAACCTGTCATAACGCAATACATTTCAAACACTGAAAAGTATATCGTAGTACCTCAGAGCAAATGAATAAGCATCAACTGGGTAGGTGTAGTCTGGTGGTCGACGTGTAATCTAAGGACAAAGAAAGCACGGATATGTGTAACCAACTCCTGATGTTGACGGCAGAGTTGAAAACGGGGTGCCCTCTAGAGCAAAATATTCTTACCGGATATTCTTAAAGTGGAAGCATGGCCACAAAAAGGGCTGGGAAGTACGCTAAGATCAAATCCGGCATACACAGCTCGAGCGGTATCCTTTGTCCACTCTGGAATAACAAAGGAGAGTGGTATTGGTCCATAGTGGTGTTCATAAACATTCAGGCGAAGTCCACAGATGGGCAGAACTGACAGCGCTTACCGGAGTTTAGTTGTTATCGTCCGATAAATGCAAACGACGTTCTCAGGGCACTAATCTCTGGCGCATGCGCGGTCACAGTGAAAACATCGGGCGAGTGAGCTACTGCTTTAAACTCACTGCTTAGTCACGGGACTACCCGCGAGGGAGGCAACAAACAGAAATATGATTCTGTATGACAGGCAATGTTAGGAAAAATAAGCATAATCTCATATGAATCGAACCTGAGAGAGGGTCAAAGAGCTAGTGCTTCTCAAAATGAAACGCAGCGCACAAGCTGCGGGTTGGTCTCAAAATGAACACAAAAATGTAATTAAAGAGGGGACAAAAATAAGGAAGTGTAAAAGATTCTTCAGAGAGCACAGAACGACTTATAGTTTATAGATTTCAGACAATTCATTAAGACCTGTTGAGGCCGTGTCAAATTTGACAATCAGGAGTGCCTCCCTTTTGGATAGTTTGGAATCCCAATCCCCACCCCGTGGGTCTTTTTCGATCTTGGAGATGATAGTCCATTTTAGATCACTGATTTGGTGGTTCAATCTATTCCAGTGATTAACCAATGGAGCAGTTTCCACTTTGTTTTTGATCCTTGATTTATGTTGGGAAATTCTCTGGCGGGCCTCTTGATTGGTTTTACCAATATATAAGAGTCCACATGGGCATGTGATCCCATAGACGACGAACATTGACTTACAGTTGCTGAATGTTTCGTGTTTCCACGATATGCCATTGTGCTGGAATAGGGATCCTTCTATAGTGGAGTCGCAACATAGGCATGTACCACATTTGTGGTGCCCTACTATAGGAGTTAAGCCCATCATTTGTCGTAGCGTAGGTTGTTTTACTGTTGTAATGGCCGCTCTCACCACATAGTTAGCAATACTATTTTCCTTTTTAAACGCAAAAAGGGGTGGTTGATTCAAGCTTTCATCCAAATCTTTTACCAGGTGCCAATTTTGTCCAATGATCTTTTTCAATTTGTTTGCATTTGGACAATAAGTTGTGACACATACTTGGCACTTTAGTTGGGGTTTGTTTCGTCGCTCAAGTAAGATTTCCCTTGGTGTCCATCTCACCCGTTTCATACAGTTTCGAACCAATTTTCTAGGATATCCACGGTCACACAATTTGGACACCAGATTATTGGCATGGAACTTGTAGTCTTCATTCGATGTACAATTTCTGCGTACACGCAAAAATTGACCATAGGGGAGGTTTTCTCCTATGGCACCTGGTAAATGATTTGGATGAAAGCTTGAATCAACCACCCCTTTTTGCGTTTAAAAACGAAAATAGTATTGCTAACTATGTGGTGAGATCGGCCATTACAACAGTAAAACAACCTATGCTACGACAAATGATGGGCTTAACTCCTATTGTAGGGCACCACAAATGTGGTACATGCCTATGTTGCGACTCCACTATAGAAGGATCCCTATTCCAGCACAATGGCATATCGTGGAAACACGAAACACTCAGCAACTGTAAGTCAAAGTTCGTCGCCTATGGGATCACATGCCCATGTGGACTCTTATATATTGGTAAAACCAATCAAGAGGCCCGCCAGAGAATTTCCCAACATAAATCAAGGATCAAAAACAAAGTGGAAACTGCGCCATTGGTTAATCACTGGAATAGATTGAACCACCAAATCAGTGATCTAAAATGGACTATCATCTCCAAGGTCGAAAAAGACCCACGGGGTGGGGACTGGGATTCCAAACTATCCAAAAGGGAGGCACTCCTGATTGTCAAATTTGACACGGCCTCAACAGGTCTTAATGAATTGTCGGAAATCTATAAACTATAAGTCGTTCTGTGTTCTCTGAAGAATCTTTTACACTTCCTTATTTTTGTCCCCTCTTTAATTAAATTTTAGTGTTCATTTTGAGACCAACCCGCAGCTTGTGCGCTGCGTTTCATTTTGAGAAGCACTAGCTCTTTGACCCTCTCTCAGGTTCGATTCATATGAGGATTATGCTTATTTTTCCTAACATTGCCTGTCATACAGAATCATATTTCTGTTTGTTGCCTCCCTCGCGGGTAGTCCCGTGACTAAGCAGTGAGTTTAAAGCAGTAGCTCACTCGCCTGATGTTTTCACTGTGACCGCGCATGCGCCAGAGATTAGTGCCCTGAGAACGCCGTTTGCATTTATCGGACGATAACAACTAAACTCCGGTAAGTGCTGTCAGTTCTGCCCATCTGTGGACTTCGCCTGAATGTTTATGAACACCACTATGGACCAATACCACTCTCCTTTGTTATTTCAGAGTGGACAAAGGATACCGCTCGAGCTGTGTACGCCGGATTTGATCTTAGCGTATTTCCCAGCCCTTTTTGTGGCCATGCTTCCACTTTAAGAATATCCGGTAAGAATATTTTGCTCTAGAGGGCACCCCGTTTTCAACTCTGCCGTCAACATCAGGAGTTGGTTACACATATCCGTGCTTTCTTTGTCCTTAGATTACACGTCGACCACCAGACTACACCTACCCAGTTGGTGCTTATTCATTTGCTCTGAGGTAGTACGATATACTTTTCAGTGTTTGAAATTTATTGCGTTATGACAGGTTTTTTATGTTATTTTAGTTTTGAACTATTCTATTCACTGACACCAAGCATGTGTCTCCTCCTTTTTTCATTTCTCACACCCTTAGGAACCTTCAGCTTTGTATTCACTACTGAGGGTAAGCTATGTGATGTTGTTGGTGAAGCAGTGCTCGTTAGTGCTCTTGTACTTTAGACAAAGAACTCCTACTTAGTTATTTGTTTTTGTTTTATTTTTCAGAAAGCTCCCTGGCCCTGAGGAGAATCCCTTGTTGAGTTGTAGGGATTCGAAACGCGTAGGCCTTTCCCCTTCAGTCTGCTTAGTATTCTTCTTGTGCCAATGTATTGTGCACTTGAATTTTCTGTATACCACTTTTTCATCTGAAATTGAGTTTTGAATATAACTGACCGTAAAAAAAAAACGTCTCAGTTGGTTATTGATTGAAATCACTTGTGTAAGTTCTACAACCCGAGCAGACTGTTTATATTTCATCTATTTGTGTTTATTGTTCCACTTTGATTGTGGAAATTGTTTTTGTCTGAACGTTTCAATGTGAATGTGAGTGGGATGACTGTGATATGTATGATATTTGAAGTGGTGATTGAGATTTTACCCTCTTTTTTCTGTCCTATTTTTCAACTTTGCGCCTGCAATTTTCCAATTTACTATGTACTAAGTGTTACTTTTGGAATTCTCTAAATCAATTAAGAATAAACAGCTATTAAATAGCAATTCCCATTTTTGAATTTCTTTTCTTCTTTGGTTGCCATGAGGTGTGTTAAATGAATATATCAGTATTGGCATACTTCCTTGTTAGAGTGTTTAATAGGCTCAGCCTTACTGATTGGAGCCAGACCATTTTTGGTAGTAACATCAATAAATCTGAGGGCATATACACCCAGTTCAATGCATTTGTTGTAGCACCTGTCCCAGAGAATCACAATCTTCAGGTGCCCCAGTATTGGCATGGAAAGCTGTCAGTGGCCAGAGTTAGCAAATTGTGTACTGGCTGTTTTGACGTTAGCCGTCTCAATTGTTGAGAGGGCGTTACACAGATGACAGTTTACATTGGAAAGAAAGAGTGAGTGTGCATGATCAAAGACTCGCTGAAGAAGTATTGTATGTTGTACTACAATAAGTTTGATTTGTAAAAAAAGTGCTTGGACCCCATGAACACTGAAGTCCACTGTCTATATGCCATTCACTATCATTGCAGAAAGCAAGCAATAATAAAAGCAAAAGGTTCCCTAAACATCGGAAAAACACTGTTTCTGTTGTTTTTAATTGCACGAAAATGTGTAAGCACTGATAACCACTGTTTTTTAAGGTATTGAAATCACTGGAAAACACTGAAAAAACCCCACCAGAATTTACCAAAAATAGAAACTGAAAACAGGAAAGCCTACTTATATCCTATGAATCTTTCCTCTTCTTTCCTTTCTTTTGCCTTTCTTCCTAATTTACTTTACTTTTTTCTTTCACATATTTCGTTTGTGTTGCATCTCACTCTGTTTTCCTGCTTTCCCTCCTTCAAATTTCCTTTTCCTTTGTTAAGTCGTCCTTTTCTTCTTTCGTTGTGACTATCCTTCTTTTCTCCTTCCTTTCTCCTTTTCATCTATCTTTCCTTCTTTCCATTTTTTTGTTCGTTCTTTCCTTTTTCCAATCCTACTTCCTTTCTTGCTGGCCTTAGAATTTCCTTGTTTGCAATCTTATTTCCTTTTATCTTTAGCTTTGTCTTTTATCTTTTTTTGTCACTCCATAAGCCTCGTATTCATTTTTTCTTAGTCATTTTCAGCATTTCTCTTTATATCAAGTGTTTGGCACCTTTGACACTCCTTTAGCCCCTCCCACAGCTTTGTCGTTGCATCTTCTTTCCATTAACATTTATTAGTTTCTGTCTTGTTCCGAAAAGCCGGAGATCAAAGACAATGATAAGTCATAAAGAACAATTTATTCTGAGTCCCGCTACAGCTGGTAAAGCGGGTGCTTCACTAACCCCTTGCGCCATACTAACACATATATAATATTGCCCATGCAAGTAACCCCCACTTTTGTGAACTATACGGTTAAATAATATTCTCATGGGGTCAGTTTCCAGTAAAATGAAATATGTTTCTATATTTCGTGCTTTTATCCCTCCCAGAAACATTACTTTTCAGATTTGCAGGCATTATCCATCATACTAGGGACATTGACCCCTTTATGCTTTCTATTATTAAGCCTTGCCTTTTTTTGTTTTTAATTAACAGAGTTCCTGAAACCATTACTTGCCCACTGGGGTCTTACGTGCTCCCTTTATCTCAAAATAATGCAGCATTGTTACAACCCTGTATTCTTGTTCTATTGACGGTGCTCTTCAGTGTTACACCTCCCCCACATCGAATATCCCTCTGTACCTAAACATCAACATGCATGCAATGTTGGCCATGTGGAGACCTGGAGGTAAAGTCCATGAATGGCTTTAGGCAGTGGCGTAACAAAGGCCCCCGCAGTGCAGGGGGGTGTTAGCTCTAGGGGGTCTTCTCAGCATTGGTGCCCTGGCCTGAGCGCTCCTGAGTAGGTCTGGAGTGGGGCCCCTCCATGTACTTTGCAGGGGGGGGCCTTAAGTTTCATTACACTACTGACTTTGGGCACTAGAAGGGTTGCCTTTAAGGTTCTACTTCAGCGCAGTGGAACTATGCTTTCGACTTTTATATGTAATTCCTCAATACAATGCGGTAGGATCAGGTATTTACAGCACCCACTAAACACCAGGGTGCTGAATATACCAGGTGCGGTAACTGCCTCCTATTCTGAGTTTTCCTGTCAAATCTGAGTTTTCCGCATTAAATTATTCATGTTCGGAAATTGACTAGTAAAGTTTCCCATGATACATTTTGGCTGGCTTTACTGACTAAAATTTGACAGGTGAAAATTGCAAGGGTGCAGTAACTATCACATTACTCTGAAATCCGATCTGTTCGAGTGGACCCTGTAACAACAAAGGTGAGAGCACATTCATAAGGTTTCCCTGTGGACAAATTATTATCTACACAACTACCATTGCCACAGAAATCAGGTTACAAAACCCTTTAAAAACTCATCGCCACAGCGATGACAGTATTCCCAATCCCGCCAACACAAGGGGGTGCTACACACATTGCTACAATGTAAGTATTCTGCTCACTTATTTTTCTTCATTTGTTTTCGTTTTTCAAAATGATTATAGAATGGTGTTGGGCAAACTAAAGCTCAACTATATCAATCACTTGCTTGATCAATATTTAGGGCAGACAGGGTTACACCCAACCTCCAGCTATGCAAGAACTTAATATATTCTTTATATGCTAAATTAAACAAATAACATAGGAACTACACGTATCTGGTTAATGACAAGAACTCCCTCATGTATCCTCTTATGCTAAAGTTGACCACTCTGTGAAGTCAATGGGTCATCTTAGACATATGCTTGTCCATCACTCCACAGCTGGAAAATTCTTTCATTGACTGCATTAAATGGATCCTGTATTTTGCTTGAAACCTTAAAATATGGCTGCTTGCCCCAAATGTGGCTAGGTTGTCAAGGGCCATGTAGTTGGGGCATGGCCGAGCCGTGCAGCAAGATGGCCGCTTGCTGAAAGGGGCTCTGCCGGCCTGGTTCATAATCCGTCAATTATCCGAGCACATACCACCCTTCCATGCGTTCGATCAGTGTACACAGAATGCCAGACTGAAGCGCAGCACTTTGATATATGCGACAAATCTGTGAACAGCAGCACACCGCGCGACAAAGCCTCGTGGTCCTGAGGCCTGGGCAGGGGGCGGACGCGTGGAGAACAGAAGCGGCTGAGCGGTTTCGCTGGGCCGCTGCTGGGGGATCGCCGTGGCCGTGATCCGCTGCTGTGCACTGCGCCCATTGAGGTGTGGGACCTGCCAGCGGTCTTCAGACAATAACACGCCCACCGGAGCGGGATTGATCGGTGATTGCTGGCGGAGTGATCAACTGGGCCCCGGACGGAGACATAAGAGAACGGAGGCGGCTGGAATCCCCGTAAAATATCGGTGAGGAGTTGCGGGCCTGGTCAGGGATACGGAGGAAGTGGCGTACAATCAGAATACCCCGCTGTTGTCCCCTCTGGAGACGAGGTATGAAACAAATGCGAGCGGCCTGGGGCTAAACTGCACGCCGGGTGAGAACCCGGTGGAAACCAGCGGCAGTAGGCGGAGTCTCCCTCGGGCCGGGTGGCCTCTGTGTTGGGGGTGAGGCCCTAAACAACAGCAGGCCTAAATACTGGAGACACGTATGTAGGCCAAAAGACCTGCCAATCAAGGTAGGAAGATCGCGCTCCTCAGCATTCCACAATCAACGCGCCCCCCTCCCCTGGCCGGCTGCGACACCCGCCTGTACACCGTACTGAGTACAAGGGAGAAAATGAAGGAAGCACTCCCCGTCTCGCACAACACATCACAGAAGGCCCGGTGAATGCATTGCAGGCACATCAGGTTCCTTGCACAATTGCAGCGCCCCAAACAGTGTACAGCGGCGGCGTCATAGATGAGCGGGGAAGGTGCAGTGGGACCCGGCACACCACACGCTGACACCGGGTGGAGGGATCCTGAGGTAGGACCACAGTGAGAGCAACCGCCAATCTGGACTCTCCTCACCACTAGTAGGGCAACACATGGTGACGACAGTGAGGTAATACAGGAGATAACTTAGGTCAGACTGCGCAGCCCTAATACCAAGAGAACCCTGCTGCTGCGGGCACCTTTCGGCAACCACCCTGAAACTTATCTGCTGACCAGCTTGTGACGCCATACTGTAAGTGGCAAACGCATCATTGTAGACAAGACATCCGGACAGAAGTCTTCCACCCGTCCCACACAGCTTGCACATCAAATATAGACCCGGAGATCGCATTGCGGTTACATCGGGTTCATTAAACAATTGTAACGCCCTAAGAAATGCATAGCGGCGGGGGTGCGGTTCGGCGTAGGAGGCACAGTGGGTTCCAGAGAGAAGTGCATCAACACCAGACAGGGAGCCCCTGCGGAGGGCCACGGTGGGTGGCCCCGTTAATCTGGACTCTCCTTGTCATAAACAAGAAAGCTTGTGTCAGCTATAGCGTGGCAATAAAGGAGATACCTGGGGTCGAACTGCGCGATCGTCACACCGGGGGTTCCCAGCTGCTGTGGGCACCACCGGGCAACCGCCCTGCTACTTACCTGCCGACCAAACAATTCCATCCCACAGAAGGCCGAGGGATTGTGGCGCCAAAGCACACGAAGAACCTGGGTGTATGGGTAGATTCTGACCTTACATTTGAACATCAAATCAGACGTGTGGTGGGGACGTGTTTCGGTGTCCTCAAAGGTCTGCATAAAACCATGGACCTTCTTCCTATAGAAGCTGGGAGGATGCTGGTGCATTCTCTTATTACCTCACGCTTAGATTATGGCAATATATTGTATCTAGGTGCGACGGTCAAGAGTCTTGACCGACTTCAGGTGTTGCAGAATGCGGCAGCTTGGCTGGTCCTTAGGCTTCCAAGAAGGGCAGCTTCCAAAAGGGCCTTGGACGCTCTTCACTGGCTTCCTGTCAGGAAGAGAATTGTGTTCAAGGCCCTTTGTATGTGTCACCGTATTACTCAAGGCATTGGGCCGAGGTACCTGCAGAATCTCATCACTGCCTACAGGCCCGCCCGGTCCCTTAGATCCACTGGGACTGGCCTGATGGTGATTCCAAAAGTCAAGAGAGCCCGAATGGGTGGCAGATCATTCCGGCTCTTGGCGGCCAGGAGCTGGAATAAACTCCCGCTTGAGCTTCGGTTAGAACCTTCTGAGACCAGGTTCAGAAGAGAGCTTAAAACACACTTGTTCCTTCACTAATGGGACTGGGCATGGGTTGGGTACTGGGGCTCTAGGATCTTCCACTTACTACAGCACGGGGACACACCGGTGGGCGTAACCAGGTGCTTTATAAGCTCCCTTAATAATAATAATAATAATAATAATAAACGCATCAAAGCTGTCAAGACATCAAGACACGGGCTCTCTGCCTCGCCCCACACCACTCTCACACCAAATACCGACCCCAATCCCAACAAGCAAGCAACTTCCGCTACGTCGCAATGGGCAAACCCGACAACAAACAGGCCAAGATCACATTTGAGAAGCGTGCCACATGGCTACAAGAAATGGGGTCTACACCGATCACCGTGGTGCCGGAGACGCAACTTGAACCAGATCAGGAGGAGGACATAAAAACGATGCTGAGGGAGGTCAAGGTCAGCCTACGAGACATGGATTCTAAACTAGACTCCCTAGCACAGCATATGGATCACGTCTCCCAAAGGGTGGACAAGCACGAATCTCGCATTGACACCCTGGAGACAAGAGTTTCCGACTCCGATGACCGCCAGGTGGAGACGCACGAACGGCTGCTCCGGATGGACATGGTGCTAGAAGTAATCAAAATGCGTAATAAAGACCTTGAAGGGCGGTCAAGAAGGAATAATGTACACATCACTGGCATTCCAGAATCGACAAACTTTGCCAATATGGAACAATATTCGAACAATTACTGAGAGAACTGTTTGGTTCAGGACTGTCCGAAATATTTCTAGTGGAAAGAGCACATCTCACTCTCGGTCCCAGGCCCCTCCCGGGGCACAGATTAGACCTATACTAGCCCACCTGCTAAACTGTAGAGACAGAGATGCTGTGCTCCGGCTGGTCCGTGAAAAAGGGGAAATTCGCCATCAAGGAAACATCGCCTTCTATCCGGATTTTACACAGGCAGCACAAGCTGCCCGCCGTGAATTTATTTCTGCTAAAAAGCTATTCCAAAAATCAGGCACTAAATATGCCATGCTCCATCCAGCAAAATTGAGGGTACAGACGGCGGGCAAAACCATGATCTTTATGGAGGGTAGTGCCGCCCTGAAATTCGTAAAACAAGCAGCAAGGAAACAACAGTTGAAAGATTCTGTGGCAGCGGCATCCCTGAACAGTCAGCTAAGTGACAATGACTGATGTATTTACCTGTTGTGGCACTTTCCGGGGTGGCTAGCCAGGGCCCACTTTGAGCCAATTTACAAGATGTTCTTAACACTAAATGTTTAAATATCCCTCCGGGTGGTGCATAATTCTACTCGACCACCATGCCGTCATCGTGACAAGGTAGTAAGCCGGTGACTTCTCGCCCCCTTGGGATGATTCCCGTCAGCCCTAAGCGCTTAGGGCTTCTGTTCACTATGGGATGCAAAGGATACACACAACCTGTTTGGGGGGTTGATGTGGGAGGGGGTGGACGGGGGGGGTTGTTGTTTCATTTGTTGTGTGTTTGTTGCAGTGCATATCATGTCCTAAACTGTCATACTGTTTAACTTGCTCTTTTCCGAATAGCTTTCAATGTCAGTGCACGCTGTCCCATTTGGAGTCTATTATCTCACAAACAAAGGGATTCACAGAGAATAACCAGACACTCCTATCTCGAATTATAGTGTTCACTGATGCGGCACTGGAATGTCTAAATTGATTGACTTGCATTACTTGGAACATCAGAGGTCTAAATGACCACAGAAAAACACCGCTGGTACAGGCATATTTGTCGAGATACATGGTGGACATCTGCCTACTGCAGGAGACCCACCTGAAAAATACCGAATGCACTAGACTAAAATCCACCAGATGGTGCGAAGTACACACCTCATGCTACTCCAACTACTCCAGGGGGGTGGCTATCTTGAGCCGTAAGGGCATTCCATGGCAGACGATCAAAGTAATTAGTGATCCAGAAGGAAGGTATCTATTGCTAAAGGGGACATTATTCCACAGAACAGTGCTAATTGCAAACACATATGGCCTGAATATCGCTGACCCCCACCTTCTATCAACACGTATGGCACCAAATGCAATTGCTGGTAGATGCGGCGATCATGTGGGGGGGGAGACTTCAACACAGTATTATCGCTCAAACAGGATAGGGAAGGCGCATCACTCTCACACCACCCACAGGCCGTTTCGGTTTTGAAGAGGTTAATGGCCGACTATGGCCTAATTGACTCATGTCGAGTGTTGCATCCCAGAATCAGGGAGGGTACGTGCATTACACAGCACCACAAAGCCTGGTCACGGAAAGACTTCTGGCTCACCACACGAGACCTCCACTCATGGGTTATGGACACAGCACATCATGCTCGTACCTTGTCGGATCACTTGCCGGTAACACTGACACTGACGGTGCCCAAACCCTACATACAGCCCTTCATGTGGCGCTTACTGCCAAATGCGCTTCTAGATGCCGCATTCAGAGAAGATATATGCACGAAGAGTAAGGATTATTTTGATCTCAAAAATGGCACCCTCGACTCAGTGCTGTGGGAGGCGTTCAAGGGGGTCGTCCGTGGACATTACATAGCGAGACAATCATGCATACTTAGGGATATCCAAGGTAGCCTGCGCAGGCTATAGATGGAGCTACATAACTTAGAGACACAGTATTTCCAAACACCCACTGCCACAATCATAGGCCAGATCCACAGCAAACTCACAGAATATGAAGAAGAGGCAGACAGGGAGGTTACATTTTTACAAAAACACGCAACTGCAAGGAGATACGGAGAGAGTGACAGGCCAGGCAAAACACTCGCGAATCTACTGCGTCAGTCTAGAAGCTCAGCATTCATCACTGCTCTGCATACCCCAGCCGACAAACTAGTACACTCCCCGACAGACATTCTAGATACTATGCGTAACTTCTAAGCCCAACATGACACCTCACAGAGGACTCTTACGGACTCAGTCCTCACAGAAAATTTTGACCTGTAGAGCTGCTATGGTTCGGTAGAATGCATCGGGAATACCTCGATTTACCCTTAACGGTTGAAGACATACGGCAGGTGATTGGGTCATTACCGGCGGACAAGGCGCCAGGTATAGACTGCCTCTCAGCCAAATTCTATAAAGAATACTCTGAGTTGCTAGGCCCCTACCTCCTGGCAGTATACCAGGAGGCACTACAAGACGGCATTCTCCCGGCTACGATGCACGAGGCCATTATTATAACTCTCGTAAAACCGGACAAAGACCCCCAAACACTGCGATTCCTATGGACCCTTTCAATAATAAATTTAGATGCCAATATCTTAGTCAAGTTACTGGCAAATCGACTCCAACCCCTATTGCCACTAATAGTAAGACCGGACCAAGCGGGATTCGTGTGATGAAGGTCTCGTTCCCACAGTCTGAGAACTTTATTCGGACTATTACATTATCTTGCCCCTCATGTCCCTGCGATAGCGGCCCTCCTCAACACCACAAAGGTGTTTGACTCCCTAGAATGGGGATTTTTGTTCCCGCTGCTCGGCCATCTGGGCATGAGCCCCCTTTTCATCCTGCAGATCCAACTTCTGTATACTAAGCCAATTGCACAAATCAAAGTAAAGGGACTGATCTCGGAGCCCATAGACATCACACGCGGAACCAGACAAGGTTGTCCGCTATCGCCACTATTTTTTGCAATCGCAACTGATCCGCTGGCATCCCGCTTGCGGCAACACCACGCAAACAGGGGGATTGGCTTCACAGCCAGGGCACTCAGTGAGTCGATGTATGCGGACGATATCATCTTATACATGGTTAACCCTGAAGAAAACTTATCCCCCATGACATGGGAAATTGTAAGTTACGGCGGTCTATCTGAGGTACATATAAATTGGGGATAGTCGGTGATTCTGCCACCCACATTGGGCACCTGGGCCTTTGACCCTGAGTATCCATTGGTCTGGGCAACCGGCACGGTCCGCTATCTGGGTATTTGGTTCAGTGATAACTTGCAGGAACTGTGGACCGAAAACTACGGCAGGGCGGTGGACTGGATCGAGGAAAGGATTAAAAGATGGAAGACACTCCCCTTTTCCCTGGCAGGCCGCTTTCCGGTGTCCAAGATGATCATATTACCTAAACTCCTTTACGTCTTTGTTAATATTCCCTTACCACTCACGGTACAGTTTTTTAATAGACTTAGATCACTCATGATCGAGTTGGTGTGGGCGGGCAAACAACCCAGGATATCCTGGGAGGTACTCACGCTTCCGCTATCGCAGGGAGGCATGGCTGCACCGGACCTTGCCCTAGATGCACTAAGAGCACTGGAGTAATTCTTGCACTTTAAGCACAACCCACCCCACCCCATTCCAGCCGCATGTTGCTATAGAAATCAACAGAGTCGCACCCCTCCCATTGTCTACAGCATTATTCCACACATACAAACGTCCCAGCGAGGAAATCGATACCGTACAAGCTTTAAGATGGGCATGGGAGGGCCTCCGCAGGAGGGCCCAGTTGCCCATGCTGTATGCCCCGTCCATGCCACTCCCCAACAACCCACTTCTCCCCCCGCTCCTGGAAGCTGCCACACATCAATGCCTGTCCAATCATAACATAGGCAAGGGAGGCAATCTCTTTCCCGCAGACAACTTCTTTACATACAACAAATGTGTGATCCTGCCCCACCCTCAGCGCTGGAAATGTTAACCTATTACAAGATCAGGGCTTCATGCAAAAAACACTTTACTACATTTCCAGCGCCCCCGCCAACGCTGCAAGTGCTGGAAAACGTATTAACAGCAGCTTCGGGTCAGAAACTAGTCTCCCGCATTTACAGAGGCAAACAGAACACATATCCAATTATAGTCCCGACTTCTCGCTAAGCGTGGGAGGAAGACTTAGGAATGGGCCTCACAGACAAGCAGTGGGAACTTACGTGTCGACAAATGGAAAGACTGACACTGAATTACCGTCTCCGGTTAATTCATTTCAAATACATTCATCGACTCTACCGCACATCCACACAGCTACACAGGATGGGCCTCCGTGGGGATGACAGTTGTTGGAGATGTGGGGCCTCCAAGGCTACCTTCCTCCATTTAGCATGGCAGTGCAGACCGATAGCGAACTATTGGATACAGATACAATCACAGGACTTATTTCCCGCAAGAGCCTGGTATAGCGCTATTGGGCATAATGGACATGGTGCAGCTGAAACTCCGTAAACTGCCCACAATACTTTTCATAATGGCAAAAAGACAGGTGGCTGTACACTGGGGGGTGACCGCATCTCCCACAACAAAGGCATGGGCAACGAGTGTGACATACTGTAAGTCACCATTGGAAATATATTGGGAATTGTTACCAACACAATCACGCCCTAGAGACATATGGGAGCCCTTTGTCAGCTGGTTACAGTCGGAAGACGCTATGGATCTATGACATAACCGGGAATGTGCGCCGGATGTGGAAGGAGGCTATGTACAGACCCGATAAATGTATCTAATGCCGTGGTGGAATGTGTGTCAAGGCAATTGTATAAGGATATTCACAGATAATACAGATGGACATTCTGGGGGCTCCATGCGAGGTGGAGATGTTGAAATCTTGTATGAAAAACAAGGCACTTGGTGGAAAGCTATGTGCTGCACATTGTGTTGTTGCATAATTTGTAAAAATACAAATAAACTGAATTTTTAAAAAAGGGCCTTGTAGTTGCCTTCTGCTTCATCAATTAAAAGATAATAAATTCATCCTTTGAGAGATGTCTTTCCACTGACTTCCTAAAAGAAATAACCAGTGTGCTGAAGAATGGAGCATTGGATCCTAAAGTTTTGGCATGGTATACTCCATTATCAACCTTCATCTGATGAATAGCTGAACAACTACCATTGAATTTTGATCACAATTTTCTTCTTTTAATCCAATCAGGGCTTTTTCCTTAATAGTGAACTAACCAGAACATACTTGAAGCATAAGATGCTATGTTTTAGACATTCTAATCTATTTAGTTGCATCACGCACAGCATACCAGACACTATGGGCGAAGGGGATCTTTTCAATGGAGGAACGGAATCAAATACAGCAAAACAGTGTACTGTGTGTGAATACAGAAGATCACATATTTGCTATGCTATTTCATTGTTTAATGCGTCCACTGGATTGGAAGATATTGCAATAGAACACCAGCCGCTAGTGGATAAAGGTATAGTATGCAGATGGTGAATTAATGGCTATTGATAGCTCAGAGATTTTATAAAAATAGATATATGTAAGAAAGGAATAGATATCAAACCAGATATCAGCATTGCCATTCAACGGTCCTTTATTCAAATTGCATATTTTTTTAAGGATCTAGACCCAAGAGACATAATGACAAAACCAGATATAGTGGAAGATTTGATAGAGACTGGCACGTGCAGGTTGGTAAAATAATGGAAAGAGAGATTGATGGAGTCAGACAAGGCAGAGTTTAACATCACTATTAGTTCAAAATGGCGATCCCTAGAGTGGCTAGATATTACGAAAGAGTCATGGAGAATGTTAAATCTGTATAACTTTCTATTTTAAGAGGAACAAACCTTTTATTTATAGAGTTTTGTATAGTGTGAACATGACCCAAGGGTATCAGAGCGCTTCACAGGTACATGTTATGAGTTGTTTAGATTACAGTTTGTATATCATAATAATATACATAAGGGTCCGGTTCGTGCCTAGCATATCAGTTTCAACAACAACAGAATTAAGATCAGATACATTTACAAATGTATATCCATAGTATTATACATAGGATCCAATGTATCCTTTCATATCTTTTACCACAATATTACAGTTAATGTCCCAAAGTTGTAGTCCTGTGTAATCTGAGGGGTCTTTGCAACTAACTGGTGCATTTATCCTTACATTCGTTAGTTATCTGTTGATGTCAGCACCTTCATCCGATCTAATTGTCTTTGTGTTCTTTTTTGCGTGTGGTACCTCCATATCTGACAGGACTATGCAGTGTCTGGTGAATAACCACTATACAGATGATGAGCAGTCCATGTTTAGGGTAGGAATTTGCTCATTAGGAAGATCTTTGCTTCCTTCTTGAATGTTGACATGTTTGGATTTTTTCTAATATTAGGAGGTAGTGAGTTCCAGATTCTGAGGGCCTCTCCGGAGAATGCTCTGTCATACGTTTTCTTCTTCTGAAAGATAGGAGGTTTCAGCAGCAGGTCTCTGGCATTCCGGGATGGTCTGCTTCCACCGGATAACTCAATTTTCTGGGCTAAGTACGTTGGCGTTTTGTAGTGGATTGCTTTGTGGGTAATACATGCCAGTTTAAGTTGAATTCTGGCCTCATATGGAAGCCAGTTTAAAGCCTTCAGGTGTGTGGAAATGTGATCATATTTTCACATCTGTGGATTTTTTTGGTGGGGATATTAATAGAAATTCAGGTTTTTTGCGCATTCAACATCAGATGATTGTTGGTTAGCCATTGTAGCGACATTTTCAGGGCTTCATTCATTGTCTTGATCTCTTCCACCAACGAGATCTTGATGTAGATACGCGTGTCATCTGCATACATGTAATATGAAATGTTTGCATTCTGGAGAATTTCTGTAAGGGGTTTGACATATAGGTTGAATAGTGAAGGGGATACTGTTGATCCTTGTGGAACTCCAATCAAGTTAGGGTTTGGTGTGGATAGCGCCTGGTTTGCCAAGAATCTTTGTGTTCTATTCTGTACGAAGGATTTAAGCCATTTCAGTACAATTCCAGATATTCCCATCCTGTTTTAAATCCTGGCTAGTAGTTTTTCATGATTAACAGTGTCAAGCGCAGAAGACAGGTCTAGAAGGACTAGAAGACATGTTTCATTGTGATCCAGGGCCTGTAGAGCATCATCTACTATATGCAATATCGCTGTTTCTGTACTGTGCCCTGGTCTGAATTCAGATTGGCAGTCATCCAGTAACCTGAAATTAGTGATGTGTTGGCTCAGTTGCTGTTGCACGCATTTTTCAAGTAGTTTGGCTAGTACTGGTAAACCTTCCCTGCATGCAACTTTATACTAAGGGACAGCTGTATAGGACACATGCTTGTTTAAATAGAATCAATTCACAAATACCAGCAAAGTCTTTTACGTGCTCTATGGATATGGAAGGGAAAGGGACCCACATGATATTAGAAGGTCCGATGTTATTAGAATACTGGACCTCCATACGTTTTATTGTGAAAGGGCATTAAATATTGATTTTCCAGATGATTTAAAATTAATTTTGACAGGTTATTCACCAGATATTGGGTAAAAAACAGCGGTAGAAAGAACTTTATCGTAACGTTAGTAACAAGATCAATAATTTTGCAGAAATAGAAACCAAAATGAATACCTACAGTCGATCAGTAGTGGTCAGAAATGCTGAGTGAAGGAGTGTGAAAGATGTTATGCATTATGGGCTGGAGTCATTTAGAAAGTTTTCGAATGTCTGGGAAAACCTACTCTCTATGTACATGAATTTCTAACCAATCAATTATAAGCTGAGTTAGACAAAAATAGTTTGAGATTTTGTAATGCTATCCATGGGGTGGAGAGAATGTGAAGAACTTGAGCAAACTGATGATGTTATTGATTAAAAATTATTTTGTGAATTGTGGTATCTTTTTAAGGTATAGTGTAATGAATTGAGATGCAATAATGTGAATTCTTTAAAAAAAAAAAAGATTTTAAAAAACTATTGTTACCTTAATTGTTAAATCCAAAACAGGGTATTAAATATTTTTATCATGAAATAATACATCTTTACTATTTCAGTATAAAAAAGAAATACAGAAATACTGTTTGCTTCTGATCTCAGGTGTGTTGATCCGCAAGAGTCAAGAAGTTAATTCCATCAACGCAGAGGGAGCCCTGAAGAAAAGTCAATAAACTCCATTTCAAATCTTTATTCTGCTATCAAAGACAAATAGCTATAAAAGTCCAGACAGTATTTATTAATCAATTCATTTCTTACACTATAACAAAATACTTTTCCTCGTGTTAATCGATTTCAGGATAAACAGGGCAATATTATAACATATTAGAGGATCATCCAGTGTCGCCAAGAATTTAATTGCTACTTTATGTGACCTAATGTTATAAGCGACAAACAACGGTTTAAGATAAAAACGCCTAAAATGATGGTAAAAGTTACAAAACAATATAAAGTGCAATGTGCTTGTTTAATTTTGTTATCACAGGGACATGGTTCCTTCTCAGATGGACGATACCTCATTTATGGGAATGCAACAAGATAGTGAACAATGTCGCATCTCAATCTCATTAGCACAAAGCGGTGCTGTACATGAGTCACATATGACAGGTAATTATTAACTCCCTCCTCTAGGCTAAAAGATTTGTACATGGCGACAGTTGGTTTATTCTGCTCAGCCTTTGATCTGAGGTCCAGACTTTGCTGCAAAAAGTAATCTTTGATCTCTTTCTTTGTATGAGACAGTATGTTTGAGGTATACCAAGATAGCAAAAGAAGTTCACAGTATGAATTGGGATACTGTTGATGAAAATCATTTTGCAAAATTTCTGTTTAAGCCCAGAAACCATTGTAAATGTTTTTGATTACCATTTTCCTTTGTGACATAAAATCTGAGAAAGTGTCCATCAGAATCGGTAGGCTTACTGAGGTCCGTGCTAATAGTACTCCGTCGTCCACATATAATAATACGGGTATCGGACGACCAGCCGCCCGTGGGGCATCAGCCTGTATCGGTTGTAGATGTTTATGTACCCCATTAATAAAAAGGGAAAATAAAATTGGTGCTTGCACAAACCCTTACCATATACCTTGCCCTACTTTGAATTTGGGTGAGCATTAGGTTTTCCTATAGAAATCAAAGTTGGCCAGAGTAAACTATTGTCGACCAGGTCAAATGCCCTACTTAAATCAGCAAAGTATAGATAGAGAGTACTTGCCTTTGCCCTAGTATACTTGCCGATGAGTAGCTCTAGGTTAATGTATTGCTCAATGGTCCCAAGTCATTTCCTAAACCCAAACTGCACCGGGGTTAGGACCAAATGCTCCAGCGCCCATTCCTCCATTCTTAATAGCAAGACCCTGCTCATCACTTTCAAGGGAGTGTCTAGGAGCGAAATAGGGCAATCGTTTTTTGGGTCTGTTCTATCCCCTATTTAGGTCCGCGCTGCTCAGGGGGACCTTTAGCCATGGCTCAGGACTTTTGCCTAAACGCGTGCATGTTTTCGATTAGTTTGTATTGCAACTCGTGCACGTTTAGCGTTTCCCTTGCGGGAGTGAGCAGCAGCGCCATATGTTTTTTATTATCTTGATCGTGCTTTCAAAACAGATAGTGCTGCTGCTCGCTTCCGCAAGGGAAACACAAAACATGCACTAGTGGCAAAACAACCCAATGCAAAACATGCATGCGTTTAAGCAAAAGTAAATGCTGTGCCTGTTTGGTCCCTGTTACCATGCAGAGACTGCCTGTTGTTTCTAATATTCAGCCTCTTTCTACTCTCCCATGTGCCCCCTTCAAGATCCTCCTCTCCTTCAGCATTCTGCCAGCACCCTCCTACCCAATAGTCGTCCACCACCAACACCACATCCACCACGACCACCATGTCCACCACCACCACGTCCACCACTACGTCCACTACCACCACCACGTCCACCATGTCCACCACCACGTCCACCATCACCACCACCATGACCACCACCACGTCGTCCACCACCACCACCACATCATCCACCACCACCACGTCCACCACATCCATCAACAACACCACGTCCACCACCACAACCACGTCCACCCCACCACCATGTCCACCACCACCACGTCGACCACCACCACCATGTCCAGCACCACCACAGCCACCACCACCACCACGTTCACCACCACCACCATGTCCACCACATTTACCACCACTGGTGATGGGTAAATTGTCACTGGAGGGCAGGGGTAATAGGAGTGTCAACCCCGGCTGTACATGGGACATTTAAAGATACATTGGGTGTGAGAAGACAGGAATAGGGGCTAGAAGTATTACACCAGACCCAAGATACATTTTGAAGAGGCGCAATGTCACAGGGGCCCCTGTAAAAGCACTTGCAGCATCTTTACCTCACAGTGGCATACCTGCAGGAGCCACTCACTCAAAACAAGCATTGGCATAGCCTATAGGTCTCGCCTTTGGATCCTTATAAGTGTTTAGCCATGCAACACTTGATGTTGTTGCACCAAGGATATTGTGCTGGATAACTAAACACTTATAAGGTCCCAAAGATGAGACCTATTGGCTATGCCAATGCTTGTTTAAATATGGGTAGAATGATAGATTCTACCCATGTCTGTGGAATTGCATCAGTTACAGCTGAATTAAACACTCTAGTTAAAATGGGTTCCCATATTACAGGGGCAGATTTAAAAACATCAGCTGGAGCACCTTCTGGGTCTGGGGCCGTCCCCCAGCGCTCGCATGAGTAGCCTGAAGCACTTCATTATTGGTGATATTCAAACAGAGATGTCTCCCCTCGCACAAATGCCAATCAGACCCTACCATTGTCTCCCCTTTGTTACAAAAAATTCAGAAAAATGTGTCACTCGTGTATCTGAAGGAACAAAAGAACAGAAATCTGGGATGTCATCACTCTTCAAAAAGAGAGCATTGACTGTATCCCAACGTTTGTCATTCCTGGTTTAGCAGAAATGGCCAGGTTTTCCCATGCTTCAGCCTGAAGTGTATTTTTCCGGGCAGCTATAGCTATTTTATACTCGTTCCGAAGGGATTTAATAGTTAATCAATCTTGCAACAATTTAGATAGGGCATGCTTTAGTACCTGTTGTGCTTTAGTGCAACTACCATCAAACCACCCCTTTTTGTGGTTACCTGATGTTCCAGGGTACCTTGTTAGAAGTGATTTGATGGAGGTTGCGATGCAGCGAAAATTTTCGGTCACTATATTCGGGGCAATTTCTCCCTGGAGGCAGTATGTTATTTCCCTGTGATTAGATACTTCTATTTTTCTCATGGTCAGGCATGAATCAACACCCATCCACTTAATTCTAACACCGTTTATCCTAAAGGGGTCAATATAGTTTACTAAATCAAATGCATCACTTCTTAGGCCTCAAAAGAAAAATGGTAATGTAAGCAAGTTATGGACACTAAGGTTTCCACACATACAAATAGCAGAAACAGACACTGATACATGGTCTATAATGGAATACAAATTTCTCCCTGTAAAAGTTGGGGCTAATTCCCCATTCAGACCACAGCCCCCCTAAGGAGTTGGAAGATCATATTTGGGGATCATCCGATTTAGGGCTTCCCCATGATCATTTCCCTCTCCGTCCTGGTATATATGGCCACATGCATGGTTGTTAGATACTCCACATGCCTGTATAATAAAATCTCCTGCCTACAATAATACATGATCAGTGTTAATTTCAGCTAAAATGGTTTCAAGGCCACGGTCAAGAGCTAGTGCCACATTACTACGTGTGGAGTCAAAGATTTTATTATAAAAGTTTACAACTACCAAATCTTTCCCTCCCTTTTTACTTAGCCATAACATTTGTGTGTGGGGGCTCACAGATGCTACCTTTTTAACCTTTATAGAGATTTTATTGGAAATAAGTATCTGTAGCCCCCCTTTTGCTCACCCAGCTTGCAACCTTATAGCTGCTAAAAAATGTGAGAAATGTGAGAAATATCCTTCTACATGTACAGGGCTTGTTCACTAGGCTTCTTGTAGACATATGATGTCATAACTATATAAGGTACTGACCCAGTCAATATTTGCAGCCTTCTTTAGTAATCCATTCATATTGCGAACTCGAACCCTTTCATGGGGGGCTGTCCAACAGGGTTGATGTTTGGTACACTTATAGGTATGCTACAAATATCATTACTAATTGCCTTAACAGCCTTAGTTTCTACTCTCCCACAGATAACTGGTGCCTGCGTAGTATGTGTCTGGTCTCTCGGGGATAGCTGGGTTATCTGATTGACTATAGGATCCCTTGTAAAATACCATTTCTGATCATTCCTAGGGTTCTCAGTATAACTTTGAACAGAGCTGTCATTTGTTGTCATCTAATCTACTCAGCACCTCATATCTGTTGGGCATTGCAAATTCTGACCCTTGTAACGGGTAAGGACTTTGAGCAACCATCTGTCTTTGGAAATTCAGTACACCACTGGAGCGTTGATCTAAGCCCTTCAAGTGATGATAAAAGTACCCCAATGGGAATATGCCCATGTTTTGTGTCTCCATCGATAATACCCCAATCATTTTATGGATACCACGGGCAATTCTCGGGCTTCTAAAATTAATTACAACACAATCATCATGAAGATTTGTTTCCAGTAGCCTAATCCACCCCACTCTCCTTGTAAATAAGATTTCATGTGCTCTGCTGGGGGAGAAAATGTGTCCAGAGCTAAGCCAGTGGACCACCTTATTCTTCAGGCATCTGTAGTTTCCCTAGCCCCTGGCTTCAGCAGGGAGACATTGACTAATACTGACACATACAGACAGGGGGCATACCACCTATAGAACTATTGAAACCAGTGTCTGTTAGTGGGAGCCTCTCGACCAATTGCGTATTTCTATGAGTGGGCTTAACAGGTTACTAATGACAGATGTTAATTTATCCCAAAATGGTGCCCATGTTTGATTGTCCATAGAGTTAGAACCATATTCACCCCCCCCCCCCGGCCCCCCAGTAAAACAAGTTCATCTGGGCTCTTAAATCAGCAGGGATTTTGTGCTGTGTCTTTCTTTTCCTTTTAGCTGCTGATTGGCAGACCACGTTCGGGACTATAGCCGCCCATAGAATTGCTGGGCCCGGGTTGGGGGGGGGGGCAGCTGTAGAGGTTAGGGCCTAGTCTGATACAATTGGTGCTGGTGTTTCGCAAATAGTTTTGTTTGTGCATCCTGCACTCTGGTAATCCTGTTCATTTCCTAGACCAGACTTCCCTTTAGTGGATGCTACACATTGGGTACCCCCAGTTTATCCAGTCACAGTAAGGGGCATGCGCTGCTCCGCTAGGTCGATTTCTTTAGATAGAGCTCCAACCACACGGGCCAAAAAGGTGTCTATGGTGCTACACTTAGAGGTGCTGGGCTGCTCAGTTGATGGCTTTGTACCCCCCACCTTTTGTTTGCCCATATTACTGGTTGTATTTTTAGAAAATAAGGGGACCAAGAAAACGGGAAAACAAACTTACTCCGCTCCAGTCCTTGGAATTACACGGCTGACATCCTTTTACCAGCAATAATAATCCACTGTAATCGGCAGGAGTTCAAACTAAGAGAATGGGCCCGGCGTCTTCAGGCCTCGAATGGGAGCAGATGGGCCCACCCTTGGCCAGGGCATGCCCGCGCGCGTCCCGCGCTGTGTGAGTGCACGGCTGATCTTATGGCACCTGGAGGGAAACGTCACCTCCTGCGCTGTGGGCAAGGCCTGCTGGGGGACTGAGTCCCACCCCAGCGGTATGTAGGCGATGGTGCTGGAAGCTGCCTGGATGCTGCCTGGGGCCTCGGACGGTCTGTGCAGAAGTTCTCACTCCACTCTGCAGGAAAGGGCAACAAAGAACAATGTTGGGGCTAGAACAACCCTTAGACACACCCCCCACCCTTGAGGGACCTACTCATATTGCTATCCTTTTCCTCAGGGTGCCCGCAACTTTGTCACAGCCTCACCAGTGGTGGCTGGTGTTGTCACCTAATACTGAGGCTCTCTGCTCTGTGCTGTCTCTTATACTATACAAGAGGCAATTAAGAGTCCTATCTTACTACTCTCTATGTGACCTAATATAGGGGCCGATTAGGATGGCGGACGGAAATGGGTACTGTCCGCCATGGTGGGGGAAATTTTACTCCCGGCTGCGCCGCGGAGAAACCGCGGTTGGGATTAGGATATTCATGTCACGAAACTCCGACCGCGGCGGACGGAACACAACCAACACCGTCCGCGGTGGACGGAACACAACCAAGTCCGTCCGCGGCGGACGGAGTCCAATGAACAACCACTGCCGCGGACGGAAATGACCGCGGAAAATAAAACATGTACCGCCATCCCTGAGAATACTCCGTGGCCGCAATTAGGATAAATCCGCCCGTACAACGGAACTCACAGCCATCCACGTCCGCGGCGGAAACAATGCAACGAGAACCACAGCATCAGGGCGGAAGGCCAACACGCACAACATCCCTAGCGCCTAACAAATGTATGAAAGTGCACCGCAAGTCCTAAGCAAACATACGAACATTGACAAGGCCCCCCCCCCAGCACAAGCCACCATGACACGTCCCAATTATCCAATAATGCACACAAGTCAACACGCCCACCTACCACCTGACTGCCAACAACCATCGAGACACGACTATAAAAAGACACCCCCACACAACCACAATCCCTTGCACCACAGCATTGCTGCCAGCAAGAGGGCCATTCGAGACACTGCGAACTCACATAAAATCACATAGAAGACACCCACCCACCACCCTACCACACAAACACCCACCACACAAATCCTACACATCACACACCACACACCTGCACCTCCCAACTCACTCAACTCACACACTGAGCACCACACACCATGGCACCCAAAAAAAACCCCAAATTCACGGAGACAGAGTTGCGGGTAATGGTAGATGAAATTATCCGTGTGGAGCCCAACATCTTCGGGGCCCAAGTCCAGCAGACGACCGTGGCGCAAAAGAACCACATGTGGGACAGGATCGTCACTCGTGTGAATGCGTCGGGGACTGTGCCGAGGACCAAGCACGACATTCAGAGGCGGTGGCATGACCTTAAGACCAGGGTCAAGGGCATCCGAGCGAAAAACCACGCCAGAGCCAATCTTACTGGCGGTGGCACACCCCCGGAGCCCATACCCTACACCGATTGGGAGGAGAAGGTGCTGGTGATACTACACCCAGAGAGCCTAGACGGCCTTGACGAAGGAGAAGAGACTGGTGAGTACAAACCAAGCACCACGATCAGCACGACATGGTCAGGCTCACACAACTGAGAAGAAACATCCCCCACGCCCCAACCCATGCACGTCGGACACCAACACACTAACATGTCCATGGCTCCCAACAGGCCCCCATGTTCACGGGGAGGGTGGTGGTGGTGGTGGCGGTGGTGGAGGGTGGGGTGTGTGAGAGGCCCAAACTACAACTCCCAACAGGCCCCCATGTGCACGGGGAGGGTGGCGGTGGTGGAGGGTGGGGTGTGTGAGAGGCCCAAACTACAACTCCCAACAGGCCCCCATGTGCACGGGGAGGGTGGCGGTGGTGGAGGGTGGGGTGTGTGAGAGGCCCAAACTACAACTCCCAACAGGCCCCCATGTGCACGGGGAGGGTGGCGGTGGTGGAGGGTGGTGTGTGTGAGAGGCCCAAACTACAACTCCCAACAGGCCCCCATGTGCACGGGGAGGGTGGCGGTGGTGGAGGGTGGGGTGTGTGAGAGGCCCAAACTACAACTCCCAACAGGCCCCCATGTTCACGGGGAGGGTGGTGGTGGTGGTGGCGGTGGTGGAGGGTGGGGTGTGTGAGAGGCCCAAACTACAACTCCCAACAGGCCCCCATGTGAACGGGGAGGGTGGCGGTGGTGGTGGAGGGTGGGGTGTGTGCGACAGGAAACAGAAATGTCTACAAATCAATGTAACCATGTACTGTCCACATTACTGACCTGCTCGATCTTGTCCCTCAGGTGATCGTCAACTGACTGGGGAAAGCAGTACCCGGCCGCCAGCCTCGCCTCCCACACCTACAGGACTCTCTGCCGACGACGACACAGGCAGCTCCGGGGCGGAGGATGGAGCGGGACCAAGCACGCAGCCAGGGCCATCTGGCTCACAGGGACTCCCGGGACCGACCAACGTCGCATGTGTGACTCCCGCGGCACCCGTCTCTGTGATCTGCACAGTCCCCACCACCACCAGTACCACCAGTACCACCAGTACCACCACTACCACCACTACCACGAGCACCACGACTCCTGCCGGTGCCACCCAGCATGACCCAGCGCGCAACGCTGGTCCAACGGCCCCACACACAAGCAGGGTGAGTGGGCCACAAACACAGGCAACGGGACAACTGCCAAGCAGGCGACCCACACACCGCCGGTCAGAGGAGGGACAGCTACCCGAGCCAGTGGCACTGTCCCTACAAGCTCTTGCCAGGTGCCAGGCCTCATACGACCGGTCCCAGGCAAACGCTGATCGTGTTCACGAGGACTCAGTGGACAACACCAACAGCCTGCGCGAGATCTCTGGCATCCTTGGCCAGATGTTGGTGATCATGGGCCAGCAGGCAACGATGTGGAGGGAATGGGTTGCCCGGAACAACCCCCCCCCCCCCTCCACCATGTGTGTCAGCGCCACCGCCACCGTCACCTCCGCCTCCCCCGTCGCCTCCGCCTCCGCCTCCACCGCCGCCACCACCACCTGAGCCCCTGGCGACGGATGTGGCCCATCACCAACCTGCCCTCCCAGCTGCCTCTGTACCACCTCCGAGACGGAGGGGGCGGCCGAGGCAGGAAGTTGCTGAGAGCAGTGTTGGAGCGCCAGGCACACGCTCCAAGAGGGGACGACCTTGACAATGCCACTGCCTGTGCCAGACATTCACCCTGCAAACCATCCTGTCCCACATAGACAATCATTGCCACTGGTCTGCTGGACTAGCCTGACACCCCCCAATGTGGTGTCAGCACGGACATTTCATCTGCCATTACCTACAACTCCAACTCCCTCCCTCCCACTTACTTGTATATATTCACCAGCACAAAAGCACAACCTGTCAATAAATTGCATTTACTCACACAATGATGTTTTGCCTCCATGTTTATTCACATGATTGCCATCAGATACAGACGTAAACAGGTACAGGGATCATAGTCGCACATGATCATGGCGCTGCGGGAGTGACCTAGAGAAAACCAGAGACAGCAAACACACGTCAGTAAAGAGATTCACACACAGCACAACACAATGCACAGCAACATTACACAAACGACAACCATCACACAAGCATGGGATGGGAGCACACACATCATGGACACTCCTATGTCCAAAGACATGAAGACACACATGTGCAACCATCACAAACCACACCCAGCTGAATAACCCCATATCCACACAACACCAGAAAACATACATGAGGCATTGTCAACCGCCACTAGAGGTAGATACTCACATTCAAGGGAAGTAGCGATCAATGAGCTGGCGCCTCTGGTCCACACCTTCCTCCTCACCACTATCCTCATCAGTCGACATGGGTGGGATGGGAGGCCGAGGAACTCCTTCGTCTTCAGGGTCCAACAGCAGTTCAATGTCATTGCGTACTGCCAGGTTGTGGAGCATGCAGCAGGCAATCACGATCTTGCATACTTTTCCTGGTGAGTAAGGCAGTGCCCCTCCGGTCTTATCGAGGCACCGAAACCTAGACTTCAGCAGTCCAAAGGTACGTTCGATGACTCTCCGTGTCCTTCCATGTGCCTCATTGTACCGCATTTCACCCGCCGTCCTCGGATTACGTAGGGGACTGAGGAGCCAGGGCCGGTTTGGGTAAGCCGAGTCGCCTATGTAGGGGGATGACAGAGACAAACATCAGAACAAGATATGGTGGGTACCCCATGCAACACAGAGATCACAAGAGTCCCCACTGCACACTCACCAACAAGCCACGCTTGACCGGGTGGCAGATTTGCCATGAGTCGTGGGACATTGCTGGTTCGCATGATGTGGGCGTCATGTGCGGATCCAGGAAATCTTGCACACACATGGGAGATGATGTTGCTCGCCAGGCACACCACCTGCACGTTCAGCGAATGAAAGTGTTTCCGATTCCTGAACACTTGTTCGCGTGCCCGTGGTGGAATGAGCGCGATGTGCGTGCCATCAATTGAGCCCACAACGTGAGGTATGTGGCCCAGTGCATAGAAACCAGCTTTGACAGCTGGCAACTCTTCCGGACGTGGGAAATGTATGTACTCATCCTTGTACAGCATCATAGCTGTTAACACATCCCGAAGAACCGTGCTGAACATTGCCTGTGACATACCCCCGGCACCTCCAACTGTATACTGAAATGTGCCAGTAGCGAAGAAATGTAGTACCGCCATGACCTTTGCAGTGGGTGTAAACGAGCCAGGATACGTTCTACGTGGCTGCAGATGAGGAGCCAATTGAGCCACAAGCTCCAGCAACCGACGTCGATCCAGCCTGAATTTCCGAATCACCTCCTCGTCTACCATATCCTCCAGCTGAGTGTATGGGCGATGCACATTTGGAGCCCTCCTGTGTGGGAGAGAGATGTAACTTAGGTCAACGTACAAACGACGCATACGTGTACAACTCCATCACATGTGTACCTTACTGACATAACTCCAGTCGTCACCCTAATGTATCGTAGACACATCACAGACACTCATGCAACTGCATGCACACAAACGATAAGTTTACACACGCCATGTCATCAAGCACAAATGCCACCACCAATGATGATGTGCATACGGTAATGACATGCATGGTGACAGAACGTATAAATCACATACACGGAATGCATGTGTACCACCACCACTGTAGTCACCTCGACACAACAATAAACCGACAACAGATGCATGAATTGGCCACACAGCCGTGATGTACTGTGTAGTTGTGAAGATGTAACAACGTCTGTAGGGTCAAACCCGACGTCAACACGTACGAATGCACATCTGTTGGCCATTGTGTGCCGACCGATGTCCATTGTATGGACACACATGCTATATTGTATGACATATGACCTTTCACAATCACGCTCACATCCCTCATGACGCAACTGCACACAACACATCACGGTGCAGCGTCTGACAAGATCACATATTTGGCGCCGCCATGGCGGTGCTCAACTTCCGCTACTTCCCAAAGGCAGAATGCGGCCAGCGTCCCTCTTCCCATTGGCTGCATGTGCAGGGACCGTGACGGGCACACATCGGCAACCGCACGTGCAAGCTTCAGGCACGGATGCTTCAGTTGCAACAATGTACTATCACTGGCGCCTCCATGGCGGGGCACGTACACAGCGGGGGAGGTGCAGGCCTATACACCCTGCAGATGTACTCAATGGACATGCCAGTTCATGACCCCCCTTACAGTCACCTTGCATCATCCACCGTACACCGGCCGGAGCGGCCGGCCCATGAACAACCGCCGTGCCCGGCCATGAACACAACCGCCATGGCCGTGCCCGGCCATGAACAACCGCCGTGCCCGGCCATGAACACAACCGCCATGGCCGTGCCCGGCCATGAACAACCGCCGTGCCCGGCCATGAACACAACCGCCATGGCCGTGCCCGGCCATGAACAACCGCCGGTCCCGGCCATGGCGGTTGTGTTCATGGCCGGGCACGGCGGATGTTCATGGGCCGGCCGCTCCGGCCGGTGTACGGTGGATGATGCAAGGTGACTGTAAGGGGGGTCATGAACTGGCATGTCCATTGAGTACATCTGCAGGGTGTATAGGCCTGCACCTCCCCCGCTGTGTACGTGCCCCGCCATGGAGGCGCCAGTGATAGTACATTGTTGCAACTGAAGCATCCGTGCCTGAAGCTTGCACGTGCGGTTGCCGATGTGTGCCCGTCACGGTCCCTGCACATGCAGCCAATGGGAAGAGGGACGCTGGCCGCATACGGCCAATCGCAAGTAGCGGAAGCTGTGCACCGCAACAACAGGGCCAGTCATTGGCCCATTTCACGATCACGCTCCCAGGGCTGACCAATTGCTGGCGACGTATGCCACTGACACGTGCTGAGGGCCCTATATATGTGTCTTGGCCAACATGAAACTTCCTACCCTGGGGACCAGTGCTGCCTGTGACCATCACCTCGACCTGCTGCTGCTGCTGAGCTGACCACCGACTGCTGCCTGTGACCATCACCTCGACCTGCTGCTGCTGCTGAGCTGACCACCGACTGCTGCTCTAGTGCCATACTCCGTGATCTTGCCATGTCGAGAGGCAAAGAGATCCGGTCTCGACCCTTCACCGCCGCGGAGCTTGATGTCCTCGTGGACGGTGTACTCCGCAACTATGGACGCCTCTACGGCGCAACGGGACGGGTGGTAAGTGCAGTGTGGGACATGTTGGTGTGCATGAGGGGGCCAAATGATCAGGCCTATTTATATCTTAGCTGTGTAGTGTGGGCTAGACATATGTTCCTGATTGTGCATGGCTGCTGACAGTAACGCCTTGCCCCTATGTGTGTGACAGGCCACCTGTCCACTGACTTAAACCCTTTTGTCTCCCATCATGGTAGGTCAAGCTGCACCTTCGCAAGGACCTGTGGAGGACCATAGCACGGGAAGTACGGGCATTGGGGGTGTGCAACAGACGACATACACACTGCCACAAACGCTGGGACGACATTTCCAGGCTGAGCAAGAATGTAGCGGAAGTAACACTGGGCCTGATTCCAAGGACGCCCCGTCTGGCCCGACGCTCCATGACCCCTCTCATGCACCGTATCATTGCAGTGACGCCTCCTGAACTGGCCGAACGTCTGAGTGCCGATCAACAGCAAACTAGCGGTGAGCATACTGTCTGTGTAGGAAACTTGTGAGTGCTATGCATGTATTGGTGCACAGACACACCATTGAGTTCCGTGTTGCGTATGTATGCCTGTGATGGCATTTTGGTCCCATTGGGTGGTACTCATTTGACATCCAGGTCCGCCATGTTGACACGCCACTTGCTTAGTAGTTGAGTGTTAAAGCACATCCCCTAGTGGTCCATGTCCCCATGGCAGAAAATGTGAGGATGACTGGTAGGGGTGGGCCATGTGCAGGCTGAGGGCTCATGAACCTTTGTCTGCTATGTGATTTGGCTATCCTGTTCCTTCTGTACATGAGTGTGCCCATGACTCACACATCTTTTCTGTGCATTTCAGCTTTGACAGAGGACACTCAGCCACAGACGGTGGAGAGTAGCCGAGGAAATGAGTCCGGCTCAGACTTCGCACACACGCAGACTGACACGGAGGAGGCCAGCGCCGGAGAGGGGGACAGGACCGTCCCTGAGGACTCGCATGTGGAGACACCATCGTCCTCCTCGTCGGACACTCTTGGTGAGCCTGCACTGTTGTCACAGACTGGGAGTGGGCACTCATCACCTTCTGTCGGAAGACAGCACACAGGGCCCACACTTCCGCCAACTGCACCATGTATTGTTCGTGGCCGAAGGAGTAGGGGGAGCAGAGTGGCGTTCGGTGCAGGCACCGCTGCCCCTGCCACGGTGAGCCAAAATGCACTGTGTGCTGAGGCCGTTGATCTGCTGCGACAGCTGTGTGTGGGTCAGACCAATATGACAAATGCTTTCCAGGATCATGATAGGAAGTTGGGGCAGGTGGTGGCATTCATGGAAGGGATGCATGGCGATCTTGCAGGTCTACACAGGACAGTGCAGTCATTGGCAAGCAGTGTGTCGTCTGCAATAGTACAGTCGAATGAACAGGGTGCTACTTCTGTTTCCCCATCTACACCGCTGGATGTCTCAGGGGGTAGTGATTATTCAGAGCAGGACTCAAATACAGGTTATTGCACTAGAAGCAGCGTCAGACAGCACGTCAGGGCACGCAGGGCACAGACCCCATCCCCTAGATCAGCTAAATCTGTTCACGTAGACGACGTCAGATGCACTGGAGTACACACACAGGATCCACAAGTGTTGTTGGGGGACATGCCTTCCGGAGCTACACAGGCATTCAACACGAAAGGTACTCCGAAGGCAAGGGATACTCACATGTCCATGGACTGTTCCTTGGACAAGGCCAGTCAGAAGACAAAGGCACCTACTGAGAGCAGGGAGACTCCCAAGAGCAGGCCCACAGCAGAGGTAAGGGACACTCCCAAGGACAGTGAGAAGACTAAGGCACCTACTAAGAGCAGGGAGACTCCCAAGAGCAGGCCCACAGCAGAGGTAAGGGACACTCCCAAGGACAGTGAGAAGACTAAGGCACCTACTAAGAGCAGGGAGACTCCCAAGAGCAGGCCCACAGCAGAGGTAAGGGACACTCCCAAGGACAGTGAGAAGACTAAGGCACCTACTAAGAGCAGGGAGACTCCCAAGAGCAGGCCCACAGCAGAGGTAAGGGACACTCCCAAGGACAGTGAGAAGACTAAGGCACCTACTAAGAGCAGGGAGACTCCCAAGAGCAGGCCCACAGCAGTGGATAGGAACACTCCCAAGGACAGTGAGAAGACTAAGGCACCTACTAAGAGCAGGGAGACTCCCAAGAGCAGGCCCACAGCAGTGGATAGGAACACTCCCAAGGGCAGCGACACACACAGGGAGCAGGTGTCTGCTGGAGGCAGGTGCACCACAGACGACAAGTCTGCTGGCAGGAACAGGGCGGCGAGCAGGGCACAGGCTACATCCAGAGACAACACTCCACCTAAGGATAAGGCACATCCTACGGACAAGGCATCTAGCATGGACAATGGCGCAATCAAGGACAGGCATACTTCACCCCTGGCTGCACTGAGGCTGATGTTTTCTACTAAACGCCAAACTGATGTCTCCGCGGCGGAGTCCCCCCATACCTCCACTCCCATCCAGGCCAGTCAGAAGCAGAGGAGGGTGTCCCCTGTTGTTGCATCCCCCATTACACATCATTCCGAGTCCAGGCGGCAGGCACAGAGCAAACGACAAGCAGGCTCCAGCACGTCCCCCGAAACCAGATCCCCGGCAGCAGTTGCTCCACCTATACTGGGTGGTGATTCTTTGGAGTCCCCACCACTTGGCAGTCCTGTCCTGTCCAGGGTGCACTCACACCTCCCTAAGAAACGCAGACACACACCATTGACACCTGCAAACCCCGATTTGGCTCTAGGTGAGCTATCCCCAGCTCCCAGGCCCACCCTGCCTCCTGGCCCATACAGCCCTGTGGCTCATCATTTCAGTTGTCCCAGTGGCGCCGGTGCAGTTGACTCTCATGTATCAGATGGTGGCACAGTGTCAGTTGTGCCCTCTCCTGTTGCAGGTCCTGGCAGTGTATCTGGGTCTATGGCTCACGTGTCAGTTAGAAGATCTGTGGCTGTGTTGCACACTCCTGTTTCTGGTGCTGGCAGTCTGTCTGGGTCAGTGGCTCACGTGTCAGTGACTACATCTGTGGCTGTGTCTCACACTCCTGTTGCTGGTGCTGCCAGTGTGTCTGGGTCCGTGGCCCATGTGTGTGTCACTCGGGCTGTGGCTGTGTCTCACACTCCTGTTGCTGGTGCTGCCAGTGTGTCTGGGTCCGTGGCACATGTGTGTGTCACTCGGGCTGTGGCTGTGTCTCACACTCCTGTTGCTGGTGCTGCCAGTGTGTCTGGGTCCGTGGCCCATGTGTGTGTCACTCGGGCTGTGGCTGTGTCTCACACTCCTGTTGCTGGTGCTGCCAGTGTGTCTGGGTCCGTGGCCCATGTGTGTGTCACTCGGGCTGTGGCTGTGTCTCACACTCCTGTTGCTGGTGCTGCCAGTGTGTCCGAGGCAGGTAGTTCACGCAGTCCCCCCTGATTCTGTGATGTGACGTGCTGTACACTTCACTCAAATGTTAATTCACATGGTGTGTCCATTGAGAACTGCGTGGCACTCTTGTGGTCCCTGTGACGGGTTGGTAGGGACACGTAGTTGTGCTGCCTCTGATGTACCTGCTCTGTACTCTACAATGCCCTGTTGATGCTCTGATACTGCATGCTGCCCTCTCGTTACCTGCCTCTGATGTACCTGCTCTGTAATGCACAATGCCCTGTTGATGCTCTGATACTGCATGCTGCCCTCTCGTTACCTGCCTCTGATGTACCTGCTCTGTAATGCACAATGCCCTGTTGATGCTCTGATACTGGCCTCTCGTTACCTGCCTCTGATGTACCTGCTCTGTAATGCACAATGCCCTGTTGGTGCTCTGATACTGCATTCTGCCCTCTCGTTACCTGCCTCTGATGTACCTGCTCTGTAATGCACAATGCCCTGTTGGTGCTCTGATACTGCATTCTGCCCTCTCGTTACCTGCCTCTGATGTACCTGCTCTGTAATGCACAATGCCCTGTTGATGCTCTGATACTGCATTCTGCCCCTCTCACGTGCTGCCTCTGATGGAGCTGTTCTGTGCAATGGACTGTTGATGCACTTGGCCCCTCTCACGTGCTGCCTCTGATGGAGCTGTTCTGTGCAATGGACTGTTGATGCACTTGGCCCCTCTCACGTGCTGCCTCTGATGGAGCTGTTCTGTGCAATGGACTGTTGATGCACTTAGCCCCTCTCGCGTGCTGCCTCTGATGTACCTGCTCTGTACTCTACAATGCCCTGTTGATGCTCTGATACTGCATTCTGCCCTCTCGTTACCTGCCTATGATGTACCTGCTCTGTACTCTACAATGCCCTGTTGATGCTCTGATACTGCATACTGGCCTCTCGTTACCTGCTATGTTGTACCTGCTCTGTACTCTACAATGCCCTGTTGGTGCTCTGATACTGCATTCTGCCCTCTCGTTACCTGCCTCTGATGTACCTGCTCTGTAATGCACAATGCCCTGTTGGTGCTCTGATACTGCATTCTGCCCTCTCGTTACCTGCCTCTGATGTACCTGCTCTGTACTCTACAATGCCCTGTTGATGCTCTGATACTGCATACTGGCCTCTCGTTACCTGCTATGTTGTACCTGCTCTGTACTCTACAATGCCCTGTTGGTGCTCTGATACTGCATTCTGCCCTCTCGTTACCTGCCTATGATGTACCTGCTCTGTACTGCGCATTGCCCTGTTGATGCTCTGATACTGCATGCTGCCCTCTCGTTACCTGCCTCTGATGTACCTGCTCTGTAATGCACAATGCCCTGTTGATGCTCTGATACTGCATTCTGCCCTCTCGTTACCTGCCTATGATGTACCTGCTCTGTACTCTACATTGCCCTGTTGATGCTCTGATACTGCATACTGGCCTCTCGTTACCTGCCTCTGATGTACCTGCTCTGTAATGCACAATGCCCTGTTGATGCTCTGATACTGCATGCTGCCCTCTCGTTACCTGCCTCTGATGTACCTGCTCTGTAATGCACAATGCCCTGTTGATGCTCTGATACTGCATGCTGCCCTCTCGTTACCTGCTATGTTGTACCTGCTCTGGTGCCCACTTTGCCCATGTTCACGCATACACTGTGATTTGACCCCTATTATTTGACAATAAAGGTAGTCTATCAAGTCTCGTGGTCTGTCGTTGTCATTCCTGCTTGCGTCCTGCTAATGTGTATTCGTATATGCTTCTCATCAGTGGTTTCGGTAACATGACACTCCCCCTCCCTACGTCACGTCCCTTGCTGGTATTCCCCTCCAGACAGCCAATGGTTTGTACCTTACCTGCGTCGTCGTCCATAGTAGGCCATGACTAGGACGTGGTGGATCGCGAAGAGCATCGGGAAAGCGTGTAGCGCCGGGTCCATGGTGGTGGTCAGCTTGCGGTGGGTATCTCGGCTGTGTCACCTATGTTCGCTGTGGGGATTCCGCCGTGTTAAGACAGGTTGTTTTTCCGCAGCGGTTTTATGTGTGTTTTCCGCCATCTTGATTTGGGGGACGGTCTTCGACGTCAGTGCGTACGGCGGAGCGTTTGGATGTGTTCCGTCCGCCGCGTGGTCGTGTGTAGTTGGCCGGCGGAGCGTGTTTTTCCGTCGCGGACGGAAATTTGACACGTTTTCCTATCCTGATATGGCGGACGGAGTATCCGCGGCAGGCGGACACGGAAAAGGCTTTTTCCGCCTACTCCAGGGCCGCGGTGGCTCTTCCGTCCGCCATCCTGATCGACCCCATAGTGTGTCTGGCGATAACCCAGTATATTTTAGTCATAGTGTGCCGGCACAGAAAAAACATGAAACACACTGGTGTATCATTTTAGAAAGTCTCCACATTTCACTGACAAAATTTAGAAGTTTTATCAGGACAAACAAGCTTTATGACTAAGCATATTCAGAAGATCTTGTATACTTCTTAATTGCACCTCATATAGATGGGAGGTTATTTCTTTTCCGATGAGTGGGAGCACTTATGGGGCAGATGGCACGCACTGGCTGAACCAGGGCTGGTACATGAGCTAGAGTCTAGCTGGCCTGCTTGGTAGAGTTTAGGGTGGGCCAGTAAGTGTTCCCCAGGAAAGCGGCTGTAGAAAGGAGGTCCAGCTGGGTTTGAGTCACTGATTGATGATAGGGAACAGTGCTGACTAAAGGTAGCATGACAGCGAGTGGATATAGAAAGGCAGAACAAATATTTTTTCACCAGGTAACTCTGAAAACCAAGAGGATGGAAAGTGAATTGGGAGAAAACTAAAGGAGTTGTGTTGGGTTTATATAGCACTCTGATTTCAAACCTATTCTCCAAGAAAACAGCACAGGAACTACGGCCATTGTCAACTGACTCATCAGTAGAGTGCACTGGGCAGAGAACAGAGAAAAGCCCTACTCCAATTTACATATTTTAAAATCTTGCACAATTTGTATTCAGTCCCACTCAGAGTGCACAAAACAAGACTTACACTAGATAATCTTTTTTTGGCAATGTCACATCCTTCCAATCCTACACAATACATCAGACTTAGAAGGCACCACCTCCCAGTAGCGACGAAGAACCACCTCTGCATTGTCAGTGGCCAAAATTTGTATTCTCGTACACTGATGATCAGTCACTGTGCCTTCTCAGGATAAGAAGACCTGAGAACTCTTTTGATTGGTGGAACATGAATGAATTATTTACAAGATCACACTGTTTGATGGCATGTGGGAACCATTTAAAACACACTGTACAACACAGAATACATAGAGGATGTGGATATTCTCCCCTCATGCCCTTGTATCATTCCTTTCCCTCTCTTCTCTCCCTCCTTTGACACTCAGGTACATCTCCATAGTTAGGTTTGGCTTAAAGGTTTAAGAATTAGTGGAAGTGTGGAAAAGATCCTCTCACTTCTATGAAGAACTTTCATCTGTCATGTACCGTTGTACATATGGTCTTCAGCACTCAAGCAAAAGAAACCCATACATGTTAAGCTTTCATTTATGTACTTACACAAAAAGAGATGGCTACTCAGTGTCTTCCGGATGATTTACCATGAACACAGCACATGATATAATCTTCTGGAGGAGTATTACCAAACATAGAAATAGCTTTCGGAAGAATTAATGTACAGTATCTGGCATTAGTCAAGACTTGATGTCTACTGTTATTATTACGTTTCATTACCTGTATTATAATAATGTGATACTGTTCCATTTGATGAGACTAAATCTATCAAATGTGAATAAAGAATGGTGTAAACCACAAAGAAGGTGCATTGAACGGGATGATGGCTTCAGGGGATCCAGAGAATGAATCTAAAGGAGTGATGGTTTATCTAGGCAACACCCCAAAGGACTGCCTCACTGGCAGTTTTGCTAAGCTCCTCTCATTGAGAAGCTTGGAAAATCAAATACAAAGTACTATTGAATGGTTCTACCCTTAAATGCATCACCCAGTATTCAGTCAACCAATCAGACAACATCTCTACCCCTAATTGTAAAAGAATGACGATTCTCCCATTAATATGCAGAGAGAATCTTGATTTCATTAAAGACAACAGAGGCTAACATTATGCATTATACTTTTATTTGTTCCCTCAACATGCAGCCCTTTAAAGAACATCAATACATCATAAACATTATGAATGCTCTCGAAGTAGTATAAATATCCATTGCACAGGCCTATCTTCCTCTTTTAGCTGCGAACATACAAGAACCTAATTATCCAAATCTGGTTTCAAGTATAGAGAAATTGACAACCCATCCTCTTTCTTTTGTGAATCCTATATGGTATCTGAAAGGAAGAGAAAAAAATTGCAAAGTAAAGGTAATATGGACGGAAGATTAATCAGACTTAAAATGGTAAAGGTCAAATAGGACGAAGAAAAAAGGCTAGACAACAATTAATCCTGAAATACAAGTCTAACCTGAAAAACAAGTTTAAGACATTTTACATTCTTGTCTTTAGTACAATTTCCCCTCTAGGTAGAGGGGGGTGGGATAATGTTAGCCTATGTTGTCTTTAATGACATCAAGATTCTCTCTGCATATTAATTGGAGAATCGCCATTTCATTACAAGACCGGAGGCTACCATTATGCATGTTTAAAGCCATCAAGAGCTATATTGCCAACATGCTCTATTGGTCTTAGGGAAAATTTTGCAAATGTGTTTGCATTTGACCAGTCGGCTGCTCTAAGAATTTGCGCTAGGGAACCTCCTGCCCAAAAGACCTTACTAGGCATGGCTCCTTTAGAACAGTGGGCTCCCAATCTTGAGAGGTCAATACCTGCATTGTTCATTATCGTACATATCTATCTAGCTTGTGTTGCTGTTGAAACTGGTTTAGGGGGTTTGACAGCGGATATGAGAAGTTGATCAAAATTATTCGCTCGGTTTAAGAGAAAGAAAAGTATTATCTTGCCAAGATATGAAAAGTTCGAAAATTAAACTGACTTCCTACATGGATTAATACCGTGCTTTGGGGGGGGTCTCTTTAGTCTTACACCCTTTATTACTCTTTTGATTAGAGGATTGCTACCAATTGCTAGGTTATTCACTAAAGCATGTCCAGAAGAAATTGCGGATCTATAACAATTAAATGTCCTATAAGAAAGGCCAGAATCAAAGACAGTAGCTAAATAATTGGCTATTTGTTGTACAGGGACCTCCACGGGATACAAATTTCTCTCCATGCACTAACTGCACCACTTTTTTCAGACACCCTTTTATCTTTTCCTTGTTTCTGGGGCCCAAGATTCATCCAGTAAGTTTTTAGCTTCTGATGAAAGGTCTGAATACCTGAGATCCTCAAGGCAAGAAGGTTCATTTTCCCCTTTAGGATCAAAGGGTGTTCCTCTCCTTTGGGGTCCTGAAGGAGGCCTAAGGATACTGGAATTAGGCATGGAATATCTATAGCTAGTTCCATCACTCCTGAAAACCACCCTTGGGACCTTCAGTAGGGAGTCACAATGATAATACTGCTGGATTCTACTCTCACTTTCCACAGAACACTTTGTATCAGGGAAAGGGGGGAAAAGCATAAGCTTTGTCCTTGCCCCATGATTGAAGGAAGGTGTCTGCTGCCTTTGCCCTTGGACCTGGTTTCCAACTGAAGTAAGCTGGTACTTCAAAATTGTACCTGCTCGCACATAGATTTATCTGTATTGGGCCCGAAGGTCTTGAATCAATGAGAAGACTTCTGGATGTAATTTCCAATCGCTGGAATCCCTGAGAAATGGAGAGTTCCAATCCGCTCTTACAGTTTAAACGCCTGGAATAAATTCTGCTCTCAGAAATATTTTGTGTTCCCAGCAAAAATACCATATCTTTTCGCTAACTCAGAGCATTTTGGATTTCACACCCCCCAGTTTACATATGAGACTGCAGAGAAGTTGTCTAAATGAATTAGTGTGTTTGAAGTTTTCATAACATCCTTGCAGCTCATAACGGCATTCAGTGGCACCAACATCTCCAGACAATTTATATGGAATGACTGTTCCTCTAGGGACCATCTTCCCCCAGTTTCCATATTCCCTATACAGGGTCCCCATCCTCTGTTGCTCGCATCTGACTCTATTACAAAGTCTAAGACATTCCCAAGAGATTTTTTAGCAACCAAGTTAAGTCCTCTCATGCGTCTGGTGACAGGGTTATCGAGGCTCTGTACCATAGCCCTTTCCTTAGTCCTAGAGTTTTTAGTCTCTGTAACCGTCTGTAGTGTAGTGGTCCTGGGGAGATGGCCTGGATTGCCAGATCTCTGAGTAGGATTGAGTCTTTGGATAGAACCATTTTCATGTCTTTTTTATCTTTGCCACCTTTTTGTGAGGTAACATTAGTTGGGATGGAGTGGAGTCCCTTGGAAGCCTAGGAAGTCTATTCTTCGAGTAGGGGTAAATACCAACGTATCTCTATTTATAATTAATCCTAGTTCTTCTAAGAGTTCCATTGTCATTAGTAAGTGTTTCTGAACTTCCAGTCTGTCCTATGACATGATGAGGATGTCGTCTAGGTATATGATTAACCGCACTCCTCTTTCTCTGTTTCTCTGAGGTAAGTTACTGCTGGGAGGAGTACTTTTGTGAAACATCATGGGGCAGGGATAGCCCGAAGGGGAGCCAAAGAAATTGATAGAGCATGCCCCTTCATGTGAAGCAGGGATAATTTTGTCTGTCCTCGTCCATGGGAATCGTAATGTATGCGTCTTTGAGGTATAGTTTTACTAACCAATCTTTGGCCTGAAGTACATCACTCAAGAGGTATATACCATCCATTTTGAAATGTTGGTAAACTAAAATTTGTTCATATCTCTCAGGGTTCTGTCTGGTTGCCAGCCCTTGTCTTTCTTCCTTACTAGTAGTTTTGACTACTCTTAAAGCTCCTTTGTCTAGCATCTGTGTAACTTCTATATCTATTAGAGTCATTTTTTCTTTCTCTAGGAGTAATTCTTTGGGTTCCTTTAATTGGTATGGGATCTCCGAAAAATCTATTTTGAATCCTGTAACTGTTTCTTCCCCCATGGTTTCTTGGGGTTCTTCCCCTTTGGGGGTAGAAACTTGAGTTTTGGCAGTAACCTCTCCCATAGTTTGGGGGTTCGATTATCCTAATGGTAGAACTGGGAGCTAAAGGTTCCCCGGCTGACAGCCAGTCCCCTCCTGTAAGCCCTTCCAAAAAGAGAACGAGAGCCAAAAACTCTGCGCATACTGGATTGCGCTTTACTGACGGCTGTGAAAGTTGAAAGGTATTTACCCAGAGTTTTAATAACATTTTCTCTGGATAGGAGTCCTTTAGTGTCACACATGTCTTCCTTGGAAGAAAGATCCGCCAACTTGGGATTCATTCTCATTAAAACCGCTTTACATCTTTCCATAATTAGTTTGGCATTGGCATTGCCTAATAAGCATACTGCCCTTTGTGCCCAGCCTCTTAGGAGTTTGGTAATAACAGGAATGTTCTTCCCTCTGACGTCTTCTGTCATATCCAGGATACGAGTGAGTGGGCCAAGGATATCTAGGTTTGTCTTGAGATTTGTTAGATTTGGGGGTCTCTAGTTGACACATGTAGGTACTTGTGACAAATAGGGACCTTGGCCTCTAGTCAGGGTATGGGGGTACACTCCTAAAATAATCCCTGCTCCCCCCCTTGGTAGCTTGGCACAAGCAGACAGGCTTATCTCAGAGGCAGTGTGTAAAGCATTTGTGAACACATACAGTAATCCAGTGACAACACTACAGATTGACACCACACAGTTGTATATTAAAAATAAGTATGCTTTATATAGATTTAACACAAGACCACAAACGACAAAAATCCACAATACTGTACTTAAAATGGTAGAATTAGCTTAGTTCTATTTAGATCTTAAAATGAGACACTTTGAGTCACTGTACCTTAAGATGCGACACGCAGGGCAATGAAAGTGTTGCATGGATGGTGATGCGTTGATTCCTTACTGCATTTCCGGGGCAATGCGGCGAGCAACGCCGCGATGCGATCAAGTTTTGTTGCAAAGAAATAAAGACGTTGTTTTCTTCTTGATGCGGTACGCTTCTCCGATGTTGCAAGAAGTCTTGACTCGATGCGTCAGCTGCAGCGGCGACACCTTTGTTCCGTGATCGACTACAGCGGCTTTGGCGGCGACACTCGTCTCTGTTGATGCGAGACGCTTCCGCTCAATGCGACAGCTGCGACACCCTTGTTCCGTGATGCGACAACATCAGCTCCGACAGCGGCACACTTCTCCGTGGATGCGAGGCGCTTCTTTTGATGTTGTGCAATGTGACAGCTACAGCAGCAACATCCATCATGCGACGGGAGCGGCTGCGAAGGCGCCACACTTCTTCTTCGTTGGGAGATGCTTCTCTTGATGTGTTGCAATGCGACAGCTACAGCGGCGGCATCCACGATGCAACGGCTGCGGCTGCGACAGTGACACGCTTCTTCTTCGTTGCGAGACACTTCTAGCTCCTTGCGACACGCATTCCCTCAGAAGGCCCAAAACAGCAGAAGGCACTTCCAAAGAACACTTGGGAAGCTGGTGGTTGAAGTCTGTTGTCCCTGAGACTTCAGCAGGAGACAAGCTCTTGTCTCAAGCCCTTGGAGATCCTTACAAGTTGATGAAAGTACACAAAGTCCCTTTCGACTTTCTTTGGCAGTCAGGCAACCACTGCAGGCCAATCCCCCAAGCAGCACTTCAGCTTAGTGATAGTCTCTCCTCAGTTTCTTCTGATTCCTATCCTCAGCAAAGGTTTCTTCTTGTAGTCCAAAAGTGATCTAAATTCTTGGGATTAGGGTCCCACTATTTACACCTCAAAATCCTTTGTCCTCTGAGGGCAGAGGGGCCTTTGCCTAATCCAAACCGGTTCTGGTCAATCCTGGAGCACTCTGTTTACATGACTCCTTCCTTCCTTTCACAGTGCAGGGCAGACACATCAGACACCCCACAGGAGGTGGAGCCAGCATTGTGGAGGGAAGGCCCAGCCCTGGAGCCCTCTGTTGACATGACTCCTTCTCTCCTTTCACAGTGCAGGGCAGAGGCATCAGATGCACCACAGGAGGTGGACCCAGCATTGTGGAGGGAAGGCACAGCCCTATTCAGGTCCCAGGTGCAACTCATCCCTCCCATCTAGATGCAGATCTCTCTATTCACCACTGGGCTGACTCACCCTGTCTCCTGGAATCCCCCAGCCCCTGTCACTCAAACTCCAGACAAGGAATACACAACCTAGCAGAGGCAGGCTTGGATAGTTAGACAAGAAAATACCTACTTTCTAAAAGTGGTATTTTCAAACACAGAATGTTAAAATCAACTTCACTAAAAGATGTATTTTATCATTCTGAGTTCAGGCATACTAAACTCAAATTTCTACCGCGTTCCCTGAGTCAGTTAGGATTATAAAATGTAATAATCGAACTGCCCATTCTGGCCTATGGAGAACAGGTAGCCTTGCAATAGTGAAAAACGGAAATGGCTGTAATTCACTAATAGGACATGCCACACACATCAGGGCATTGTCTACCTTATACTTACAATGCACCCTGCCCTTGGGCCTACCATAGGGGTGTCTGATATGAAGAAAAGGGAAGGTTTAGTGACTGGCAAGTGGGTGCACTTGCCTAGTCAGCATAGTCAGCATGGCAGTACCAGACTGCACACAGGCTCTGCAATGGCAGGCCTTAGACACACTTTTACAGGCTGCTTCTGTGGGTTGCAAGCCCACTAGCAGCATTTGGTGTACAAGCCCTGGGCACTCCTGGTGCACTGTACTAGGGTCTGACAGGTAAACCAAACTAGCCAATCATGGAGTCACTAATCCATACATCAATTTATAATAGGGAGAGCATATGCACTTCAGCACTGATCAGCAGTGGGGTTGAATTGGCCTGCACTACATTACCGAGGAATGACGGCAATTGCCATCCGTGTTTTCAGAAGTACGGCGATATAAGAAAGGATATTTGGAGCGCAGTGTCATCTGCACCACGTGATGCCTCTGATGAGGGCCATGGCCCCAAACGCGCTGTGCATTCCTGCGTTGCGCGTCAGGCATGTTTGGCAGAGTTAAGGACTCCCTATCACCGTTTCCAGGTGAGGATCAACCAGCCGATGAGTGCATCTCACCAGGGGCAACTCTTTGTGTAACATATTAGCGCCCGGCCGCGAGATGCACCACCGCAAGAAGATGGCGGGGCCACGCCCACCCACTTGGGTGGTTCTGATGTGGCACAGATGGACTGAGTTGAACTTGGTGGCCGTGAGATGGGAGTCTTCGCCAGTGATGGTTTCTCAGGCAAGCGTGGCGATGACAGCCCACTGGGGTTGAATTGGTCTGCACTACATTACCCAGGAATCACGGCAATTGCCATCCGTGTTTTCAGAAGTACGGCGATATAAGAAAGGATATTTGGAGTGCAGTGTCATCTGCACCACGCGATGCCTCTGATGAGGGCGGAGGCCCGAAACATGCTGCGCATTCCTGCGTTGTGCGTCAGGCATGTTTTGGCAGAATTAAGGACTCCCTATCACCGTTTCCAGGTGAGGATCTACCAGCCGATGAGTGCATCTCACCAGGGGCAACTCTTTGTATAACATATTAGCGGCTGGCCCGGCCGCGAGATGCACCAGTGCAAGAAGATGGCGGGGCCAGGCCCACCCACTTGGGTGGTTCTGATGTGGCACAGCTGGACTCAGTTGAACTTGGTGGCCTTGAGATGGGAGTCTTCCTCAGTGATTGTTTCTCAGGCAAGCGTGGCGATGACAGTACACTGGGGTTGAATTGGTCTGCACTACATTACCCAGGAATCACGGCAATTGCCGTCCGTGTTTTCGGAAGTACGGCGATATACGAAGGGATATTTGGAGCGCAGTGTTATCTGCAACACGTGATGCCTCTGATGAGGGCGGTGGCCCAAAACGCGCTGCGCATTCCTGCGTTGCACGTCAGGCATGTTTTGGCAGAGTTAAGGACTCCCTCTCTCCGTTTCCAGGTGAGGATCAACCAGCCGATCTCACCAGGGGCAACTCTTTGTGTAACATATTAGCGCCCAGCCACGAGATGCACCACCGCAAGAAGATGGTGGGGCCATGCCCACCCACTTGGGTGGTTCTGATGTGACACAGCTGGACTCAGTTGAACTTGGTGGCCGTGAGATGGGAGTCTTCGCCAGTGATTATTTCTCAGGCAACCGTGTTACATTGCTTCCTATCGTAGATTAGTCATTTTCACCATACTGAGACTGCCTTTTTATTTTCTTAAGATATCGGGGTGGTTTCAGAAAATGTAATGATTTAGAATGTTGTAGAGTGACTGTGGTGGAGATAGATGGGGGCACAATAACAGTCCAGAAGCAAGTCCAATATACTTTTTTCCATGCATGATGAATGAGAGTCTAACATCTACAAGGTACTCCCACCAGCTAGACTGTGATTTAGGGGTATAATGTGGTTCGATCTGGAGTATCATGAGGTATGATATTGTTCTAGGCGAAAACCCTTGCTCGTAGGTGGATGACTCCTTTGGTGAAAATAGAGCAGAAAATACAAATATTAAGTGTAAATGTGTAGATACATTTATAATTACATAGAGCCTTAAAACTTCCATCATTGATTTTTTAGATTTTTTTTATCCTCATCCTGGATTCCCTCCTTGGTCCTCACCTACCCAGTCGGTCCTTAGACAGACTTCCTTTCGTCTCTCTTTGTTGTCTCTTCCCTTATCCGCCCTTTCTCACCTCCACTGTCCCCTCCACTACATTTCTCTCTCCTTTCTCTCCTCTCCTAATGTATTGCCTATTTGTTTAAGTATTGTTAAATTGTTTATCTTTTTCTGTTACGTTGTTGATTCTCATGTAAAGTGCTCTGATACCTTCGGGTCTAGCCAGCGCTATATAAAACTCTTTAAAATTAAAAATAAAATTAAAAAAATGACAGCCCACTGGGGTTGAATTGGTCTGCACTACATAACCCAGGAATCACAGCAATTGCCGTCCGTGTTTTCGGAAGTACGGCGAAATAACAAGGGATATTTGGAGCGCAGTGTCATCTGCACCACGTGATGCCTCTGATGAGGGTGGTGGCCCGAAACGCACTGCGCATTCCTGCGTTGCGCATCAGGCATGTTTTGGCAGGTGAGGATCAACCAGCCGATGAGTGCATCTCACCAGGGGCAATTCTTTGTGTAACATATATATATATATTAGTTGGTTTCTTGAGTATCAGTATGAGTGTCTGTATAGTTCGGTGAGGGATATTACTTAGCGCATAGATGCATGAATGAGTGACTCACTGTTTGTATGCGTTTTGAAGACAACATGTGTCCAGGACTGTATGGGTGGATGAGTGTGTGTATGGGTGTGTTAGTGAGTGAATGACTGCCTCAATAGTATCTGCATGAGTGACTAAATATGTTTTAAACTAGTATATGTGAGTATGATAAGTATTGATGTATATAAGTGAGTATATGTGAGAGTGAGAGATTGGAAGAGTTCCTGTATAAATAGGTATGTGTTTCTATAAGTGATTGTTTAAGAGAGTAAGTATGTGTATGTTTCTGTGAAAGTAAGTATGGATGTTTGATAGTTTATTTGCATGTCTGAGTATGTGTGTGAGTAACTCTATGGATGAGTGTCGGTGTGTAACCGCATGTATAGATGTATGAGTACATATGATGAGTGATTAAATGTATGAGTGACTATATACAAGTGTTGGTGAATGAGTGTATGTGTATGTAGATGGTGGAATTACTGTATAGGTTGTTGTAAGTGGTATTGGTATGTCCATTTTTTTTAACCGCATGCGCGCTAAGCGTTTTCCCGCTGTGCGCTGAGTTTTTCAAAAACCCGCGTTACATGACGAGCTCAGCTCGTCATGAGCGTACGAGAGGCGTAACTCATGACGAGCTGAGCTCGTCATGAGCGTCGAAGGGGTTAAAAAGTTAGTTTCTATTTTTGGATGTGTGTATCAACGGTTATATTACGCTGAGAGCAGGTTTGCCACTCTATCACAAGGATGATGTCATCAGTGATGTCATCAGTGATGTCATCTGAGATGTCATCAGCAGTGCATTGCGGGCGCGCGAGTTATAGTTCGCTGAACTAACTACAACGGGGGAATTTCAAAAGTTTTGTATGAGTGAAATGTCCAACTAACTATAACATGTGTGAAACCTATGTTTTTTTTAATGAATTTGCAAGGTTTTTTAAATGCTAATTCCTAACTACAATGTGTGTGAAACCTATGGTTTTTTTCTGTGAATTTCAAAGGTTTTTTAAATGCTAATTCCTAACTATAACGTGGCTGAAACCTATGGTTTTTTCAGTGACTTTGCGAGGTTTTTTTAAATGCTAATTCCTAACTATAACGTGTGAAACCTATGGTTTTTTCAGTGAATATATATATATATATATATATATGTATATATATATATATATATATATATATATATATATATATATATGCACTGGAAAACTAAACACCCACTTCCCTTACAAAGAAGTGGAAAGTTTGCATGTCTGCAGCCTTTCTTATTTTTCACCTTATTCATCTTCCGCTCAATCAACACATCATCCACACATACACACACCTACTTGCTGCCTTTCTTGGCCGGGGTTATCAATTATTCTTCTTTAATTCAAATTCAAAGGGCAGGCCCTTTATTCAGCCTTCTTGGTAACTACTACCCGTGAATGGCAGTGGGTAATTTGCACACTTGCGTCCTTTCTTGCATCCTTTCTACCGCACACTGTGTGTACTTTGTGCACTAGCTTGCTTCCTTAGAAGTGGTACTCGTTTCTCTTCCTCCCACTGCGGAATCCAACACCCTATCTGTGTAATGAGCTGAAAATCCAAATATCCACTTCACTGACAAGGCAGTGGGTAGTTTGCGTGTCTCCAGCCTTTCTTATTTTTCACTTTTTTCATCTTCCACTCAATCAACACATTATCCACACATACACACAACTACTTGCTGTATTCCTTAGCTGTGATTATCAACTATTCTTCTATTTCATATTCCTATTCAAAGTGCAGGCCTTTATCAAGCCTTTTTATTGTAACAACTACCCCGGCCGAAGCCACAGTGAAATTTGCACACTTGCTCCCTTTATTGGCTGGGGTTATCAATTATTCTTCAATTCGATATTCTGATTCAAACTCAAAGCCCTTTATCGAGCCTTTTTGTTGTAACTACTGTTGCAGGGATTCTGCTCCTACACAGTACTGTGCATAAAGACTTAGGACCTCAGTGAATTACGGTGTTCCAAAACCCACCTTAGTACCCAAACCCCCTAACAGACTAACAATCAGTAACTCATTGGTTCTTCGTCCTATAGCAAAAACACCAATGACTAGTCAACCCAGAACATGCGACTTAGATTACCTCAAGTAAGGTGAATAACAAGAGCACTCTTTCGTTATAGTCTTACACCAGTCCAAAACAAGGAGTAAATAAAGACACGTGCAAGTTTGAAATGTTTATTTCTAACGCCGTAATCTCATGCGCAGTACCTTAGATAAAACAAGAAAACATATTATCAGAAACAATGTTGTCAGCACTGTTACTGTTCCATAAAATACAAAGGGAGAAAGCATCTTATAATGCTAAGGGAAACAGATTTAAAATATACCTAGATTTCACCCTCCCTACCTAGCACCTTAGTTTATAACTACAGAAGGTCTCATAGGATTACATGGGCGGACCCATACCTCTGGTACACAGCAGTAGTGGATCACATTGAGTTCTGCACAAACTGTCAGGATATGAATGTTCCCCAACTGTGTGTAATCATGCCTGCACAGTGCATTATTAAACGCGCCAGTATCAGAGGTGGCCACAGCTGTATATGTGTTATGGCTTGAACGTGCGAGGATCATTCCGAATAACAGACACAGTGTCCAAGATAACCTTGATGTTCCATGCTCTCACTATACACACTAAACTAGCGAGGCAGTCTACAAATGTAGCATAACAAATTATTCTCATGTGAAGCAAAATACGCAGCCTTCTCTAAACAATATCGCAAGTGCGTGTCGTGTGCAAAGCAGAGCAGGAAAGCAAAAATGGTGTTTACGTTTCTAATAAACCCATGCTAACTTAACACGGTGTGAGTGCAAGGCTCAGCCCCACGGCACCCTTCCTTGATCAAAGCACGTGATATAAACGTGGGCGAATTACGAACGCAGAGTCCAAGTCTGAAAAGCAGAGTCAAGTTCAAATTTGCAAAAAAAATTATTTGCTGTTTCATAGAAAGCAGTAACTAAATAATAAAGAATAGGTCGAAAAATCAAAGACTCTTATTCCAACAGCGTATAAGCACAGTATGTAGCAACAGCCTCCAAGAGTAAGTCATTGTTCCCATCTGAAAACATTTCAGCCATCCAATTCAATAGTGGGAATGAACATACATGTTCCTCAATGACCGGAGCCTTTATCACCATCGGAGGAAAACTCGGGTCATCTTCAATGTAACTGCGTGCCAAGAAGTCATGCGCCGCTGCAAAAACATTCCAATGTCCCATCATTCCATGTATCACTGCTAAGGCCATAATCCAGCGGCCAGGACAGAGCAAGTCATGAACCACTAAGGGGCTCATCAGCTGGTCATAATCCGCGTTGGGAGACACCGTACTGCAGAGACACAAATCCAGGGCCCATTCGAAATCGCAGCTTAGGCAATGGAAGACAGGTTGAACGCATGTGAAAAAGGAAAATCAAAACTATAATCCATAAGCTGCACTCAATGTAGCCAGAGGCAGCGCTCTGTAATAAGTAAGCATTCGGTGCGGACCAGGAACAGCCGAGAAATATTGTCGTGTGCTGCAGGATGTGCATCCATATTTAAGTAAACAAATTAATAAAAGCACACCGGCAACTAATGCGAGTATTAAGGGGAATCCACCAAAGATGCTGGAAAAAATTGAATGGAAAAATGCTGAGGACACACCAAATATAGTTTGAAAAAAAGTCACAAGGCCACTGCTTATAACTTTAAAACAGTAAGGTAACTCCGTAGTCAAGGACGCATTAAAGATAGTCTGAATTAACTCCCCAAAATGCAGGGGCACGTCTGTATTTAATAAAGCATGCACCCCTGTGCGGGTGTTTGCTACATGAAGGACACATGTATTTCTAGCAGATGTAAGAGCAACCTCTTTTTGAGACAATAGCGCTCTTATACGGGTCATTTGGGTGACTCTGCTTTCAAGGTCGAAATGGACGGCTAGATAGAAACATCCAGCTTCTCATGCAGAGGAGTAAACACAACTTTTTTATAGCAAACCACACGCTCAGTTACCATAATCATGTAAGCAATGCCTGCTAACATCACACAACAATCTGCATTATTTCAAAGTAAATAACTCCCGTTTGCCAGTAAACTCAACGTTGTTATTATAGCAGGTGTCGGAGTGCCTTTCAAAACTCAGGCCTAAGTAGGCGCATCTTGAATACAAGAGCCATGCAATTGTATGTGTCTACAAATTAAGGAGTGATCTGGTGCTATTTTGCAATCCTCGCCATTCAGATAAACTTCTTTTCCCTCCCTCAGGCACCTATATGTAAATGGTAATAACCAAGCTTCATGGAGATAAGCGCTGCCTAAAGATCCATATCTGCCTATAGCATAGTATTTCATGCAAACCTCAAACTTAAACAGGCTAAATGGTAATGTTATGATACCGTCGATAAGCCACACAGCTAAATCGGATCTCCAATGAGTGACCACTTGTAACCATTCTCAAAGCGCGCCCTGTGCTCTGATTTGACAGTGAGAGAGTGATCGCACCATAGTTTGTACTGCTAATCATTCCCAGCACCCGCTACGAATACGCTTTCACGTTACGCGTCGCTCAAAGCTTCCGTGTGACGTCATGTACGGCGCCCCGTACGCGAAAGACGCAAATGTTTTTAATTATTTAAAAACATATATTTATGTATTTAATGAACATACTAACAGAGTACATTATATAGGGTAGTTATTAAAATAGTTTTTTTATACTTTGAACAATTGTATATTACTTTTAAAAGCAATTACACAAATCACGGTGGAACGTAATGCGTACTCGCATCGTAGGAGCACCGTAAGCACAGCGTAAGCGTACGCAAAGCCATGTGACTTTAAAAGAAGAGATTTGATTGGTTCATAACACTTCCTATTTCAACTGTTGAAAGTTCTGTCCCATTTTAATCATTCTACTTTGACTTTCTAAGAAGAAGCATCTCAACTGAGAATCTTGTCAAATAGAAGGAAGATTACTATAATAACAGCAATGGACTAATCTTCCAGCCATTCTTCAGAGGAATATTTAATTCCTGAAGAACCTCCAAAACAGAGGAAAGAAGCTCTAATTTGCAGATTAATTTTCCAGAAGGGCAAAAAAAGGTTAATGCTCCAAAAGTAACCTGTAAAATTTGCCAAACAACTCTTTCAAGGGGTGATCCATCTAAAAAATACTCCTTTGGCACAGCAAATATGGAGCGACACGTGAGGAACTTGCACCCCAACAACTTTGCTCGAGCTGCAACACGGAGGTTGAAGAACAACCCACCTGCTACTGCACCAAGCACATCAACTGCTGCAGCAGCATTTTCAGCAAGCAAGCCCCCCATTTGAGAAGTAAATTGCCCCGGGGATTTGGCCCCCCGGGAGCTAATTAAGAATAAAAAGGACTTTTAGTTTTTTTTCCTTTTCCACCGCGTACGAGTACCATACGCGTACCCCGCTTTTTTTTATTTTTAAAATAATATATATTTGGGCCTAAAGATCCATGTGGGACCCCCTGAGCAGGCCTAGAGGGTCAACATGTTTCTACCCTGCTCCCTTTCCTTATTTTTCAACTTTCTTTTATAGTTTTCTTGTGACTCGGTGCTACCGAGGCACAAGATGGCTGCCAACACTTCCTGGTTTGGAGTGTTGACAGACAGTTGACATCCAATCAGCATGCAGCTCATGCTCGTAATTGTACAGATTTCCGTACGTGTGCAGTACTTCGTCTCTAGATATCACTATGATTTTACTTTTGATTTTCTCAAGAACTACTGAACGGATTTACACCATTTAACAAAAAGCACACTCTGCGAACCGAACTCTACCTCTCTGCCAAATTTGGTGTGATTCCGTTCAGCCGTTCGGGCTGTAGCCCTGACTAAAGGTCCCTATGGAAAATTGCGGTGAACAGCCTTTACAACGAAACTTTTACAACACACTACCTTTACAACGCAACTTTTACAACGCAAACTATTACAACGCATTGCTCTGGGGGGCGCTCTAGGATAGGGAATAGGTTAATTTACTATCCAATAACCTTCCCTAGTGTCCACGGGGACTGGAGTTGGAATAGTAAATTAAACTATTCACTATCCAGCACCCCAAAGCACTATGCGTTGTAATGGACTGCGTTGTAATACTTACGTTGTAAAGGCATGCGATGTAAATGCATGCGTTGTAATGTCATACATCCGAAAATTGCATGGGGAAAACACGTTTTGGGACCCCCTTTTTTCTTGGCCCCCACTTAACGAATCACCTCCAAACTTTCAGGGAAGGAGCGGAACTGAGCAGGCCATTTTCTTGGAGAAATTCACGAAGATTCGTCCACCGGCGCTAAAGTTATTCCAAATAGAATGTTGTGGATTTCCTATGGAAACTAGGTCCTAACTATAACTACCTACTAGCGACTGCCAGTAGGTAAAATATAAGTGGAAGAGATAGAGTGCAGAGACTTCGTAGACTGGAATACCAATACATAGTGGATTTGCAAACCAAGGTCCCTGGGGTCTTGAACAGTGGGGTGGAGTTGGCAGCACATTTGGGCATTTAGAAGAGCTATAGAGAGATATTGTGAACTGAGTATTTACATTGAGTAATCCGTTTTGACATGTGATTGAGTGTATTTTTGACATTGACTTTGACTTTTATAACTACGTATGTTTTTCTATTTCTGGGGAAGATGGGGGTTCATTAGGATGTAATGTTGATTTTAAGACTGGATTGGACACACGTCCCGCCTATAGACCCTATACATTTAATTTCTTGGATTGATTGATAATGTTAAAACATCAGTTTTGAGGGATGACGCAACCCAGTAGGGTTGCCATAGCCGATCCACGGCAAGATTGTATAAAACAGGACTAAATCGTCAATGTTTAAGAATGTATTGGGTACGATATGACCACACAGTTTATATAATGTGTAGTTGTTTATGATGCCCAGCGTCGTATAAGTATTGTACTTACAACATGGCGCCTGCCATTATGCAAGGCGCGCAATACCCCTTGTTTGTTTTGACCATCCATGCCTGGTTTTAAAATGGCGCCGCGCAGCGCGTTACCTTTAGACACCGAGGAAGGGAGCTTTCCCGAAACGCGTCTGTCTTGGAAATAAATCTCGCATTGCTGAAATTTCCAGAGAGTGCTGCTTTTTCTTTTCCGAGGATTTGGAGAGGATTATTGAGCTTGCATTGATACCGCGGTACACCAACGCGCCGCAGCACCCGCCTGCAGAGTGACTCGCTATCTGGTGTGTTTGGAGCAGTAATATATATATTTTACCTCCTGGCGGTCGCCAGTAGGTAGTTATAGTTAGGACCTATTTTACATCGGAAATCTGCAACATTCTATTTGGAATAACTTTGGCGCCAGTTGATGAATGTTTGCGAAATTTTTAAAACTGGTGGGGCACTCCGGTCCGCTCCTGTCCTGAAAGTCTTGGGGTGATTCATGAAGCGGGGGCTGAGAAAAAAGGGGGGTCCCAAAACGTGTTTTCCCCATGCAATTCTCCATAGGTACCGTTTATCGCGGCTACAGCCCGAACGGCTGAACGGAATTACACCAAATTTGGCAAAGTTGTACTCCTTGGTTCAGACTCGTTCCTTTTGCTTATATGGTGTAAATTTGTTCAGTAGTTCCTGAGAAAATGACAATTAAAAGTACATATATATCTATGGGCTCGGTGGATGCGCACATCTTGCGCGGACTATAAGCGCACCATCCCGATCACACGCTGAATGCTGATTGGCTGTCAAGTGGTTGTCAACATTCGAAACCAGGCAGAATTGGTAGCCATTTTGTGCCTCGGTAGAAGCGAGGATCTAGAAATTAGTAGAACAAGTGTTCAAAATGTATAAAGGGGGCAGTTAAGAAATATTTTCACCCTACAGACCTGCTCAGGGGGTCCCACAAGGACCCCTAGGGCCCTAAAAAATATATATTTGTGAAAAAACTGAGAAATGTGCGCTGGGTGCATGGATCCACCGTAAAAATAACAAGCATTAGAAATGCAATCGGGCTCGGATTTATTTGAGTTTGAGCTAATGGCATTGTAAATGCCAATGTCTTTTTGCCATGTGTTATGGAGTGTGTGCATGTGGTGTGTAGTGGAAGTATGTTGGTTGAATTGTAATTTTACCAATGGTGGCATGCTGTGCTTTATATGAATATGTTTAAAAGTAAAGTGTACCATACTGCGATTGCTTGGTGGAAAAGTGCACTGCCGGCTGGAGGTGTGTGTGCCTGGTGGAAGGGTGCACTGACGGCTGGTGGGTGTGTGCTTGGTAAAAGCGTGCACAGATGGATGATGGTTGTTGGTGTTTGTGCATGGTGAAAGCATTCATTGACGGCTGGGGGTGTGTTGTTGTGTGTGTTGTTTTCTGTGTGCTGGTGAGTGTGTGCTGGTGAGTCTGTGGGGGTGAGCCTGGGGAGTGAGTGTGGTGGTGAGTGTGTTGTGTTGAGTGGTGACAAGTGTGTGGTGTTGAGAGACTGAGGTGTGTGGTTTGTGTGTGCGTTATGTGTGTGTGGTGTATGTGTGTGTGGTGTTTTCTGCACACTCACACACTGCCCCGTAACATTCACACACGGCTCACCCGCACACTCCCAATGTCACCCTGCATAGTCACACACTGTTTACCCTGCACACTCATTCTGCACACTCACACAATGTGCACCCTGACACACTGTCTCTGCAGTCACTCTGCACTCACTGTCACTCTGCACTCACTGTCACTCTGCACTCACTGTCACTCTGCACTCACTGTCACTCTGCACTCACTGTCACTCTGCACTCACTGTCACTCTGCACTCACTCTGCACTCACTGTCACTCTGCACTCACTGTCACTCTGCACTCACTCTGCACTCACTGTCACTCTGCACTCACTGTCACTGCACTCACTCTGCACTCACTGTCACTCTGCACTCACTCTGCACTCACTGTCACTCTGCACTCACTGTCACTCTGCACTCACTGTCACTCTGCACTCACTGTCACTCTGCACTCACTGTCACTCTGCTGTCACTCTGCACTCACTGTCACTCTGCTGTCACTCTGCACTCACTGTCACTCTGCTGTCACTCTGCATTCACTGTCACTCTGCTGTCACTCTGCACTCACTGTCACTCTGCACTCACTGTCACTCTGCACTCACTGTCACTCTGCTGTCACTCTGCACTCACTGTCACTCTGCTGTCACTCTGCACTCACTGTCACTCTGCTGTCACTCTGCACTCACTGTCACTCTGCTGTCACTCTGCACTCACTGTCACTCTGCTGTCACTCTGCACTCACTGTCACTCTGCTGTCACTCTGCATTCACTGTCACTCTGCTGTCACTCTGCACTCACTGTCACTCTGCACTCACTGTCACTCTGCACTCACTGTCACTCTGCACTCACTGTCACTCTGCTGTCACTCTGCACTCACTGTCACTCTGCTGTCACTCTGCACTCACTGTCACTCTGCACTCACTGTCACTCTGCACTCACTGTCACTCTGCACTCACTGTCACTCTGCACTCACTGTCACTCTGCACTCACTGTCACTCTGCTGTCACTCTGCACTCACTGTCACTCTGCACTCACTGTCACTCTGCTGTCACTCTGCACTCACTGTCACTCTGCTGTCACTCTGCACTCACTGTCACTCTGCTGTCACTCTGCACTCTGCTGTCACTCTGCACTCTGCTGTCACTCTGCACTCTGCTGTCACTCTGCACTCTGCTGTCACTCTGCACTCTGCTGTCACTCTGCACTCTGCTGTCACTCTGCACTCACTGTCACTCTGCACTCACTGTCACTCTGCACTCACTCTGCACTCACTGTCACTCTGCACTCACTGTCACTCTGCACTCACTGTCACTCTGCACTCACTGTCACTCTGCACTCACTGTCACTCTGCACTCACTGTCACTCTGCTGTCACTCTGCACTCACTGTCACTCTGCTGTCACTCTGCACTCACTGTCACTCTGCTGTCACTCTGCACTCTGCTGTCACTCTGCACTCTGCTGTCACTCTGCACTCTGCTGTCACTCTGCACTCTGCTGTCACTCTGCTGTCACTCTGCACTCTGCTGTCACTCTGCACTCTGCTGTCACTCTGCACTCACTGTCACTCTGCACTCACTGTCACTCTGCACTCACTCTGCACTCACTGTCACTCTGCACTCACTGTCACTCTGCACTCACTGTCACTCTGCACTCACTGTCACTCAGCACTCACTCTGCACTCACTGTCACTCTGCACTCACTGTCACTCTGCACCCCCACTCTGCACCCCCACTCTGCACCCCCACTCTGCACCCCCACTCGCCACTCTGCACCGCCACTCTGCACCGCCACTCTGCACCGCCACTCTGCACCGCCACTCTGCACTCTGCACCGCCACTCTGCACCGCCACTCTGCACTGCCACTCTGCACCACCGCACCGCCACTCTGCACCACCGCACCGCCACTCTGCACCACCGCACCGCCACTCTGCACCACCGCACCGCCACTCTGCACCGCCACTCTGCACCGCCACTCTGCACCGCCACTCTGCACCGCCACTCTGCACCGCCGCACTGCCACTCTGCACCGCCACTCTGCACCGCCACTCTGCAACGCCACTCTGCAACGCCACTCTGCAACGCCACTCTGCAACACCACTCTGCACTCTGCACCGCCACGGCACCGCCACTCTGCACCGCCACTCTGCACTCTGCACTGCCACTCTGCACCGCCACTCTGCACCGCCGCACCGCCACTCTGCACCGCCACTCTGCACCGCCACTCTGCACCGCCACTCTGCACCAACATTGCACTGCACCGCCACTCTGCACCGCCACTCTGCACTCACTGTCACTCTGCACTCACTGTCACTCTGCACTCACTGTCACTCTGCACTCACTGTCACTCTGCTGTCACTCTGCACTCACTGTCACTCTGCTGTCACTCTGCATTCACTGTCACTCTGCTGTCACTCTGCACTCACTGTCACTCTGCACTCACTGTCACTCTGCACTCACTGTCACTCTGCTGTCACTCTGCACTCACTGTCACTCTGCTGTCACTCTGCACTCACTGTCACTCTGCTGTCACTCTGCACTCACTGTCACTCTGCTGTCACTCTGCACTCACTGTCACTCTGCTGTCACTCTGCACTCACTGTCACTCTGCTGTCACTCTGCATTCACTGTCACTCTGCTGTCACTCTGCACTCACTGTCACTCTGCACTCACTGTCACTCTGCACTCACTGTCACTCTGCACTCACTGTCACTCTGCTGTCACTCTGCACTCACTGTCACTCTGCTGTCACTCTGCACTCACTGTCACTCTGCACTCACTGTCACTCTGCACTCACTGTCACTCTGCACTCACTGTCACTCTGCACTCACTGTCACTCTGCTGTCACTCTGCACTCACTGTCACTCTGCACTCACTGTCACTCTGCTGTCACTCTGCACTCACTGTCACTCTGCTGTCACTCTGCACTCACTGTCACTCTGCTGTCACTCTGCACTCTGCTGTCACTCTGCACTCTGCTGTCACTCTGCACTCTGCTGTCACTCTGCACTCTGCTGTCACTCTGCACTCTGCTGTCACTCTGCACTCACTGTCACTCTGCACTCACTCTGCACTCACTGTCACTCTGCACTCACTGTCACTCTGCACTCACTGTCACTCTGCACTCACTGTCACTCTGCACTCACTGTCACTCTGCACTCACTGTCACTCTGCTGTCACTCTGCACTCACTGTCACTCTGCTGTCACTCTGCACTCACTGTCACTCTGCTGTCACTCTGCACTCTGCTGTCACTCTGCACTCTGCTGTCACTCTGCACTCTGCTGTCACTCTGCACTCTGCTGTCACTCTGCTGTCACTCTGCACTCTGCTGTCACTCTGCACTCTGCTGTCACTCTGCACTCACTGTCACTCTGCACTCACTGTCACTCTGCACTCACTCTGCACTCACTGTCACTCTGCACTCACTGTCACTCTGCACTCACTGTCACTCTGCACTCACTGTCACTCAGCACTCACTCTGCACTCACTGTCACTCTGCACTCACTGTCACTCTGCACCCCCACTCTGCACCCCCACTCTGCACCCCCACTCTGCACCCCCACTCGCCACTCTGCACCGCCACTCTGCACCGCCACTCTGCACCGCCACTCTGCACTCTGCACCGCCACTCTGCACCGCCACTCTGCACTGCCACTCTGCACCACCGCACCGCCACTCTGCACCACCGCACCGCCACTCTGCACCACCGCACCGCCACTCTGCACCACCGCACCGCCACTCTGCACCGCCACTCTGCACCGCCACTCTGCACCGCCACTCTGCACCGCCGCACTGCCACTCTGCACCGCCACTCTGCAACGCCACTCTGCAACGCCACTCTGCAACGCCACTCTGCAACGCCACTCTGCAACACCACTCTGCACTCTGCACCGCCACGGCACCGCCACTCTGCACCGCCACTCTGCACTCTGCACTGCCACTCTGCACCGCCACTCTGCACCGCCGCACCGCCACTCTGCACCACCACTCTGCACCGCCACTCTGCACCGCCACTCTGCACCAACATTGCACTGCACCGCCACTCTGCACCACTGCACCAACATTGCACTGCACCGCCACTCCGCACCGCCACTCTGCACCGCCACTCTGCACCACTGCACCGCCACTCTGCACCGCCACTCTGCACTCTGCACCGCCACTCTGCACTCTGCACCGCCACTCTGCACTCTGCACCGCCGCACTGCCACTCTGCACCCCCACTCTGCACCCCCACTCTGCACCCCCACTCTGCAACGCCACTCTGCAACGCCACTCTGCAACGCCACTGTGCAACGCCACTCTGCAACGCCACTCTGCAACACCACTCTGCAACACCACTCTGCAACACCACTCTGCACTCTGCACCGCCACGGCACCGCCACTCTGCACCGCCACTCTGCACTCTGCACTGCCACTCTGCACCGCCACTCTGCACCGCCACTCTGCACCGCCACTCTGCACCGCCACTCTGCACCAACATTGCACTGCACCGCCACTCTGCACCGCCACTCTGCACCACTGCACCAACATTGCACTGCACCGCCACTCTGCACCGCCACTCTGCACCGCCACTCTGCACCGCCACTCTGCACCGCCACTCTGCACCACTGCACCGCCACTCTGCACCGCCACTCTGCACTCTGCACCGCCACTCTGCACTCTGCACCGCCACTCTGCACCGCCACTCTGCACTCTGCACCGCCGCACCGCCACTCTGCACCCCCACTCTGCACCCCCACTCTGCACCCCCACTCTGCACCCCCACTCTGCACCGCCACTCTGCACCGCCACTCTGCACCACCACTCTGCACCGCCACTCTGCACTCTGCACCCCCACTCTGCACCCCCACTCTGCACCCCCACTCTGCACCCCCACTCTGCACCCCCACTCTGCACTCTGCACCCCCACTCTGCACCCCCACTCTGCACTCTGCACCGCCACTCTGCACCCCCACTCTGCACCCCCACTCTGCACTCTGCACCGCCACTCTGCACCGCCGCTCTGCACCGCCGCTCTGCACCGCCGCTCTGCACCGCCACTCTGCACCGCCACTCTGCACCGCCACTCTGCACCACCACTCTGCACCGCCACTCTGCACTCTGCACCGCCACTCTGCACCGCCACTCTGCACCGCCACTCTGCACCGTCACTCTGCACTCTGCACCGTCACTCTGCACTCTGCACTGCCACTCTGCACCGCCACTCTGCACCGCCACTCTGCACTGCCACTCTGCACCGCCACTCTGCACCGCCACTCTGCACCGCCACTCTGCACCGCCACCCTGCGCCGCCACTCTGCGCCGCCACTCTGCACCGCCACTCTGCGCCGCCACTCTGCGCCGCCACTCTGCGCCGCCACTCTGCACTCTGCACCGCCACTCTGCACCGCCACTCTGCACCGTCACTCTGCACTCTGCACCGTCACTCTGCACTCTGCACCGCCACTCTGCACCGCCACTCTGCACCGCCACTCTGCACCGCCACTCTGCACCGCCACTCTGCACCGCCACTCTGCGCCGCCACTCTGCGCCGCCACTCTGCACCGCCACTCTGCGCCGCCACTCTGCACCGCCACTCTGCACCGCCACTCTGCACCGCCACTCTGCGCCGCCACTCTGCGCCGCCACTCTGCGCCGCCACTCTGCGCCGCCACTCTGCGCCGCCACTCTGCGCCGCCACTCTGCGCCGCCACTCTGCACTCTGCACCGCCACTCTGCACCGCCACTCTGCACCGCCGCACCGCCACTCTGCACCACCACTCTGCACCGCCACTCTGCACCCCCACTCTGCACCCCCACTCTGCACCCCCACTCTGCACCGCCACTCTGCACCGCCACTCTGCACCGCCACTCTGCACCGCCACTCTGCACCGCCACTCTGCACTCTGCACCGCCACTCTGCACCGCCACTCTGCACCGCCACTCTGCACTTTGCACCGCCACTCTGCACCGCCACTCTGCACCGCCACTCTGCACTCTGCACCGCCACTCTGCACCGCCACTCTGCACCGCCACTCTGCACTCTGCACCGCCACTCTGCACCGCCACTCTGCACCGCCACTCTGCACCGCCACTCTGCACCGCCACTCTGCACCCCCACTCTGCACTCTGCACCGCCACTCTGCACCGCCACTCTGCACTCTGCACCGCCACTCTGCACTCTGCACCGCCACTCTGCACTGCCACTCTGCACTCTGCACCGCCACTCTGCACCGCCACTCTGCACTCTGCACCGCCACTCTGCACCGCCACTCTGCACTCTGCACCGCCACTCTGCACCGCCACTCTGCACTCTGCACCGCCACTCTGCACCGCCACTCTGCACCCCCACTCTGCACTCTGCACCGCCACTCTGCACCGCCACTCTGCACCGCCACTCTGCACCGCCACTCTGCACCGCCACTCTGCACTCTGCACCGCCACTCTGCACCGCCACTCTGCACTCTGCACCGCCACTCTGCACCGCCACTCTGCACCCCCACTCTGCACTCTGCACCGCCACTCTGCACCGCCACTCTGCACCGCCACTCTGCACCGCCACTCTGCACCGCCACTCTGCACTCTGCACCGCCACTCTGCACCGCCACTCTGCACTCTGCACCGCCACTCTGCACTCTGCACCGCCACTCTGCACCGCCACTCTGCACCGCCACTCTGCACCGCCACTCTGCACCGCCACTCTGCACCGCCGCAACGCCACTCTGCACCGCCACTCTGCACCGCCGCAACGCCACTCTGCACCGCCACTCTGCACCGCCACTCTGCACCGCCACTCTGCACCGCCACTCTGCACCGCTGCACCGCCACTCTGCACCACCACTCTGCACCTCTGCACCGCCACTCTGCACCGCCACTCTACACCCCCACTCTGCACCCCCACTCTGCACCCCCACTCTGCACCCCCACTCTGCACCCCCACTCTGCACCGCCACTCTGCACCGCCACTCTGCACCGCCACTCTGCACCGCCGCACCGCCACTCTGCACCGCCACTCTGCACCGCCACTCTGCACCGCCACTCTGCACTCTGCACCCCCACTCTGCACCCCCACTCTGCACCCCCACTCTGCACCGCCACTCTGCACCGCCACTCTGCACCGCCACTCTGCACTCTGCACCGCCACTCTGCACTCTCAAACTGCACTCTCAAACTGCACTCTCAACTCTCAATCTCCACTCTGCACTCTCAAACACCACTCTCAATCTGCACTCTCATACTGCACTCTCATACTGCACTCTCAAACTGCACTCTCAAACTGCACTCTCAAAATGCACTCTCAATCTGCACTCTCAATCTGCACTCTCAACTCTCAATCTGCACTCTCAACTCTCAAACTGCACTCTCACAATTGTCATAAACACGTATGTGAGTGTGACAGGAGCAAGGCGGTCATGTTTTCTGCCCCCAAGACCACTGTAATCAGATGCTTTACTGTCTGCTAGAATAGTGCAACTACTCCATATAAACAGTCCTGAAGAATTCCAGTTAGACTTCTGAAAGGGGAAACCTGTTGACAGACAGCCTTTAGAGCGAAAGACAGTTCCCCCCAGCTTATCCCAGATTTGCTGCTTTTATGAACACTACACATAAACTTTGAGAATGCTATTAGGCTTTCAACGTCTTGCCCCTTATTAAAAAAATATTATAGTATGCCACTTGTAGTATGTCATTGCTCTGCATTGTGCTGCTTTGGCATTTCATCTTGAAAAAATACTTTTGGATTGTCTTAAGATATGTAAAAAAATATACACAAACCTTGAACACCTAAAGAGTGATATTTAAAGAGGAATGAAAGTGAATCTCTGAACTATATGAAACCAGTCAAAAGGTTCCCATCTCCCACTTCCGATAGATGCTTGCTTTTAGAATTCTTGAACTAATGAAGCCCTTTCCCCAGCCTGGCATGGAGCAGCTGCGCGCTGAGCGCTGCTGAATGGTGAACGCGCCCGGCCATCTGGATTCACTTACGGAGGCACCCTGACAGCTCCTAATTATAATTAATGTACTTCTTTGCGCGAGCACGCACGAAAAATGCCCAACATGGCGTCCGAAAACTACATTTACCCTATCACTTCAAGCCTATTAAAACGACACCACAACGAAGACGAATCACTGGCCAGATGAGATACCAGACTAAGGAATGTGTGGAATTTGTCTCGCAAAAGCCCTAGGAGATACTTTTTTTTTCTCTTCTTTAACATTAGGATCTCGAAACTCCTCCCACTTACGTGGGCGGAGGCCTCGCCCTAAAAACGAAGCGATGTTTCCTGTGCTTGTTTAAAAATTAGCTACCTGGGATGGTCAAATCCCGGGGTCTAAAATATTACATTTGATGGTGGTCCAGAGGGGCCCTGTAGCCCAGGGACCGCCATTCCTCGGTGCTACAAAATAAATGGGTGAGGGAGCTCAAAGGTTCGTCTAAGCCCAGTGGATTACTACTCTCTGGGGCATTTTATATTTTGGGAGAGGGGCCGCGCGGTCTCCATTCTGGAGCAGTCGAAAGCTTTGGGGAACACCACCTCCCAGGACTGGCTCCTGCTGTGTCTCGGGGTGCTTACCCTCGGGACACTCCTGTTTGCTATGGCAGGAGTCAAGGTTCCCGCTGTGTCATAGCAAACTTGAGGGCATATTAACATGTGCTATTTCGCCGCAGTTTTTAGAAAAGAAAAAAAACTGCGGTGAAAATTATATCGCCCTATTTACTAGGTAACGCTAAAATGCATTAATGCATGTTAGCAGCCGGTTTGCTAAGGGCTCGCCTCGTATCTCCAATGGGTTGCAATGTAGGCATTCCCAGAGGCAAGGTAGGTGTTCCTATGACAATATAACATGGAAGAGGGAGGTAGGACAACAGCGTTGTATTTACAAGGGGGGCCTGGATTTGAGGACCAATAGCAAAACTCTTGATAATTGCGGTTTATGTAGGATCCTAACATCTGTTCTGAAGTAGACTTAAACATGTTTAATATGCAAGGTGGATTGATATGTTAAGTGCACAGTCTTATATTAACAAGGTGTTCACTTGCGAACCTGTTTTCGCTGTATTTCTCACGATATTGGGGGCATATTTACAAGGACAGCGTTAAAATTATCGTCGCTTTAGTATTAGGAAAGTGTCGTTAAATTTGTTGTGGTTTCCTGGAAGCGTAAGTGGAGTGGGCTGGACTAACGTATGCCAGTGCTGCGCGAGGCTGTGAACCATGATTCTGGAGCTATGGGCGTGGTTCCGTCGTGAGCTATATGAGAAATCAACTGATTCGGGTGTCCGTGTTGTAGTGCTGACGTCACCCGGGTCTTAAACACAAATGTGTCATCATATCTGTAAAGTACCACAGCATGGCCAACATGGAAGGTACGGGGTATCATTGACCCTATATTCATCCATAGTTGCACACATAAAAGATGGTGGACATGACGTATTTTTGTGAATATGAATGTTTGTTGTACATTCAGTGGAGTGTTGTAGCAGCAGTAATACAGGGCTATGAAAGCTTTAGGATGCAATTTTTGGCACATGAAGGGCAGCTAATATATATACTTATGTGGTCATTCAGGTACACTGTCGAACTTGATGCTGGAAATCAGTGCTCGAGCCTCTGAGTCACGTCCACATCCTGTTATTGAAGAGAAATGACGTAATCTATACCTGCCTGAAAATGTACTGTAAATACGGTGCTCATGTAATTTGCTGATATAGTTTTGGGTCGACTACGCGCTATATAAATATGTACACACTCCCTTTTTTCTCCGCAAACACTATTTTCTATTCAAATCTTTTTTAAAGTGTTGCCCCAAATTCTTATTAATATAAGAGGACATGATTTACTTTCTGATAAAGTAGAATAGAAGTGCTACTACAAACACTCCCTCACTACTTTCTTTTTTGTTTTTTGTACATTTCTTTTCAATCACTCTTTATGAAAACATTGTGACTGTTAAAATGGATTATTTTATTATTTGTTAATTGACATTAATATTTTTTTTCATGTTTACTGCTTGCAACGATAAACCTCCAGTTTCTCATGAGTGAAAATACATCACAGTACTACACAATATACATACTGATAAACCCATTTTCACTCTAGAAGAAAAAGAGAATTACTTGATCGTTTTTCTTTTATTTGTACATATTTCAAACCTTTTTTCTCCGTCTTCGTAGTATTTTCAATTCGCGACGATAATACATGAACTGTTCTTACGTCATTTCGTTTCTAAAGTACAATTATACTTTTACACACTACATTTAGAAATCATAATAATATACTTGCATTTGAAAAATATATAAATATAAACTTATATAAATATATAAAGCATAAACATATACCATTAATTTACCTCTCTTTAAAACTCTTTCCTCCTTCCGTCGACATACATCCAACTCCTCTGGAGGGAACATAGGGCCAGATGTAGGTAAAAAATATTTACCGATCCTTAATTACCGATTTTTACCGAATCGGTAAATAAGAATCGGTAAATAAGAAGGGGGGGTATGTAGGAACATCCAGATGTTCCAATTACCGATTCGGTAAGAATCGGTAAATAAGAATCGGTAAATATAGAATCTGTAATTACCGATCGGTATTTACCGATCGGTATGGCCAATGCATTCCTATGGGGCAAAAGTCCCATAGGAAAGCATTGGAAATACCGATCGGTAATTACCGATCGGTAAATACCGATCGGTAAATACCGATCGGTAAATACCGATCGGTATTTCCCGCGTCGGCCAGCAACCAAAAGTGAAACTCAACACAAACAGCCAATCAGGTGCAACCACCCTCCCCCTTCCTGGCAGGAAGTGTGCACACAGGCAGCTGCAACTAATTAGAAGGTTCTGGAAAGGCAGTTGGAGCAGAGAGACTGGGAGCAGCAGCAGCAGCAGGCAGAGCTTGTGAATTGAGAACACTTTAAAATGGAAAGCAGCAGGGAAAGTGAGCAAGCAGAAAGGAAAAGGAAACTTAAGTTCAGTAGTACTGAATTACAGGTGCTTGTTGAGGAGGTGGTCAAGGTACACCACAGACTTTTTGGAAAACTGTCCCTCACTGTGGCAGAATCCACAAAAAGGAAAATATGGCTGGACATCCTAGATAAAGTGAATGCTGTGGGAGTGACCACCAGAGTGACAGAAGACTTAAAGAAGAGGTTCTATGACCTAAGGAGCCTCACAAAGAAAAAATTGGCTGATCGCCACAAACAGTCACAGAAAACAGGTGGAGGAAAGAACACAGCACCCCCACTCACCGAGCTTGAGGAGCTGGTAGCCACAACCCTGGAGACTGAAAGTGTCCATGGACTGGGAGAAGTGGACAGCTCGGCTAAATCTGCAAAAACAAAAGGTAAGATGCATGCACAGCAATCCCCCTCCCACCCCCATCCATCCCTCACCCCTTGCAGCTCAGTTACCCCAGTCCCATGGTGTGTGTGCAAAACTGTAGCAAAGCATCATGGTACATGTAGTCAGTCTTTGAAAGAACATGTGACATAGCACTGTAACCAACAAGTAATTTAAATGTTTGCAGACAAAATGAAGGGCAGGCAGCATGTTCAAAGTGCAAATTGATATGTTTAATTGTAGTGGCTGTGACACATTAGCACCTAGCTGATATGTGCCCATATGTCCACAGGTCACACATCCAGAAGGCAGTCCGAGGAGGCAGAAGGCACGGCACCCCAGAGGGATGACAGTCAGGATCCAGGGCCCAGTGCATCCCAGGACACAGGGGTTCCGAGTGGGCAGCCACCCTCCCAAGCAACAGACATCAGTGAGGAAATGCATGGATCCCCAATTCCCTCACAGTCACCACTATTGGTGTCATCACCAGAAATGCCTGCATCCCTTGAATTGGTAACACCTGTTGCACACCCTAGCAGGAGGCATGTTGTTTCCCCACTGCTGCAAATGGAGATAGGTGCTGAGGAAATGGTGGGTGTAGAGTCACATGACTTGTCTGAGGCTGACATCACTGCCACACTGCAGCCCGGCACAGAGCCTGTACCACCTACCACTAGAAGGCGCACAGTCCAAGGAAGGGGTGCAGGTGCACGTGGGGAGGGGTCCAGTGTCTTCCAAGGCCTGGAGGGATCGATGGTCAGGATACAGAGGATGCAGGGCAAGGGCATCATGGCCTGTCAGAGACAAATGAGAAACATGAACATTAGCATTCAGGACATTGGCAAGGGCATACAAGAGCTTGTGGAGGTGAACAAGTGCATGGCAACAGGCATACAGCAACTGTGCACTAAACTTGACTCTGAAATTGCTGCAAGGCGCAGGGACAAGCAGCGAGCACAGAGAGCAGAGAAATCCTTACACCGCCTGGCAACAGCCACATCCCTGCTATGCAGGCGTAGCATCAATAGCCAGGAAGTCCTGACTAATAATACCAACCAGTTAACAAGGGGCATAGCTGGAATGACTGGTGCGCTGGAGGCCCTACTCAATGCACAAAGTGCACGAAGTTCTGCTCTTGACGTGCCGGACAGTGAACCTAGCACCAGTAGGAGCAGCACAGCTAGCCCACATGGTGTTGAGCCAAGGAGGAGCAGCAGGCGACAGGGTGAGGCTACAGGCCAAACGCCCAGTGTACAGGCTGAGCCACAAACACCTGGCAGTGCAAAGCGTGGCCGAAAATGAACATTTTTTACTATGGCCTACTGCCTGTGGACATTTGTTTCTTTAGTTGTTAAAGTTACATTTGCACATTTGTGCCATTTAAACAAGCCTAGTGACAATATGCAACTATGGTGGGTGGGTTCAAGACCTGTCTGAGTGTGTTTTCTCACTGTGAGCATTGATGTCAAATGCTTACTGATGCTCTTTTTTACTTTACCATCTGTTTATGAAACCTAAATAAACAGAAGCTTGTGCTTTGACTATAGCTCAGTGTCTTCACTTACTCAGAAATAGTTGCGTGTAATCTCCTCACGTCTTAATCTGCCATCACTTGGTGTTGACACTCCTGCAGGATGTCTTTCAGGCACAGCATTGTCGTCATCGTGATCCTCATAGTCACTTAACTCCACCTCAGTCCCCTTCTTAACAGCCAGATTGTGCAACATGGCACAGGCAGCAATGATCTTACAGCATGTGATGGGGGTATACTGCCTTGCACCTCCACTCTTGTGCAGGCATCTAAACCTGCTCTTCCATATTCCAAATGTTTCCTCAACAACATTGCGTGTGCGCTTGTGTGCCCGGTTGTACCTCCTTTGGCTGGGTGTTGAGGGGTTGAGGTAGGGGGTTAGTATGAATGAGCGAAGGGCATATGCACTGTCTCCTGGAAAGAAAAGGGAATAATTTACTCACATGCATACATGTACTGCTAATTGCAATAGGTCTAATAGGTGTTGCACACTGTGTCTTACCTAGGAGGTAGCCTTCACCAAATTCCCCTGCAGTCAGCCGTTCATAGATGCCACTGTTCTGAAATATATATGAATCATGGGTACTTCCCGGAAATTTAGCTACGAGGTCTGTGATGTAGTGCTTAGCATTGCAAATCACCTGCACGTTGATGGTGTGGGTTGATTTCCTATTGCGGTAAATGTATTCTGTGGCAGCAGGGGGACAAATGGGGATGTGTATGCCATCAATGCATCCGATGATATGGGGAAATCCTGCCATCTGGTAGAAGTCCGATTTGGTTTGAACCAGTTCTGCATGGGTGGATGGAAAAGAAATGTAATGGTCCATCCTGTGCAACATGGCGTCAAGGAATCTGTGAAAAAACCTTGAGAGGCTGCTCTGGGTCACCCCTCCCACCACAGCAACCACGCTCTGGTAGCTCCCTGACGCCAGCAGGTGGATGCTGCACAGCACCTGTACATGTGCTGGTATTGCATGTGCCCTTGGGGTGGGGTGCTCCAACAGGGGTTTGAGGTCCCTGATGAGCTCCATGATGGTGTCTGGAGCCAACCTGTACCTTTGCACAATCTCTTCCTCTGTGAGCATGAACAGGGTCACCCTCTGCCTGTAGACCTGCTCCTGTCTCAGCCATTCCCTCTCTCCTTCCTCCTGTAGCCGTAGCCGTCTTGCAATTACATAGAATGCAGCCATTTTGCAAACAGAATTGCATTTTGGGTCCTTTTTTATAGGCTGTACCTGGTTAACACCTGATTTGAATCCATGGTAAATACCGACTCTTAAATACCGATTTTGGCCCAAAATCGGTATTTCAGAGCCTCCCTACATCTCAAACTTCAATTTTACCTATTCTTAATTACCGATTCGGTATTTTACCGATCGGTAACGTTACCGATCGGTAACTTTGCCGATCGGTAACTTTACCGATCGGTAACTTTACTGATCGGTAACGTTACCGATCGGTAACTTTACCGATCGGTAACTTTACCGATCGGTAACTTTACCGAATCGGGAAATTTACCGATTCGGCCTATTTTCTGTCACCTACATGCCGATCTCCAGATACCGGTCGGTAACGGCCGAATTCGGCCGTTTCCGACCGGTATTTGGCTACCTACATCTGGCCCATAATGTTTTATATATTACAATATATACATTAATGTTATGTTCCCTCTGAGGAAATGGACGATAAACTGAAGATGAATCAGATGATCGTAAACTTTATCTTGCTCATAGTTTGGTCACCCGTAATTAAATCACAGAAACGAAACTTATCATCCTACGGGTGTGGTTTACATACGTTTTGGTTATTTAAGTCACTATGGAACCAATGTAGTGCTCCTCCCATTTTTTTGTCATGTTTTTCAGTTGACAAGTGCTCACATTCTCACTGTTTAACTTGTGAACGTGTTTTTGTAAACGTGAAACTTGTTAAACAGTTTTGGTTTCGTTTTATATCCTAATATGTATTCGCTCTTTCTTTTTCTTTTAATTCTTTCTCTCTTTTATTATACGAGTATTAAAATAAATACCTTTGTATTTATTTTTTAAAACAAGTACATTTATTGGTTACTGTGTACAGTTTCTGTCCACAATTTTAATACACTTCCCCACCCAAAACCCCTATTATCCTTATTTTTTTTTAAAGGTGCAATTCGAATTTTTTTATTTATTTGAGTATTAAAATAAATACATTATTGTTGATGTGCGAGTTCCTTCCTTTATACACAGTTGATTGCCACATCTCTGAACATCTGGAGGTACCTGGTGGGCTAGTTGGCTACCCAGGGACCCACAGGATTGAAGAGGAAATAATTCTCTAACTTAAAACGCGCCACAGGGCGTGTTTGCAGACATGTCACCTCAGGCCACGTCCCCTTCCTTCACCACTGTGCCCCGTTGCAGGTTTTAAGTTGGGGCATTAATTCTCTTTCAATACTGAGGGTCCCTGAGGGCCATATTGCCCAACAGGTATCTCCAGTATGCGTCAGGGAGCTGTGTTGCAGACAGGTGTTCAGAGGCCACGCCCCTTTTTACACTTCTCTGCATCACAGCTCTGTGGCGCTTCTTGGGGGTACCGAGTGGGCTAGTTTGACCCTAGGGACCCTCTAAAATCAGTCGAATTCCGATTTACTCACCTGTTATCAGGAGACACCTCAGTGCTGCATCATTGAGGCCAGTATTGATCCTGAAAAGTAATTCTAACCATACTTACCAGTAACTGGAATTTCCTTCATAGGCTAAAATTGAATGGTTTCACTTGGAAATTCTTCAAAGTGTGGAGTTTTCAAACTTTAAAATATTCACCTAAATTCATTCGAACAACGAATTTCGGTTTACTTACCTGTTATCAGGAGAGAACCCAGTGCTGCATCTTTTAGTGCAGCACTGACCCTGAAAAGTAATTCTAAGCGCACTTACCAGTAACTTGTATTTCTTTCCATAGGAATCCATTGTCTGGTATTCACAAGAAAAGTTTCTAAGCGTCGATTTTCACAAACTACACGCATGCTTTAACTGTTTACAGGAGATGCACCAGTGCTAGATCCAGGATCCACCACTAAGTAAGAAAAAGTAATGATAACACTACTTACCTGCTAAGTGAATTTCCTCCCATAGGATAACATTGGTGATTCAATGTTAAAAAGTTTCAAAGTGTCAACTTTTAAAATACAATAATATTCCTTAAAAATCACTACTGTAACCAAAACAATTTTACTCAACTGTTTACAGGAGATGTCCAAGGACTGAATCTAGGATCCAGTCCTGTGGTTAGAAAAGTAATCCATAAATTAACTAATTGCATTTAACTAGAAATTCCCATTGAGCTCAATGTTGCATTGTGTTTGAAATTGTGTTGCCCATTGCAACAACTGTAACTACTGTACTTAAAAGTCTATTGCCTATTTGCAAAGCATTTAAACTAAAGTAATTCATTCTGAGAAAGTATATTTTGTAATGTAATGTATAATGTAATTATAATGTATTTAAAAAATAAAACATCTAAAAATAAATAGTTTAAAAAACTGTAGTAAATCAGTATAAAAAATAAATATAACAATGAATACATTTAAAAATTGTGATTTACAAAATCTTTGAAATTCACTGAAAAAACCATAGGTTTCAGACATGTTATAGTTAGAAATTAGCATTTAACCCTTTCACTGCGGCGGCAATTCCGCTGCAGCGCTAAGGGGTGGGGGGGGGCCGCGTGGCGCTCCAACGCTCATGACGGAACCGCTCCGTCACGCCCCTTGGTGGGCTGGGCTTGTGACGGAGCGGTTCCGTCATGGCCCAGCCCGCTCAATAAAACGCGCCGCGCAGGCGCGGCAAGCAGGCCATGATGGAACCGCTCTACGTCACCATCACAGCCCACCCGAGGGGCGTGACGGAGCGGTTCCATCATAAGCGTGGGAGGGGTTAAAAAACCTTTGAAATTCACTGAAAAAACACAGGTTTTAGGGGTGTTATAGTTAGCTGGACATTTCACTCGTACAAAACCATTGAAATTCCTCCGTTATAGTTAGTTCTGCTAACTATAACTCGCGTGCCTGAAATCCACTGCTGATGATGTCACATATTACATCATTCATGACATGGTCAGTGACATCACTGATGACATCACTGATGAAAACTCACATGACATCACTGATGATATCATCCACATGACAATCACATACACCTCATTATACACTAGTATAACCTTTCATCACTCACTGTAAAATAAAGAGTACCATATTTGAATCCATTGATACACCAATACAAGTTTCTAAAAGCCCAATCAGTGATTCCTAGATCTACACACACATCTAATCACTCACCTATAGATTCACTCATACATGCTGTCAATGATCAATAGAATACTATCAAATATACTTATACACCTATATCAACATTACACCCCAGCACACATCCTATTCACTTATGAAGTCATCCTACTCACTTATGCAAACAATGGATCATACTTACATTTACTCAGCTACACACTTATACAAACACCACTTCATGTATTCATATAGATAGTAACTCAAACTTAGTGTGTTATAAAATCACTATTACAAGTACACAGTTATCCATACGATCACTCATACAATCACTGAGTCTTCTGTATACTTATTTATGTACAACAACTGTCATATACACTGCCTTTTATTTTTCTAGTTTGTTGGACATGTACCATTGAGAGATATATTTGCTCATCACCACACCCATAAAGATATTCACTCATCCAAACAACTGTTATAACATGTAGTCTTAACCTCATATACCTACTGAATCAACTATTCACACATCTTTGGGCAGTCACACACACCCCACCGAACCACACACACATTCACTCTCCCATACAAATACTCAGTAAACTAATCAATAACTAATATAGACTTTCATATAGCTAGTAACCAACTGGTGCAGCAGTTTACACAACAACTGACAAAGTGATACAGTTATTCACAGTTTAGTCACTATCCAATATATTTATCGAGACACTATAAATTAGTCAAGTAAACACTCAATCACACTGCTATTAATCCTCCATCCAGATATTTATATTTATATATCCACTCATTCTTCAATGCAGATTGCTTTATATATAAAGTATATATTTAAATAACGAACCAAACCACATTCACTGGATGATGTTATTAGTGATGTCATTTGAGATGTCATCAGTGATGTCATGAATGACGTAATATGTGACATCAACAGCAGTGGATTGCGGGCGCGCGAGTTATAGTTAGCAGAGCTAACTATAACGAAGGAATTTCAATTGTTTTGTACGAGTGAAATGTCCAGCTAACTATAACACCCCAGGAGAGAGTGAGCAAGTGGTGTATAAAAAACAAAACTGCACCCAATTTTTTTTTTAATTGACGTGAGGTTGAAGTTTTGGTATTAAAAAGTTTTATGATATAAATATAGATCGTGTTACTAGATCTATCTATATCACTGTGGATTTAGTCAACATGTTTCTGCTCCATTTGGCCCAGCCGGATCTGCGGAGCATTCGTCAGGACAAACATCTAATAAACAAATATGTAACTCACACAGTTTGTGTAGTACTCACAAATGGTGTTAGATTGTTAACACTCCGTTTTGATAGGTCAATTAACCTGAAATGAAAGAAACACACACAAGCAGATAGGGGTGCTAAATCAGTGTAAATATCTCATTTTGATATCTATTTACTCAAGGCAACAATTTTTGCCAGTCCGGTGCATTAAATATATTCTGTGTAATGCACTCCATTCATTCGAGCAGATTACATGGAGACCACCATGTTTAAACTACAACTTGAGACAATAGAGATCTAGTTCGGTCGTTTTTTATACACCACTTGCTCACTCTCTCCTGTTGGGGGTCGCCTTTCAATCTCTGGACACTACTACCCATACCAGAGGTTGCCTCAGGCTTGAGGCAGGCATATAACACAATTTGGACACCCGATGATAAATGACATAACGCGTATGTGGGGCGGAGAAAAGACATACACCGCACGAAATACATAGCGTTTATGAGGGTGATTCAAATAAAATTCATGGTGTTGTAGTTACAAGTGTCCATTCTCTCTTGGTTATGTGATATTTAAGGCGTTATTCAGGATTATTCTGTCGTTCTAGACAGTTTTGTTTGTTTGCTGACAATTTAGTAAAGCTCCACTAGGTGGGGTTAAAGAGTTACACTATATTTATTTTTGGTAATGAGCATCTTGTGGTCCTTCGCTGCAGCATAACCGTTACAGCTCTGCGGCTGTTGTCAGGGTTATGCGGCAAGAAGGGCATCAACAGGTAGGAAGGACTAAGCAAGTTCTTTCTTTGTTGACGTTGGACGGGTCACTTGGAGGGATGTGATGGCCTCCTTTGATTATCTTGCGGTATCATGGAGACCTCACGGCATCATAGAGACCTGGTAAGGCCTCACAATATTACTTAAAGATGCAGCGCTCTTTAGGCAAAGACGGCACTTGTTTTAAGAAACTTTATTAAGTAGCAGAAACAAGGATTGTCAATAATATTGGCAATACTTATTGTATTCGTCAGAATTTAAGTTGACTTATAAATTTAATTAACGCTGTAGTTGGTTAAAGCTAATACTCAGGTAAGCCAGCTATAATTTGGAAGGTGGACATGTACATTACACATAAATCAATGTACTTCCTAAAATATAAGATAAGCAATAACATAGTCTATTTTTAGTTCGACTTTTCTGGGTTGTTGATCCTCAAAAGGCAAAAAATGCATACAGAGCACATATACATCATCATAGTATATAAGCAGTGATAGTGCTACGAGATAATTGTGGTTAAAAGACAATTGTTAAGTATAATACTAAAGGAATAGGTAAAGGTATACTTTTCTTGTTGAGGAGCAACTAATAAAAGAGGAAGATAGACCTGTGCACTGGATATTTAAACTATTTCGAGAACATTCTAAATGTTTATGATGTATTGATGTTCTTTAAAGGGCTGCATGTTGAGGGCAGCAATAAAAGTATAATGCATAATGGTAGCCTCCGGTCTTGTAATGAAATCTATGACCACATCACCTGGTCCATCATTCTTCCTTTCTGGAGGAGACACAAACACACACACACGCACACTCACACACAAACACACTTACACACACCCTGTAGGAAAGGTGGACCCACACTTTGCTGCTGTCGGGTGCAGTACCAGAGTTAATTGTAATGATTACAATAATAGCACTTTATTATTTTTAAAGACCAAAGGTCCATTAAATCAATTACAGTTATCAACATATCACACAATCAATACAAAAACGTTCAATTTCACCAACTGGAGCTACTAATATTGCCTCTCGCATTGAAGGCGGTATTGTACCTGTCAAGCACATATCTTGAAATAGGGAAGTTAAGTGTGGTAACAACAAGTCTAGGTATGTCTTATAGAAGGTTAAATTCAGGCCATCAATCCCCCGGGCACTCCCAGACTTCATTTTGGACAAAGCCAGAAGTATCTCATCTTTTTCAATTGGGCGCATTAAAAATTCACTATGTGTATTAGTCAGCCAGGGCAACTTAATATATGTTAAATATTCTAATATGTCCTCCTCGGTACCGGAGCTATGTTTGGAATATAGGCTCAAATAAAACTGTCGGAATCTCTCTGCTATGGCAGTGTCCTCAGTAAATACAGAACCTTCCGCAGACTTAGTTCCGTTACAGCAGCGTGTCTACGCAGCTTCTGTAATAACTGGGCAAGCAGCCTACCCGGACGTTCTCCCTCACCATATGTGTGAGCAGTAGCGTATTTAACAAGATGCTTTATTTCAACGTCCGCAGTGTTGTGGAATTCCTCCAATTGGGACTTGAATTTCGACAGTACCTCGTCATCTGCACTGTGTTGCAGTCTCTCCTCTAGATTGGACAGTGAGGCTTCCAGGTAAGCAAGCCTCTTGCGCAACGCTCTTAGAAGTTACCCCTGAGTACTTGGACATGGTAACACCGCGAATATACACCTTGAATGCTTACCATACCACCTGAAAGCTCTCAACCAAGCCCACATTTTTGTCAAAATGAGTTTCAATTGCTTCAGCAAGCTCCACCATGAATGCCTCATCAAGCAATGAGTATGGAGGGGAATCTCCATGTGAAAGGGAGAATAGTCTTCAGGGGGGGGCGTCCAGCACCACTAGAACTGGGGAGTGATCCGAAAGCGGGCAAGGCAGAATCTCACACACTCTCGTCTGGTCATACAACTGTCCGGAGGCTAACCAGTAGTCAATGCGTGTATGTAGGTCATGGTATGCTGAATAATGTGTATATCCCCCTCTGTCAGGGAACCTCTGCCTCCACACATTATGCAAATCCAGGCACACCATGATATCAGAGAGCGCCCTAGCCGCAGCTGAAGTATGCCCAGCCGGACCCCCCGAGTGATCTCGTTCAAGGTTTAAAACTAAATTAAGGTCACCGCCCCAGAGCTGATGCACCGTCCCAAAACCACACACCCTGTCAGACAAGCAGAATAAAATGCAGGATTATCATAGGTGGGTCCGTAGACATTAATAATATAGATATCCAGTCCCCTACCCCGGCATCTGGAAATGACATCTGCCGTCATTATCCGTGACCAAAGGTCAAGCAGGAGTGAGGCTCTAGGGCCAACCCTCGTTAACATCTCACAGGCATGCGTGGTGAAGCCCGCAGCATGCACGTAACCCTTAATCCCCCTACGTTGGAGCATAGGGCTATTAAGCGGTAAGTGTGTTTCTTGTAATAAAGCAACGTCAATTTTGTGCTGCGTTAAGTATGTCAGTACCTTACGTAATTTTCTGTGGTCATTGAGACCCCGCACATTCCATGTGAGGGCCTGTATTTTACCATGTGTCATTTCTATGCGAGTATAACTACCCGTGGTCTCATCAGCTTGTTGTGGCAATCTGTCAGTGTTAGCCATAGGAACCTACAACTTGTGCTGTTGAAAAATAGCGTAAGCAGTGTCCATAAACCACATCCTGCCCTATAAGACCCCAACCCATCAGACCCCTTCCCACGCCAAGCGATCCCCAACTGAGCCTAGACGAAAAAACAATATTTGGACCTCCTGAACCATCATGAATATAGCTCAACAGTGAGCGTAAATCCCTCAATCAAAGCAAAATGCAGTCCCAACCCCCCTCCCCCCAATAAACAATACCCCAAATGTGCGTAACACTTACGGGAAGAGGTAGCAGCTTCTCACTTAGAAACTTGCAGAAAATACAAAACTGGCCTCTTCACCGCAAACCATCAGCAGAATATGTAGCAACTAAAGCTGATATGCGATCGTCAATTTCTGCTCCAAGAACATGTGTCAGAGCATCAAAATACGGCAATACGGCGAACCCCCAGCAACAACCCTCTCCCGCCACAATCAATATCAGGATAATTTACCTTCAGTGACTGCAATAACGTTGCTATGAAATATCGAGAAAAAAACAGCAACAAAAAACAGGTAACAGTGCACACATTTCTCACAGTGGACTAACCAAATCGTCAGCAGCAGTGTCAAAAGCGAAATTCTTATCTGTGCAAATGGGCAATTCAAGTATCAGTCCTGTTCATCCAGGCTGCCACTTTCTGCCCCTGCCGAGGAAGATCTCTCCGGGCTAGGGCGTTTTTCTTCAGACCATTCTTTCATGGCCTTCTACAAGATTTTTGGGTCTGTGAAGATTTTTTTTGCAAAGTGATTTCTACATAGACACATTTTTATATATTGGAATTAGTTTATATATTTTGTGTTATAACATTTGTGTTAATCCATTTACCCTAAACTCATAATATTTTTGCAATGCTCAGTTTAGCATATTAATAAGTACTGTTAACAAATGTAATTTTTTATTTAGCAATATTTATTATTATATATATTTTTATTTCATTACCAATTAGTAGTATTTTTCCATAGTACTTGCTTGTTTTTAAAACTTGTTTTGATTTATTAATTACTATTGTTTTGTTTTTACATTTGTTGTAAGGTAAAGTAAGTCTTTATCTTATTAGTGTTTTGTGGTCTGTTTTCTTTATTTGTCCTCACTGGAAATTCTCCTGACTTGTAGTTCCTGGCTGCGGTCCGTTTGGTTCAGGTAATTACATTATTTTCTGAGGTTAATGTGTGCAGGTTTGTGCAGTTTTAGTGTTTTTGTTAATCCCAATTGGGAAATTGCTTTGGTTTGTACGAAAAATGGCGCAACCCTTAATATGTATTGTTAGTTATGTATGTGAGGTTTGTAGATATTTTAACTTTATGTTTTTCTGGGTGAGTATGTATGTTCTTGTTTTACAAGTTTTCTATGATTGTGGACAGATATTTATTTAATTTGCTAGCGTTTATTTTTTAATGCAAGAAAAATCTGTTCTTTTTTACTCAGTGTTTTAAATATATTTTCCCTTAATTGTTGCTTGTTTTCTAAAGTGTTTATTCTATCTGTTACATATGTTTTAGGTGTTGAAAGGTTTCAATGGAAATTATATGGGTTTTTGATAACTTAATTGCTATTCTCTTTAATTTTGAATTTTGGGGGAGATTCTTTTTATTTTACTTTTTTTTGACTGTGGATATTTGATTATTCATCATGAATTGTAAGTAAAACTCTTTCTTAACTAATGTTGAAATGTTAGGTGTGATTATGCATTTTAATATATAAAAGTATCATGTATCTGATTAGTGCTTGATTACGAATTTGGCGGTACAGGGACCACCACCCTCGTTTGGCGGTTCGACCACCGGATTACAATGCGGGTCAGTGGACCACCACAAGACCGCCACAAGTCTGCTGCCTCCGCCAAGATCTGTGGTCTTGCAATGGTCTGGACAGCGGTGGTCAATGGTAGTGGTGCCGGTATCGGCACCGCCGTGGGTATTTTGCCCTGCCTTTCCGCAGACCTTTTCATTGAGTGGACAGCGCCACGAAAAGGTAGATGGAAAGCCAGGTAAAGGGCTACAGAAAAGGCACCTAGGGCAAACAAGCCCATGTTGCTTGTGGCCCGGGAGCATATTCTGCCCCCCTATGCCACCCATGTCGGTGCACGGACTGTTTGTCATTCACAACATTGTCCATGGCAACAGTGCGCCTGACTTGCTGGAGGTGTAGCAGTGTGGCTGCCATTGGCATCAGGCTCTCTCCTAGAGTGGAATCATGCCGCCGCCTTGCCTGCAACGCTGCAACACCACCATCCCCATGGTAATGATGTAATGTGGCGGTTGGGATGCAGGTAACATGGCAAATTCTCCTGACCTGTACCCACCAAACTTGCAATCAGCCCCTTAGTATTATGTGTTCTATTTTTTATTAATATGATTTTTGTTTGAATATTAAATTATTGTTTACATTTGTAAATATATTTAGGGTTATGATATGTATGTGCTATTTATTGAAATTATTTAATATTTTATTTGTGCAGTAAGTTTTATTGAGTCAAAAATATTTTAATTTCAGGAATTCTTACATTATGTGTTCATGTGTTCTCTTCATTCTGAATTTTTTATCATTTATGTTTCAATGTTTCTATTTATTTCAGAATAAAAATAAATAAATAAACGTTCTAATATTTCTTCAAATCATTTTTTTTAACATAAAAGTTCTCTGTATGCTCCAACTCTCATCTCACCTTGGTTAGCACCCCTATGAAGATCAGGAATCCTTCTATATAGGACACCCCTGGGGTACTAATGGACCAAGGCTGGCCTACTGATGGTAGACACTTGCTTTTTTGAGGGTACCCTGAAATCTCTTCACTAATTACTAGAAGATCATGGACTGGCACCAATTCAATTCCTAAATATGTTGGTGGTTGCGCAATTGTGGCAGACTAGCACTCTGCCACAGGGTACAATAGCTGCTCATGCCGTTGGATAACAGCGACTACCTGATAACCTGACTTTACAAGCCACTAAACAAGATGGTCTGGACAGGTCTGTCTAGGGTCAGAAACAGGTGGGAGATAGATCTTGTACATGAGATCACAGACAAGAAATGGGATAGGATGCTGACCTATACTCAGAAGGTGTCCTGGAACACCAGATTAAAATACACACAATGTAATATGTTACATCAAATATATGTAGTCCCCAAGAGAATAAGAGAGATTTATGGGGGCAAACCATGTTTGGGCAAACTGCCTGAGGTGCCGGTTGCTGATTGCAAACTTTTCCCACATAGTCTGGGCATGCCTGGTGGTGCAATCTAAGAGGGCACAAGTAATTAATGATCTGAGGGACGCACTGGACAGACCACTGGAGTTGACACTGGAGATTTGCCTCTTTGTATTTTTCCCGACCTGTGCCTAACAAGATGGAAAATAGGATGATATACCTTGCCTTTGCCCTGACCAGGACATTTGATGCCAGACACTGGAAGGGGAGGACAGGCCCAATGTAAACTAGGTGGTAATCTGATGCAGAGCAGTGGTCCAGGGCGGAGGATGAAGAACTATTCCAGAAGGAGATATACGGGATGTGCAGGCGCCCTCTTTCAGACCTGTATTTTGAGGTTGAGTTGAGTGGTTATTTATAAAGCACAGGCTGTCACTCCGGAAGGAGCATCCTGGAGCTGTGCGGACAGAGGTTAAGGAAGATATGAGGGAACCCTATATAAGAGAGATAGGCGGAATTCACCTGAAGATGTGAAGATCCAGGTCTTCAAGGCCTTCCTGAACTGCATTTCTGTTTTGATCAGCCTTAGGTGCGTTGGAATGAGATTCCAATCTTTGGTTCCTAATGCCGCTACAGTTTTTCCTCCCTTGGTTTTATGCCGGAAGCAAGGGGGTTTGAGGAAGTTAGCCGTCGACGATCTGAGAGTCCTGGCCGTAGTGTAGTGGATGAATCTGGCTGAGAGATACGTTGGGCCTAGATTTGATGCTACTCCAAAGGTGATTAGGAGTATCTTGAAGAGAATTCTCTTGTGCTGAGGTAGCCAGAGAAGAGTTATAAGAACTGCTGAGGCAGAGGCCCTTCGTGGTAGTTTTAGAACTAGATGAGCCGCCGCATGTTGTACCACTTGTAGCCTCTTTAATATTTGTTTATTTGCTCCCGCTAGAAGGCTATTGCAGTAATCTAGCCGTGATAGGATAAGTGCCACCACAACTGTTTTTCTAGCAGAGAGGGGAAAGAGATCGAAGAATTTTTTTAGTGTCTTGATTATGTTAAAACAGGTCCCTGCCACCTTCAAGGCGTGCGGTCGGAAAGAGAATGAGGTGTCCAATTGCACTCCCAGGTTGTTTGCTACTTCGACCGTGTTCGGCGGTGCTGTTACACCTTCTGGCCACCACAAACTTGGCTGGAAAGGGTTGTCTTTTCCTTTTGGGAGGATCTCCATTTTATCTGTGTTGAATCTGAGATGGTTAAGCTTCATCCACTGGATGACCTCTGTTAGGCATGATTTAAAATTGAATTCTTCTCAGGAGCTTCGCGCGCAGCCAAGATGGCCGCGTGAGCACAGGGCTCCCGAGACCCTCGTAACCTCCCGCATATATCCTGCCGGTTATCCTGATTTTCTTTGACATCTTCGTATAGATGACCCACAGGAGAACCTAACACTGCAACGTGCTTCCCGATCGGACCCCGGAGTCCGGAACTGTGGTGTTGGACAGTTTGCGGCCTGGTTTAGATTATCTCTATAAATTGATAAAGTGTTGGGAGGCTGCCATGAGTTCCTTGGAAGGAATTGTGCAGCACTTTTGCAACATTATTTAAAGTTTTTGCGTCTTGTGAAAATGTCAACTATTGTACATGTTCAGCCATGGTATTTGAAACCAGGCGGCAACTATGGCCTGAGCAGTGTAGGTATCCAAGTGTCCATAAAATAGTCCAGTACTGGAGATGTTGTTCATTTGTTTGGGAAAAAGGTGCCTCTATGAGTAAATCATAGAGTTTTGTCACTTTTCTAGATGGCACATAAGCTACTACTAATATGTTTTTTTAATGTGAGTCATACATTTGTAGAGTAGTTTATGCTAACTGTTGGACTTTGGAGGTAACTCCATAAGGCCTGATTAAAGTGACAACTGCAATCTTATATGGGTTTATATGAATAGTCTTTTAAGATGGTATTGATCATGGCTTGCCAGAAGTCTATGATTATTTTTTGTGGATTATAGTTGTTTGTTTTGTCCTTGAGTATTGTTAGCAGTTCCTGGTAAGTTGATTTTATTTTGCTATAGGGTATTTCAGGGCACAGTCAGAAATCAAAGTTGATGTTAAATTGTCATTATCTGTTGCACATTTGATAATAACAAATTTTAGAAACATGGCAACCATTGCTAAATGGCACTGCCAACCACAGGAGAGAGTTCCATTGGGCCACCAGGATTGATATGTTAGCCCTGCTGTGGATTTAGGGAGGCCCTGGGCAGAACACAGTTTCCCTGCAGAACCTGTGGTGCAAGTGACCCCCAACTTTAAAGGTTGCCCCATTCAGCCCAAGGCCAATAAATATTTGTGAGATATGGGAGACTCAGTGGTCCTTCATCACATTTTGCAGGGAACCCATACTTTTCCGCTAAGCCACTGAGAAATGCATGAGAAGCTGTGCAATTTTCTCACTTACTTCAAGGGCAAGAGTGCTAATACATATATTTTCATGTTAACAGCCTGCAACAAAGATAATGCCTCTTCAATATGTTTTGCAAACACATGCAGTTGGTTAGTAGGCAGGAGTAAAGGAAGGGGCGTATTACTAGGAGATAAGGGTGTTAGTGTTTGGATTTTGCCTTCCTAGATGATTTGTAATGTTGCAATCAAGTACATCTCCACTAACGATTTCAAATCAAAAAAAGTTTGTAATACTTGATCAGCTTTTCCAATTTGGATCCAAGCAACAGGGCGGATTACTACCTGTGTAATAGAAATTTGCCTGAGACAGGAGACAAGCTCTTATCTCTTTGAAGCATATATCCATTAGGTCTGTATGATATTGCAAATATCTTTGACTTCATGGAAATGTGTGTGGCATATCAGCATGGCTCATAGTCCACAGAGATTAATATAATATGAGGTGGTGATTTCAAAAGATTATATATGTTTGGGTTATCAGTTTTTACCTGGACTTGTTCAATAGTACAAGGTGGATAACATTTATAGATGTCACTATCTTGTAGAAATTCACTTTTACTCTGAACATTTGACCAATACACATACTACACTTTGGTCCCAAAGAAGGCATGTAGTATATTGTATGCAAACCCTCTGGAATAATACAGCTATATGGTACAAAATTAAGCATCAGGTCTCCAGATGTATGAAATTTTGAACTGTGTTGTACCTCCACAGACAACATTCTTACCAATAGCTTGCACAGAATAAACCTACATAATGGCATTAGCATTGCAAAGTATAATACCCAATTAGAAGTTACAAATAAGCAGTTGCAATGCACATAACCGCTTTACACAGGTACATATACAAAAAGAAATAAACATTTGTGAGAATATCAAAAAGCTTAAATGTAGTATCAAAGGGTATTGTTTGGCTGTTATCAGGAACACAATAATGCATTATAAAACAACATCACAATGTATTCAGTAGTCCGGAGCTCACTTTCCCTGACTTCTGAGTAGGTTTGGGGAGAAATAGTGTCATTAGGGTTATTGGTGTGCCTCCCCATCCTCATGCTGAGCTGTCATACCACCAGTCGTGACGTCCCCTGTTCCCTCTAAACCCTATACAAAATTATATCAACTGAAATGTCTTTTTTGATGGAGGCTCCTTTGCCCCGTAGAGGCTGGATGCACAGCCTTGGGTCTGCATGGAAAGAACTGGGAAAATTACTAAGGGAAGGCGGTGGATGGGAAATATTTACGGTAAATAATGGGCAATCTGCTACCTGACGGTGAGCATGGAGGCTATCATACCGATTGATCATGCTTGGTGCTTCTATTCAAGTTGATATCAATCTTTGCCTCCCTCCTTGTGATGCACAGGGTCGCCAACAGGTGCCCCTGGCATCACTCAGAGCAGGCAAGAGCCAGCAGTGTCAAATTTAGTCCACAGAAAGGAACATTGCCCTGAATTCATGCTGCTCTTTCTTTTGTTCTTATCCCGCAGTGCCTTTATGAAGCTGGCCAGAGACAGCCAGAGGGAAGCTATAGTGGCGAATGTGTCCTCCTGGGGCAGTGCAGGAGGGACTCTAGCCCTGAATCCTCCCGTGCTGCTCCACGACCATCTTCATCATCCTGATGTGGAAGATGCTCTCCTCTTGCTGTCAACTGCCTCCCTCACATTTAGGGGTAGCACAGAGGGCAGGGATAACAGCCACAATGGCAGCACATGTGCTTGTGGCTGAAGAAGATGGTGTGTCAACTGTGGCTAGAATGTGTGTGCTCACTGTTGCAATAACTGACAGAGAAGCAGTGGTTACCACAAGTACCAGAAGGGTGCCTGCTGTTGCATGCGCTGGGGTGGTAGAGGCAGCTGTAGGTGGGGCGGCAACTATTGCTGCAGTGAGGATGAGAGCTTTAGCCATATCTTGTATGGCTGGTGTGGAAGTAGAACATGTGGCTTCTGTGGTGGGTTAAGTGGAGGGGCTCTTAACGGCTTCTAGATCTTCTGGACACATTCACACGAAAGAGGAGTTGATCGGTGTGCTGCACATTCCCTTCACCAAAGGCACAGCAGTCTTTGTGGAGAGACAATACCCAGGGATATGCTCTTCTCTCCTCATCATGGTAAATGCTGGTGGTATTATCGACATTTTCGGTTTTGCATGCTGTCCCATGATGAGTCCGGACAGAGCCGATTGCCTCCCAGTTGTCCATGCAGCATCAGTTCCTCTCAAGAGATCAATTAGCTTCAAAACAACTTAATAAAAATAAAACCCTTCTTAATAACATACATTTAAAAAAAGATACTTAAAATATATAAGCACTTACCTATTTGCGAAGTAATGACTCCCAATGTAATACCTTGTGAAGTAACGAGCCCTGGTGCAACATTTGCTAAGAGGTAAAACATGGTGGAACAGTTGTGAGATGTAAAATAAGCAAAGTGAAGGTAACATACCTTGGTAAGTTGGTTAAATTGCCCTTGTGCTGGTGTGATGCTATTCCTTGTCTCTTGTTCTAACCTTTTTCCTTCCAGTGTTCTTCCTGATTTCGAAGTTAGTGACAGAAGACCTCGTGACAGAAACAGCTCACGCTGGAGACCACTTCTGTGTCTCTGTCCCATTTCCCTTTTAGCAACTCCAAAAAGACCTTTAAAATATTTAGGCTTGCCTTTGGTTTGGCATCTGCAGCCAATGTGGCCAAACATGAATGTACGTTTTATTTAAAGACATTTGGAGGTTCAAGTGTTCCACGACAATATACTTATGCTTCCTGATACTATACATAAGCATAATGTAATCGTTGATGGAGTGCTCTAAGTGTTGGGTGACACAGATATGTTGAGTGACAGAGGTATGACTGACTGTTCGCAAAAGTACTTGTGAGTTCATATCTACCACAGTAAACTATTTAGGGCAATGCATCTCACCAGAAAGTATAAACACCAAAAATGATTTAATAAAAACTATTGTTTATTTTATTTATTTATTTATTTTTCACATTTTTAGAGCGCGCTGTTACCCGGAGGTGTCCTGGCGCTTTATGACCCTTCATTCTGCCATAACAATCAGCTTAGGACATGTTTATGGTTTAAGCAAATATGCGAAATCTGTAAAATGGATAGCTGCAGTTGCAGAACGTCCAAAAGCCTTAAGGTAAAATAAGTTAAAGGATTGATTCTGCAAGCACCTACATTGCTACCTTTTGTTTCTGGTTTAAGAGTACATTCACTGTTGGTGTCAACGCTATAGGTTAAGGAGTAATGTTAATCCAGTGGGTTCACGAAGAAGCACTATGGCACAATTAGGAGGGAACTGTTGCCGTGGTCCTGCACTGTGGATACACTGAATAATTATTTGCGGGGCACTCAGCTTACTCTAGGTATTGTCAGCAAACATCTCATGTGTTTATTTGAGAAAAAAGAGTATGTAAAGGACCTGCCAGGTTCAACGCCTGATATCCAACTTGCAAGAGGATTAATTGGAAATCAAAAACATTTGAGGGGGAAGTAACACGAGAGCTGACTGTTTGTACCATTTACCAGAAGCAACTGACTTTACTTGTCCCATTTCTCTGGTACCAGAACATATGAACTATCTAATTGTATACATCGACAAGTTCTCAAAGTAGGTTTACAATTCATCGCTACCAGCGTCCACAACTGATGTAATTAATTTCCTCCAGTACATTTATGTGGTTGCAGTGTCCTAATTCTTCTCTCGTATAACGGAGCACAATGTATTTCAGAAAAGATGTTTGTGGTATTAAACGTTGCATGGTATCTTTACATAGCCCAAATCTAAAGGTTTGGATGGAAGGAATTCAAACAGCGAAAATGTGTGGAAAAGCTGTTGTATCCTTTCAAAGTGATAAACGGTGAAGCTACCGCAGTACTCCTCATTTCACCCGTGGTGAGATTGTTTTTAGGTTGTCATGGAAGAGAGATTGTAATTTTAAATTGGCATCTCATTCGGTGCTTGAAATCACAGACGTGATATGCAGACCAGATGATGAATGTTAGGTAAGTAAGGAAAAAAGTTTTGAAGGGTCCGTGCAGACCAAACAGGTATTATTATGAAGATTTTAAAACTAACGACGTCACTGTGAAGGTAATTGAATGAGTCCTTTTTAAAGAATAAAGGTTAAAGGAAGGTTTAGTTTGGATCGACCTGTGATGGTGTTCAAGGGTTCGAGAAGTAGCAAAATGGTGGTCAAAACCTAACTTTTTTGTTAATGCATTGCAACTTGTTTATTTTCAGAATTTGGAAAGGGGAAGTAGTCTTTTTGATTGGGAGGGTAAGAGAGATGTGAAGGTGTCTTTGATGGAGCAGTACATGTCTCTGATTCTGGATGTTCACGAAGAAGCTGTACATGTCTCTGGTGAGTCCCAGAAAAATCAGTTTTGCAAGCTCTGCGCCTTCGAATTTATCCAGCTTCTAATATGCAGCTGAATGTCGATTCACTTGGAGATATCCCTGATGTATGAGTGGAGATTGATTGTGTTACGGAAAAAATATGCTATAGGGGCTTCTAGTGAATATTTTGTACTTTTTTTTGATAAATGTATTTTTATTTTCCAACTGAACAATTAGCACAATACAGTCATTGCATGATACGTCTACAATAAGTAAACGTCTATGGTAAGAAACAATCTCTTTGATAACATTGACACTTTCCCTTCCCTCTTCTAAAACATGTAAGAGGATAAACACCACCCTTATCTCCAGTTGACCATCATGTGAGTGCATTTGATTTCTGAAGGCGACCTCTTATGTCAACTTGTGATATTGCCTACGTCAGTCCTCATCTTGACCCGACCGTGGGAGTTCCTTGTGTTGTATGCGTTACGGACTGTTGTGTGTCGTCTCCAATGTCCAACCCAAAGTATCGTCTCCAAGGGTCCCAGATCTTGTGGAATTTCTTGGGACATCCTCTACTGGGGTATGTGACACGTTCAGCCGCCATATATAAGTCCATTCCCTTTGTCCATTCCTGTATGGTGCATCTATCTGCCACCCCCCAACTCCGCGCTATATCCCTTTTAGCGACTACCAAACCTAGGAAGGGGAAAATTAGTTGCACTCTGGTAATATCTACGTCATTTGGTATGCTGAGTATCACAAAATGGGGCTCCACGGGTAGCATTACCCCCAGAACGTCGCCCAGAAGTTTAAGTACCTGCATCCAATATCTTTGCAGCTTGGGCAAGTCCAGACCGTGTGGAAAAAGTCACTATTAGCCCTGAGGCAAGTCAGACAGGCTGATGAGTGGGCCCGTCCCATTCTGTGTAGCTGATCATGATCGTAATAAGTGCGGTGTAGTATCAAAAGTTGGATAAGACGTAGCCTCGCCTTTATGAATACCTCTCTGGGGTGCATTAACGCCGCCTCCCAGTGTATATCCTCTAGAAGTCCCACCTGTCTCTCCCACTGTACCCTAAGCCCCACCAATCCATCTTGGATGATGTTGTTAATAGTTTTATAGGTGAAGGAGACAGCCTTATGAGTTAGTTCTTCTTGTAAAAGGCTACCTTCCAAAGGAGCGTACTCCGGAAATGAGTCATTTAAAATAGTCTCTTTCTGCCAGGCATGGCGCAGTTGTACGTATTTATGAAATTGAGAGTCTGTCATCACATACTCCTGTTTAAGCTACGCCCATGTTTTGAGCTTGCCATTTTCTACAACGTCCCCTACTGTGGAGATCCCCAGGAAATCCCATGTCCCAAATCATCTGAGCTTTCCCAGGTCCTTAAACCATGCTCCCTCCCAAAGCGGCGTGCTCCTCGTGACCCAATCCGTCCAATCCATAGTTTTAGTCATCCTTGCCCACGCCGACAGAGTCACTCGAGTTGCGGTTAGCAGTCGGGAGCTCCCCTTTCCTCCATAAAGATAGTGTAAGTGTGTGTGCGGCAGCATCTCCGCCATTTCAAGGCGATAAGTGGGGAGGAGTCTACTCATATGTATCCATTCATTAAGGGGTATTAAGCGCGAGGCCCAATAGTAGGCTTCTATATCTGAGAGCGCAATCCCTCTGTTATATGGATTACGCTGTAGTGTCTTGAGCGCTATTCTAGGGTGTCCCCCCTGCCATAATAAGGTGCAGGTTTTACTAGCGATGTCAGTAAAGGTACCTGTAGGGAGTGGATGATAGTAGTTTTGAAGAACATAGAGCAGTTGGGGTAGCGTAATCATTTTTAAGAGTGCCGCCCGCCCAAGTAAGGTGAGGGGGAGGTCGCTCCATCTTTCAATGTCCGACTTGAAGTTAGTCAGGATAATCTCTAGGTTCTCCTTCTTACACTTTTCAGGATGGGGCGTAACAAAGATACCCTAGTATTGAAAACCTTCCTGGGCCACTCGCTATTCCCTGGGCAAGGACCAGTCCGACTGGGAGTCATTCGGACAGTAGAATGTCGACAGTTGATTTTGTAGCCCGAATATTAGCCATACTGAAACAAACGTCTGCAAGATATAGGAGAATTGACTTTGCAAGGTGCTGAATAATGCAGAGTTTCCAACGTACCCAAATGTTATGATGTTTATGAAATGTACTGATCGTATTGTGTATCGGATGGGGAGATGTGTGATATACTGCATTTAACAGAGCCTTGTTTTTTATGTTTCGCTTTCTTCTTATATTATTATTACACCTAACTTATGTATCATGTCTTATTTTGTTCTGTTCATGAAACCTCCATGTGTTTGTTCCTCATGCTTGCTGTGATCATGCTGCAGGTCAGAATTTCAAATTATAGTTAGGTCAGTTGCAGTCTGGTGCTGGCAGTTGCCCAGGGACCGTTGAACATTATATATTCAATAAGGTGTTTTTGCTTACCAGCTGGTGCTTTGTCATGTTCCTGCATGCATGTTTACTTCTGATCTGCAACACTACGGATCCCCTTGGTTGTTTAAGTGTGTGGTCTTTCCTTCAGGATCCTCAGTGTACTTGTCATCACAAACAACAGGGTAATGATAGGAAACTTGAATCAATTTCAGTCATTGACGATCTCTCTGTCCGCGTTGTTTTTAACCCACTATTCATGCTGGACAACCATATGCGAAACAGTTTTGGTTCTATTTCAATAGGAACAGGCCAGCCCGAATTGCCAGGCAATGTTCCAGCCTGATGGGAACACAAGCAACCTTAGACTGTTTCAGCCTACTTAGACCTTATCAGTGAGGTCTAGCTTGCGTTCTGTGGCTCAGTGAGCATGGGACACATGCCTGGGCATACCAGTTGTGCTTAGTGCATCTATTGCAACAATCAATAAAGTGATGGAGGGAAAGCTTAACTTAATCACAGCCACCCGTGATCACTCAGGAATGCATTCCAGCTTGACTGCTCAAACAAGAGCAAGACCAAGACTGATTTGCATAAGGCTGGTTTCTATCTAGAGTGACACAGCAGGCAATAAACCAATGCCCTGGAATGCAGCACCAGGTGGGAAACAACCTTTACAACGCAGTCATGACATCGCACTACACTTACAATGCAGTCATTACATCGTAACATCCTTTACAACGCATGTCCCTACAATGCAGGCATTACAACACATACCATTATAACGCATAACACTACATCGCATGTCATTACAACACAGGCATTACAACGCATACCATTACAACGCATAGCACCCCTACACTATCCAACACTTACCCTACTGTTGCACCCCCTGGAGTTAGAACAGTAATTTTAACCCCTACACTATCTAACACTTACCCTACTGTTGCACCCCCTGGAGTTAGAATAGTAATCTTTACCCCTACACTATCCACCACTTACCCTACTGTTGCACCCCTGGAGTTAGAATAGTTTTTTTTACCCCTATACTATCCAATACTTACCTTAAATGCAATGTAATGGTATGAGTTGTAATGGTATGTGTTGTAAAGGTAGTATGCGATGTAATGGAATGCGTTGTAAAGGTACTTTTTTAAAATGCGATGTAGTGTCATGCGATGCACTGGTATGTGTTGTAGTGGATGTTGCGATGTAAAAACTGCATTGTACGTGCATGCGTTGTAAATGTATGCATTGTAACGTCATACATTCCACCAGGTAGTTGCCAGTGGCAAGGATTAGATTGACTCAAGCACTGTACCCATCACCTTTTGGTTTTCCTCAATGGACTAGCTATATATTCCTCAATGTGCTTGCTAAGACTTTAAAAGGCTTCTTCCTGATTTTAGTAAATTCAGGTGTTATCACATCCGCATTTACCCATTTGCTAATTCCACGTCAAGATCAGCCTCCAGGAAGAGGTTCGACAGAATGTGCATTTTGTGGTGCATAAAGCAGCATTGCAGTAGTAAGTATGTAGCACAGAAGTACTGCATACTTACTACAACATTCAATTCACATACCATCCTTCAGAGACATCTGCCTCCGCCTGCCCATTTTTTCTCTGCACCTCAAAGTATACCACTTAGTAGCAAATGTGTGATGGTCAAAGGGGAATGGTGGAAAAAGTGGAATTACTTACTCAAAAATGGTTGGGGTGTATGGAACTTTACGCAGGTGATTGAAAGGGACATACTAATACAAAATACACACCCACAAAAAAAGGAAGACCATTGCTATTCACAAACTTAACTTCCAAACTTACAAAATCCCCAAAGGTGTCTAAATAGCACCAAATGGCCAACACTGGCACTGTAACACACTCCCCTATAAATTAATGGAGGGAGGGAATTAAAAGAGGCGCCCATAGGAGTTAATGTTGGCTATTAGTTTCATATTTGTTGTAGGTTCATTTTGGATGTAACACTGTGTGTGTTTTAACAAAATGGGCAACCAGTGTCCTTTAGCATCAACCATTATAATACATAACTATGGAGGCTTCTTTCATTTCCCCATATGCTTTTGTTTTGCAGTTTCATATAAGAATAATGTTAAATACTTTGTTTTAATTGTAAGATTGTAATTAATAACTGTGGGGTGGTAGCACAATAAAGGTCTATGTGGAATGAGTACAGTGATTTTACAGTGATTTTACTTACATTCTTTCTATCTGCTTGTATATGGTTGGCTTTTTATCCATTTTATCTTGTTGTATGTATTGCTTTTAAAGATATGCACTTTATCGAAATAAAGCCTATTTGACTGACTGAATTAATAACTGTGGGGTGGTAGCACAATAAAGGGCTATGTGGAATGAGTACAGTGAGGCAGATGTGATGTCATTCCATCCTAAGTCCTAAATAGAAGGGTTACCTCTAACTCCCTTCTGGAAACGATGGGTCTTCATTCAGTGGCTGGAGACCAAAGTCAGAAATAGGTTCTAACCCATGGGCAGCGGACACAAGTTTGGACCCACAATCCTAAACTCAACCCGTTAGTAAATAAACGTAACAGTACAGAACATTCACTGGTTCTGGACCCAGTATCTCTTCTCCATTCGTCTCTCACACTCTTCCGTGGAAATGTCGAAACTTTACATTAGGACTTGTCAAACCTCTGCAGGAAGATACCATTCAGATAGCTCATAGTGAGCTTAGCTACAGGTACATAACATTACCTCATCCAAAATTCCAGACCAAAAACAGATTGCTGTCCTCACCCAGGGTTCTGTAAAACAGTGCACCTGCTGCAATGATTCCCAAAACTGTATTCACTTTTCACATACACTGTAGGGTATTCAGACCTACCGTTTGGAGAGCCTGGGCAGGGAGAAAGTGGTTTAGTTGCATGGTGCCTTGAGCCCCTTAAGGCCCTTATATGCATGGGGACCAAACCCGGAGGTAGCCTGAGAGCAGAACAGATGGGCACTAAACCCATCCTGGGGTGACAGATGGTGTTCCTTTGGAGTAGATTGATTTCACAACCACTCTGGGAGCTGAGTTGTCCCAGAATCAATGATGACAAAGAACCTTGGACAACAGTAGGAGAGCAGAATATCGTGCATTGATTCTCAAAGTTAGGTTAACTTATGGGTTCTACAGGGCATGATATCGTTACACAATATTACCATCCTGTGAGTTGTTTGGAGGTCCTCCAAGACACTGAGAGACTCATAGATCATACAGTTCTGGTTCTTTGGTTGCAAAACAGGATTTACTCTGCTCATACTTTGTGGCCAAGATACAACATAAACTCCTGCTCTCCCTGACACTTTACATTGTGTTTTCTGGAGCACTTTAAGTGCTTTCCAAAGGTGCATCAATCAGTCTTCATGAAGGCACTAAAAAGATCATGCCATCCAGGTATTAAGCACAGTACTTCTCTAAATCAACTAGCTCCAGATTCATTACCACTGAGACTTGCAACTGGCTCTTTTATCTCTAAACCAGCATCAATTTGAATTGTGAGTGGCTCTCAGGGGTAGAAAATGCTGACTTCTTCAAACCATGAATCAGGAATTCTGCCAGTTCAGCTTGACAGTTCAATGGTACTGAAGACAATCACAACACCCAGCGTTAGTAGAAAGCCAATTAAGTTTTTAATATCACACAACACCTCAGTTCTGCGATACAACCTTAAGGGACCAGAACCAATGGATGGCTCAAAAACAAACAGAGGTTTCAATCAACCAAAAGTACAATATTTCGGTTGCCTTGCATTTATTGCACTACCCCTCTTATCTGCCACTCACAAATGTATCTTTGACTTGCCTACTGTTCTCAGTTTCGATGTTACAATGACATGCTGATGGAGCGAGATAGAAAACAAAATTTTGTTTAAACTCGCGAAGTCACATTTCCATAACATGAATAAAAATATTAATGATTTGTGATATGTTATGCTAATACAACTTAGATTAAACTTTACACGTGGGGGGACTAACATGTGTGCTCATAAACGTGCATAAATGTTGCATCTTTTTGTTCGTGCAAAATAATAAAATAATTTATTGTTTTCGTTTTTGTCATTACTAACTGCTGCAAACTTAAAAGAAGCATGTGCTTGTTTTGCTTTTCCTTGTCTGTGTGATGTCATTTCTACTATTCTAGGTGCATATGGGTCTCATGGAATAACGGAGACTGGTAGATATAAACGCTGCTTTATTTGTTTGCAATGGCTAAGTAACATTTTGATTATTCGGGTGGGTTAATTAATTAGTAAAACTTGGGGTGGATACAGAATCTACATTATTTCTTACATTAATACTTTTCTTGTGTTTGTTTTATATTAGAAATCATAAGTTGCCTGCTTTTGGGCCTAGTCACTTGAGCCGCAGAAAAGAGCTGACATGTAATTCTGCAAAAGTCACGAGACGCCCATTCTGAATTAAAGCGTTTACCAAAGCTGCGTTCACAAAGCAAAAACTAATGTGCTGTCATCATTCTGTCGGACATGGCCAAGGTCGAAAAAGAACATTTTGTCAGTCCTTAACTTGGCATCCGCGGAAGTCAATTGAAAGTCAATGGACGCTGCGAGAATGACTTAATACATTTGTTGCAATATGAGGAAGCTTCTGGCTTGACGTGGAAGGGACAATGGTCTCTATGAAATATGATTTAGTGGAACTTTTTGAAAACTGGGTGACATGTCACTTGTCACTCTCAGCCAATGGGACGTCGAAGATTTCTGAAAACTTTCCTTTGCTAGTTTAGTTAGCGTAGAAAGGTATAAAAAGTCAAGCCCTTAGGGATGGGCTGGCTGCTGCTTTCTGACTTTCCGATGAGGGTGATGTGCTGTTGGACTTTGCGTGGAGCACGTAAGAATCCTCAAAGAACTTTTCTTTAAATTCTATCTATTTAGCTCAGTTAGGGAATTAGATTTTAGAAATGCTAAACTTTAAATATTCACTTTGATTTTGATTCACTTGCTTAAATTGTATTTTTCTCATATTTCTTTACAATCATGCTTGCTTTATTGCAAATAAAATTCATTTATAGAACTATCAACTTATATACCATAATTTAGTAAATAAAATCTTACTTTTGACAAACAAGCTGGTCTTGGTTATTCAGAAGTGTAGGTTACTATTAGCTAGATCACATCGCCAATGGTGGTCGTTTAAATGGTCAAGTTTTATTCTAATGACAATATTCTTTCCGCAGATGTATAAAAATGTATATAGTTTGTGGATAATGTGTATATAGATTTAATCTGACCACCTGATTCAGTAGGCCCAAAATATGTCAGGTTTATAAATGGGTCCATATTTAGTATAGAATTTTGTTTATAGGTTATGAAGTTGGGTAGCGTTGTTTATGATATATTTTCTATAGGCCGCTGGATCAATTCTCTGGTAGCAGAAATTGATGGTTGCTAAGGGGTAACCAAGGTAATATGTTGGTTGCTAAGGGTTACTAAAGTGTTATGGTATGGAAATAGGATCGATGTTTTAACACATGTTAAGTTCGTTTTTCGTGCTATCTGTAAGCTATACCGGTATAGATTGTGTGGCGAGAAATTAGTCACGCAAGCCATCTGTTCTGTTTGTAGTGATATCGCCGAGTATCACAAGAGGTATCGCCGTGTACCATAGTGTTGTCGCCGAGCAGCACAGTTTTAGGGCTAGGTCTGAATCTTGTATAGTGAGGGTTTTCTAAGAAATTAAAGCAGCATGTGAATAGGGACAAAGCGCCTTCCATAAAACTCACTGTGATGAGAGTATTAGTTATATCCGAGCTTGAGTGAAGGGTAAATTAGCGTCGGTGCATGATTATCTATAAACAGGTTAGAGTCCTGTACGGGTACATGTTTCATATCTATAAACAGGTGAGAGCCCTGTACGGATAACGTCGTTATTTTGCTAACGGTGCATGATTTCTATAAACAGGTGAGAGTCCTGTACGGATTTCATGTGTGTTTGAAATTAGGGAAATTTCAGTGTGAAAGTGCGAATTTGAATTGTATTTTATGTTCAAGTGGAACTCTTAGAACTTTCACTTCGCGGTGGGTTCAGAGCAAAGCGAGTTCATAATTATACGTGTTAGAAGGGTGGGGTAAGGTTACTCTACTGACAATTGAATATTATCCTTAGTGTGAATAGCGCCGTCTATTCCGAAGTGTGGATACTTGAATGTATGTAAACTATCCTAAATAGTGAAACAAACAGATGTTGTCTTTTTAGTCATTGTTAAGAATTAATTTACACTGAAAAGTGTTCTTAAAATGGCGCTGTGAAAAGATTTTGTGAAGGAGGGGTAAGCGCCAGGAGTGAGAAACGAGAAACCGCAGCTGCTGTGTACGTCACAGAGCCGCGCTGGGATTGGGTGACCTACGTCACAAGCTATATTCTGATTGGCTCTTGAGTCTCTGACGGCCTGTGAGCTGATTGGTCTTTCAGAAAAACTCTAAATTTATTGGTTGAGCAGAAAAGTGACGTAGCTCAACTGTCATTGGCTTGTTGGTGTGTTTCGCGCACGGATTGGTTGTTTTACGGAACATCCCGGAAATATTTTACGAACGATTTTGTGAATTAGATATAACTCTTAAAAATGAGTTATCATTTTAAACATGTTGAGAAAAAGCCAACATTATTTCAGAAGTTTAAGAATTTATTTTCACCTGACAAGAAAATCGAAACGCGAGGTGGTAAACTACTTCATAAGTATAAAACACCTGCAGCGTATATGGAAGGTGAATATGGATATCATACTGTCTTATGGTTCGACAGCTGGAAACGATATACTAAAAACGACGGTGTTTTAACTTGGCCTGATGATGGTTCATTTAATGTAAAGGTTTTAAGAAATTTACGAGAGAAAATGAATGCTCTTGTTCCAAAACCGAGACCAACTCAATTTGAAGCTTTAGTTGAGTGGGAAGACGAGATGTATCAGTTACAAAGAGAAGCTAGTGGAATTAAAAGACCTTCTAAAATTCCATCTTGGAAAAGAGAAACTCATGAAGATAGATTGCGAATGTGGAGACAGGGAAACATGAGTGAAGGATTGTATTTAATTCATGAAATGGTAATGGGTTCTCCTACAGGGAAATCTATGGAAAGTGAATCTGAGGATGCAGTTATGGAAGAAATATATACAACTGCTAGAAAGAATCAGCCTTTGAGACCTCCTAGATCTTGGTCTACTCCGGTGGTTTCTACTGAAACTTCACCGAGTGCACCTCCAATTAATGAAGCTCCTAAACTTTATCCAAATAATTGTGAAATCATTGAAACTCCTAGAAGACCAGAATTCGAGAATGCTCGAAATGAAGGTAGACATTTTACAATGGCTCCAAGAGCAAGAGAACCTCCAAAAGATTATACAAGAGAGGCAAGAAATGTTGAAGATGTTGATTATAATGAATATATAAGATCAAAGGAAGAATTAATAAAAAGAATGACAAAAGGCATGGAAGCCGTGACAGTTCCAGTAACAATTGGTCCTGTTCAGCCCGTATTTGATCAAAGAGAAACAAACAAAGCTGGATTAACTATTCCTTTAAATACAGAAATTCAAAAGGCTGCTGAAAAATTTTATTCAGATTTATCTGAAATAAACACTTCTAAATCGAGAATGCCTGATTTAACCTTTAATGAGGATTTATCTCCAAAAACACCTATGGGTGCTATATCAGATATAGGGAGTCCTGAAGTCAGAGTAACCACACCAAAACTTGATGTGGCCAAATTAAAAGCGAATATCGAAGAATTAATAATTGGAACAATTGGTCCAGATAGTTTAAATTACTATCGAGATGATGAACTACTGTTCATTTGTAAAAGCATACAGTGGAAAACGAAAAACAAATATGATCAACTAGAGGATCTAGCAGCAGAACTTGAAATCGATGTGAGTAAACAAAAGAATTTTGCAAAGCATTACAGATTAGACTTTTCAGAAAGTGACATTGAGAGTTTAAACTCAATGGGAAGAATAGTTCACATTAAAGATTTGATTGTCTATATCAAAAAGCTAGGAGAACTGAATAAATGGAGAGTAAAATGGACGAAAAAGAAGGAAGATGAAAGATTGGAAAAATTGTCAAAACAATTTCCAATGAGAGAAATTGCAGGTGGAGGATATGTTCATGTCCCTTGGTCGAGACAGGACATTCTGTTATTTACAAATGACTTTCCAAAATTGAGGGAAAAACCAGTTGAGTGGTACAGGCAAGTCGATAGATTTATCAAAGTGTCAAAAGTTCTGTGGATTGATTTAGATGGATTTTTTGACATTGTCGTTCCATCTGATCTTTGGACAGAATGTAAAATATCGATTAGTTGGCCAAAAACAGAACCTGAGCGAATCAAAGAAACAGGTGCTCCTAATCCACTTGTAATGGATTTTTATGAAAAAGTAATTGTTTGGATGAAAAACAAAATTCCACCCAAAGAAGTTGATTGGGTTAAAATAGAAAGAACAGAACAGGAAACAAAAGAATCAGTTCATTCTTTTTATGAAAGACTACTGTTAATCTTTAAACAATACAGTGGTTATGAAAAATTAGATGAAAAAGACATGAGCCATTTTGTCTATAGATTTGTTTATGGACTAAAACCTGAAATTGGAGAAATGATCAGAACTAGTATTGTCGGATGGCAATCACTATCTGTAGATGATATTCTAAGAAAAGCAAAGTATTGCAGCGATGAAATAGAAGTAAAACAGAAGAAGCTGAAGGAGAAAGCCATGTGGGCTCAGGTAAAGGTGGCTGAGCAACAGATTGCCAGCATGGGAAATAAGAACACTAATTTTGTTCAAACTGGAAATACAAACCAGATACAAGGAAAGTTTAAAGGTAATAATTTCCCAAAGAAATTTAGCCCAAAGATTGAGGAGCTGAAGCAAAGATTACCTTGTTTTAATTGTGGCGAAATTGGACATTGGAGGGACGAGTGTCCTCATCCTCCTAAAAACTTAAAGAATCCCTTATTGAATCCACAGATGCAGAATGGTGTTGACCTGCAGCGACAGCTACAGATGCAACAGGGGTTAAACGAATTTAATATTCAGCGACAGTTACAGCAACAGCAACAACAACAGGTGAATAATCGTCAAGACCAATTGCCACAACCACCTTTTCCGAATTGTGGGGGAGTTCAAAAATATAATCCAAACGTGGGATTTCAGGGAAGTGAACAGGTAATAAAACCACAAAAACAGCAAAAGCAGCAAAGGGTTCAAATGCAAAATGCTTCACAACAATTTCTATTAACAGAAAGTCAAGACAGCGATTCTGATGATTATTGTTGACGGTGCCCGAGAGAGGAGGAAGAGTGTGTTGTTGGAGCCACTCTTGAGGTTGACCAGTCTGGTCCTTTTGTAAACGGGAAAGTTAATGATGTAGACATCACTTTTCTAGTGGACACTGGTGCTACCCGTTCTACTGTTAGATCAGTGGAAATTGAAAACCTACCTCTCTCTGGGGATACCATCCAAGTTGTCGGAGTAAGTAATCAACAAATTAAAACTGACTTAACTGATCCAGTACCAGTTGAAATTGGAAATTACAGAGATAAACACAGATTTGTGGTTTGTAATAGTAGTACAGTAAATCTATTAGGCAGAGACATCCTATGTAAAATGAATTGTAGAATATATTGTTCTCCTGATGGAGTTGAGTTACAAACAATGGAGGAAGATGGTTTATACAGAATGACAATGATGATGATGGAAGCAGAAGAAACAAAATTGTTTCCTGCATTTGAAGAAAAAGATTTACCTGAAGAACTCAAAGAAACAGTGAAATCTGAAATATGGGATTTTACTGGAAATGAGATGGGTCTGATGAAAAACGTAGATCCAGTAAAAATTACATTGAAACAGGGAATAGAATTTCCAAATACTCCACAATATAAGATGAAAACAGAAACAATTGAAGGTATTACACCTATAATTGAAAAATTAATCAAGCAAGGTGTATTAAAAGAAATGGAGAGTAGCTCTTGTAATTCACCAATTATGGGAGTTAAAAAGTCTAACGGAACATTTAGAATCGTACAAGATTTGAGAAAGGTTAATCAAATTGTCGTTCCATGTTGTCCTGTGGTTCCAAATCCAGCAGTAATTCTATTTCAGATTCCACATGATGCTGAATGGTATACAGTCATTGACCTTTGCAATGCATTCTTTACTGTTCCCTTACATCCAGACAGTTATGAAATATTTGCTTTCAGATTCCAAGGTAAGACCCTCGGATGGTCAAGAATCCCTCAGGGCTATACAGAAAGTCCTTCAATATTTAACGAACTGTTAAAAAGATCATTAGAAGACCTAGACTTACCTGGTAAGTCTACGCTAGTGCAGTATATTGATGATTTGTTAATAGCTGCAAAGACAAGAGAAAATTGTGTAACAGACACAATAATTCTGTTAAATCGCCTTGCAGAAGAAGGACATAAAGTGTCCCCAGCAAAACTACAGTTTTGCAAACAAGAAGTAAAATATCTTGGTCACAGAATTGCAAAGGGAAAAAGACAAGTAACAATAGAGAGAATAAAAATGATTCAAGCAATGTTACCACCAAGAACACAAAGACAGGTCAGAATGTTCTTGGGAATGGTTGGTTACTGTCGACAATGGATAAGTGGATTTTCAGTAATTGCAAAACCACTACAAAGACTGACAAAGTCAGATGTAAAAGATCCAATTATTCTCAATGATGCTGAGATGGAATCTTTTGAGAACCTGAAAAAGAGCTTATGCCAAGCTCCTGCTTTAGGTATGCCAAATTATGAAAAAGATTTTGAACTGTATTGTAGTGAAAGAGAAGGATGTGCATTATCTGTGTTAATTCAGAGACACGGAAATTTAAAGAAACCTATTGCATACTTCTCTGCAGTTCTTGATCCAATTGCAAAAGCATTACCAGGTTGTTTGAAAGCAGTTGCAGCTACAAGTATCAGCCTCGAACAAAGTGAGGGGATCATAATGGGATTTCCTGTAAAAGTTTTTGTGCCTCATTCAGTTGAAATATTACTGACAAGAGGTAAGACTCAACATCTAACAAGTAGCAGATTGACAAAGTATGAGAAAATCATACTAGGAGCAGATAATGTTTCGATTTCAAGATGTTTGAATCTGAATCCTTCTACATTACTGCCTGATTCTGAAATTGTTGATGACATTGAAACAGAACATGAATGTTTAGATGTCATGGAATTCTGCACTAAACCAAGAAAAGACATCAAAGACAGACCTTTGTCTGAATCGGATTTTGTCTACTTTGTAGATGGGTCATGCTTAAGATCCGAAGGAGGTGTCTTAAAAGCTTCATATTCAGTTTGTACAGTCGTAGATATTGAAGAAGCATCATGTCTTGAAGGAGTTCGTTCAGCACAAGTGGCTGAATTAATTGCTTTAATTCGTGCATGCGAAATATCAAAGGATATAAGAGTTACCATCATTACTGATAGTCAGTATGGGTACGGAGTTGTGCATGATTATGGACAACTCTGGTCACAGAGAGGATACATGACATCAGCAGGATCACCTATTAAAAATGCAGTTTTCATTAGGAGATTAATTGAGGCAATACAATTGCCAAAAGAGATCGCCATTGTTAAATGTGCAGCGCACACTAGAGGAACTGATTATATTTCCAAGGGAAATGCCTTCGCAGATGAAACGGCTAAATACTGCGCAAGGAAAAATTATTCATACAATCGGGAGAGGAGTAAAGAAACTGATTCAAATTCATTAATGCTAACAACTGTTGTAGAAACATGGCATGAGATTAGAGATTTACAAAATGAAGCAGAAGATGATGAAAAAGACTTGTGGTTAAGATCAGATTGTAGACCACGTGAAGAAGATGGAGTGTGGGTTTACAAAGATGGCAGAGTAGTCTTACCAAATTGTTTGATTGCTGACATGGCCAGATTATATCATGGTCCAGCACATCTAGGAAGAGATTCTATGGTTAGACTTTTCAGAGAAACATGGTTCAATACCAAGTTTAGAACTATTGCTGAATCTTTTTGTCAAAGGTGTTTATCATGCCAACAAATGAATCCAAACAGAAAATCAGTGGTGGGGACAGGAATAATTGGTCGAGAGGGTGGTCCCTTTACCAGGTTACAAATGGATTTCATTGAAATGCCCTTACACAATTGTTTGAAATATGTACTTGTAATTGTGTGCTTATTCTCAAGATGGGTAGAGGCTTTCCCTACACGACATTGTGATTCAATTACAGTGGCAAAACTAATGCTAAGAGAAATCATCCCAAGGTACGGTTTTCCAGTCACTATTGAGAGTGATGGAGGAAGCCATTTTGATAACAAACTAATGAAATTAATTTGCGAAGCTTTGAGCATTGAGCAGAAAATACACTGTGCATACAGACCAGAGGCATCAGGAGTAGTTGAACAAATAAATGGAACAATTAAAAACAGAATTGGAAAAATGTGTCTTGAAACAGGTATAAAGTGGACTGATGCTCTTCCACTTGTTTTGATGTCATTAAGAAGTACACCAGATAAAAAGACAGGTTTGAGTCCTCATGAAATTTTAATGGGAAGAGTTATGAGGCAAGCTTTTGTACCTGTAGGTAAACTGTTGAGCATAAATGACAGTGCAATTTTGGATTACTGTAAAAGGTTATCTGATATGGTAACTTCTGTGTCTAATCAGGTGGGAACTGAAGCACAATCAAATGAAAAGGTTTTGACACATGATCTGAGACCTGGCGATTGGGTCAGAACGAAAGTACATCGGAGGAGGAATTGTCTAGCTCCTAGATGGCAGAAACCTAGGCAGATAATCTTGATCACTACTAATGCTGTAAAGTGCAGAGGATTAAAACGTTGGATACATCCTAGTCATACTATTCCAGTACCAACTCCTGAGAGTTCTGATATTGAAAGTGATACCACAGATGATTCTGATTCTGAAGCAGAAGGCAAAATAGAAGGTGAAATAATTCCAGATTCTGAAGATCGACAAGAAAGTCGACATCTGGAAACTGTGCCAGTGAATGGAAATCTGACAAGAAAAGACTTGGAAATAATTGAAATAGATTCTGAAGGTGAAGAGAATCTGTTAAAAGGAAAGATAACTGAGGATTCAGTTGTCTCCATTGAAGACAAAGAAGCTGAACAAAAAGAAGTTTCAGACCAGGAGAGTATCGAAAGGCAGAGAACAAGCTCTGAAGTAAGGAACAAATATCCGAAATCTGGGAAGTTAGAGGTAATTGAGGAAGAGGAAGAGAACGAATTACCGAGTACCAGTGATGGAAGACAAAGTGAAGTTCCTGAAGGAGTGAAATTGCCGAATAGAGAAGTTCCTGAGTCAATTGAAATTTCAGACTACGAAACTGAAGAAAGTGACGTGGAAAGTGAAAGTGAAAACAGAAAGAAAAGGACTTGGAAGTCAGAATCAAATAATTCTGAACCAAAGAAGAAGTACGTGAGAAAAGCAGACTACTGGCCAGGTGGAAGATTGAGAGTCAGATTGATCAAAAAGCCAAAAGAACAAGTTGAAGAAATCAGTAGTCAAAAGAGTCCTGGAAAAGAAGTTGGAGTTGGAAGGAAAATTGAAGTGATATCGAGAAAAGGGAAGAGAATAATAAGACCAAACCAAAAATACAAGTCTCCTGAGTGGACTTACTTAGTAATTCCACCTGTTATTGACATATATGATAGTAGTGAAGAAGAAAACGAAATCCAAGAAATTAGTGACAATGATTGAAGTACAGAAATATTAAATTGGCAAAAGGCTGAAGAAAATTTGTTAGTTGACACAAGGTCGAAGAAAAACTGTTTAGTTGAAGAAAACTTATGTATGACATAAGGTCAAAGAAATCTTGTTTAGGGTTTTAAAAAAAAAAAAAAAAAAAATATTTTTAAAAGGGGGGTGTATATAAATTTTAAAATTTATTTTTATTTTTGAGGCTAAAATTAACCAAGAATGCCTTATGTTAAGGAGAGCACTTCAAAGTGTTCTGTTTTTAAAAGATGCTGTAAGATGACTCTGGTATGTCTGCTCATTTTAGTTCTGCTCTGGTTGGTTCTAGCTGTGATTATCCCTTTGGAGATGAATAGAGAATTACACAAAGTTAACTTAACAAGCAAAGCTCTGGTTAGTCAAACTAAACATAGTACGTCTGCAAAAGTTATTGATCATCAGCCTAACATTCATCAAGATAAATCAATAGGTGATTTTTCAAGTAATACATTCACAAAGCTATTGAGTGAATATGTTAAGGTAATGGATGCAAAAGACTGTTACGTCTGCGTTAAGTTACCTGCTTCTGTTTCTGAGGGAGTAACATATAATATGCTTCCTCTCACTTATGCTGTAACATGTAGTGTATTAACTAGTTTATTTTATCAAACTGGACGTTTAGAATATTACTATTCAAATTATGATGAAATTTTTGCTAATATTAAGATTGATAACGCTTTAAATAAGCATAAGAAAGCAAAACAAATGAGAGAATTTTTCCTTGTTACTAATGAACTCACTTACGAGTATGCTTACAAGAATAATCTAACATGTAAATTAAGTGCTGAAGGAAAGAAATTTTTGAACATGGTTGAGGAGAGAAGAGCAATTTATAAGAGAAATGAATTAGTCAAACAGACTAAGTCAGCCTTCTGGCAGAAAGAGGATGAGAAATTAAATGGCAAAATGCTTGAAAATATTGCAATTCACATAGACAAACCAGTTAGTGGAAAGCTTTGCATTAGAAGAGATAACACACTTTTTGATAATTACTTTGTAGGTGCAAGTAACTGTGAAGATACTTATCAGATTTTGGGAGGTTGGGGATTCAAAGGTGGAAAAGATCCTATCTTTCCTGGGATTTATTTTGTTTGTGGTGACAAAGCCTACTACAACCTTCCAGACCATTGGTATGGAACTTATGTGGGAATTGTTTTTCCTAAAGTGTTTCATGTTGACAGAGATTCAGAAGGATTGTTTAAAATTCATAATTATGTAAATAGAGCTAAAAGAGAAACTTTTACTGAAGTTCTGGGAGATATTTTTCAAGCTGTGATACCTTTTGTTGGTATAACCCTAAATGCAGGGAGAATCAGAAAATTGTCCACTATAGTTGATAGACTATCAACTGACACAGCTGATGGATTTCAATTAGTGAATGTTGAAGTTATTGCAATTAGATCTATGGTAATTCAAGACCGCCTTGCTTTAGACATACTCCTAGCAAAAGAGGGAGGAGTCTGTGGCATTTTACATGTTCAACATTGCTGTACATATATACCTGATGAAAGTAAGAATATTGAAATGTATATTAAGAATATTACACAAATGCATTCAGAGATAATTCCTTTAGAAGAAGAAGATTTTACAGGGAAACTTTCAAAAAGGTTTCAAGCAATTAAAAACTGGTTTCATAATATCGGAAGTTCAATTCTTGGCAAGATTCTGGCACCTTTGATTATAATAGTATTCATTTTTATTTTGACCAAATTAGGTTGTTTGTTACATAAAAGAAAGAAACAGTTGAAAGAAAAGAAAAGAATCTATAAACTCAGAAAAGAAGAAGAAAGGGAGATCGAATTACAGGAGTTACATAGAGAGCGTCATGTTAATTGCAAAGATTATGCAGAAACAGACTTTTAGGTTTACTGATACAAATGAATTTGAATCGATTTCTTAAAAATTTAATTTACCAAAATTTTGAGTGCTGGTGTGGTGATTTGTTAATCACCAGATGAGGGAGTTGATGGAGCGAGATAGAAAACAAAATTTTGTTTAAACTCGCGAAGTCACATTTCCATAACATGAATAAAAATATTAATGATTTGTGATATGTTGTGCTAATACAACTTAGATTAAACTTTACACGTGGGGGGACTAACATGTGTGCTCATAAACGTGCATAAATGTTGCATCTTTTTGTTCGTGCAAAATAATAAAATAATTTATTGTTTTCGTTTTTGTCATTACTAACTGCTGCAAACTTAAAAGACGCATGTGCTTGTTTTGCTTTTCCTTGTCTGTGTGATGTCATTTCTACTATTCTAGGTGCATATGGGTCTCATGGAATAACGGAGACTGGTAGATATAAACGCTGCTTTATTTGTTTGCAATGGCTAAGTAACATTTTGATTAATCGGGTGGGTTAATTAATTAGTAAAACTTGGGGTGGATACAGAATCTACATTATTTCTTACATTAATACTTTTCTTGTGTTTGTTTTATATTAGAAATCATAAGTTGCCTGCTTTTGGGCCTAGTCACTTGAGCCGCAGAAAAGAGCTGACATGTAATTCTGCAAAAGTCACGAGACGCCCATTCTGAATTAAAGCGTTTACCAAAGCTGCGTTCACAAAGCAAAAACTAATGTGCTGTCATCATTCTGTCGGACATGGCCAAGGTCGAAAAAGAACATTTTGTCAGTCCTTAACTTGGCATCCGCGGAAGTCAATTGAAAGTCAATGGACGCTGCGAGAATGACTTAATACATTTGTTGCAATATGAGGAAGCTTCTGGCTTCACGTGGAAGGGACAATGGTCTCTATGAAATATGATTTAGTGGAACTTTTTGAAAACTGGGTGACATGTCACTTGTCACTCTCAGCCAATGGGACGTCGAAGATTTCTGAAAACTTTCCTTTGCTAGTTTAGTTAGCGTAGAAAGGTATAAAAAGTCAAGCCCTTAGGGATGGGCTGGCTGCTGCTTTCTGACTTTCCGATGAGGGTGATGTGCTGTTGGACTTTGCGTGGAGCACGTAAGAATCCTCAAAGAACTTTTCTTTAAATTCTATCTATTTAGCTCAGTTAGGGAATTAGATTTTAGAAATGCTAAACTTTAAATATTCACTTTGATTTTGATTCACTTGCTTAAATTGTATTTTTCTCATATTTCTTTACAATCATGCTTGCTTTATTGCAAATAAAATTCATTTATAGAACTATCAACTTATATACCATAATTTAGTAAATAAAATCTTACTTTTGACAAACAAGCTGGTCTTGGTTATTCAGAAGTGTAGGTTACTATTAGCTAGATCACATCGCCAATGGTGGTCGTTTAAATGGTCAAGTTTTATTCTAATGACAATATTCTTTCCGCAGATGTATAAAAATGTATATAGTTTGTGGATAATGTGTATATAGATTTAATCTGACCACCTGATTCAGTAGGCCCAAAATATGTCAGGTTTATAAATGGGTCCATATTTAGTATAGAATTTTGTTTATAGGTTATGAAGTTGGGTAGCGTTGTTTATGATATATTTTCTATAGGCCGCTGGATCAATGCCAATCTGCAGAGCTTTAGGTCAGAGAAGACAAGTTAAAGAACTCATACAGCAGACCAGAAAGTGTGAAAAGCCCTCCTGCTGCTCAATTTAAATTTATTCAAAGACATTTACCCTTCACAGAGTCAGGCTTCTCATTTCTGTGTTTCGCTAACCTTCATCCTCTTACTCCTTGGCTGAATGCGCATTTGTTTCCAGGAAAAGGGCGCTATTCAAAGAGGGAGCCCCGGACAAGCCCCGGACAAGGTAAGTGCTTTAAAATTGTTTTAATCAGTGTAATTGCTTAAATAAAGTATCTAGTGGAGGGCGGGAGGGAGGCGGGTGGCGGCCGACTCGGCTACGCTCACGGAGTGCGCGTAGTGTTGCCGGCTACGCTGTCTACGCAAAATGCGTAGAAGGCAACACTACGCCTACTCCGTGGGCGTAGCCGATTCCTCCGCCCAGGGTTACTCATCATACGTTTCTTGACACGGCTGCCGCTCCCAGTGTCCTTGCAGTCTTACCATGGGTGAGAACATGAACCTAATGATGAGGCCTGCTCCTTATCTTTACCCTGCCTCACCTGCCTACTCGTCATGTGGCTAAGCTAGCACCTCTGGGCCCCTTGGGTCGCCAGAAGGCTAAGCAGCTTCCACCTGCCTGTTTACTGCAGCTTTAGTCTAAACTTGCTATCTCTCTATGCTAACACACTTGTAAAGACATACAGAATGCTGTTATGTACACTAGTTTTTTTTGTTTACCTTTGTTACAGGGTGATCGATGATTCTGGTGTAGAAGTATGGGGAGGGATGGGCGATGGGGGTGGGGCTATGTTTGCAAACTATTATTTGTTCTTTTGATTTACCTTTCTTTTTCCTCCTTAGGTCTTGGCACACTCGCATGTTGTACTTCTATGTGCAGGCCTGGGGTATCAATCCTTAACCGCCCTCCACTAGCACACGTTTTAGGGTTTCACAGGCCCCTTTGGACCCCCAGCTATAGGGGTGAACTGATACGTATCCTTCAAAGTAACCCTAAACTCACACCCATATGACCTTCCGAGTTATCTCATGGAATGTCAACGGCCTGTTGGACCAAGGGAAACATGCGGTGGTATTCTCATTCACTCACCTACTTCGCCCTACAGTCCTATTACTGCAAGAAACCCACCTTTTGGGGGAACCTATGCCCCTTCCTAGCCCGGAAGGGCTATAACAGTTTTCCATGCAGGGTACTCCCGCAGGGCCAGGGGGTTGCCATCCTGCTGTGCGGCTCCTTTCTGCTTCTGATTAAAAGTGTAATACGTGACCCACACGGGCGCTATATCATCTTGGAAGGCACCTTAGAGGGCAAGGTGGTTCTACTGCTGTGCGACTATGTACCACCCGCATTCTGTTCTCTGGACTTCAGGACCTCTCCAGTCTCCTCACCCGCCTCCAGCAAGGGCTCACAGTGATAGGAGGCGATTTTAACGCAGTGCCTGACCCTGATGCGGACAGCTCTGGTGCCCCCACGGCTTCCCGCGGGGATGGCACCCGTGGTCTGACTGTGCCACGGCCTAGGGGCTTTGCAACGCTTGGAGATTCTGCCACCCCTGGCGTTGGCAATTCACGCACACCTCAGTGGCTCATCATACCCCCAGATAGACCTGGCCTTCTTATCCTCTCCTGATTGCCAAATGTTAACCCGGATTCAGATTCTGAACCGTGGTATTTAGGACCACTCTCCTTTAGTCCTGCACCTGGGTCACCCTTTGATGGGCCAGCAACCCATGTGGCGCATAAACGCCTGGTACTTTCGGGACAAAGATTTCACACGGCCCGTCAGGTCTGAGCTCCAGTCCTACTTTGAAACCAATGCAGGCTCCGTGGGGAGGATGGGAACATTATGGTCTGCGAGTAAAGCTACAATGCGAGGCCTCCCTATCAGCTATATTAGGGGCCTGGAACAGAACCGTTCAGCTCTCAATGCTCGTCTGGAGGTGCAGGCCCTCCAGCTGGAGCAACAGCTTGAGTTAGGCTCTCAGGTGGGCATAGCTCACCAGTTGAGCTTCATCCAGGAAGATATTCGGTCGCACTCCCTAGAGGTGGCCAAGCATCTTTGGAGGGCCACAATAGTCAGGATTTACAGCTGGGACAAAACTCAGAAACTACTCTATTGGTTGGTCTTCCATCAACAGGCCAACAGGATAATCCCTGATGTCCTCAATGCGCACGGTAAGTCTCGGCACTCCCTCCCAGAGATAGCTCAGACCTTCGTACATTACTCCCAAGAATTATATGCTAAACCCGTAGCTAGGGCCAGAACGGTATCTCGGGATTTCCTTGACTCACTCCCTCTTCTCCGCCTATCCCACTCTGAGGCCCGTTCCCTGGATGAGCCCCTTACAGCAGAAGAAATCAGAGAGGCAATGTCCAGCATGGCGCCAAGCAAAACCCCCGGCCAAAACGCTTCCCCATGGAATTCTATAATGCATTCTCAGGAAACTCTTACCACCTATCTTTTGCAGCTCTACCAAGAGGCTGGTCAAGTTAGGTCAAGTTGGATCCTTTGCAGCTGAGGTGGACTTAGCCACTATAGTAGTGATACTTAAGACTCAGCCCCCTCAACCTCATGTGCGGATTATTGCCCAATATTGCTCCTTAACTACGAAGTAAAACATTTTGAAGCAAATTTGGCGAACCGGCTTCGGCGAGTCTTAGCAGGACTGGTGCACCCGGACCAATATGGCTTTATGCCATCCCAGACCACAAAACACTGTATCCGAAGGCTGCAAGTGGCCCTGGCCCACCATCACTGACTGCCTCTAGACTTAGCTCTACTCCTTATCGATTTTGAGAAGGCCTTTGACACAGTGGACTGGGGCTATTTTCCGTCCGTTCTGCCTCGGGCAGGCCTTGGGCCCAAATTTTGGGCTTGGTCCAGGTTCTTTATTCCAATCCCACTGCCCAGGTTTGGGTAAATGGAGTTCTCTCTGACGTCTTCCCCATAGAATGGGGGACCAGACAGGGTTGCCCCCTGTCTCCCCTCCTTTTTGCTCTGGCAATGGAGCCTCTGGCTGAACTCATCCATACAGATCCCCACTACACTGGTTGGATGTGGGGTGCAGGCCACGAGGATTGCATTGCAATATATGTGGATGATGTCCTGCTATACCTGGCCCAACCGACTGTGAGCGGGCCCAGATGTCGACTGTTGTTTCAGCAGTTCGAACGGGCATCCGGTCTGCGAGTAAACCCCTCTAAGTCAGTGCGGTACTGCCTCTGGAGCCAGCTAGGGAGTGTTTTGATTGGCAAACGACAATTCCTCTGCATAAGCTTAGCTTTAAAAACTTGGGTATATGGATTGCCTTGGAGCCCAAGCTTACCTGGGCCCTTAATCTCCAGCCTCTGGTCCGGCAAAACCAAGTCAGAACTCACTAAGTGGCATACTCTCCCCCTCAGCATCCTACGACGTATTGCCCTCTACACAATGATGGATCTCCGTTGCTTTCTTTATGTTTTACAAAACTTACCGCTTCACTTGCCATGGACTTGGTTCTCTGCTATTGACAGTGCAGCAAAAAAAAAATTGTAGTGTGTCAATCTGCTGAGCATCGCCCTTGTACATTGTAAACAAGGGTGCTATGACGGAGGCTTGGGTATGTCCAATCTCTATCTCTACTATCTATCCTCTCATACTGGTTCAGTGGGTGTGGTCGGACCCGGCCTACCAGGTGAACTCCACCTTTTGGATTTCTCCTGTCTTCAAGCCTTACTCTATGGGGCTCTAATCTCTCTCTCATTACCCTTGTTGACCCGGGTAGTGTTCCTTGCATGGAGGGCAGCCCTGCGGCATGTACAATGGGAGACCCAGCTTACGCAGCAGACACCGCTTTGGCACTGCACTTGTTTAAAAGAAACAGCTGCTCTTAGCGGCTTCTGTTCCTGGGATCTCATTGGCGTTACAAGACTGGGGGGATGAATGGTTGGGGACACATATGCAGTCCTTTCAAGATCTCCAACAGGCATGCAGCCTTACACATGCCCAGTTCTATAAATACCTTAAACTCAGACACGCCCTTCAAGCCCAATCCCTCCTAATTGACACTCTCCCAGAGTTAATTCCCTCTGAAGTTAAGCTATTAGTGGGGCACATGGGCCGGGGCAGGATTTCTCAGATAACCCGCACACTTTTTATAAATTCCCCCGGATGGCTAGACGTTGTTAATGTTAATGTTAATGTTATGGGGGATTTGTAAAGCGCGCGGCTACTCCGAGGAGTGTCCCGGCGATGAAAAGTAACCATTGGAAAGAGAGACCCTAGTCACTCACAGTCCTACACCGCTTCATTACTGGTGGAACAGCCAGGTCCTAAGTTAGCGTCTAAAGCTAAGAAGCTCTGGTTCTTGTCTGAGGGAAAGAGGCAATGAATTCCACAGTCTGCCCACAACCACCTGAAAAGAGTATTCCCCCCTTCCTGATCCCGAAGAATTTTGGCACCAATAACAAATGTTGAGCCAATGACCTCAAAGTCCTGGCTGGGATATAGGGCATAAATCTCTTTCTGAGGTACTGAGCTCCACTGTTATGAAGGGTGTTAAAGGCTCTTCATAACAGTGTAGGGTTTCCAATTGACTCGTCATGTGAGTCTAGGCCCAACCAAAGAGATCGCTCTGTCTGCCGCATTTTGCACAACCTGTAAGCGGCCCAATAAATAATTCGGGATGCCCAGGTATAATACATTGGCGTAATCCAGCCTTGACATAATAAAATCTTGGACTACCATCTTCCTATAGGACAGTGGCAGCAGAGACAAAAAGTTCCTCATTATTTTAAGGAGCCTAAAACACGTGCCAGCCACAGATTGAACCTGCAATTTCATAGAAAGATCCGAATCAAGCATGACTCCGAGATTCTTCACAATGGTGACAGGACTGGGTGGAGAAGGTTGATCCTGGGGCCACCAATTTCGCTATTCGTCACTCGGGGTGTGTCCAACAAAGATAATTTCGGTTTTGGCGGAATTGCAAGACAGTTGTTCTGTCGAAACCAATCAAACACTTTAGTCAGGCACTGGTGTATTAGACTTAGGATCCTGGGGGAGGGTTGCATGGGCTCCGTGGATGGGAGGTTCCTCTTTCCCCCTTATTGGTCCTTCTCGCGGTGTTTGAGGGTTCCGTGGGGACAATGGCTGAAATGTCTTTCCAAGGTACGCTCCTCCTGGTAGTGAATTATATACAATAGACAGTATCCCAACTGGTATTATTTGTGGACGATTATGCAGGATAGCTATACAGTATTTCCAACAAGGAACGAGAACAAGGAGACTCACTTTGATTTTCATATGTGCTCAAGGCATCATTTTTATCAGCATATACAAAAATGTAGGGCAGGTGTAATTACAGTTAGAATCAGCACTGCAATTAATAAATAACAGGTAACAGCCCAAAGTTGTACAAGGTGCACGAGTGCAGTGGTGAGTGGCACTACGGCGACACAAGTGACAGTGAGAGCAGCGTGGACGGCGCAGGGTGTGTTGTGAACAAATATATACAGTGAGTAAAAACAGAGTGGTTTTTAAACAGTTCGGTTTTTTTGTTGTTCGATTTTTCGAGAACCACTGTGTGAAGGGCGCCTAGTGTCTTGCTGGGAAGCCGACGGCGTTTCGATCCATATGAATAAGGATCATCATCAGGACTGAGGGGCTGGAGGCAGTGCTGTAGGGGAAAGAGAAGGAGAATGAGAAGCGGGAAGTGGGGGGGAAGGAGGAGGGGGAGGAGGAGGGGGAGGAGTGCTGCTCACCGTCTAGCAACTGGTATCATGAAAGGAGTTCCGTGGGAAGGGGATATCTCGTGGGACGTCCCGGTGTGAGGTGGCAGTGGTGTCCGATTTAAGAGCTTGGATCACAAGTTAGCCTGGGATCTGGGAACAAAGGACGGTCAGGCAATTATGGGTTTGGAGCTCGAGGGTCTGGTATCACCAAAAAACTCATCGCCAGAGTATACTCTAAACGACTTGTCTCAAGAGCCCGATAAAGAGCGTGGTATTGCCACAGGGAGCATCTCATCTCCAGCCAGACCAAACAACCCTTAAAGAGAATCCCGTTTGTTTCCAAATTTAGCCCTAGCAGCAACAAAGTGGCTAAAATAATCAAAAAGAACTGGTCTATCCTCCGTCCTTTCGAACCATTCAAAGATGAACCTCTCTTCTCCTATCAAAGAGGAGATAACTTGTCATCCCACTTGGTACATGCAATCACTTGGCCGGAAAAAACACCAGATCACCAGAGCATCACTGCAGCATGGGGTTTGCCGCCAGTCCTTGGCCACTTTAAATGCCAAAGTTGCTCAGTATGTGAACTCACTACCAACACCAAAGTGTTTAAATACAAGGACAGAATTCATACCCTAAAAAGCCACACCAACTGCAGATCCACGAATGTAATATACGCCATTGAATGCCCATGCGGACTTCTCTACATTGGTCAAACCACACAAACCATCAAAAACAGGATTGTGCAACATAAAAGCCTCATTAACTGCAAAGTGACAACAGCGCCCCTGGTGAACCACTACCTTGAGAAAAATCATAGGACACAGACTTAAAATGGCAAGTAATTGAACAACTGAAACTACCTACAAGAGGTGGCGACATCCGCTCCCTCTTGAACAAAAGTGAATGCAGGTGGATGACCCTCTGTGACTCAGTCAATCAAGGACTAAATATTATTGATGAGTCGAACAGTACTATTACCATCTAATCCCTTGCCTTCCGGCGCCTACGCTCTACCTTTTCTATAAGAGTGAACTGTCCACACCCTTCCCACTCTCTAGTTATCCACTGCCTCTGTTTAGCGATGATATATGCTTCATGTTGGACTTATGTAAATACAATGTGTGTTCTTTGTTTTACAACCATTCATCATTTGCTGTTCCGACTGGTTTCTCTTTGCAATTACATTCTTGCACAGTTACTCCAGGGTCACGTGCTTCACATCTGCGCATACCCCTTACCTCCTTCTGACCAGCTGAATCCCTTCCGAATCATTCACACCGGCCCTCACCTCTGACCCTCCTCCGTTCTAGCCCTCCTTCTTTCCATTGTCACCCCTGTGACAGGAGTTCCACCCCTTTCCCCACCCCGACCCTTTTGCCCTATCCCGGCGTCCCTACCTTCCTTAGGCAGCCCCACGTCATCTGGCGTGCCTATTCGACCTATCTCTATTTAGCTTGGTCCCGGGCACTAGATTGCCATAGCAACCTCCGGACAGCGCTTCATTCGCTCGCCCATACCTCGAGGCCAGGTATTGCTCTTCGTTGTTTCCGACCTCCCAGACCGATCCGATTTCTTCCAGATCGACCCGATCCCTGACCCTTTTCATTCCTTCACAGATTTACTCGCCTTACCCCTCTGAGATCTGCTCTCGCCCCCACCGGACCACGCGGTTCCGAACAATTCATGCCTTGATTACTTCTCCCTGGTAAGTTTCCTCCTGTTTCTTACAATGGACGCGGGTGATACCAGACCCTCGAGCTCCAAACCCATAATTGCCTGACCGTCCTTTGTTCCCAGATCCCAGGCTAACTTGTGATCCAAGCTCTTAAATCGGACACCACTGCCACCTCACACCGGGACGTCCCACAAGATATCCCCTTCCCACGGAACTCCTTTCGTGATACCAGTTGCTAGATGGTGAGCACCACTCCTTCCCCCCTCCTCCTTCCCCCCTTCCCGCTTCTCATTCTCCTTCTCTTTCCCCTACAGCACTGCCTCCAGCCCCTCAGTCCTGATGATGATCCTTATTCATATGGATCGAAACGCCGTCTACTTCCCTGCAAGACACTAGGCGCCCTTCACACAGTGGTTCCCGAAAAATCGAACAACAAAAAAAACGAACTGTTTAAAAACCACTCTGTTTTTACTCACTGTATATATTTGTTCACAACACACCCTGCGCCGTCCACGCTGCCCTCACTGTCACTTGTGTCACTGTAGTGCCACTCACCACTGCACTCGTGCACCTTGTACAACTTTGGGCTGTTACCTGGTATTTATTAATTGCAGTGCTGATTCTAACTGTAATTACACCTGCCCTACATTTTTGTATATGCTGATAAAAATGATGCCTTGAGCACATATGAAAATCAAAGTGAGTCTCCTTGTTCTCGTTCCTTGTTGGATAATACTGTATAGATATCCTGCATAATCGTCCACAAATAATACCAGTTGGGAAACTGTCTATTGTATATGATTGTCTACCCCAATCCCAACAAGGTTGATGGGTTTTTACTCCTGTTTTTTACACAAAACCTCCTGGTAGTGAAGCATGATATCACCTCGCAATGGATGGACTCCAGTTCACCCACTCCTTCGAAGTGGAGAGAAGGTGTCTATTGGTGTACGCAGCAAGATCGAGTGGTCTTTGAAGCACGTGGCTGCCCTCATAAATATGCACCAGTGTGGGTGAAATGGCTTGGACAACTTGCTTTATTGGGTGCATACCTGTGCTGGTGAGTTGTGCACACATGTTTTGTCTTACAATTGCTGGATGTCTTGCCCTGTATGGACAATTTATCACTTGCAATGATGTAATGTGTGTGCTTGTTCCACTGTTTCACCAGTGCTACTGGTCTAAAACTCATTAAAAATGTGTTTATCAAAAAACATCCTGCCAAATTTCATGGAGATTTGTTCAGCCATTTTCGCACTGCATCCAATACGAAAGTATATGCAAAATGCATTGGTGGAAAAACGTGTTTTGGAGCCCGCATGCTATGCTTGCACCCACTGCACCAATCACTGCAGGACTTTCCATCCTCCCCCAATGTAAAATAAACTACAGGTTTGAAAAATTTCATGGAGATTTGTCAAACGGGGGAAAAGTTATAAGTGAGCAAAATTCTAAGGAATTCTTACACCTGGGAATCCTAACAATGAAGTGGGTACCAACACTCTCCTTAATATATAGGGAACACTGGGTTGTTCTTAAGTTTAGGCAGAGTGCAGCTCCTTTATATGGAGAACACTCAGCGGCAGCGACACTCTGTATCAGCTCACCTCAAATATCTGTTTTTCTAGCAAAGTTTTTAAGCACTAACCTTTGGCACTGAGTGAGTGAGTGAGCACATAAATGTCTCAGTAGGTGTATGAGTATCTTAGTTTGTGAGAGGGTGTGGAAGAGTTTGAGTGGGGCTGTTAGTGGGTATACGAGTGTCTGAGTAGGTCTGTGAGTGAGTGTGTGAGTCTCTGATAATGGAGTTGTGCCACTCTGCGCTCTTGCTTAGAATGCGTAGTTTGGCAAAAACTCTACCAACCGCCGATGGAGCTTAGTTTACGGGTGTGCCCACCCTAGGATTTCATCCCCTAACCTGTAGTGCACCAGGAGGCATATTTCCAGAGTGATTGAGAAAGGGTGCAGGCCTCCGATGAATTTTGAGCAATCCTGGTGTGGGGAAGTTACTTGTGGCAACAATAGGAATTCTTGGCCCCCAATGACACTCAGCAGCCAAGGGGACTTCATCCCCCAACCAGTACTGCACCAGGAGGCGTGTCTGCAGAATGGTTGAGAAAAAGGACGGGCCATTTATTTTTTTCATTATTTTTAAAGTGATTATTAGCCCTGTCAGGGTCACAAGGGACCCCACCACCTCACCTAGGGGGGTCAGGGTATTCCCACCCTGCCTCTCTTTCTTTCATTTAAACGTTTTTTGTGGGGCTTGGCTGAAGCCGAGTCCCAAGATGGCTGCCAACACTTCCTGGTAGAAGTGATGGCAGACAATCAGATTTCACCTTGAGATCAGTGCTTAGGCTCTTCCCAGCTATCCTTATATGCTTTCACTTTAATTTCACAACTACTGAACGGATTTACACAGGATAACTGAAAGCGTGATCTGTGAACCAAAATCTACCTTACTTCCAATTTGATGTAATCCACTGGTTCGGGCTGTAGTCGCCTTCAAAGCTCTCTCGGGAATTACCATGGGAAATCGTATTTTTTCTTACCTGCATTTGTCTCGGCCAACACTTAACGGATCACCCCAAAACTTCCCATGCACAACAAGACTCACTATGACAGTTTGGTTGGATAATTTCGTAAAGTTTCGTCAAACGGCGCCAACGATATTGGCAAGTAAAGTAGTTATAGTTAGGACCTAGTTTCCATAGGAAATCCACAACATTCTATTTGGAATAACTTTGGCGTCGGAGGATGAATCTTCGTGAATTTCTCCAAGAAAATGGCCTGCTCGGTTCCGCTCCTTCCCTGAAAGTTTGGGGGTGATTTGTCAAGTGGGGGCCGAGAAAAAAGGGGGGTCCCTAAATGTGTTTTCCCCATGCAATTTTTCATAGGGACCTTTAGCCAGGGCTACAGCCCGAATGGCTGAACGGAATTACACGAAATTTGGCAGAGAGGTAGAGTTCTGCTCGCAGACTGTGCTTTTTGTTAAATGGTGTAAATCCGTTCAGTAATTTCTGAGAAAATTGCAAGTAAAATCATAGCGATATCTAGAGACGGAGTTCAGCACGCGTACTGAAATCTGTTCAATTACGAGCGCGAGCTGTATGCTGATTGGCTGTGAACTGTCTGTCAACACTCGAAACCAGGAAGTGTTGGAGGCCATCATGTGCCTTGCTCGAACCGAGTCACAAGAAAACAGTAAAACAAAGTTCAGAAATAAGGCAAGGGGGTAGGGTAGAGACATTCTGACCCTCTAGGGGGTCGTACATGGATGTTTAGGCTCTATTTTTTATTTTATGTTTTTTAAAGAAAAATCACGGCGTACACGTATGGAAATACGTACAATTATGAGCAGGAGCTGCATGCTGATTGGCTTTCAATCTCCAAACCAGGAAGTGTTGGCAGCCATGTTGTTTGTCGGGAGAGCAGAGTCAGAAGAAAACAGTAAAACAAAGTTGAGAAATAAGAAAACGGGGCAGTGTAGAAACATTCTGAGCCTATAGTCTTGGTCAGGGGGTGGTATATGGATCTTTCGGCTCAATTTTTAAAAAAAAAAAAAAAAAAAATGGCGGGGTACTCGTGCAGTACTTGTACGCGGTGGAAAAGGTGAAAACAAAGTAGAAGTCCGTTTTATTCATTAGGTCCTGGGGGGGGCAAATTACGGGGGCAATTTTTCTGCATAATGGGGGCTTGTAAGGTGCCCTGAGCACTGGGGAATGGCACTCCTCAGGCTTTAATTTTAAAGTATGCGGGGGGTTACGGCCCTACTCCCAGCAGTCTTGCTGAGCGGCGCCCCTGGGGTCTTTTAAAAAATATATATGTTTTGAGCTCTCTCTCTCTCTCCCCGTACACGTTGCGGGGAACGCCACATTTCTGGGGCAGTGATATGTAAAATGACCTTCCAGCTCCGGGTACCTGCATTGTATGAAGATTTTTCAATTAATGTTGGGAGGGGGGCTTGATAATACGTCCTTGTATATTCCCATAGAAGCCTATGTTCTGGTGTTAACATGGGCTTCTATGGGAAATAACAAGGCCGTATTATCAAGCTCATTTTCGCCAATAAAACGGCGATAATTTTAACACCGGCCCTTGATAATATGCACGTAAGTTTACTGGTCAAAAAAAGAGCAATGAGCCATATTATCAACAAAAGGCGATACATTATCATCGCTTTTATTGGCAGGAAACTGCCGATAAATCGGCGATAATGGGCTTGATAATATGCCCTTGTGAATAACCATAGGAGCCCAGGTTAACACCAGAACTTGGGCTGCTATGGGAAGTTACAAGGGCCTATTATCAAGCACAATATCGCCGCTTTATCTGCAGTTTCCTGTCGATAAAAGCGGCGATAATGTATCGCCTTTTGTTGATAATATGCTCCTTCATTTCTATGATAGTAAAGCTTTCCTTTTTTTGGGTGTAGCAGTTGTACTCTCTTCGCATGCTCAGCGTCGTTTCAAAGCCCACCTTTTCTTTTTCTTCAAGTTCAACAAGCAAACCTTTCTTTATATCAGTTAGTAAATCTGTCGCTTTCTTTTCCTGGTTCGTGTGTGTCATCCGCTGCTGTACTTTTGTACAGTATTAATAGTCATATTTTTTATTTATTTATTTGAAAGGTAGTGCCGAGGCGCCAAACGTATATTACGTACTCCGTCCACCGCCATTTTAGTAGTTTCTCACTGTTGTTTTTATTATATCTGTTAGTTAGAACTCAGTAGTTTTCAATCCTAGTCTTGAATATCTTAGTATAGTATTTCAACATTATTTTTATTGTGGGCCGTCATACCCCTTCCCCACAAAATAAAAGAAGTATGTAGTTTTTTTAAATTACCTTTTATTAAACAATAAATATAAACGAAACTCAATTATAACTATATTAGAACTGGAAAAATAACTTAAACAATGTTATAAACAAATTGTGAAATGGATTCCAAAAGGTGTCCGATTGGTAATCTGCAAAAGAAAAAAGAAAATTAGAGTTTAGAATTATGTAGATGTGAGTAAATAAGCTGAAGCATTACGGGGCATATTATCAAGAACGCAATAAAATTATCGCCGTTTCAGCAGCAGGAAACTGCAGCTAAAGCGGCGATAATGGGCTTGATAATATGGCGTTGTGAATTCCCATAGCAGCCCAGGTTCTGGTGTTAACCTGGGCTACTATGGGAATTCACAAGGGCATATTATCAAGCCCATTATCGCCGCTTTAGCGGCAGTTTCCTGCTGCTGAAACGGCGATAATTTTATCGCCGTTCTTGATACTATGCCCCTACAAGTTTTGGTAACTCTACGGTTTTGCGTGTGCAGTGTGACTCGTACATTCCAGCTCTGTTATAGTGGCGCGTTCAAGTGGTGTCTATATGGAAGGGCCTACTGCGTTACTGACGCCCGTTATGGCGACTTATTTCTAATGCATTCCTATGAAGGCTTTGTAGATCTAGGCCTCTGTGCTTACCGTTGTGTAAACTTTGCGGGTAAACATTTCAGGCAGTTGGTGTCACAACTTATTGTGAACAATTCTTCTACACGTCAACACGTTGAAGACAGCAGTGTCTAAGTTTAAGAGAGAAAGACAAATGATGTCACAGAGAGTGAGAGAGAGAGAAAACAACATTAAAACTGTGTCGCAGAGTCTTGAGTTATGATTTTTTCTTGAAAAGTGAGATGTAGATTTACTAGCTCCTTGCATCACTTTACCCATGTTAAAAGTGACTCAAAAGCGGCGTAATAAGGTTGTGGATCTGTTTGTCAGACTGTTGTAACGTATCTGTTTGTCAGTGCTCGGAGGTAATTATAGATTTTACAGAGAAGCTGCTGTACACTACGCACTCTGGGCCATAATATCAAGCCTGGGCGACAAAATTATCACCACTTTATCGGTAGGAAAGTGTTGCTAAAGTGGCGATAATGGGTTTGATAATATGCTGTATGGAATTCCAATCGAAGCTCATGTTAGATGTCCTTCACATCTAACATGAGCTTCGATTGGAATTCAAAAGAGCATATTATCAAACCCATTATGGCCACTTTAGCTGCAGTTTGCTGCCGATAAAATGGCGATAATTTTGTTGCCAAGGTTTGATAATATGGTCCTCTCTACTATCATAAATAAAAGTTACACTACAGTTTTACGAGTGCAGTGTACCTGGTACATTTTACTTGTTATAGTGCCGCGTTCAAGTGGTGTCTATATGGAAGTGCCTACTGCGTTACTAACGCCCGTTATGCCGAATTATTTCTAATGCATTCCTATGAAGGATTTGTAGATCTAGGCCTCTGTGCTTACCGTTGTATAAATCTTGCGGCCAAACACTTCAGCCAGTTGGATTGACAACTTCATTTCAACAATTCTTCTACACGTCCAAGCAGACAGCAGTGTCTAAGTTTAAGAGAGAAAGAGAAATGATGTCACAGAGAGTGAGAGAGAGAGAGAGAAAGAGAGAGAAAACAACATTAAAACTGTGTCGCAGAGTCTGGAGTTTAGATTTTTTCTTGAAACGTTAGACGTATATTTACTAGCTCCTTGCATCACTTTACCCATGTTAAAAGTGACTCAAAAGTGGCGTAATAAGGTTGTGGATCTGTTTGTCAGACTGTTGTAAGCTATCTGTTGTCACTGCTCGGAGGTTATTATAGATTTTACAGAGAAGCTACTGTACACTACGCACTCTGGGCCATAATATCAAGCCTGGGCGACATAATTATCGCCACTTTATCGGCAGGAAAGTGTCGCTAAAGTGGCGATAATGGGTTTGATAATATGCTCTCTGGAATTCCAATCGAAGCTCATGTTAGATGTCCTTCACATCTAACATGAGCTTCAATTGGAATTCAATAGAGCATATTATCAAACCTATTATGGCCACTTTAGCGGCAGTTTGCTGCCGATGAAGTGGCGATAATTTTGTTGCCAAGGTTTGATAATATGGCCCTCTCTCGTTTCACAAATAAAGCTAACACTACAGTTTTACGAGTGCAGTGTACCTGGTATATTTCAGTTGTTATAGTGCCGCGTTCAAGTGGTGTCTACATGGAAGTGCCTACTGCGTTACTGATGCCCGTTATGGCGACTGATTTCTAATGCATTGCTATGAAGGCTTTGCAGATCTGGGCTGCTGTGCTCACCTTGTATAAAGAGTGCGGCCACCGGAGTTCACCATTCGACTTGGCTCTGCTTCTATACGTCAAAGTATATTCAATAAGTTGCAGAGAATTCCATTGCTGTTGCCCGATAGGCCGTGGTTGCTTCTGAAGGATGTTTGCTGAAGGAAACAAAAGGACGTTTTGATTAGTCATCGTAAACTGAGTTGCGTAACTACTTTCAAAAGTGAATTTTAATGTGGGTTCTTAATATTTCGTAGTTAGACTGTTGGAGCTCCAGCAAACAAAGGAAGATGAATAAGTTAATAGAGGCCTGGGACAGCCTCGTGACGCAGAAAAAAAAAAACTATCATGGACGCACAATTAATAATAATTGAGGCCTAAGCAAGTGGCGTAGTACAGAAATACGACACAGAAATGTATGCACGCACAATTTTTAAGATTAGAGGTGTATAGGACCTCGTGACTTATAAAGAAATATTTGAATTATGTAAGTACAATTTAAAACCATTGAGGGGTAGGAAAGCCATATGAAGGATAAAAAATAGCATTTTGCATATACAATTTACAGTGGAGGCTGATGTTGTGACGTCTTGTCTTACCTTTGCTTCTGTCGTCTTTTGTCGTGTCTTGAAAGGCTGCGGTTTTGCTGAGTCTGGGGTGTTTTCGACAGTCTGTCTGTCACCGCAGCAGAGGCAGGCAAAAGAGAGCGTGCTCACGTCAGTGCCCGCATTATATGGGAACCGCGGGGGGATGACCACACCGAGGCCAGGTCGGTCATTGGTAGCATTTTCGTGGTCTATAAGAATGATGGCCCTGGGGGACATGCCATTGGGTAATGTATTGGTTTCCAGGCTAAATGATAGCAAGCATGCTAGGTGGTGGCATGTGGAGAGTGTGGGCGGGCGTGCACCGTGCATGTGTAAGTATGAGTGTGGGCACTAACAATTAACAACAGAGAGAGATGAGGGCGGTGTTATCATTTACGCAGAGGCAGGCCCAGAATCGGATCTGCAATGAGTCAGCACTTCTAATCATTCTCCTTAGCGCGCCCTGAGCTCTGATTTGTCACTGAGAGGGTGATCGCACCATAGTTTGTACTGCTTATCATACTCAGCGTGTACCCGCTACAAATATGCTTTGACGTTACGCGTCGCATTAAAGCTTCGGTGTGACGTCATGTACGGCGTTCTGTACGCGAAAGGGGGCAATGTTTCTACTTGGTTTAAAACATGTATATATTTAATGTACATACTAAGGGCAGACATTTGGGATAACTATGAATTTTTTTTAATACTTGTAGCAATCATGTATTACTTTTAAAAAGAATTACACAAATCGCGTAGAACATCATGCGTACTCGTATTGAAAGATATGCGCAAGCGCATCATAAGCGTACTGATCCAGCGCTCCTAATGAAAAACTGTCTCACCAACGCTACCTATCTCCACAATACTCACCATTAATCACAAATCACTTACCAAGGCCCATAAACCAACGAGACAATTTTTGAGCGACTGAATCATGTGACCTAATTAATCAGAACTATTCACAAAACTATTTACACATTTATATACAACTGCAGTATATCATTTCTTACCATGGTTTTGAACATATATCATTTAATTAAGTCACTAAGGCAAATGGATCGACTAATGGTAACTAGACCTTGAATAAACAAGACCAGCTTGTCATTTCAAAATCTTTACTTTATAATTCAAAGAATGAGCATTTTTGATTATAAATCTTTATTTTATTAGCAAAACGTAAGCAGCATTTTATTAAGGAAAATACTTATTTGACTGACATCTCAAAGGCAAATCAGTTAGCATGAATTAAAGCAAAATAGCAGTTTCCATTCCCTAAATTCTATCTTCCTGTCTAAAACTCGCTTCACCTAAAAAGAATAATCTTTTAAAGACTGCTTTTCTTACGTGCGCCAAAGAGTCCAACAGCACGTCACGCCCTTAAGGAATCGGAAAGCGAGAAGCGCCCTCCTGCCCATGACGCCAGGTTTTATACCTTTTTAACTAGCTAATCTCCTCAAAATTGTACACTTTTCTTTGCCATCCAGAACTCTCATTGGCTGTCTTATGTCAGTTCATGTTGTGTCATCACCATTTCCATACCAAAATCGAGCTTTTCTTAAGCTCTATTGTCCTTTGCTTTCGTGACTTTTAGCTTCTTCGAAAATGAAACATTTCACTCGAGTTACAGTTCGTGACTTCCTTGGCTTGTCTATCTTGCCGTTTCCTGTCCTTGAATCTTTCTCTCCAAGAGCACGTTTAGCACAACCTATTTAACTGTATTTTCTGACAAAACTGTCAATGTGGTAAAAGTTTCCACTTCTGTGCAAGGCTCTTCTCTGGCCAGGATTCGAAAACGCCATATTTTTACAGGCCTTAGGCCTCCTTCAGAAACTATTATTCAAACAAACACAAAACATTAATTAATTAATGAATTCAGACCCATTCTGTTATCCACTCCCTTTGCTAAATATTAACCCATTAATTTATGTTACCTAGCTGTGCACACAAAGCTGCATTTTATATCTACCTTCTTCTTTCAGGCTGCAGGATTCTCCACGAGCTTTTGCCACAGAAAAGACATAACATAAGTATACAAATAAGCACATACCATTAGTTAAACAGCCGCATTTAATACTGACAAAGACAATAGTCAAGGTTAGTTTATTATTTTTAACGCACTTGCAATTGCAACATAGAGCACATAAGTTAATCCCTCGTGTTTCTTGTGTAAATGCATTTTAAAACTAAGTTGATTAATACTTTTCATCTCATGCTTGTTAATATGGTTACAGTTTTATGGAAGTTTAACTTTGCGAGTTTGAACGAAATTTCATACAGCATCTCGCTCCATCAACTCCCTCATCTGGTGATTTCAAAATCACCAAACTACACCCAAAATTTTTGGCTAACATTTTTAACCCTTGAACATCTTTTGGACATTCACAGTATTAGTGTTTCTAAACTTTCGATTCAGCTGTTTGCTTGTAACTCTCATATTGAGATCTGTGGAACTCTTCTAATTCTTTGTTCGTAAATTCTTTTCTTTTCCCTTAGATATTTCTTTCTCTTGTGTAACATGCAACTAATTTTTAACAAAAGTATTACAAAGACTATAACTATTATAGGACACAGTATTTTGCCTAAATTGAACTACCAATCTCTAAAAAACAGTTTTTGATTGCTGCAAATCTTTTGCTCAAACGTTCTGAAAAATTTTCATCTTCCATAGGTTCTATCTCAGCATGTAATTCGGTAATATTCTTAATATACAATGCTATGTTCTGGCTCTTGTCTGGAATATATGTCTCATGGCAATAAGTTCTGTATTAACTAATTGGAAACAGTATCAGTAGACAATCTCTCAACAATTGTAGACATTTTTCTGATTTTAACTGCATTCAGGGTTATACCCACCATAGGTATTACTGCACCAAATATATCACCCAAGATTTCTGAGAAGCTTTCCCTTCTGAATCTGCTCAGATGATTGCTAATTTCAAATGAACCTTTTGCATTTCTATCTACATGAAACATTTTTGGAAAAACTAAACCAATATAACAGGTCCTATACCAGTGGTCTGGTAAATTGTAATACGCTTTGTTCCCACTCACAAAATAAATTCCAGGAAAAATTGGATCTTTGCCACCTTTAAATCCCCATCCGCCTAAAATTTGATAAGTATCTTCACATTGACTAGCACCTACAAAGTAATTGTCAAATAATGTGTTATCTCTTCTAATACAAAGCTTTCCACTAACTGGTTTATCTATGTGAATAGCGACATTCTTATTCTACCATTGAGCTTTTCGTCCTCAATCTGCCAAAACTTAGATTTGGTTTGTTTCAGCATCTCGTTTCTCTTACAAATTGCCCTTCTCTCTTCAACCATGTTTAAGAAAGATTTTTCTTCCAATCTCAACTTGCATGTTAGATTATTTCTAAAAGCATACTCATAAGCAAGTTCATTAGTTACTATGAAAAATTCCCTCATCTGTTTAGCATGTTTTAATTTATTCAGGCTGTTATCAACTTTTAGATTTGCAAAAATCTCATCGTAATTAGAATAATAATACTCTAAGCGACCTGTCCGATAAAATAACCTAGCTATTACACTACATGTGATGCCATAAGTATGAGGAAGCATGTTATAGGTAAACCCTTCTGAAACAGAAGCAGGTAGTTTCACATAAATGTAACAATCTTTCACATCCATCACTTTAACATATTCAGATAAAAGTCTTGAAAAGGTATTACTAGAAAAATCACCAACAGATCTATCTTGGTGGATCTCTGGTTTGTGCTCAATAACTCTGTTAGACTTGTCTACTACATCATGGTTATCTTGTTTAGCCACAACTTTACTAGTCATGTTAGTTTTGTACAATTCTTTGTCAATTCCAAAAGGGAAAATGACAGCTAAAATTAACCAGACCAAAATTATTAAGATCACACAAATAGAAGACATTTTGCAACATCTTCTTAAAATAGAGCATCTCGAATTGCTATTAGTAGAAGGCATCTTTACTTTGAAACAAGAGCCTTACAAAAAAAATCAAAAATTAAAAATCACTGAATATACACCCCGCTGTTTTTAGTTTGTTCGTTTTTTTTTTTTAAGAAAACCTTACTTTCTAGCAGCTTTTCTTCGACCTTACGTCTTACATTAATGTGTTTTTCCAGCTAACACAATTTCTTCGACCTTGTGTCACCTAACACAGTTTCTTCGGCCTTGTGCCAAATACAAATTTCAACCTTGTGTGAAAACAAAATCAATCATTATCACTTGTGTCATCTAAATCTTCCTGACTACTGCTATTCAATTCCACTACTGGTGGAATTATGATGTAGGTCCATTCAGGCGACTTATATTTTTCATTAGGTTTTATCACCCTCTTTGCTCTACTGCTAATCACTTCTATTTTCTTTCCAGCTTGATTTTTCTTATCTGAGTCTCCTTTCTGACTTGAGACTTCATTAACCTGATCCTTTGATCTGTTCACTAATTTGAATTTTAGGCACTCATTTTCATTTGGCCAATTATCTCCTTTTCTTGATAATTTCTTCTTTGGTTCAGTTAGATTACACTCTACTCTCCAAGCTCTTTTTCTTGGTCTCTTCACTTTGGATTCATCATCACTTTCATCAGTTTCACTTTCTGTGATATCAGCTCTAGATTCAGGTACTTCTTTACTCAGCAGCTTCACTCTGTTAGGAACATCATCCTTATAGCTGGTACTTGGTAATTAGTCTTCTTCTTCTTCAATCACTTCCAATCCACCAGTTTCAGGATTTTCGATCCTTCTTCCAGAGCTTCCAATCTGCTTTTCAATACTCTCCTGATCTTGAATCACTTCTTGTTCAGACTCCTTTTCTGCTTCTCTTTCTAGTAGATCTTCATCATTTTCTGAGTCTTGTATCACAACCTCTTCGATTTCTTCATTCAATGCCTCATTCGCATTTGAATCTTCCAGGTGTCGACTTCCTTGTCGATTTTCAGGATCTGGATTTCTTTCAGGTTCTTCTTCAGAATCTGAATCAGCTGTAGTGTCACCTTCGTCAGGATTTTCAGGTGGAGGCACTCGAATGGTGTGACTAGCATGAATCCATCTCTTCAAACCTTTACACTTTACTGCATTTGTTGTAACAAGTATCACCTGTCTTGCCTTCTGCCACCTGGGTACTAGGTAATTTCTTCTTCGGTGTACTTTTGTCCTCACCCAGTCACCTGGTAACAGATCATGAGCTTGTTCCTTCTCTTTGGTTATCACTTCAGTTCCCACCTGATGGAACACAGAAGTCACCACGTCAGATAGTTTCTTGCAGTATTCCAATTTTACGCTATCATTAATACTCAATAGTTTGTCAACTGGAACAAATGCTTGTCTCATGACTCTGTCCATGAGTATTTCATGAGGGCTTAAACCTGTTTTTCTATCTGGAGTACTTCTCAAACACATCAAAACAAGTGGAAGTGCATCTTTCCACTTCATTCCTGTAGCTAGACACATTTTGGCTATTCTATTCTTAATTGTGCCATTCACTTGTTCAACAACACCTGATGCTTCAGGTCTGTAAGCACAGTGTAACTTTTGCTTTATATCCAGTGCTTCACAAATCAATTGTAACAATCTGTTTTCAAAATGTGTGCCACGATCAGGCTGGACCGTCACCGGAAATCCATACCTAGGTATGATTTCTCTTAAAAGCAATTTTGCCACAGTAACTGAATCATTGTGACGTGTTGGGAACGCTTCCACCCATCTCGAAAACAGACAGATTATCACCAGGATGTATCTCAATGTATTGTGGGGTGGCATGTCAATGAAATCAAGCTGTAATCTGGTAAAAGGACCACCCTTCCGTCCTATGGTTCCCATGCTCACAACTGTTTTTCTGTTTGGATTGATCTGCTGGCAGATCAAGCATCTCTGACAAAAAGATTCTGCAATCAGTCTAAATGTTGTATTGTACCATGTCTGCCTAAACAACCTGATCATTGAATCTCTTCCTAAATGTCCTGGACCATGATACATTCGGGCTATGTCTGCAATCATGCTATCTGGCATTACTGATCTGTCATCTTTGTAAACCCAAATCTCATCTTCTTCTCGCTGTCTGCAACCTGCGTGTCTTTTTCCTCATCGTCTGCCTTATCTTGTAAATCTTTTATTCCTTGCCATGTCTCAACTACAGATGTTAGCATAAGTGAATTCAAAACATGTTCATTGTCTTTTTCCCGATTAATGGACATATTATTCTTTGCGCAGAATTTCGCAATTTCATCAGCGTATGCATTTCCTTTTGTCATGTAATCCTCTCCTTTTTTATGAGCTGTGCACTTTACCACAGCTATTTTCTCTGGTAGCTGAATACCATCGATCAATCTTTTGATCACTTTTGCATTCCTGATAGGAGTTCCCACAGAAGTTAAATAACCTCTTTGAGAACAGATCTGGCCATAGCCATGGACTACGCCATATTCATACTGACTATCAGTCACTATGGTAACTTTTAATTATTTTGCTCTTTCACATGCACAAATCAAAGCAATCAATTCTGTTACTTGAGCTGAACGAATTCCTTTGAGACAGGATGCTTCAACTACATCCGCAACTGTGCAGACAGAGTATGCTGCGCTCAGAACACCTTCATCTGTTCTTAAGCATGAACCATCAACAAAGTAAACAAAATCTGATTCAGCTAATGGGACATCTTTAATGTCCTGCCTAGGTTTAGTGCAATATTCTAAAACATCCAAACATTCATGATCAATATCATTTTCATTTCTGATTTCAGTTACAGTACCATCAGGCAACAATGTGGAAGGATTTAAATTCACACATCTCGCAATCGAAACGTTATCTGATCCCAGAATAACTTTTTCATATTTTGTTAGTCTGTTACTTGTTAAATGCTGTGTTTTGCTTCTGGTGAGAAGAATTTCAACTGAATGAGGTACATATACTTTTACAGGAAATCCCATTATTATCCCTTCACTTTGTTCCAAACTTACACTTGTTGCAGCTACTGCTTTTAAGCAGCCTGGTAATGCTTTTGCAACAGGATCAAGAACAGCTGAGAAATAAGCTATTGGCTTTCTCAGTCTTCCATGTCTTTGAATCAGGACTGATAATGCACATCCTTCCCTTTCACTGCAATACAGCTCAAATTCCTTTTCATAGTCTGGCATTCCCAATGCTGGAGCTTCACACAAACTTCTTTTTAACTGTTCAAAAGCTTCTAACTCCGTTTCTGTTAGGGTAATCGGGTCTTTTATGTCTGCTTTTGTTAATCTCTGCAATGGCTTTGCAATTACAGAAAATCCACTAATCCATTGACGACAATAACCTACCATTCCTAGAAACATTCTGACCTGTCTTTGTGTTTTTGGAGGTTGCATTCCTTGAATCATTTTTATTCTCTCAATTGTCACTTGCCTGATTCCTTTCGCAATTCTATGACCAAGATATTTTACTTCTTGTTTGCAAAACTGTAATTTTGCAGGAGACACTTTATGTCCCTCATCTGCCAGATGATTTAAAATAGTAATGGTATCTGTCACACAGTTATCTCGTGTTTTTGCAGCCACAAGGAGATCATCAATATACTGCACTAACGTTGATTTTCCAGATAAATCTAGATTTTCCAAGGATTTCTTTAGCAACTGATTAAAAATAGATGGACTCTCTGTATACCCTTGAGGGATACGACACCATGCTAAAATACGCTCTTGGAACCTGAACGCCAACATTTGTTGGCTTTCTGGATGCAATGGAACAGTAAAGAATGCATTACAAAGATCTATAATTGTATACCATTCTGCATCATGCGGAATCTGATATAGAATTACTGCTGGGTTTGGTACAACTGGGCAACATGGAACAACTATTTGATTAACTTTTCGCAGGTCTTGAACAATCCTGAAAGTTCCCATAATCGGTGAATTACATGGACTACTTTCAATTTCTTTTAGAACACCTTGTTTTATGAATTTATCAATTACAGGTATGACACCTTCAATAACTTCTGCTTTCATTTTATACTGAGGAATGTTTGGATAATCTGCTCCTTGTTTCACTGTTATTTTCACTGGGTCTACATTTTTCATCAAACCCATTTCATCTCCTGTCAAATCCCAAATGTTAGCATTAATTGTCTCTTTTAATTCTTCAGGTAGATTATTTTTATCAAATGCAGGAAATAATTTATTTTCCTCTGCTTCAACCATTAACATTGTTAACTTGTAAAGCCCATCTTCTTCTTGTGTTTGAAACTCAATACCATCCGGTGAGCAATATATTTTACAGTTCATCTTGCAAAGGATGTCCCTCCCTAACAAGTTTACAGGACTGCTGTTACAAACTACAACTCTATGCTTGTCTTTAAATTTGCCAATTTCCATTTCAACTGGTTCTGTTAAATCTGTTTTAATTTGTTGCTTAGCTACGCCAACTACTTGGATTGTGTCCCCAGAGAGAGGCAGGTTTTCTATTTCCACTGATCTAACAGTAGAACGGGTAGCACCTGTGTCCACGAGAAAAGTGATTTCTACATCATTCACTTTACCATTTACAAATGGACCAGACTGATCTACCTCAAGAGTGGCTCCAAGCACACACTCTTCCTCCTCTCTCAGGCACCATCATAAGTAATCCTCAGAATCACTACCTCCATTTTCTTTCAACCAATATTGTTGAGAAACATTTGACACATTCACTCTTGGCGGTCTGTTTACCTGTTCACCTCCGCAGAATCCTGTTTTTTGTACTGTATCTCTGTACATTCACACAGTTTAGAAGTGGCGGTTGTGGAATCTGACTTTGCTGAATCACTACCTGTCGCTGTAGCTGTTGCTGCTGATTTATCTCATTCTGCATCTGTAGATTTAATGACGCATTTTTAACATTTCTGGGCAGATTCTTACATTCGCGCTTCCAGTGTCCAATTTCGCCGCAATTAAAACATGGGAGTTTCTGCTTTAACTCTTCAATATTTCCTATCAATTTTGGCTTATTAAAATTACCTTTAAATTTACCTTGATTCTGATGAACATTTTTGTTTTCTAAAGTTGCAATTTGTTGTTCAGCCACTTTTACCTGTGCCCACATAGCTTTTTCTTTTAGCTTCTTTTGTTTAGCATCTATTTCATCACTGCAGTATGTTGCTTTTCTCAAGATGTCATCAACTGAAAGTGATTGCCAGCCAACTATTCCAGATCTAATCATTTCACCAATTTCAGGTCTTAAGCCATAAACAAATCTATATATGAAGTGGCTCATATCCTTCTCACTCAATTTTTCATAACCACTGTATTGTTTAAATACCAGCAATAATCTTTTATAAAATGAATGTACTGATTCTTTTGGCTCTTGATTTGTTCTGTCTATTTTAACCCAATCAACTTCTTTTGGGGGAATCTTGTTTTTCAACCACACAATTTCCTTATCGTACAGATTCAGAACATCTGCTGAAGGTGCACCTGTTACTCTATCTCGAGCAGATTCTTCTTTGGGCCAATCTGTAGAAATTTTGCATTCTGTCCAAAGATTCAATGGGACAACAATGTCAAAGAATACATCAAGATCAATCCATAGAACTTTTGAAACCTTAACAAATCTGTCTACCTGTCGATACCATTCCACTGGTTTTTCTCTCAGCCTAGGAAAATCATTTGTAAACAGTAAAATGTCCTGTCTTGTCCATGAACATGCACATACCCTCCTCCAGGTATTTCTCTCATTGGAAACTCATTTGCTATTTCTCCTCTTTCTCTTCTTTCTTCCTCTCCTTTCTTTGTCCATTTTACTCTCCATTTACTTAATTCACCTAATCTTTTTAGAAACACAATTAAATCTTTTATATGAATAATTCTTCCTGTGGTATTCATGTTTTCAATGTCTTTTTCAGAGAAATCCACTCTGTAGTGTTTCTGCAAATTTTTCTGTCTACTCAAATCAACTTCTAATTCAGCAGCCATTTCTTCTAATTGGTCATACTTGGTTTTCGTTCTCCATTGTATACTTTTACAAATAAACAATAATTCATCATCCTGATATAACTTCAAACTGTCAGGTCCAATTGTGCCAATAATTAATTCCTCCAAATCTGCATTCAGTTTTGCAACATCAAGTAATTTAAATTCTGGGGTCTGTGGGGTTTGCGTTAAATCTATTTTATTTATGCTCTTTTCTGGAGTTACTGAATCAGATTCTGCACCAGTTGGAGTTTTATTTGTCAAACTTTGATTAAAAGTTAAATCGGGCATCATTGTTTTCTCTCGGTGAATTTCTGATAAATCTGAGTAAAACTTTTCAGCCACTTTCTGAATTTCTGCATTTAATGGAACTGTTAAAGCTGAATGTCTAGCTTCCCTTTGATCAAATACTGGAAGAACAGGTCCAATCGTTACTGGTACTGTTACTGCTTCCATGCTCCTAGTTAACTGCTGTATTAATTCATCTTTTGATCGGAAATATTCTGAAATATTTGGTAAATCTTCACATCTTTCTGTTCTCATTACATTTCTTGGGGTTTCATTTCTCTGTACTGGGGTTTCAACATAATTTCTATTTTCTCCTGATATACTAGAATTAGTTCTTGTTTCTATTCTTTCGGGAGTTTTTGCATTAATCTGATTTAATCTGGGTGGTGTCTCATCAATAATTTCTCTAGGAGGAGCACTTGGGGAAGTTCCTGGTGGAACTCTCGGGGAAGACCATGAACAAACTGGTTGGTAAGGTGGCGGTTTCTGTTTAGAAATATACATCTCTTCTAAAACCGTATCTTCTAATTCACTTTCTTCACCAATATTATTTTTCTTTTGGGCATTCTTTTGACTTGTTGCCTTACCAAATCTCACTGGATACAAACCATCACACTTGTCTGCACGTCTTCATCGACGCATTCTATACTCATGTGTTTCCCTATTAATGTCTAATCTAGTACCTTTTGTTACACCTCTACTTTCTCGTTCTAATTCAAACATCTCATCCTCCCATTCAGCTAAAGCCTCAATTTGAGTAGGTCTAGGCTTTGGTACGAGAGTCATCATTTTTTCTCTTAAGTTTTTCAAAACCTTAATGTTAAATGACCCATCTTCCGGCCATGCTAATACACCATCATTTTTGGTATATTCCATCCAATTCTCCATCGAAAGGCAAGGATGATAACCATATTCACCTAACATATAGGCTGCGGGTGTTTTGTACTTATGAAGTAATCTTCCACCTCGCGTTTCAATTTTTTTCTTGTCAGGTTTCAATATATTTTTCAATTTCTGAAACCATGAAAGCTTCTTTTTCTCTTTCATGTAATAATAATCCATGTTTTAAAACGATTCCGCTTGCTTAGGAAAAGATCGTAACTATTTTCAACAAGGAAATAGTTATTCCGCAAAACCAATCAAACCGTGCGCGAAACTCACTTACAAGCCAATCAGGTTAAGCTTCGTCACTATTCTGCCCAACCAATAGAATTACTACTTTTCTGGATAAGCCAATCAGCTGCAAGCCTGCCTAGTCACATGAGCCAATCAATGCAAATACTGTGACGTATGCTAGCCAATCACAGCGCAACACTAGTGACGTATACTGCCGCTGCAGCTTCTCTGTCCTTGCTCCGCTCTGACAGTGACACCTCCTTTACAAAATATTTTCACAGCGCCATTTTACAAATCTTTTCAATGGATTTTCAGTTAGTAACTACAGAAAAACAAACCATTTGTCTGTTTTGCTAAAATAAAGTGATAGCTTTTTCAGTCATTCAAGTATTCTTTTGCGTGAAATAGACGACGCTATTCTCACAGAATATTTAAATTTGTTGATAAAGTAAGGCTACTCTACCCTTCTAACAGGTAATAATGAACTCGATTCTCTCTTAATGCACATATAGTGACAATTCAAAGTTTCACATGATCATATATTACAAAATCATTTACGCACATTCAAACAGAAGAATCCCTAACCAAGCATACATGAATCTTGGTAGGACTTTAACCAACCATAGAAATCCTCATTCGCCAATAAGAATAGACGACGCTTCCTTACCCTTCACTCAAGCTTGGATAAATTCTACTACTCTTTTCACAGTGAGTTTTAAATCAGGACAAGTGTCCCTATACTCAAAGCTACGATTTCATAGACAATCCTCATTAAACATTTCACCTTACACACCTAGATCCCTAAACTTGTGCTGTACGTCCACAACACTAGTGATATATGACAATACCACTATTTTGAAACAAAACAAATGCACTGTGCAACTTCACCTGTTGCACTACACTTATGCCGGCATACCAGGAATGTTCACACTGCTGGAAAAAACCTTTCGACTAAATATAACATCTGGACAAACTTAACATGTTTTAGTCATCAATCCTATATAATTACCATGTAGCATGTCCGTTACCATAGTAACCATCCTCTGCTACCAAGTTATTGATCCAGCGCTCCTAATGAAAAACTGTCTCACCAACGCTACCTATCTCCACAATACTCACCATTAATCAAAAATCACTTACCAAGGCCCATAAGCCAACAAGACAATTTTTGAGCGACTGAATCATGTGACCTAATTAATCAGAACTATTCACAAAACTATTTACACATTCATATACAACTGCAGTATATCATTTCTTACCATGGTTTTGAACATATATCATTTAATTAAGTCACTAAGGCAAATGGATCAACTAAAGGTAACTAGACCATGAATAAACAAGACCAGCTTGTCATTTCAAAATCAAATTTTTATTTACTTTATAATTCAAAGAATGAGCATTTTTGATTATAAATCTTTATTTTATTAGCAAAACGTAAGCAGCATTTTATTAAGGAAAATACTTATTAGACAGACATCTCAAAGGCAAATCAGTTAGCATGAATTAAAGCAAAATAGCAGTTTCCATTCCCTAAATTCTATCTCCCTGTCTAAAACTCGCTTCACCTAAAAAGAATAATCTTTTAAAGACTGCTGTTCTTACGTGCGCCAAAGAGTCCAACAGCACGTCACGCCCTTCAGGAATCGAAAAGCGAGAAACGCCCTCCTTCCCATGAGGCCAGGTTTTATACCTTTCTAACTAGCTAATCTCCTCAAAATTGTACACTTTTCTTTGCCATCCAGAACTCTCATTGGCTGTCTTACGTCAGTTCATGTTGTGTCATCACCATTTCCATACCAAAATCGAGCTTTTCTTAAGCTCTATTGTCCTTTGCTTTCGTGACTTTTAGCTTCCTTGAAAATGAAACATTTCACTTGAGTTACAGTTCGTGACTTCCTTGGCTTGGCTTTCTTGCCGTTTCCTGTCCTTGAATCTTTCTCTCCAGAGCACGTTTAGCACAACTTATTTAACTGTATTTTCTGACAAAACTGTCAATGTGGTAAAAGTTTCCACTTCTGTGCAAGGCTCTTCTCTGGCCAGGATTCGAAAACGCCATCTTTTTACAGGCCTTAGGCCTCCTTCAGAAATTATTATTCAAACAAACACAAAACATTAATTAATTAGAGAATTGAGACCCATTCTATTATCCACCCCCTTTGCTAATTATTAACCCATTAGTTTGTTACCTAGCTGTGCACACAAAGCTGCATTTTATATCTACCTTCTTCTTTCAGGCCGTAGGATTCTCCACAAGCTTTTGCCACAGAAAAGACTTAACATAAGCACACAAATAAGCAAATGCCATTAGTTAAACAGCCGCATTTAATACTGACAAAGACAATAGTCAAGGTTAGTTTATTCTTTTCAACGCACTTGCAATTGCAACATAGAGCACATAAGTTAATCCCTCGTGTTTCTTGTGTAAATGCATTTTAAAACTTAGTTGATTAATACTTTTCATCTCATGCTTGTTAATACGGTTACAGTTTTATGGAAGTTTAACTTTGCGAGTTTGAACGAAATGTCATTCAGCATCTCACTCCATCAGTACACAACCCCATGTGACTTTAAAAGTAGAGATTTGATTGGTTCATAACTTTTCCTATTGCGACTGTTGAAAGTTCCATCCCATTATAATTATTCGACTTTGACTTCCAAAGAAGAAGCATTTGTTCTGAGAATCTTCTCAAATAGAAGTAAGATCACCATAATAAGAGCAATGGAGTCATATTCCAGCAGTTTTTCAGAGGGAGATTTCATTCCTGAAGAACGTACAAAGAAGAGGAAAGAAGGTCTAATTTGGAAGTTTTTCACTTTTCCAGAAGGTCAAAAAAGGTTAATGCTCCAAAAGTAACCTGTAAAATTTGCCAAACAACTCTTTCAAGGGGTGATCCATGTAAAAAATACTCCTTTGGCACAGCAAATATGGTGCGACACATGAAGAACTTGCACCCCAAGAACTTTGCTCGAGCTGCAAGACGGAGGTTGCACGAGAATGCACCTGCTACTGCACCAAGCACATCAACTGCAGCAGCAGCATTTTCAGCAAGCAGTCCACACCCACAAATTGTTTCTGACTTTGCTAAAGTTAAAATTCTATGCATTTATTGAGATAAACTTTTGTGTTATGGGGAACAGTCTATAGACTTGATGAAACACAGAATGCAGGATCATTGCTGTCCTCGACATTAGTTGTTCTTTTTTTCATTCTTTTGTTCCGCTTGGAATTTGTTGAGAAAACACAAAAAAAATACAAAAAAAACCTGTTCTTTTTAGAACTACCTTCACTGGTCAAAGAAAGAACTATGGCCTAGATGTAGGTAATTTTATTTTACCACTTCTTTAAATACCGAATTTTACTGATTCGGTATTTAAGAAGTGGTAAAATAGAGGGGGGGATGTAGGTATTACAGATTCGGTAAATACCGAATCGTTAAGATTCGGTATTTACCGATTCTGTAAATACCGATTCGGTAATGCCCATTGATTTCTATGGGCATTGAAGCCCATAGGAATCTATGGGCATTACCGAATCGGTATTTACAGAATTGGTAAATACCGATTCCAGCAAGGGTGCAGGGGGTGTCACTTTGACACCCTCTAGCACCCCAAATACAGGCATGTGTGCCATGTGGCACACAGACATGCCCTAAGGGCATGTCTGTCTGTCACATGGCATAGGTGTGCAAGCACACCAGGATTCTGTATTTTACCACCCAATTGGATTGGGTGGTAAAATACCGAATCTGAAAGGCCTTTGGGACTCAGAAGAGTCCCATCTACATCTAGAAGTTACCGAATCGGTAAAAATACCGAATCGGTATTTTACCAAAAAGGTAAAATTGGCCCCCTACATCCCAAAAACCCAATTACCGGTCTGTAACGGCCGAAATCGGACCCAAATTTCTATGGTAGTGTGTAAAAGTTTGTTAGAATGAATGTGTAGTTCATAAATGAATGAATGAATATGTGACTAGTGTACGGAAAATGTGAAAGTGCAGAACAATAAGGAACTGCTACAGCATAAATCCATAAGATGTCTATCTATAGTATACTGTAGTATGTCCGAAGCACTTGTATGTATCATATGTACATAAATATGTTACAAGTGTATGCTTCAATTTGCGCTGCTGGTGAAAGTGCCTGGGTGAATTTGTATGTGTTAGGGGCGGATTTACAATCCATTTGTGCCTTCTTTACACAGCTGTTGCGTCACTTTTGTGACACAGCGGTGGTGCAAAAGATGTGCCATGGTGTGTGCTATTAACAATGTGATGCATCTGGAGGGTGTATTACATTGTAAAGCGCTGCGCCAGTAGAGGCTTTCTTGTGCAGAAGGGGGTGCAGCAAGGCCTCGTAAAAGTGACTGAGTGAAATGTGTAACATTTTATTCAGTGAGTTTTGAGCTTATGCTGCATCAAAACCTTGCACGTGCTTGAAGCAGGTGTAAGGATTGATACAGCATTGTGAGCATAGGGCCCCAAGAGAATTGCTGGAGCTGTGTTATACTTGCAACGACGTCAAGCAATAATTCATCCAAAAATTACTGTGCAATTTAGTTTTGTTATTATTTTATAATAAGAATATAAAATATAATGTAAAAAATTGAATAAATATAAATATTTATATTAAAAATATAAGAAATTAGTATAAAAAGAAAGACATAATAGTTAATACATTTATAAATTATCATTTACAAAACTTTTGAAATTCACTGAAAAAACCATAGGTTTCACACACGTTATAGTTAGGAATTAGCATTTAAAAAACCTTGCAAATTCATTGAAAAAACCATAGGTTTCACACACGTTATAGTTAGGAATTAGCATTTAAAAAACTATGCAAATTCATTGAAAAAAAACATAGGTTTCACACGTTATAGTTAGCTGAACATTTCTCTCATACAAAACCTTTGAAATTCCTCTGTTATAGTTAGCTCAGTTAACTGTTGACATGGTCAGTGACATCACTCATGACATCACTGATGACATCTCAAATGACATCCCTGATGACATCACTGTTGACATCATCCTTGTGGCAGACCTCCTCTCACTGTAATATAACCTTTGATACACACGATCAAAAATAGAAACTAACATTTTCAAAAAAATGGAGATACCAATTCCAGTTAGAACAACCTATTGAGTAATCCCAAAATCTACATACACATCCACTCATTCACCAACAGTTCTATATAGCCACTCATAGATGTACTCACTCATCATATATACTCATACACCTATATATCCTGTTATACACCGACACTCATCTATAGAGTTGCTCACACATGACGAGTGCAGGGATAAATGACTGGTTTCAGAGGTAGCAAGTCCTTACCCCTTTGAAGAAGTGCGGCTGATAGCACGAAACGCGTCAGGGCTGGATATTATTTCTGTGAGGCAGCAAGATGCTCCTTCGCTGTTTTCATCATCAATAAAGAGGCCAAATCGAATTTCCCTGTTTGTGGCTCCCTCATTCCAGGCAAGCTTTTGTGATGGATTGATAGTGGCTTGTTGCCTGAGCCACGGGGGAACCCAGCTGCTGTTTGCAGTCCTAAACTGGAGCCCCAAGCGACGTGTCAGTATGGAACAGGAAAAAGCAGGTGATGAAATGTAATGTGGCGTCTGAACAGTGACCCTGACCCCACAACCCACGAGGATTTTATTATTTGCAACGAACTTGAAACAAGCAACTCACTTGAGGTTAACCCCTGCACTACAACAACCATCAGGCCATGCTCATGGCCACGCCCACAAGGGCGGGGGTTTGGAAGGAATAACGAATGCAGGGATAAATGACTGGTTTCAGAGGTAGCAAGTCCTTACCCCTTTGAAGAAGTGCGGCTGCTAGCACGAAACGCGTCAGGGCTGGACATTATTTCTGTGAGGCAGCAAGCTGCTCCTTCGCTGTTTTCATCATCAATAAAGAGGCAAAATCGAATTTCCCTGTTTGTGGCTCCCTCATTCCAGGCAAGCTTTTGTGATGGATTGATAGTGGCTTGTTGCCTGAGCCACAGGGGAACCCAGCTGCTGTTTGCACTCCTAAACTGGAGCGCCAAACGACGTGTCAGTATGGAACAGGAAAAAGCAGGTGATGAAATGTAATGTGGCGTCTGAACAGTGACCCTGACCCCACAACCCACGAAGATTTTATTATTTGCAACGAACTTGAAACAAGCAACTCACTTGAGGTTAACCCCTGCACTACTACAACAACCATCAGGCCATGCTCATGGCCACGCCCACAAGGGCGGGGGTTTGGAAGGAATAACGAGTGCAGGGATAAATGACTGGTTTCAGAGGTAGCAAGTCCTTACCCCTTTGAAGAAGTGCGGCTGATAGCACGAAACTCTTCAGGGCTGGACATTATTTCTGTGAGGCAGCAAGCTGCTCCTTCGCTGTTTTCATCATCAATAAAGAGGCAAAATCGAATTTCCCTGTTTGTGGCTCCCTCATTCCAGGCAAGCTTTTGTGATGGATTGATAGTGGCTTGTTGCCTGAGCCACGGGGGAACCCAGCTGCTGTTTGCAGTCCTAAACTGGAGCGCCAAGCGACGTGTCAGCATGGAACAGGAAAAAACAGGTGATGAAATGTAATGTGGCGTCTGAACAGTGACCCTGACCCCACAACCCACGAGGATTTTGTTATTTGCAACGAACTTGAAACAAGCAACTCACTTGAGGTTAACCCCTGCACTACAACAACCATCAGGCCATGCTCATGGCCACGCCCACAAGGGCGGGGGTTTGGAAGGAATAACGAGTGCAGGGATAAATGACAGGTTTCAGAGGTAGCAAGTCCTTACTCCTTTGAAGAAGTGCGGCTGATAGCAGGAAACGCGTCAGGGCTGGACATTATTTCTGTGAGGCAGCAAGCTGCTCCTTCGCTGTTTTCATCATCAATAAAGAGGCAAAATAGAATTTCCCTGTTTGTGGCTCCCTCATTCCAGGCAAGCTTTTGTGATGGATTGATAGTGGCTTGTTGCCTGAGCCACGGGGGAACCCAGCTGCTGTTTACAGTCCTAAACTGGAGCGCCAAGCGACGTGTCAGTATGGAACAGGAAAAAGCAGGTGATGAAATGTAATGTGGCGTCTGAACAGTGACCCTGACCCCACAACCCACGAGGATTTTATTATTTGCAACGAACTTGAAACAAGCAACTCACTTGAGGTTAACCCCTGCACTACAACAACCATCAGGCCATGCTCATGGCCACGCCCACAAGGGCGGGGGTTTGGAAGGAATAACGAGTGCAGGGATAAATGACTGGTTTCAGAGGTAGCAAGTCCTTACCCCTTTGAAGAAGTGCGGCTGATAGCACGAAACGCGTCAGGGCTGGACATTATTTCTGTGAGGCAGCAAGCTGCTCCTTCGCTGTTTTCATCATCAATAAAGAGGCAAAATCGAATGTCCCTGTTTGTGGCTCCCTCATTCCAGGCAAGCTTTTGTGTGGGCTGCGACTGTGCTGGTTCCATTGGCAACGCTGGGCTTTTCTGTTTCACCGAGGTGTCGGTATTTCGCAGTCCCGCCCCAAGACTTCAGGCTGACCTGTGGCCACCGAACGAATCGGCTCGTGACTTCACGTGGCAGCAGGGTCACTGCATCCGAGCTGCATGGCTCCTTTCAGCTTGGAGGACTGTGGCAGAACGTTTGGGGACCCGAGGAAGACTCAAATAATTTAATAAACATTGAACTCGCCAAGGACTTCCTAAACCCCACTCCACCCCGGTACTTACCGAATTGTTGCATTATGGGGGCTGTGGTTTTCACACATATTACTACAGCTGCAAGCAATTGGGAGGAGTAAAGCTGACTTCCTGTTCAATAAATGGTTGCAGAGTCTACTTAGAAGGGGTGGTGCAGTTCTAAGTGTGCTATGGACGCCTGAGGAAGGCACTTCCGTGCCGAAATGCATTATGTCCGCATTCATTAAATGAAAATCTTCCAACAGACCCCGCTGTGTCCTCTGATCCCTTCCAAACCGGAGTGGTCGTTTGTTTGATATTTTACGCGGTAGCTGGCAACCGCGCTCGGAGGACCCGTTCTTCAAGTGGGCTGCGACTGTGCTGGTTCCAGTGGCAACGCTGGACTTTTCTGTTTCACCGAGGTGTCGGTATTTCGCAGTCCCGCCCCAAGACTTCAGGCTGACCTGTGGCCACCAAACGAATCGGCTCGTGACTTCACGTGGCAGCAGGGTCACTGCATCCGAGCTGCATGGCTCCTTTCAGCTTGGAGGACTGTGGCAGAACGTTTGGGGACCCGAGGAAGACTCAAATAATTTAATAAATATTGAACTCGCCAAGGACTTCCTAAACCCCACTCCACCCCGGTACTTACCGAATTGTTGCATTATGGGGGCTGTGGTTTTCACACATATTACTACAGCTGCAAGCAATTGGGAGGAGTAAAGCTGACTTCCTGTTCAATAAATGGTTGCCGCGTCTACTTAGAAGGGGTGGTGCAGTTCTAAGTGTGCTATGGACGTCTGAGGAAGGCACTTCCGTGCCGAAATGCATTATGTCCGCATTCATTAAATGAAAATCTTCCAACAGACCCCGCTGTGCCCTCTGATCCCTTCCAAACCGGAGTGGTCGTTTGTTTGATATTTTACGCGGTAGCTGGCAACCGCGCTCGGAGGACCCGTTCTTCAAGTGGGCTGCGACTGTGCTGGTTCCAGTGGCAACGCTGGGCTTTTCTGTTTCACCGAGGTGTCGGTATTTCGCAGTCCCGCCCCAAGACTTCAGGCTGACCTGTGGCCACCGAACGAATCGGCTCGTGACTTCACGTGGCAGCAGGGTCACTGCATCTGAGCTGCATGGCTCCTTTCAGCTTGGAGGACTGTGGCAGAACGTTTGGGGACCCGAGGAAGACTCAAAAATTTAATAAATATTGAACTCGCCAAGGACTTCCTAAACCCCACTCCACCCCGGTACTTACCGAATTGTTGCATTATGGGGGCTGTGGTTTTCACACATATTACTACAGCTGCAAGCAATTGGGAGGAGTAAAGCTGACTTCCTGTTCAATAAATGGTTGCAGCGTCTACTTAGAAGGGGTGGTGCAGTTCTAAGTGTGCTATGGATGTCTGAGGAAGGCACTTCCATGCCGAAATGCATTATGTCCGCATTCATTAAATGAAAATCTTCCAACAGACCCCGTTGTGTCCTCTGATCCCTTCCAAACCGGAGTGGTCGTTTGTTTGATATATATATATATATATAGACACTTTCAGCGTATTTTCCTCGGCACAGAATAAGGAGAGCACACTGGTATCCCGGTATTCCCGGTATTCTTTGCAAAGTGCTTTATTGCAGACCCCTCAATCCCCCAACAGAATTGTTTTGCCTTACGGCTTTGTCAATGTTAGGTGTCTGTGCAGAGCAAACGACAATTTCATATCGTGAAACCTCACGAGATCCAAGTAAACAGTGAAGACGGACTTAAAAAAAAAAATATATATATATATGCCCCTTTTTCTTGTTTTTAACCGCTTTTTTACACACATTTTTTAAATACATAAAGTGCTCTTTTTACAATTGTGTCACATGATTTTAACCTTGTGACCTATTAGCTATAGGCATGGAAGAAAGACTGTAAACTTGTCACAGGCATAAAAAACGATACTGTACAATATTTATATTGGTTGCTGAAGTTTCACAACAGTATAAAGTGAAATACAAAAGTGACAGAATGACATCATGACATCATGTTTCCAAGCAATATGAACAAGGAAGCTTGACTTCCGAAACGCGTTGATGTATTTCGTCAAGACAAAATAAACTGAGTGTCTTTTAAACCCCTACCTTGGAGTGCCGGATGATTGTCTACCATGTCTTTTGGATGGTCTTATATTCGATATATATATATATATATATGCACATGTACAAACAGACATACAGAAATAAGTAGGTGCAGCCCAATCCAGAGCAAAAACCCATATTAATGCACATACCGTACGTACACAACAACATTTACGTATCAACATTTACGTATCCAGATACAGTTAGGCAATATATAAATATAAACACAAAGCTATATAATCACAGTTCATACACACACACACCTATATATGCATATACATATGCATTCGCATACATATTAGTGCATTGCTATACAAAGTATAGACCCATATACATACACATATGCTTTCATTCTTATATACATAGCAGAGCTTATTTTTTATTTTAATATTTTGTTCACAATAGTACTGTAGATTGTTGTGTAGAGGCTATTTTGATCGCAAAGGAAGAGCCAGCGCTTGACTAGTTCTCTGAAGCTGAGATGGCTCTCAGGAGACCTTATTTTTGGCGGTAACAAAGTCCATAGTTAAGCTGCTTGCATAAAAGACATGTTTATCTAAACACTATAAACAGCTACTGCAACTACAGCCCAACTTAATGGTATCCAGTTTACGATCTCAGGAAGACTAGAAGGCTTGGCAGAATTTTAATCTGGTATTGGAAGACCACTGTAGATGTCAGCTACGAATTTCTGATTTGGCATAATGACTCGGAAACAACACGCCGTGTGGGCACAAACATATTTGCTGCTACAGATCCAGACACCTCTCTTCTGCTCAAATCATGCTCATTCAATCGCATAATTCTAAGCTCCGTGTGAAGATAGGCAGACTCTTATCCCCTTTGCTTTATAAAATGCTTATTTAAGCTCTTTCGTACCAGGAACCCCCGGTCACGCACAGGTACTTGTTAATCATTCACTGCTGCCCTGAACTGATGTACCCTTGTGTATATAATCTTGCAGCATAGCGAAATAAATCTGCGCTATACACAAATTTAAGCTTGACACAAAAGCTACATTATTGCAAAAAGGGGTCCAAATGTAATTATCCTCCCAGAATTTAAGGAGCGTGCATATTTTGACATTTTGAGAATCAAGGCCTTTTTTTCAAAGAACAATTGAGTGGAAAACCTATCAAACGGTAATATCTGGCATGGCACGTCTGAAGAACAGGCTTGAACCCTAACGTTGCCATCTGTTCACATATTCCATTACCATGACAATTGATATATTGGGACATGAATCCCACCTCAGCACAGATCATGCCATATACTCCTTGTAGCTCACGAATGGGTGAGGATGCGGTTGCAAATGGATTTGGAATCTGGGGGCTTGCTGTGATCCCATCCCCTCTCTCTCTCTTTCAGTATCTCTCGTTTTCACTCCCTCTCTCTCGTACCCCTTCGTTGTTAGCTTTCTCTCATTCCATGTCATGCAAAGCACTGCATTTGCAGTATTGTCATTTTGACTTCCGCAGGCCCAGTTTCAAGTTTCAAGAGAGCCGGCATAGGGAACCAGCGAGGAAAATGCACAAAATGACCTGGTAGTCCTGATTGCTGAGGATTTCCAGGTATGCTTGGAATTCCTTTTACTGGAAGTTTGGTTATGGTCCATCTTTATGTCCCATGGTAAGCGATTCATGGCTACCATCTTTTTATTTTTATTTTGGTGGATTGCAACTGTTTAATTTCAGGATATCAAGAGAACTCATCACCCTAGATCAGCAGCTGCCTTTCATCGTGGAAGTAGCAGAAGTTGATACTGACGTTTTGTTAATCAACAAAGGTATCCCACCTAGTATGGGGACCGTTGGGTATTAATCTTAACTCTCGGGGCACCAACCGCTCAAGCGCGGGAAAGGAAGCAGTTCCTTTTTGTTAAATAACCCTCACTCAATCTAGTAGCGTCATGCTTCATCATCGGGTTCAGCCTGACTCCAAAAGGTCAGGGTGGGCTCATCCGTATTTCAGGGAGCACTTAAGAGAGGTAGGCCATGGGGTTTAAAGATTAAAAATCCTCCTCGGACTCCAGGTATCCCTATATTAGGGGAGTCGTAGGGGATATTAAAAATGAAAAACGGGGGGGTTGTAAGGAGCTAATGGTCCTATGACCCTAATGCCAACATGTATAAGCCCTATCAAATGGTCCACACGGGTCCTGGACTTTCTTCAGGGCAAATGGGTTTCCCTTCTGGTTTTTTAACTAGGTGTTTTCCTATATTTCAATATAGAGTGCAGAAATCTGCACTCATAAGAACTGGTAAGTAGAATACTTATCTCTTATCCAGTACGTATTGTTTCATATCTGCCTGTAAAAGAAACATTATTAGGTATAATTACATGTGTCCAACTCACGCTGCGCCTATACCACCCATATATTTCATTTGGGACGGGTGCTATAGAGTGCTTTCATACAATATACTTTATGTGGACCTGTCGGCGGCGTTTGACACCGTTGACCATGATCTCTTGCTAAATCGCCTAATTTCCATCGGCGTTTCTGACAAATCACTCACACTACTTTCATAATTTTTGTCAGGTAGAACAGAATCAGTACCTCTGGGAAGCTATGAATCCCCACTTTTTGTTCTCCCTTGTGGAGTTCCTTAGGGAGCATCCTTAAGCCCCACATTATTCAACATATTTGTATCGGAATTACCTAAACTTATAAGATCTTTCGGTCTGGCGGTGACATCCTACGCAGATGACACACAAATTGTATTATCACTATCAAAAAATCCTACAGTACAAATGAAAAATTTTAAGGACTGCATGCTGGCAGTCAGTTTGTGGATGAACTCTCACTGTCTGAAATTAAACTCGGACAAAACAAAAATCATCACTTTTGGCAATTTTCTACCAAATTGGTCACAGAGCTGGTGGCCGGATGAACTGGGATTGGCACCTATTCCAGTCACCAAGGCTAAGAACCTTGGCGTGTTCTTTGATGACAAACTGAATTTTAAAGCACAAGTAAATGCTGTTTTCTCCTCATGTTTTATGACCATTAAAAAAGTACTTCCGTTTATTCCCATGGAAAGCAGGAAAACAGCGAACTCCTCTTTGATGCTGGCTAAATTAGATTACTGTGATGGTTTTTATATTGGCCTATCTGAAAAACTACTCAACAGCTGCAGATGATCCAAAATGCAGCAGCGCGTCTTTTGTTGGGTATCCCTAAACATTCGTCAGTCAGAAATCAGCTGTATACACTGCACTGGCTCCCAGTTAGGAACCGCATTATCTTCAAAGCCTTGTGCATTACCTACAGAGCACTCCAGATTCTATTTGAGGCGCCTGCTATACTGGTACGCTCCGAAAAGGCATTTACACTTCAAAGGAGCTAAATTGCTAGCAACTCCGAGAGTCTTCAAGGCCAGATGGGGTGGCAGAAGCTTCAGGGCAGCTGCCCACAAACTCTTGAATAAACTCCCCTTTGCCATCAGATCCCTTCGAACCTTATTTGCATTTAGAAAGGCCTTGAAAACATGGCTATTTGATAAATAGTCACTTTATCTTCATAGAAACTGGCATAGTCCACTGGTCAGCGCCAAGACACCCCGGGTATTCATGCGCTTAACAAATCTGTTAACATAACATAACAAGCTTTCTGGGTAATAAGACTGCCCCAGGAAATTGCCATTGTCGAGTGGTGATGCCATTTACATCCGGCCAAGCACTCATGCTCACAAGGGAAGTGAAAACTACTTCTCTCCCTGCTCCGAGAGCAGCCCCCGCAAAAATGCTGCAACTGGAAAAAATAAACAATAATAATCTTGAGTTATCATTTTATATTTTATATTTTTTACACTGAATAAAGCAGTGGGGCGACGCTCGTCCGCTCTAGCGGGGGAGCATCCACTGAATATTAGGCAGCCTTTATGAATTACAATTGACTGCCTGACTGCTGAGCATTATGGTATTAATGTGGGCCAGGAGGGTTATATATAGTATTGTGTAATTAATTACTATGGCACTTACTACCCCAGACGAGGTGTTGAAGTGCTATACACCAGGCAAGACTCTGCTCAGCAATACCCATGGTTTGTGTTTTTCTCAGTGGATATTGTTGGTTATTGGGATTAGTCGTGTGCTCTTAAGAAAACTATTTCATGCATTTACTCCACTTTCTATGTGGTAAATTAAATAAATAGGAGCTCGGTGTTATCTTTAGTGGGAAGTATTTAGTTCATACAAACGGTTGGCGCTATTAATTGATGAGCTAGAAAAGATTAGGTATTCTTAGGTTGCAGGAGTGACTGTTAAAGGAGAGGTTGTGATCTTTGAAATGAGATGCAGAAAATGTTCAGAAATACAATAATACAAATTAAAGCAAACACACAAGGGACTTAGAGCTAAAGGAGATTATGTATTCTTAGGTTGCAGGAGTATGACATTTATTTTTATTTATTCTTTCATTGGAAACAGGTAAAATACAGTTAGTACAAAAGAGTAATATAACATAATTAACAAATAATAAACACACGCTGCCTGCCTGACTCTAAGATGGCGGCCGGAGGCGACTGCTGATGGCGATCGCCGCCTCCACTGGATCGCCCCAACTTTTCCCCGGCCCCCTGCTAATCCTGTGGCCCCCTATTGATCTAGTGACCTGCCTCCCGACCTGTGGCCAGCTTGGAGCCACTGCCAGGGCCGGATTATCCGGTTGTTTATTTCGTATGAACTGCAGTCTCCGGTTATTTCCACGCAGAAGAACTTAGATGGAAAAAACTGTGTTGGGGTTACTTATGGCCTTGAGGAACTAGCACCAAGCGCGGAGAGAAACTTGGAGACAGAGAGCTCACTTGGTGGCTGCTGGGACTGAGACTGCCATCATGACTTCAAACAAAGTAGTTGTAAAGGGACAGTTGAAATTCCAGGAGCCTAGTCCCGACAGCTCGACGACTTCGAAGGGCTGGAAAGGTCCCCCGCTACACGGCGGAGGAGGGCACTGGACATTCCAGGAGCCTAGTCCCGACAGCTCGACGACTTCGGAGGGCTGGAAGTGGTCCCCCGCTACACGGCGGAGGAGGGAACTGGACATCGAATGCTGTCTTATTTAAAGCACTTTGACAACCTAATCGGTTCAAGTTACTGAAATGTGCAACGTAACTGATTCTATGTAAACTGATAAATGTAACATGTGCTATGTAAAGCGCTCTGATAACCTAATCGGTTCAAGTTCGCGCTATAGAAAACTCTAAAAATAAAATTAAATAAATAACACATGCAAGTCACCAAGCCCTCAATAAAGAGTAATTAAGTGCATTGCCATACGTACATAATCATCAACATTCATATAGTTACTGAATTATTTAAAATCACAGAAAGGTAGTCGAGTATACCGAGAACAATACCTTCTCTAACTGGAGCCCACAGTTTTCTTAATGTGCGACTCTTCTGATTAGAGTAAATAATTGTGAGTTCCAGCCCACAGGACAAAATTGACTTGTGTCAGCAAGCCCTGGGATCAGGCACTTTACACTGCAGCCACACCCTAGCAATACACAAATCTGGTCACAGTGATCGCATAAAAGTAGATTGGCACCAGATTGTGTGAAATAGAGGTCTGATGGCCCAGCATAATTAACCTAGAGTCATAATTAACATCCCCTTGTAGCAGATTATTTAATCTATGGAAAACCGAAGTATGAACTCAAGGAGGGGCAAGTAGCAGAGATATGAGTAGCATCAGCCCCTGGCATCAAGCACCTAAAGCAGACAGAACCTTGCCAGAGGCCCATTTTGAACAATTTATAAGGTATGTATAATAGGTATCAAATAATGTCTTTAAAAAATGGGCCTTCAGCCGAGCAGTATAAAAATTTGCTTAACTCATACAAAAAAACTCATCCTGGTTACTAAAGCAAAATATTACGAAACTCGTATAAACCAGGCTGAGAATTTTCAGAAAGAAACATTCAAAATATTAACAGAACTGAGTAAGAAACCTGAAAACACTGAAACAACAATCAGTTGTAACATGTTTCAAGACTACTTTCTGGAGAAGGTAGAAACTATTCTCTGTGATATTAGGAATGGTACTGTGACTGGATCCATCATGTCACAGGATGTCCACACCCCTTCGGAAGTCCTTATTTCAAAATTCCCATTGATAGATTCGGTGATTCTCGAGCAACTTATGAGCAAAACTAAATCAGGCTCTCCGGCAGATCCATGCCCCCCTAGGGTCTTCCGTTTGGCACGCCCTATTCTAGAAGATTACATCATCTCTCTTCTGAGCAACTCATTGGAAACAGGGCTGTTACCAGCCAGTTTCAAGGAAGCACGAGTGAAGCCTCTGATAAAGAAGCCAGGAGCCGACCCCACTATTTTGAAAAATTATAGGCCCATCTCCCAACTCCCGTTCTTGTCCAAAATCTTAGAACAACATGTGCTGAAGTCCCTTGGCCGCGTCTCTGGAGTCACACCATCTTCTCCAGGAACGTCAGGCAGGGTTTCGGGCACACCACAATACCGAGTTTGTGATGCTCTCGGTGCTGGATGAGCTTAGAGGGATGGCTGACAGTAAGAAACCGAGCGCCCTGATCCTTTTAGATCTATCAGCGGCGTTCGATACTGTCAGCCATGCCCTGCTCTTGGATCGATTGGCCAATTTCAGGATTCGGGATATGGCTTTTCAGTGGCTTCAATCCTTCCTGTTGGGAAGGACGCAGCGGATTCAGTTGGGGGATGGCATATCGGAGGTGGGTAACTTGACGTGCGGAGTCCCTCAGGGTTCCGCACTATCTCCATTATTGTTAAATCTTTACCTACAAACATTGATTGATTCTCTGGCCAATATGGGTTGTCGTGTGTTTAATTACGCTGACGACACCCAGTTGCTACTTAGCATAGACAATACGGTTCCCGCGCAGAAATACGCACAGGATATTCTCAGATATGCAGTCAGTTGGATGACTGCAAATCTGTTGAAGATTAATCCTGAGAAAATTGAGGTTCTAGTGGTCTCTACTATAAGTTCTCCCTGGAGTGACCTGTATTGGCCCCAGGAACTAGGTCCCACCCCAATACCATGTGACAAGGTGAAAAGTCTTGGTATCAAGATTGACTGCGAACTGTCTATGGCCAGCCAGATCCCCTCCGTTGTAGGGACTTGTATTGGTATAATTAGGCAGTTGCGTAAGCTAGTTCCTCTTCTCTCCCCATCCATGCTTCGCATGGTAGTCTCTGCTACAATCATCTCGAGGCTGGACTACGGGAACGCTCTCTATTTAGGTCTGCCGAAAATCTTGACCAATAGATTGCAGGTTGTCCTGAATGATGCGGCACGACTCATCTTCAGGCTCCCGAGAAGATCCCACGCCTCTCCTCTGTTACAGAGCCTTCATTGGCTGCCCATTAGGCAGAGGGCAGAGTTCAAAAGCTTATGCACGGCCCATAAGGCAATCTATGGGCAAGCACCTGCCTATATTAAAGAACAGCTGGAGGTGTATAAACCTGAACGAAGGCTGAGGTCTTCTGATGCTCAGCTGTTAGTTTGCCCACGGTTTAAACTAGCAACAAAGGGTGGGAGATCTTTTTCTGTTCTAACTCCTCAAATCTGGAACAAACTACCCGAGTCCCTTCGCAAAGAAGGCAATCTTTTGCGTTTTAGAAAATCGCTAAAAACACTTTTATTCAGGGAGGCTTTGGGTTCAACTTAGCCCGCATTATGTAAATGGTCTTTCTGATCTGCCAATAGCTGTTTTGTCCTTCGGTCATGAGCGCCTTGAGACCTGCCGGTGAGTTGGCGCTGTATAAACCGAAGCTAACAATAACAACAATAACACATTAGTATGCCTTGAGCATTAAGACGAATATCTCCTTTGGAAAACACTGAACATAAAATATTGGTTCACTTATCTGCCACATATTGTAAAAATTGTGTACTAAGGCTGATGAGAGAAAAAGTATTGTACAGGGTGCAAATTGACTGTTGTTTTGGCAGGCGGTAAAATTTCTCCAGAAATAAGTTAGTGCGTATTGAAAAATCAGCAGATAGTGGCTGTTAAAATCCCTAAATTGGAGGTATCTGAAGAAACCTTGTGGACGTGCCGTTAATAAACAGTCGACCAAGTTGCTTGATGCCAATCTAGTGTCAAAACTGCAAATACCCTTCTTGCAATAATACAGGTAAATAGGGTTGTTCCCAATGGAGGTGAACTTATTGAAAGTAGAAATTCCACAATTAATTAATTTTAGTTGCATTCTCAACCCTGTGATAAACTGTCAGTGTCTTAGGCCTTGTGCATCTAAAGTAGACTGAATCAATCAAACCATCGCCAGAGGTGATGCATAGCTAAAAACTTGATACTCTGAAAATAGATAACCATTCACTATTCCCCATGACAACCCTAAGTCAAAGTCCAAAAGATGAAAGAAAATACAGCCACAAAGAAGGAAGATCCATGCCCCCCATATCGTGAGGAAGTTGCAAATACTGAATTGCACAACACAGTTTCTTATATCCGCATATGAATCTCTGCCATCTGGTTTCTTCCATTTTAAAGAATTTCTTAGGAAGCTGTAGTGATATAGACCAAAAGAAATATAGATACTGTGGCAAAATGGTAAATGTAATAAGACTGCAGTGACCAATCAGGCCCGGCCAAAGCTTGTCCCATTTCCGAAAACGTGTCAAAGAATCACAGTAAATGCCCATGTAATGCTGGTCAATCACACGCTCTGTGCATGGAGAGAGGTACACCCCTAGGTAGGTGGCTCCCTTCACATTACGGGGGTCGGCAGGACCACGGCAGAACCAGTTACAATTTGAGTTTTGTCAATATTCAATTTATAGTTGAATACTGTGCCAAAGTCAGCAACTGCGTCCTCAATACAAGCTAGGGCCCGACCAGAAGATGACAAAAAGATGGTAATGGCAGCCACATAAGCCATCACCTTGGCAGTAAACTGATTTAGATGTAATGAAGGTATAGTATTGGAAAACTTCAATCACTGGATAAAGGGCTCCAAATATAGCGCAAACAATAGTGGTGATAAGGAGCAGCTCTGCTGGGGGCTCCTTTGAAGTGCAATGCTGTCCGATATTCACCCCATGCTTAGTATTCTAGCAGATAAAGAGGTGTAGAGAGTCTTAATCACATCTATAAACTTTCATCCCAGGCCAACTTTTACCAAAATTTCCCAAAGAAATCCCTGCGCCACCCGGTCAAAAGCCTTCTCTGCATAGAGTAGGATCAGTCCAACAGACTCACCCATTGCTTCTGCTTCGTCTAGAAAAGAGACAGCTGTATTGACATGGGCCTTGGTATATTGTCCTGGTCTGAAGCCATGCTGCTGACAGTCCACTGACTTAGTTATAACCAATGATAAGAAATTGGCCAAGATACATGTTAAACTGGCATCTGTTGCTGTGGTCTCCCCTGACCTTTTTTTTTATTTTATTTTTTAATGTATTTCTTTGTTTTGGCTAAAATGCCATAAAAGAATCACAACACAGTTCATTATAAAATACATCAGGTCACAATTTTGAATTGCATTTGGAGCAGATAATACATTTATAATCTAAAAAAAATCCCAATAAAACTATCTCTGGACTCAATAAAATACCAATAGCCATATTAACACTTGATAAAGACATTTGGTCATACAAACTCGTCTCTTTGGCATTATAGTTTTAGGCCTTTTTTCCTGCGCAAGAAATAGATCGAATACAGAAATCGGCTAACACTGAATACTATTGTTTGGGTTGTGTCTGTTTTGATTATTCTTAATGCCTGATTGCAAGATCTTATTCCTAGATGTACACATAGAGGCTTGATCCATTTTCTTCTGGCCAGTGCATAAGCTGTGCAGAAAAAAGGATATGAGGGTCATCTTCCTTCTGGTTGCCCTCACACATGTTGCAGGTTTCGTCTACCACTGGTGCTAATCCATTGGTCCCCCTAGACCAGCGCGCCAAGGTTGTTTTGGTCAAAAGGTTTCCATATCTTAATTTCATAAAAAGTGTTTTGGCAAGTGGAGGCTCAATTTCGTCAAGGAAGGTCTCAAAAAAAGGCTCATCCTTGAAACTCAGAAAGTTGGTCACTAGGGTCCCAGCATTATTCACATTTGTTATTAGGTTAGACACAAAACTCCAAAAAGCCCTTTTTACAACCAGTTTTGAGTTCGGCGGTAAACCTTCCGGATTCTCCCAAAAGTGATTTACACCTATTTTAGTGAACCAGATTTTAACATGTTTTAGCCATGGAATGGTGTTCAGTTTGTCCAACCCCAGTATCTCTTTTAGACCTTCCCTATAATCATACAATTCAGGTGTCTGCCAAAGCCTTACCCATAGCATTAGTGGCCGGACAATGGTGTAGTGGTCAGTCCTTTTAACATTTAGATCCAGCTGGAGTGGCACCAAAGGAGTACCTCTTGGAGCCCTTACCAAACTTCTCATAAAGTTATTATCCATAACAATAAATGTGTCCTTTGACATGGGCCCCCAAATTTCAGCACCATATAGGGCCGCTGGTTGGACTTTGAATTTGAATAACTCCACTACAGGTGACACAGCTTTACTAGTACTCAAGCTTTGTTTTCTAAGGATAGGCTTTACATTCTGTGCAAATATCAACTTGCTTTTTTCGATTTGGGGCCGCCAGGAAAAGTTAGAATCTAATGTGACCCCTAAATATGAAAAGTTTTGAACCGATTCCAATTTCTCACCATTCAGTATTAAACAGCCTTTATCTGGTTTTGATGGGTTTAGGGCCATACATTTTGTTTTTCTCTCATTGATTTCCAATCCCTTCTTGCTGCAATAATCGCTAAAGGAATTAAGTAGTGCCTGAAGACCTTTTCTTAGTTTGAGAGATTAGGATAGTATCATCTGCGAATAATAGTGAAGTTACCTTTTCTCCATTCAATTTCGGTGAATCATTTTTACATCCCTCAAGATGTACAGGGATGTCGTTCACAAAAAGGGAGAAAAGTGTGGGGGCCAATACGCAGCCTTGGGGCACGCCGCGCTCAATAGGTATTTTTTGGGTTAGTTCCCCGTTTGGACCCCACCGCACTTTTGCAAAGTTCCCAGCATGCAGTTCTATTATCTGTACCAACAAACTGCTGGGCAACCCTGGCTTCACTCAATGTTCTCCATAGAAGGTCTTGTGGCACTAGATCGAACACTGCTCTCAGATCAACAAAAGCAACCTTTAAGTGGCCCTTCTTAATGTGTACATATTTCCAGTATATACAGCAAAATCTGAATACTTGATCAATTGTGCTCACTTTACATCGAAAACCGGCTTGATATTTCATTATAATAGCATTCTCCTCCAACCAATAATTAACACGAGTTAGGATGTGTCTCGAGTAGATTTTTTGGAGAATGTCCATCAGACTAATTGGCCGATAATTAAAAGGGTCCAGCCGATCCCCTTTTTTAAAAATTAAGGTAATTTCTGCTCCCCTCCAGCTTTCTGGGAAATCTAGACTGTGGGATAGTTCATTACACAGGTAGTTTATGTACGGTGCCCATATCTTTAAGTCGTGCTTGTACAAATCCCCTGGTATCTTGTCTAGCCCTGGCGCTTTGCCACTTTTTACCGAATTTATTGCCGCCTCGGTTTCTTCTATAGTGAATTCCAGGTAGTCTATGGGGTATTTAAGCCACGGGGCATCATCGCCGGAGACACTTGACATTGTGTCATACTTTTTGTAAAGGTTCGTGAAGTGATTGACCCACGTTAGCTCGTCTAGGTAAACATCTTTTGCCACTCTCCCTACGTGGTTACCATTGGCGACTAACCTCCAGAACCCTACATTATCCTTTGATTTGACAGCTATCAAAAGTTCAGCCCAGCTTTCTTCTTCCCAAGACTTTCTTGAGGCATTTTGTACCTGCTTATAAATTTTCCTTGCTATTTTTACATCTTCCGCAGATTTTGATTTGATCGCAAGCAGAAGAGCCCCCTTGGATTCCCTACATAATCTGTCATACCATGGATTACTATGGGACAGATTATGTAAATGTTGATGGTATTTCTTTGGCATTTTTGTGACTAGCGTTCTCAAAGCTATAAAAAAGTTTTTGTGAAGTGACATGAAACAAGCAGGGTTTTCCTCATCGGTAGGGGAACCTATAAAAGCTTCAAAGGACTCTGCAAATATTGTGTAGATTTCGGCAAGAATCTCACCATGCTCCAATATGTGAGACCATTTAAGTGCTCGTCTGTTATTACTGACAAGGATCTCATCACTCGTTCCGCTATTTACATCGGTTGTCGGCACATGCACAACCCCCAGGAGCAAAGAAGCTTCTAAAAAAAGACCCAGGGGGTAGTGATCACTTTCTAGCCTGTCCTCTACCTCAAAATCAATCATACTCTGCCAAATAGACAGTGAGACAATTACAAAATTTAGATTGCTTTTGCAGTTGTTTCTTGAAAATGTTGGTTTTTTAGAGGTGTCAGACGGGAACCGCCCGTTACAGGCCCTGAGGCCATGCTCCGCAGACAACTTCATTAGTTGGACTGCCAAAACTGTACATTTAACAGGTTTATTATTCTCCAATATGGTTAGCTTGGTCCTCTTCTTCAAATATATCACTAAGCCCTGGGACCGGTTCATAATTGTAGTTTAGGTCACCAGCTATATTGACATATTCCTCTTTTCCAACTATTCTACCTAAAAGGGAGTCTAGTTTGGCTAAAGTGGGAGATTCTTTGGATGCAGGGGCAGGTTTATTGTAGACATTTATTAGGTAAAGTATTTTCCCTTCACATGTAGTGATTTTCAAAGCTAATATATCAGGTGAATTTGTATCTACTACATCAATCTGTATCCTCAAGGTTACCTTCACTCAGGTTATTAAATCACCTGACGGCCTTCCCCTTTTAGATGCAATAGCACCAATTCCAAAGGATTTGAACCCTACCCTATGTGGTATAGCTACCACCCAAGATTCCTGTAACAGACAGAAATCACTGGAATCAATAAACTTTGCCCATTCCGGGTCCCTCAAATTCTTGGCGACACCGGCTATGTTCCATGAGACTAGTTTCAGTGACTCACCCTTGCTACTTGATACAACAGGTGGCTCCAGAATTGGAGGTTCCATATTTACTGTTGCTGTGGTCTCCCCTGACCTTTTTGGCTGTTGACCTCATGTTTTGACCTTGTTTTTCGGGCTAAGGACTTTGAGCTCGTTTGACACTGCCATTTAGTGCCAAAGAACTGAGCTCTGGTGTGTAATCTAGAGAGAGAGAGAGAGGACCAGAAAGCTAGTCCTTATCCCCTGGGTTATGTGTAATTTTAATCAAAAGGAGACTAGCTCATGATTTAAATAAGAAGACTCAAGTATGTTTCGTCACGGGATGGGAACACCTGGTGAGTGTGTTCAGAAAGCCCTCACCCACCAACCTAGTTGGTGGCATGCTTCATCATCGGGCCCACCCAGTGACACCTAGCGTGTCCCGGGTGTGCTTCGACGCCTGATTACAGCGGAGCAGGTATGTTGCTGAGTGTGCAGTGAAGGGTGTTATGAAGGTGAGATTTAAAACGGCTAGGCGGGGGTCCCAGTACCCGAAGGTAAATTAGACTTTAATACCTGGGCCTCGGTCAGCGTTTAAAAATAAGGCTGTTGGACGTTAGAGGCGAGTTACGACCTCCATCATCCGGTGGGTCAACATGTTTCAGCCAGTGCCTTATAAATATGCTGGCTTTCTTCAGGACCTAAGTAAAAAGGTGAGTGCAGTTAAACTAGTGGAGTGTAGTTCAGACTATGTGTCTACACGCCCTAAGGTGTTTATCTATGTGTGAGAGGGGGATTCCCATCTCAAGAACACCTGTACACGTAACATATATGGACAGAGACAAAACATACAGTGAAAAAGAGAGTCATTCGGTTGTATTTCATTAGACATAACCGTTTGCCGTCACTACAGCGGTTGGGGTGTAGGCTATAGGAGGCTAGGGTGTAATGGTATTGGTGGTACCATTAGGTGCTATCCCAAAGCCATCATTAAGAAAACACAAAAGAGAGCTAGAAACCAGAACCGTGACGCTCTTTTGGAAACTGTCGTCAAAAACCAAGAAAATCAACCCATTACCTGTGTCACCACTTACAACACGGCGTCCAACGAGGTGACAAAGATTATCAGAAGACACTGGAGAATAATCAATTCCGGAGAGAGGGACTGGGACACTCCGAGATTCGCATATAAAAGATGTAACAACTTAAAAGACCGCCTGGTCAACACCCGCCCAAGACCACCCCCGGAACAGCCTACCAACACAGTTTTGAACGCATGGGGCCTTCCCAAGGTCACTGGGCACTATCCCTGCAACGACTGCAGTGTCTGCCACCTCACCAGGCCAACCAAAACCCTGGATTTGGAACCTAACAGGGTCTGGACCCAAAGGAGTCACACCAACTGTAACTCCCGCAACCTAATATACCTTATAACTTGCACATGTGGCCTACGCTATGTCGGAATGACGACACGAAAGATCAAAACCAGAATAACGGAACATCGCAGCACAATAAGATGCAAGAAAAATATCAGCAAACTGACCAATCACTTTATTACACAGTGTCACACTCCCAATGACCTAACCTGGACGGTCATTGAACAAATCCCTGAAAGCACAATGGACAATGACAAAAAGTTATTGAATAAAGAACAACGTTGGATATATCGCCTTTCGACAGCGAGCCAGGGACTTAATGATGCCATCCCCTGGAACTCCTTGACATACCAATAACCAACATACCCCGGTCCCCCTGAATCTATTGGTCCATTACCTGTCCCCTACTCCATAGCTCCGCTGAGGTAGAGCCCCTAGCTCTGAGGTCCTTTGAGATATGGTTGAACCCCTGACCTTGCACTAAGGTCGCACGCTGTATTTACACATCTCTGTCTTTTGTATGTTACAATCACAGCCCCCACTGTAATACACCCTCTTAGCAGTCTCACCCTGCACAGTTAGCACCTTTGCGCCTAAGCCCCCTCAGTGCGCGTATGTCTGAACTGATAGTACGCACACACAGTAATTGTTAAATTCTTGACCAACAACAAGCCCGGTTTTCTGATCCCAGTGTCATACACGCGCGATTTGAACACTACTCGACCGCGCATGATACCATGCTGCATAACGGTCTAGGAACCTTCGCGCATGCGCGAGAGAGACACTACACGCGCATGCGCGTTGACATACGCGAGCACTGCGCTTGCGTAGATAGCGCGCGAGAGCTCTCTCTTGCACCATGACTCGGCTCTCCGAGTCTCTCTACCATTACCTCCAGCCTGCAGGTGCATCCGGTTATTCAATTAAGCACAGTACTTAAGACCAAGCTCAGATGGCCATTACTTACCGGTATGCGAAGGAGGCACTACAGGTCCAGAGCAGGCTCTGCCCAGCAGTACTGTGAGTATGAGAGACTACCACCACTACCATAGGTAAGCGCTTTCCCTCCCTACAGGTCTTCCTAATCACTGTGGTCCAAACTTCTTATTTCCATAGGGCCAAGCCCCTGCCACCTCTCAACCTTGAGGTCCCAATTAGCTAAAACTAGTGTAAGAATGCTTTCTTGCGCCGCTATACACATATGCACTGCATGTGTGATACTCGTGTTTTAGCCACCTCACTCCCGTATTATATGTGCGTTTTTCACCTAATGGTACCACCAATACCATTACACCCTAGCCTCCTATAGCCTACACCCCAACCGCTGTAGTGACGGCAAACGGTTATGTCTAATGAAATACAACCGAATGACTCTCTTTTTCACTGTATGTTTTGTCTCTGTCCATATATGTTACGTGTACAGGTGTTCTTGAGATGGGAATCCCCCTCTCACACATAGATAAACACCTTAGGGCGTGTAGACACATAGTCTGAACTACACTCCACTAGTTTAACTGCACTCACCTTTTTACTTAGGTCCTGAAGAAAGCCAGCATATTTATAAGGCACTGGCTGAAACATGTTGACCCACCGGATGATGGAGGTCGTAACTCGCCTCTAACGTCCAACAGCCTTATTTTTAACCGCTGACGGAGGCCCAGGTATTAAAGTCTAATTTACCTTCGGGTACTGGGACCCCCGCCTAGCCGTTTTAAATCTCACCTTCATAACACCCTTCACTGCACACTCAGCAACATACCTGCTCCGCTGTAATCAGGCGTCGAAGCACACCCGGGACACGCTAGGTGTCACTGGGTGGGCCCGATGATGAAGCATGCCACCAACTAGGTTGGTGGGTGAGGGCTTTCTGAACACACTCACCAGGTGTTCCCATCCCGTGACGAAACATACTTGAGTCTTCTTATTTAAATCATGAGCGAGTCTCCTTTTGATTAAAATTACACATAACCCAGGGGATAAGGACTAGCTTTCTGGTCCTCTCTCTCTCTCTTGATTACACACTCGAATAGGCAGCGCGCAGCTGTGAGAGCAATCCTAGCACCATGGCAGAAAACCATGGTCTAACCTTTGATGAACACGATGTGGCAGACATCCTCTCTGACCCATCGTTCCAAGCAGACTTCAACATCGCAAGCACTATCGCACAGACCACCGATTGGGAGAGCCTTGCCGAGAAAAAGCGCAACAGGATACGCACTATCCTCCATGGAACAATCCTGACCCAATACCTCAGAACTAACACGGCTCCTAGGGGACTTCTAGTAACCAACGCACCCAGGATCTTCCTCAATGACCCCACCTTTAGGAAGGACTGGGCCCAGATCGCCTGGCACTGCACCAGGGACTGGATGATCCTTATCATCAAAACTGCCAAGCGGTTATCGGAGGCGTTTCTAATTGAAATAAAAGCCACTGAAAGCCAATTCAAGGCCACTATAACTGCCTACAAAAAGAAATTAGATGATCAGAATAAAGACATAAATGAATACAAGGAATACCTGACCCAGGCAAAAATTAAAAAATTTGATAAAGACCTCAAGAAATTCAGCTATGCTAAAGTATATCCATACTCCGCAGATTACTACACCCCCCAGACAAAGAACACCAGCATGTCTAACACCTCAGGGGATGAAAGCTCTGTCTCAAGTGACTCCAGCACTGGCTCAAGCAAACGGGGAGGAAGAGGGAGACGAGGACAACGTTGGCCGAATAATTGGCAAGGGCACTTCCACGGTTTCCCACCAAACTTCGGCCCTATACAGAACCCCTATTACGGTTTCCCACCCATGTACCCCCCTGGGCCAATGCCACTATTCCCAGGCAACCAAGGACCACATATTCCTTTTTTAGGACAGGGCCGGAGGGCCCGGGGCAGAAGAAGAATGAACCCGCAACAACCACAAGTCCACTGGGGCGGAGAGGAGAACCCAGTCAGCGCGAACACACGCCAGAAGACGAAAGAGGCAACCCCAGGACCCAGCAAACAATGAAGTCCAATGACCCACCCTCATTAGTATTCAACCTATCTAGTACCCCTCTGACACCCAAAGAACAGTCAGTGCTAGAAAAGGGCTTATCATTTGTCCCCACCACCAGACTTGACAAATTCAAGCTGCACGTGGAACTGGCCCAATTCTTTAGGAAACTCAAACTCAAATGCTTCTTTGAGAAACCGACTCATGAAATGGAACAAACCAATGATAACCCCAATGTCACTGGTCTCCGACCCAAGTCAACATTTATACCACCTCCCTCTACCATCCCACCTGAAATCACTACATTCGAACAGGCTGTATATAATGACATAGAGAGACTCAACCCATCCAACAATTTCAACAATCTATCCTGGGAAGACAGGAAAACAATAGAACGCCTACAACACAACCCCTTGATTGTCATCAAACCGGCGGACAAAGGGGGCGGTATTGTTTTACAGGACAAACAAGACTACGACACGGAATGTCGCAGACTACTGAGCGACACCAGGAATTATCGCAGATTGACACATGATCCAACTGAAGAGTTACGGACCACAATTTATGGACTAGTCAGAAGGGCAGCAGATGCGGAACATATTTCCAAACAAGAAGCGGATTACTTATGTCCACAACATACTAAGACCCCATACTTCTACACAGTACCGAAAGTACACAAGGGAATTAACCCCCCCCCTGGCAGACCCATCGTATCGGGTATCAACTCGTTACTGGAACCTCTGTCACGCTACTGTGATTTCTTGCTGAACCCACTGGTTCAAGCAACACCAACGTATATAAAAGACACTAAGCACCTCTTACAGGTCATAAACAACAAGGAGTTCAACCCACAAACACAGCTACTAGTGGGATTGGACGTGGAGAGTCTGTATACCAGCCTCCCACAGGACGCCACTCTATCAGTACTTCATGACATCCTCGAGGCAGCCCCCTGGCCGCACCATACTCCGAGAGACTTCGTGATGGCATGCGCAACTCTAGCTCTCAAAGAGAATTATTTTGAATATGAGGGCACACTGTACCTACAAACAAATGGGACATCTATGGGCAGTGTTTTTGCCCCAAGCATAGCGGGACTATATGTCCACCATTTTGAGGAGCACCACATTGCAACAGAGACCAACCCCTTCATCCACCATATCCTGACCTGGCGCAGGTATATAGATGATATCCTGGTGATCTGGCAGGGCACACAAACCGACCTGGACAGATTCATGACCTGGCTTAACAAAAGGGACCCATACCTAAAATTTACCTGCACAGCCAGTAACAACCAACTACCCTTCTTAGACCTGGACATCACGGCCAAGGATGGAACCCTGGCCACCACAACCTACTACAAATCAACCGCAAGGAACTCACTGCTTGAATTCACAAGCTTTCACCCACGTGCACTTCGAGAAAACCTGCCCTACGGACAGTTTTTACGTATACGAAGAAACTGCACCAACATTTCGGACCACAAAAGACAAAGCACCGACTTGGCTACCAAACTGGAACATCGAGGCTATCCCAAAGCCATCATTAAGAAAACACAAAAGAGAGCTAGAAACCAGAACCGTGACGCTCTTTTGGAAACTGTCGTCAAAAACCAAGAAAATCAACCCATTACCTGTGTCACCACTTACAACACGGCGTCCAACGAGGTGACAAAGATTATCAGAAGACACTGGAGAATAATCAATTCCGGAGAGAGGGACTGGGACACTCCGAGATTCGCATATAAAAGATGTAACAACTTAAAAGACCGCCTGGTCAACACCCGCCCAAGACCACCCCCGGAACAGCCTACCAACACAGTTTTGAACGCATGGGGCCTTCCCAAGGTCACTGGGCACTATCCCTGCAACGACTGCAGTGTCTGCCACCTCACCAGGCCAACCAAAACCCTGGATTTGGAACCTAACAGGGTCTGGACCCAAAGGAGTCCCACCAACGGTAACTCCCGCAACCTAATATACCTTATAACTTGCACATGTGGCCTACGCTATGTCGGAATGACGACACGAAAGATCAAAACCAGAATAACGGAACATCGCAGCACAATAAGATGCAACAAAAATATCAGCAAACTGACCAATCACTTTATTACACAGTGTCACACTCCCAATGACCTAACCTGGACGGTCATTGAACAAATCCCTGAAAGCACAATGGACAATGACAAAAAGTTATTGAATGAAGAACAACGTTGGATATATCGCCTTTCGACAGCGAGCCAGGGACTTAATGATGCCATCCCCTGGAACTCCTTGACATACCAATAACCAACATACCCCGGTCCCCCTGAATCTATTGGTCCATTACCTGTCCCCTACTCCATAGCTCCGCTGAGGTAGAGCCCCTAGCTCTGAGGTCCTTTGAGATATGGTTGAACCCCTGACCTTGCACTAAGGTCGCACGCTGTATTTACACATCTCTGTCTTTTGTATGTTACAATCACAGCCCCCACTGTAATACACCCTCTTAGCAGTCTCACCCTGCACAGTTAGCACCTTTGCGCCTAAGCCCCCTCAGTGCGCGTATGTCTGAACTGATAGTACGCACAAACAGTAATTGTTAAATTCTTGACCAACAACAAGCCCGGTTTTCTGATCCCAGTGTCATACACGCGCGATTTGAACACTACTCGACCGCGCATGATACCATGCTGCATAACGGTCTAGGAACCTTTGCGCATGCGCGAGAGAGACACTACACGCGCATGCGCGTTGACATACGCGAGCACTGCGCTTGCGTAGATAGCGCGCGAGAGCTCTCTCTTGCACCATGACTCGGCTCTCCGAGTCTCTCTACCATTACCTCCAGCCAGCAGGTGCATCCGGTTATTCAATTAAGCACAGTACTTAAGACCAAGCTCAGATGGCCATTACTTACCGGTATGCGAAGGAGGCACTACAGGTCCAGAGCAGGCTCTGCCCAGCAGTACTGTGAGTATGAGAGACTACCACCACTACCATAGGTAAGCGCTTTCCCTCCCTACAGGTCTTCCTAATCACTGTGGTCCAAACTTCTTATTTCCATAGGGCCAAGCCCCTGCCACCTCTCAACCTTGAGGTCCCAATTAGCTAAAACTAGTGTAAGAATGCTTTCTTGCGCCGCTATACACATATGCACTGCATGTGTGATACTCGTGTTTTAGCCACCTCACTCCCGTATTATATGTGCGTTTTTCACCTAATGGTACCACCAATACCATTACACCCTAGCCTCCTATAGCCTACACCCCAATCGCTGTAGTGACGGCAAACGGTTATGTCTAATGAAATACAACCGAATGACTCTCTTTTTCACTGTATGTTTTGTCTCTGTCCATATATGTTACGTGTACAGGTGTTCTTGAGATGGGAATCCCCCTCTCACACATAGATAAACACCTTAGGGCGTGTAGACACATAGTCTGAACTACACTCCACTAGTTTCACTGCACTCACCTTTTTACTTAGGTCCTGAAGAAAGCCAGCATAGTTATAAGGCACTGGCTGAAACATGTTGACCCACCGGATGATGGAGGTCGTAACTCGCCTCTAACGTCCAACAGCCTTATTTTTAACCGCTGACGGAGGCCCAGGTATTAAAGTCTAATTTACCTTTGGGTACTGGGACCCCCGCCTAGCCGTTTTAAATCTCACCTTCATAACACCCTTCACTGCACACTCAGCAACATACCTGCTCCGCTGTAATCAGGCGTCGAAGCACACCCGGGACACGCTAGGTGTCACTGGGTGGGCCCGATGATGAAGCATGCCACCAACTAGGTTGGTGGGTGAGGGCTTTCTGAACACACTCACCAGGTGTTCCCATCCCGTGACGAAACATACTTGAGTCTTCTTATTTAAATCATGAGCTAGTCTCCTTTTGATTAAAATTACAAAGAACTGAGCTCGTCATATTCATACTGGTGAATGGTGTATACATGATTGGCTGATTCGAGTTAGCTGTAAGTACCTTGTAAAGGAGTAAGACATATATCCAGGGCATGTATCTCGAATGCTCCTCCGAAAGTCTGCAACACTGGTTGTGCATCCACAGAGGTAGCTCATTGATTGTGCGATAGGTTTGCCCTGGTGGGGCCTGTGCGCCCAGTTACTGTTGCTCGGCTTGGCATTTAAAAAGTTATGTGCCAAGGTTCTGCATTTCTCTTGCTATATTGGAGCTCTCTCTGAGGACAGAGTGCTGTGCTGGGAAGAGGTAGGGCATGTGCACATGAGGGTTGCATGCAAGGGTCGTGAATTACACTGGTCGGTCTGTTCTGTTCAACAGGGCCTGTTTCTCGCATTGGATTAGTATGGGGGAATGTAGGGGATGGCTATTGAGCTGTATTTCCTACGGGCAGAATAGTAGCAGTATAGTGTTTGGTAGTGATGAGTTCATAATGAAGAATCCTCTCTGGTAGTGTGAGTGGATTTAGCATTACGGTGGTGGAAATGCTACTTTGGCAAAGTGGGCATTTCGATGTTCAAGGCTGTCACCAGTCACCTATTCACATGTGGGAGCCAGGGGGACCGCTACATCTGTGAATCGCAGAAAGAAGGCCATAAAATAGGGGCTCACCGGAAACTGTGGACCTGTGACTCTGAGGGGCTTCTCTGAGACTGTTAGTTGGGGGTAGAATTGGCACCTACAGGCCAAGGGGCAGGGTCTTCGCCCTCCTAAAGATAGTGATCAAACCTCCAGGGGTAGGATGGCAGATAGGACTACATTTAGAGAGGTCCTGTGCATTTCAAAGGGGGCCTTTTGAACTGATCAAATTTTTGAAGGCCAATGTGGGTATAACTACTGGGGCCTGGTCTTTGAAAGTAGAGATGCTTTTGAATTTAAAACCATACTATGTTGGTTCGATGCTGGAACATCAACTCAAGGAATAATTTGGGCAGGAGGGACTGCAACTGGACTATCCACAGAAATGTGGTGGACTGGAGCTTGTTGTGCTCCAGGAAGAGGACTATGCCTTGGTGGCTTTTGTCTGGACGTTGCTGGGCAGCAACTAAGTGGCAACTGTTGTGGCCTGGGTCCCTCATTACTCTCCCATGGTCGGGTGGCTTGTCTCATGTCTACGAGATCCCAGGGACTTAAAGGATCTCAACGTTTTGACAAGATCGTAAGGGCCGCACAGGGTGCGTTGGAAATGGGTGGAAGTGATTGCTGGGTGGGACAAGGACTGTCCTGATGTACACTGTCATCACACTGTACAGAGGTGCGTGCTCGTAAAGATCAGCAGCCACCTGAGGTGCTTAGGCATGAGGAGTTAGAAGACTGCCGGGGAAGCTTGCAGAGTCCAAGGGACCCATTCTTGCAACCAAAGGGACCTATAATAGCTTGCACTCCGGAGCACGTGGTGTCTGAGGGGTACTGGGGAAACCTGAGCTGGGAGCTGAGACTGTTCAAGTAACTCTTCCAATTGGACACCCATGCCATAATCTGTGGCTCCACTGAAACGTAATATGCCTGAACCTGCCTCAATCCAGTTCAGCAGCTCACGGTTTCCAGACCCCCTGCACTGCTCGATTCATGCAACGGGTTATACTGCTTCAGTTCCCCAAGTATTTCCTACCACCAAGGACTTCTGCAGCACCTCGCCCAGTGCAAATCATGTGGCGGACCTACAGAGTCTTGACCACATTTGCACCTTCCCATGGTCCAGTCCAATTGAACACCCACAACAAACCTTAACTAACATAGTCTAAATTATCCATTTAGCACCCCACTGTTTGATGCACTTTAGTTTCCCTCATGCTGTCCCATTACTTGTCCTTTGAAATATATCACACTGCCCGAATCGCTTTCAGAACCCTTCACTGTCCGATAGTTCTTCAGTGTTATCATACATCCCATGTCCTCATCACAGACAATACATTTGAGGTGAGCTCCACCTCAATTGAGAAAACAACAGGAGGTGGTGGGGTAACCCCACACACCTAAGGGTAGTACAACTCCCCACTTACCTACATAATTTCTGTTAGACCTGGCATCCTTGGCGAGGTTTTCCCTGTATTTTTGCCTGTGCCTCCTGTGTTTTTACTGTGTGTTGGACTTCGATTTTGCTGGTTGGCTTATTTGGTTTACTGTTGAGTCCCTAGTACAGTGCAGTGTGTGTGCCCAGTTCCTGTACACCAAATGCTGCTAGTGGGCTTGCAGCACTGATTGTGTCACCCACCCCAGCAGCCTTGCAAAAGGGACTCAGGCCTGCCATTACAGTGCATGTGTGCAGTCTGGTACTGCCATGTCGACCTAGCAAGAGCACTCACTTGCCAGACCCTAACCTTCCCTTTTCTTACATGTGAGTCACCTCACAGGTAGGCCCAAGGTACCCCCTGTGGGCAGGTTGCAGTGTATATGGGAGCTCATTTATAACACCTCATAAATATAACTTCCCATTGGGACAAGATTGGAACATAAAGTTTAGTATACCTGAACTCAGAATATAAAAGAATATAAAGATGCATCTTTTAGTGAGGATGATTTTTACATTCTGTGTTTGAAAATACCACTTTTAGAAAGTAGGTATTTTCTTGCTTAGCCATCCTGTGTGCCTCTGCTAGGTTTGTGTATTAGCTGTCTGGCTTTGGAGTGACAGGGGCTGGGGATGTGCATTCTGTTTGTACAGCCACTTGGGGAGGGGAGGTGATGTGTTCTGCCTTTCCAGGATGAGTCAGTGCTGGTCTGAATAGACCTGGGCTGCTGCATTCAGAGTAGGGGAGGAGATTTCTTTCACACTTTAATGGGCCTGGTCTGCCTTGGACAATGCTGTCTCCACCTCCTGCCAGGAAGCTGCACCAGTGAGGAAAGAAGTGGTTTTGGCTGGGCAAAGAGCTTCTCTGACACCAGGAAACAAAGGAATTTGTGTTATAAAAAGTGGGGCCCAGATCCCAGACTTTTAGGTCATTTCTGAAATTCAAGAGGAAGCTCTACAAGGAGAATAGCTGGAGACACTGAAGAAGTACTGCGCTTTTGCTGTGTGCTGTCTGGGGTTGGCCTGCAGTGTCTGTTTCTGCAAAGCAGTGATGATCTGGAATTGCATTTGTGCGCTACATACAGTGATTAGAATACACTTCTAGTATAGTGCAGACCGTCACGCAACCACATACAATTGGTGAAACATTTTCTTCTTGGAATTTTGTGCAACATGAGAACTGCCAATTTTCACCATGACAAAAACAGCATCAATTGCATCTGTGGATATTGGATTTGATCAGGATAGGGTTGAAACCTACACTGTGCCACACTTGAAAGTTGTCTGCAAGACATTTAAAATCTCAGTAAGAGGCCTCACCAGAAAGGAGGAATACCAAAAGGCACTGAGGGCCTGGTTAGAATCAAGGAATGCCAGTGAGCATACCGAGGAGCATATGGTGGAGGCTGAGAATTTAGATAGGCAGCAGGATGGGCTATTGGGTAAGTTACCGTCCGGGGTGGCAGCGGTGTGTCATCAAAGAGGCTGTCTCTAGAGAGAAGCAAAGTGCATGAGTTGGAGCCTGCTAAGCTCAGGTTGGGGAAGGAGAGTGACATGGAGGATAAGACATTTGAGTTAGAGAGGCAGAAACTGGCCATGGAGGAAAATAGGATGCTCTTAAAGCATGAGAGAGGTTTAAGGGAGCCTGACATAAAAGCCAAGAGTGTGGAGTCCAGTTTTAATTGTGGCAGTTTACCGTCAGAGCCTGGAGAAGGGAGGGTATACATCCCCAAGGAAGTGATCAAGGATTATGTGAAGAGTGAGGACATTGATCAGTGGTTCAAGGGGTATGAGGCAGCAATGAGGTTCCACAGAACCCCTGAGAGAGACTGGGGAGTGGGGTTTTGGAGCCACTTTCTAACAGAAGGGAGGGAAACTTTGCTAGCCTTCCCAGGCGTATCTTGAAGTAGCATCATGGCGAGTCTTCTTCAGGACAGGAGGGCAACAAGACAGCCGGAAAATACATTATTATTAGGTTTTCCTGTTTTCAGTTTCTATTTCTGGTCAATTCTGGTGGTTTTTTTCCAGTGTTTTCAAAACCCTAAAAAAACTGTGGTTATAAGCAATGTTCGCTCTAATTTTGTCCTCTGTGTGCAGCATTGTAGGGTCTCTGTGCTCTGCAGCCCTGGCTATGAGCGCCAGGAACCAGACCGCACTCGTGCGCAACGCCAAATATCACTCCAAACTTTTGCTTAAAAAAACTGAAAAGCCTGTGCATTTCCACACATACAGCCCACGTTAAGGGGCTTAAGGCAGATTTGCAATTTGGATACACACTCCATGACATGAATTGGTTACACAGGCAAGTACACTTCAGGTTTAGAAAAGCACAAGACTCCAACGGTGGTACCATCATAAGATTTTAGTAAATATTCTTAACTGGATCACTGTTCATTGGGTGGGGAAATGTTGAAAGCCTATACAAGATTAAATATACACAATAAGTTACAAAATGACATAACATATTAACAATTTGATGTGCAAGCTACTGAGTAATGTTGGGCTATCCCGTAAGAGATAGTTTGTGAAATATGTGACATCCAGGCAAACATGGACTGTGGGAGAGGGCCAATCACACAAGTCAAGTGCCATCGCTAGATGGGTGACATGGTTGCTTCTCACGTCAATCCTTGCCATTTTTCCAGTGCTGATAAACTCTGTCAAGATCAACTTTCCCATTCAGGAGGTAGGCCTTTGTCCTTATCAGCATATCCAAATGCTTCTGCTCTAGTCTATTTCTCGATTTACTCTTGATGTTCATGAGGCTGAATCCTCATTCACAATCTGCACTAGATGCTTGAAATGTTGTGCAGGTATCAACAAGTTGAGACACCACACTATACTGAGCAGCATTGCATACAGTAAAATTCACCATGTCTTGAAAGGTGGTTAATAACCCACCCTTTACATGTTCTACCACCACATATTGATTGTCTCTGTATTGTCGAACATCTTCCGGTGTTTCACAATCACCCAGGACCAAGACATTTTTATACTTTTCAACAAGTCTTTGTATATTCTCAGTCCCAAAATCAAAATGTGATTGTGTTGCTGTTTCCTGGAATTCAAAACTTGCCCATTCTTTCAGTTCATCTTCAGGGAACCTTTTTTGCATGTGCTCACAAAGAAGGGAAACAAAAGACAAAACAGGCCCACTGTCAAACTCTTGCCTTTTCTTGTACAACACCATCAGAAAGATCTCTTACATTGTTGCTCCAAAAGACAGCCCAATCTTTGCTCTTGCATACTGTACAGCTTCAACAGTAGTTAAAGAACTGTTTTGGAATAGTTTGCACACAGATGCATATTCACCCAGAAAATCATGAAGTACTGCAAGGGAAATATGGTAGTTGGAGTCTGATAGCTTTTTGTAACAATATTTAGCAACTGGATCATTCTCCTCAACTTTCTCATGCTCAAAGTACTTAAGAACAGCCTCATAATTACAAATTAGTGCACCAACAGCAAAATGCCATGATAGACACCAGACTTCATTCAGTGGTCGAAAAGAGACCACTTCACATTTAGTGACTGATTTAATTTCATTGAGCTTGGACTTCCTTGGACAGTCCTCAATAATGTCTCCATCTCTTTATTCATTGCAACCCTCTTTCAGGCATCTTCAACTTCCAAATCTTCTTGGTGGGTGACACAATGCTGCTCAACTAGATGAGGAATGGATTATTTAATGCGAGTAGCTACACCATCATTTTTACCCGGTATCACAGACGCACCATCGAATGTGAACATGACCATTTTCATGAGGTCCAGTTCATTGGCAGTGTAGAATTCTTTCACAGCAGTAGTGATAGCCTCAGGATTACAGCTAGTCAGCTTCACTATGCCCCCAAACAGTGTTTTTTGCTCAGTTGAGGTTACAGGTCGGAACTTGAAGTACAGGATGAACATTTTTGTAACAGAAATATCTGTGCTCTCATCAATTATCAATGTGCATGACGAAGTTCTGCCATAGCTTCTCAGTGTATCACGCTATTGATAGCCTCAAGGAACTCAAAGGCATAGTTCTTGCTCCTCTAGCTATCTGGTATCTTCACATACAAAGCTAGGTGGTCATGAATGTCTTGTACAGATAACATTGATGTATTCATCTGGACTGCAGCAACACGTTGTTGATGAGAATCTTTATCTCCTCAGGCATAGATCTTTGTCGTTCATTACTTCCATTCTATTTGCTTTGTCAGTGGCAGTTTCTGTCAGCATTGTCCGCACTCCTTCACCAAACTTGGCAGCAGCACTTCTGTTTCTCAATATCAACATGGCAGACACGTGAACTTTGCTAATTAGATAGCGTTTCATGTAATCTAGTTTCCAGCCATCACCCCATTTTTTCCCTGTAGAAAAGCCCCCAACAATCTTGGCTTCAGCACATGCTTTGCAAATCAAGCCCACGTCTGGACTGTATTGAAATAGTTCCCCGAGTTGCACACAAACCTTACTTCATAACTTCTGTGTCTGGGCCTCCACAATTTCCTTCATCCACTCTTCCTTGAATGCAAGGAAACATTTCTTCCTTTGTGGGGAAGCAATGCACTCTCCCAAAGGTACAGCTTTGTGCTTGAACATACCTGTGCCCGTCGGTTTGAACCTACTGTGCCACAAAGTCTGCAAAATAAAGGAACATGGCTTACGTTGGCGCCTATGCTCATGAATGCTATCAGTCACATAGTACTGAGGCATCGCCGGCAAAACGTAGAGTGTAATTACCTGGATTTTTCTGTTCTCTGCCTTTCCCTTCCGAACTTATATGTTGCACTGTCCGTAGAGGGATGTATGACGTTACAACGCATGCTTTTACAACGCATGCAATTACGACGCAGGTTTTACAACGTAAGTCGTTATAACGACTTGCGTTGGGGGGCACTGGAGAGTGAATAGTTTAATTTACTATTCCAACTCCAGTCCCCATGGATAGTAGGGAAGTGTTGGATAGTAATTAAACTATTCCCTATCCTAGAGCGCCCTCCAGCGCAATTTGTTGTAATGACTTGCGTTGTAAAAGTTGCATCGTAATGGTAGTGCGTTGTAAAATTTGCGTTGTAAAGGATGTTTCCCCTGTAGAGCCTTCAATAGAAGTAAAGATTATTATGGCACAGTGTGATACAGCAATATATCATGTGCGCCATAAGGGAACTCAACTAAAACAATTACCTGTTCTGCTTGTACTCAGGAACACCAGTTTAAATGTGTGGGGGTTTTCTTCTGTTGCAGGTTTTGCAGACAGTACCCCCACACATTTATGGTTTAAATGTTTGTATGCCTATCCTTTTTAAAATCAATAAAAATATTTAAACCAGAAATGTGTGGGGGTACTGTCTGCAAAACCTGCAACAGAAGAAAACATGGGTAAGGTATGTTGTTATACTACAATATACAAGATGCACCACAGTTTAACTCTACCAATGACCTGTTCTGCTTGTACTCACGTACACTAGTTTAAATGTGTGGGGTACTGTCTGCAAAACCTGCAACAGAAGAAAACGTGGGTAAGTATGTTATACTACAATGTACAAGATGCACCACAGTTTAACTCTACCAAACAATTACCAGTTCTGCTTGCACTTACGTACGCCCATTTAAATGTGTGCGGTACTATCTGCAAAACATGCAACAGAAGAAAACATGGGTAAGGTATGCTGTTATACTACAATATACAAGGTGCACCACAGTTTAACTCTACCAAACAATTACCTGTTCTGCTTGTACTCACGTACATCAGTTTAAATGTGTGAGTACTGTCTGCAAAACCCGCAACAGAAGAAAACATGGGTAAGTATGTTATGCTACAATGTACAAGATGCACTAGTTTAACTCTACCAAACAATTACCTGTTTGTTCTGCCTGTACTCATGTATGCCTGAGTAATTGTATTTGTAGTACGGTCATTCTTTCAACAAAAGAGAGCCAGCTATTGTGAATTTCTAGAAGACAAAATTGCCTAGGTGAACGAACACACACAATGACTGGACTATACCTATGGTCAAAAAACAAAACGGAAAAGAAACAAGGGGAAGAGACTATCTTATAAAAGAACCCTCACTCACCCTAGTGGTGACATGCTTCATCATAGGGTTCGTCACAGGAGGGGAAATATCCCTCCTGTGTGCTTCAACGCCTGCAATTGCAGCGGAGCTGGTGTAATGTTGGTGTGATGAGTGATCAGTGAGTGGTGAATTAAAAGATCCCAACTGTACCCCAAAAAAACTTTATTATAGGGCCAATTGTTCACGAATAAAAGGTGAAAAGTCACTTAGTGGCTTGAATTTATAACCCTAGTGACTTTATGTGGGTGGTCAACATGTTTCTGCTGTATATGCTGTCTCAGCTCAGCTTTCTTCAGGACCAATTTAATAATCAAAAAACCATCCTCCGGGGGTCCACACACGCTAAGGTGTGCCCACACCGTGAGGACCAATCTGAGAAGACCAAAATTATTGATACTCTCCTACAAAAAACTCACGGTTTTACCCGCAGTCAATCCTCCTGCAAATTGCCCGGATACAATCTGTACATAAACAAATGCATTTATAGATGTAACTATATCCGTTGTTTGACCACTTTATGTCAAAAGTTACTATATTATGCTACATTTTGCTTGCTAATATTCACTCTAATCGTAAAAAATAAGCAGGAATTCTGCTGTTTTACCTGCCCTTCTAATCAAAGGCGAATATATCAAGGGAGTTTAATATGTCATCTAAAACACCGTTCGTTAGCTCATGAAATTGTAGTCCTCTGACTCTGACCTCTTTTAAGGGGTCTCTAGGACCAACCCAGCAGACACATTTTGAGCAAGAGAAGAGAATCACATTTTAAACACTTACTCCGTCTGGAAAAGCGACGTGCCACATGGACACTCAGTGTGGCAATGTCTTCACGTCTCGTTTTTACTATGAAAAACAAACACAAACAGGGCGAATTATCAGGCGTTAGCCCTCCGTGCTGTTAGCGTTATTATCACAGCAATGAGGACTCTCGATATTCAGCATGATGTAAAGGAATGAAAAAACGCTTACTTTCAAACGGACGACTCGCCGCCTGGAACCTAGTGTTACTTTCACTGGCATCCGGATCATACTCGCAATGGCGCCATGATAGTATTAAGGACCGCCTTGCGTGTACGTGACTACGTCATAGGTCACATGTCCGGAAGATAATTGCCGAAGACACTACATTCTTTCGAGCTCAACTCCTGCTTATTACGTAATTAATAATCAATCCTACAGTCTGCAACTATTTATGAGGAATAGCGCGGCCTATTTAAAATTCTTGAGACGTTTATAAACATCAAAACAGATTGATGAAAGACAGGGGGGAGTGCCCTCATTGCGCTAACACTGTCAGTGGTAAACCCCTCTTCCGGTAAGAACTACATAGAAGGCTAGACCGCTAACCTTATTTGTAAACAAGTCGTGTTATCAATTCAGAAATGCATATTGGAATTCATCTATTTTTAACTGTTTTGGACAAGATGTTTGTCGTCAATAGTATATGCGTAATATATGAATTCACTCATAAAGCGAAAAACCCCGTAAGGATGTCTAGTTCTTTGGCATACAAGTTCTTTTAGGGCTTACAAAACTGCGTGATGGGCATCATCTCATTACGCTACCCCAAGGGATGTCATCATTGAGTCCCTTTTGATGGGACGACAAACGGTATATCCATCTTTGCTCCTGCTCAAACAGTTTTTGCTCATTGCCGTTCTGCATATGTTCAATCACTGTCCAGTGAATATCACTAGGAGAGTGCTGATGTTCTAGAAAGTGTGTAGTCATTTTCGTATTACTTTTACCACACCTAATGCTGCTCCTATGCTCGCATATGCGCAGTTTGACCATCCTTTTGGTCATTCCCACATAATGTAGACCACAGGGGCAGGTTATTAAATAGACAACGTTGGTGGTGTTGCAGTTGGTGTGGCATCTCTGTTCCCAGATCTTATTGGGTTCCAGTTGTAGAGTTTTAGAACTAGTGGTGAAAGGACACACACTACAACTACCACAGGGGTAGTGCCCCACTACAGGTGGTAGACCCCAGGCATTCAGAACACTTTGAGCAGATTCCTGCGTCTTCCGGGGGCGCGTGTGGACTAAAGAGTCTTTCAGGCTTTTCGCTCTCTTATAAGAGAAGAGTGGCTTGTCCCAATTACAATTATTAGAGGTGAGGATTCTCCAATGTTTCTTAATGCAGCGACTCACTACGTTTGATGCTGTATTATATGTAGTGACGCATGTAAGGGGAGCCTCATTGTTCTCATTGATTGGGTTTTCCTCTAACAAGGAGTCTCGATTTTGATTCCTTGCCCTTTTGTAACTCCTTGTTAGTAGATGTTCTGGGTAGCCTCGATTGTGCATTTTGACAGTCAGGTGCTTAGCTTGTTCTTTATAATATTCCACAGTACTGCAGTTCCTCCGAATGCGGAGGTACTGCGCAAAAGGTAGGTTCTCCCTTAATGGTTGGGGGTGGAAGCTGGTATAATGTAGAAGATTATTTTTGTTGGTTGGTTTGTAGTAGGTTTTTGTTTTTAACCTCTCCCCTACCCAGGAAATAGTCACATCTAGGAACACTACTGTCGATTCATGGAATTCATATGTGAATTTAAAATGTGAATCACGACCATTGATCCAACCGAAAAAGGTACATAGTGTTTCTTCACTCCCTTTCCAAACCAGCAGCACATCGTCTATGTACCTTTGCCATAGAATGATGTTATCAGCGAACGGATTGTCAGATGGTAAAATATGTCTTTCTTCAAAGTTAAAGACATACAAACCGGCCACACTCGGGGCAAAGGTGCTGCCCATTGAGGTACCGGTAGCTTGTAGGTATAACTGGTCTTCATACTGAAAAAAGTTTCTCTTGAGGGCTAAAGAGGCACAGTCAACCACAAAGGACTTCGATGTCTTATAATCCCACATGCAAGTATCTAAGATGTTAGCAATTACTTCAATGGTCACATCTTGCGGAATGCAAGTGTAAAGGCTTTCAATGTCTAATGTTGCCAAAAAACATTGACCTTCTGGTAAAATTACAGTTTCCAACAAAGCAAGTAGGCTTTTGGTGTCCTTAATATAAGTACTGGTAGCTTCTACAATTGGTCTTAAGAAGAAATCACAGTACTTGGAGAAAGGTTCAAGTAAAGAGCCCAGTCCCGACACAATTGGTCACCCTGGTGGTGGTAAAACCCCTTTGTGTGTTTTTGGGAGAGTATAGAAGTAGGGTATTTTACCTTCTGAAACTGTCAAAAAATCATCCTCCTGTTTCGTAACTCATCCTTCCTGTTCTGCTGTCATTACAAGTTCAATTATTTCAATTTTTAAACTTTCAGATGGGTCCTCTCTCAATGGGATATAGTTGGTTTCATTACTCAACAATCGCCTACATTCCTGATCGTAAGCACTTTTATGTTGGATGACAATGCCTCCCCCTTTGTCAGCACTCTTGATCACGATATTAGACTTTTTCTGCAGTGACTGTATAGCTCTAAATTCACCAGCTGTTAGATTTTTGAACGGACTTGGGGTCTTGATAGATTCAATTTCTTTGATCACAGCCTGTTCGAAAGCCAGTACTTCTGGTGGAATTCTGGAGGCGATTGTTGAGTAATGAAACCAATGATGACATCCCTTGGGGTAGCGTAATGAGATAACGTAATAACTAGACATCCTTACCCAAATAAAGTCACAAGGGTTATAAATTCAAGCCACTAAGTGACTTTTCACCTTTTATTCGTGAACAATTGGCCCTATAATAAAGTTTTTTTGGGGTACAGTTGGGATCTTTTAATTCACCACTCACTGATCACTCATCACACCAACATTACACCGGCTCCGCTGCAATTGCAGGCGTTGAAGCACACAGGAGGGATATTTCCCCTCCTGTGACGAACCCTATGATGAAGCATGTCACCACTAGGGTGAGTGAGGGTTCTTTTATAAGATAGTCTCTTCCCCTTGTTTCTTTTCCGTTTTGTTTTTTGACCATAGTTATAGTCCAGTCAGTGTGTGTGTTCGTTCACCTAGGCAATTTTGTCTTCTAGAAATTCACAATAGCTGGCTCTCTTTTGTTGAAAGAATGATATAATTATGGAGGGGTAGGAGAGGAGCCTGACATACCCTTTCTCTCAGGTTGTATACACACATTTGTAGTACGGTCCCACAAAACTGCAAAAGAAAAGGGGTGCAGATAGTGAATCTATTTACCCAGCAACCCCCAACCCAATGAGGAACCTAAACAGAATTACCTGTCTTTGTGGGTACTCGCACCTGACCACACAAATCCAAATACCTTACAGACTGGAAACCTGCAATTGAAGACAAGATAGTTAGCAAACGCTCAAAGACTTACAAACTATGGATGGGACAGGTCTAGAGACCACAATAGGAAAAATTACTGAATAGTTACCTGGGATTCCAGTTTAGGCCAAACAGGCACGTGCCCATGTGCTTCATTATTAGCATCCATTATTTGAAACTGGTCTATAAATCTGTATTTTGTGTTACACCTTATGTGATGCAGCTTTTCCCTGCCATTCAAACTGTGCAAATGTTTGAGTTTGGGTGAACAAGAAAAGTCACAAGAAGGACTGAGCAGCACACAAGCCATCAAAAGATCCCACCTGAAGATGATGTGTGCAAAAAAAATGATAAAGACTGTCTAGCACTTTATAGGCAACCATAAAAAGGTCAAGATAATTCTGAACATTGATGGACGTGCTGCCGAGAGATCGGAGTTTTGTATAGTGGAAGTTTTGATTCGTCATAAAGTAGCGGAGGAGGTTAAAATGCCTGATGCATAGATGCTGGTGAACCATGCAGATCACAAATTGCATGCAATGTAAATAGGTCAGTGCATTACTGCTTCTGTCAGACAGCCCCTTTTGTTACTTGCAGTTTATAAGTTTAAATCCCAATATAGAACAGTGAGCTATTAACTATGAAAGAGCTGCAGTTCCATTCATTGCTATGGCAGAAAACCTGCGACAAACCACCCGAGCGGATGAGTAACTTAGCTTTTGATTGTAAGAACTTAAGGGTGTTTTTGAACAGCAAATAAAAAAATTAAAGAATTCAGCCTTAAATTTACAAAATCAGCATCAAGAAGAATGACCTTCAATCATGTTTTAGTTGCAGATACGTTTAAACAAAACAAGCGTGTTGAAAGGCACAGTAGGGCGGCCTATTGAAGGGAGTTCCTCAAATACTAAAATAGATGCTGTGATCTTATTTTGCCATAGAAAACGGTTCAAGAAACGCGTGCCTTCGCCCAAGTAGCTCGTTCACTATGAGGTTTCCTTCTGTTTGATTTGGCTTTCCTGATGCCAATTTCCCCTATTGCTAAGGAAGCTCCACTAATGAGTAACAGTTCCTATGTATTTAAAAGGCATCAACCCATTGCGCTTGTTAGTCACACATGCAAGAGGACACAACAGGAATTTTAGGCACTTTTCTAAAGAGAACAGCAAAGGCAATATATATTTTTTTTACACACGCAGTGTGATTTAACATGAATAGCAATGCAAAAAGAACAGGGAAGCACGTTTTGATCGGTACCCTCTTTAGCTGGAGGGGTATTGGCAGGCCGCAGACCTTTTATATTTCATCTTGTTCATATAATTCAAATACAAATACATGCTGCCTATCTTCTCCAGATGGAACTGAAGTGCCGTTTATAGAAATGAGGCCAAAATACAGAAAAACAGATAGATTAATCTGAACTAATACCGTAGTCTAAAAAGGCAGAGACTGCTACACTGCAAGAACATTCAATTATTCGCACAGAAAGATTGCAGATTGTCAAGATAACTGGTGAATAATGTTTCTTGTTAAGCGAGATCAGGATTTAGTTTGGTGACAGTTTTCACTCATTATAGAGTAGCGCAGAGGGTTAATATGCAGGTTGATGCTGATCTCTGAAGTCAGCATAACACACAAGGTGACGGACGGAATGTTGCACATTGGCAAAACATTCACCCCAGGTCACAGATCTGGGTTTAATCCATCGTTATTTTGCTCACCACGCCACCCCAGTTCAGACATGGCCATATGCAAATCAGTCTTGACCTTGTGCCTAGTAATGATATATAGATAGTATGGAAGTAAACAGAACTAGACAGATTGAGGTTCGAAATGGAGGGAGCGAGCTGGTTTAGAATAGACCCTCTAAAAATGGAGAAAACCAACATAAAGCTGTTCTAGAAATGTATGCATCAACTAAACCCTCATTCATGATCTTTTAGTCAATGATGTTGAAACATTCCCTTGTGTATCAAAGAAAAACATGGAAAGCAAGAGAGCCTGGACTGGAGAAGAACAACAGGCAAATTATGTTGATCTTGCTTAGCTGAATTGGTTTTACTATCTGCTATATGACATCAAAGACTGTAAAAATGATAGTGAGCTTCCACCACCCTTCAGAGACAAAAACAGCATTAGCTACGTAAAACAACTAGAATGGTTAGCTGTATAATGAGCAAGAAAAGAAAGTCCGATGTTATGGAAAATAGGGCTTTTTGTGACATTTCGTCAGTGACTTATACCTTCAGTGCGAGTCTTCAGTCTTCACCTTAATACGATCATGATGGCAGGAGATCCGTTTGTTTTCATTTTTAACATCATTATAGAAAAATATATTCGTGTTTTTCGAGATGCTGACTTAGTAGGGCCCAAACATTTATACATCGCAACGGCATGCATTACAAAGTCCAAAGTAAGCAAGATGGGCTGCCCACTAACCCCCCACCCCCTCAGGAGACTGCTGGGTTAATACTGCAATAACAAAACAAGGTTTAAGAAGAGTAAGGATGAAATGATAGGAGTCCTTGTTAATTGCGTTGCCGAACCTGCCGCTACCGGACTGTCTAGAGGTATCCCTGGTAGGACGAGGGTCGCCACACTTTTCCTTCAATCTCGACGCCAACACCCTGGGAGAGGACTTCAACCCCCAGGGTGCAACACCTCTGCCACAGCTGCCGCAAGTGAGGGGGAGGCGTGGTCATCACGCATAAAGTGCTGCCTCTCTACCCGTGGCGCGGGACGTAGCCCGGACCAAGGGTGGGCCCGTCTGAGCCAGTCAGAGGCCAAAGGGGGCTGGTCTTGCATGGTCCCTCTTTCCGAAATACAGGCACATGATTTGTGATTAGACAAACTGAGAACTGAGGTACGGGGGTTATCTGTACTATTGTAGTGTCAAAAATCTTCCTTGGGGACATGGCGCAGAAGCAATTAGCCAAAAGGAATCCGTTAACGGGTCAAGGAGTGGTAGGGACTCTGGACACTTTCCTTCAGAGGGCTAAGTTAGTCCCTATTCACCAAATTGCTTTTACTGAGCGTAGACTCTCATTAGAGCCCCAACCCTCTTCTCTACAGTCCGAAACCTCTGTTCACGTAGACCTAGTTGACCACTCTAATCCTGGCCACTCTCCTGGATCTCCCTTACCCCTAATTACTACTTTGCTTAATCAGGTCTCCGTGCTGTGTGTCACCTCAAAGACAAGTGAAATAGTTACTAGACCGAAAGTGCATACTAGAGGCCAAAAAAGTAAGATCACTCAAGGGGATAGTCCTTTATCTGAGTCTAAGAAACGGAAAGGGCCGGGTCCTGGTAAGTAAAAAATCCTATCCTTTATCTAAAAGAGGGCGTAGAGGTGTAGCAAGAAACGTTGCTGAGGAAGGCGATGACTCAGTGGCCAATACTGTCTTTGCTGATAGGGTGTCTCCTCCATCATCCCTACCTTCCTCGCAGTTCACTGACTGCAAAGGGTTCTGGACCAAACTAGGTGACGTTGTATCAGCTTTATTGGACCTGCTGATGCAAAAGTTATCTAGATTGGAAGAGGGCATTTACAAGCTTGAAAAGCTTGCAAGTGTTGTTTCTCTAAATCAGCAAAGCAGTTAAGCCACAAGAGCACTTATTCTCTTCAGCTAACTCAGGCTAGCTTAGGCAACTTCAAAACTGCCCAGCCCACCGGGCCTAACTGTCGTCCAAAAGATAAGTCCATCATTCCTGGTCCAGGCCCAGTAACGGCTCCCTTCACTGCTCTATCTAACAGCCAAGTTAACAATTGTAAAGGGGTAACGTCAGTGGGGGCTACTGATCCAGCACACACCCAAAGTACCACCCAAGAACAGCTGTCAAATACATAAAATACATCTCTCCCTAATATGTTTAAACATGTATGCGGTGAGGAAGCACAGCCCCTAAGGAACAAGGGACTCTACAACAAATTGGGGAGAGAACTGTTAGGTACCAACACACTTCACTTACCTCCAGAAGCAACACTGTATACTATAGTGCCAACCAACATTCACAAATTGCCCCTGGGAGTGTTGGAATATTGGACTAATTTGAAAAACAAATCATTATATGAGTTAAATAAGAGAACACGGTTAGTAAATCCGCTCTTTTCAGAATTCAAAATGGTGAGACGGGTTAGTTGGGTAGGGAATTTGAACAAGTCTTGAGAAGGCGACTGTATAGTAGTTTCCTATGGGTCACCCGATTTAGTTCATGCAATATTAGAAAGGGCAGGTAACTGGTCCATGGCGCAAATGGGGATCAGTATCTTACCCCTTGGATATTTCTATAAACATCACCGTGCCGCACAGATACCACCCGAGGAGCACCTAATGGGAGGGATGAGGCAGCTTAGATTTGCTATTCCAGTTACTAATAATTTCGATGTCTTTAACCCCTTGGATGACAATGATTGACTGACCCCCTTGACCCCATCGAATGGAGTAAGAGCTGAGAATGTAGCCCTTCCAAGGAGTAACATGTCTGTATCACAATCTAATGTTTGTTCGGAAGTTATGGGGACATTTGATTCCAGGTCTCCCAATAGGGAGACTGCACGGGGATTTACTGAGAAACCTATCACTGACAGTCCATGTATGGAGCTAATTCACGCTTTGGATACACATATCCATGCACCTCCTGTAGATCCACTGAACTATGATATTATATACATTTTTTGGGCCCCAGGGCGCAAACCTTCCTACCGAATTGGTTGCTGGGAATCTGCTGATTGTAGTTACTGAGGTGATAACCAATAATACAATTGGTACAGTTATATTTTTACCTCCGCTGCAATGTCATTCACCTAAATGCTCGCTCATTCAAACCACTGATATTGCTCTACCAAGTAGGGCAGACACTCATGGGGGTGCCCCCGCCGGTAGATATGAGGTAAACAATAGACTAACACTAATATCTTGGAACCTGGTGGGGCGTCATTCTAAGCTCCTAGATCCTGAATGGTTTACTGCCTTAGGAAACACTGATGTCTGTGTTTTCCAAGAGACCTGGGCCATAGACAAGGTGCACATAAATGGTTATACCACATATTGTGTGGATGCTATACCCCTAAAAACGACAGGTAAGGCCAGTGGTGGACTGCTAATATTAGTTAAAATACCCTAGCCTGTAAGTGTAAGCCATTAATAATAAATTCACTTGACCTTATGGGGATTCAGCTTGCTTTCTCATCTGGTTTAATTCTGACCTTGTTCAGTCCCCCGCTCCCCCGGGGCTCGCGCTGTTTTTCTGAGCACCTCCGGGGGCGGGGCAGGATGTGCGCGCCTCCTCTGCGCTAGTGGTGCTGGGGGATGTAGTCCCTGGTCTCCCCTGCTGCTAGTAAACCCAGTATGGGCGGCGGTAATGCAGCGCTGGTGCTGCGGCGGACCTGGACTCGGCAGAGAGCTCCCAGGTCAGTTTCTCCCCCAAGGCTGAAGAGTCCCCCGCTCCCCCGGGGGCGGGACAGGATGTGCGCGCCTCCTCTGCGCTAGTGGTGCTGGGGGATGTAGTCCCTGGTCTCCCCTGCTGCTAGGAAACCCGGTGTGGTCTACATTATGTGGGAATGACCAAAAGGATGGTCAAACTGCGCATATGCGAGCATAGGAGCAGCATTAGGTGTGGTAAAAGTAATACGAAAATGACTACACACTTTCTAGAACATCAGCACTCTCCTAGTGATATTCACTGGACAGTGATTGAACATCTGCAGAACGGCAATGAACAAAAACTGTTTGAGCAGGAGCAAAGATGGATATACCGTTTGTCGTCCCATCAAAAGGGACTCAATGATGACATCCCTTGGGGTAGCGTAATGAGATGATACCCATCACGCAGTTTTGTAAGCCCTAAAAGAACTTGTATGCCTAATAACTAGACATCTAATTTCTAATTTAAAACATTTATAGAGCGCAGCGTGCACCGTACGGTTTCTTGGCGCTAGTGGGGAGTTCGGCAACTGAGGCAAAATTAACCTGTCGTAGAGAAAAAGGGAGATTACACGGAGAAGGCCTGTTTGAAAAGGAACGTTTTTAGGTCTTTACGAAAAGAAAGATAGTGGGTGGCAGAACGAAGGTGATCAGGAAGGGAGTTCCAGAACGTGGGGGCTAAGGTAGAAAAGTTGGTTCCACCCCACTTTTTACGTTTGAAACGTGGGATTTGAAGGAGAGATTTGGAAGAAGAGCGAAGCTCTCTAGTGGGGACGTATTCTTTTATTAACGAGGAGATGAAGGCAGGGGCAGTGCCTTGGCGGGCCTGGAAGACCATGCAGCCGGTCTTAAAAAGGGAACGTTCCTTAACAGGAAGCCAGTGAAGCTCCCTGAAGAGCGGTGTGGAGTGATGATATCGTGGGAGACCAAAGACCAACCGGGCCGCCTGGTTCTGGACCATCTGGAGCCTCCGCAGGCTGTATGCTGGGATGCCGTTGTAGAGGGCATTGGCATAGTCCAGCCGCGATATCACCAATGCGGCCATGATCAACTTGAGTGCCTGGGGGGAAAAAAAACGGGAAACAGTGCGGATGGTTCGGAGGGTGAGGAAGCAGGAGGAGACTACTGCGCTGATTTGTGAATGAAGGGTGAGCTGGTTGTTCATTTTAACACCCAGTGTTTTGACCGAGGTTGAAGGAGTGGGGGAGGGACCAAGAGAGGGGGGCCAGAAGAGAGAATTCCAGGGACTGGAAGAACCACCGGTGAGAACCAACTCGGTTTTATCCGGGTTCAATTTGAGATGGTTGTGACATCCTTACGGGGTTTTTCGCTTTATGAGTGAATTCATATATTACGCATATACTATTGACGAATTGTGGCGCATTATGACAAACATCTTGTCCAAAACAGTTAAAAATAGATGAATTCCAATATGCATTTCTGAATTGGTAACACGACTTGTTTACAAATAAGGTTAGCGGTCTAGCCTTCTATGTAGTTCTTACCGGAAGAGGGGTTTACCACTGACAGTGTTAACGCAATGAGGGCACTCCCCCCTGTCTTTCATCAATCTGTTTTGATGTTTACAAACGTCTCAAGAATTTTAAATAGGCCGCGTTATTCCTCCTAAATAGTTGCAGACTGTAGGATTGATTATTAATTACGTAATAAGCAGGAGTTGCGCTCGAAAGAATGTAGTGTCTTCGGTAATTATCTTCCGGACATGTGACCTATGACGTAGTCACGTACACGCAAGGCGGTCCTTAATACTATCATGGCGCCATTGCGAGTATGAGCCGGACGCCAGTGAAAGTAACACTAGGTTCCAGGCGGCGAGTCGTCCATTTGAAAGTAAGCGTTTTTTCATTCCTTTACATCATGCTGAATATCGAGAGTCCTCATTGCTGTGATAATAACGCTAACAGCACGGAGGGCTAACGCCTGATAATTCGCCCTGTTTGTATTTGTTTTTCATAGTAAAAACGAGACGTGAAGACATTGCCACACTGAGTGTCCATGTGGCACATCGCTTTTCCAGACGGAGTAAGTGTTTAAAATGTGATTCTCTTCTCTTGCTCAAAATTTGTCTGCTGGGTTGGTCCTAGAGACCCCTTAAAAGAGGTCAGAGGACTACAATTTCATGAGCTAACGAACGGTGTTTTAGATGACATATTAAACTCCCTTGATATATTCGCCTTTGATTAGAAGGGCAGGTAAAACAGCAGAATTCCTGCTTATTTTTTACGATTAGAGTGAATATTAGCAAGCAAAACGTAGCATATTATAGTAACTTTTGACATAAAGTGGTCAAACAACGGATATAGTTACATCTATAAATGCATTTGTTTATTTACAGATTGTATCCGGGCAATTTGCAGGAGGATTGACTGCGGGTAAAACCGTGAGTTTTTTGTAGGAGAGTATCAATAATTTTGGTCTTCTCAGATTGGTCCTCACGGTGTGGGCACACCTTAGCGTGTGTGGACCCCCGGAGGATGGTTTTTTATTATTAAATTGGTCCTGAAGAAAGCTGAGCTGAGACAGCATATACAGCAGAAACATGTTGACCACCCACATAAAGTCACTAGGGTTATAAATTCAAGCCACTAAGTGACTTTTCACCTTTTATTCGTGAACAATTGGCCCTATAATAAAGTTTTTTTGGGGTACAGTTGGGATCTTTTAATTCACCACTCACTGATCACTCATCACACCAACATTACACCAGCTCCGCTGCAATTGCAGGCGTTGAAGCACACAGGAGGTATATTTCCCCTCCTGTGACGAACCCTATGATGAAGCATGTCACCACTAGGGTGAGGAGGGTTCTTTTATAAGATAGTCTCTTCCAATTGTTTCTTTTCCGTTTTGTTTTTTGACCATAGGTATTGAGGAACCTAAACAGAATTACCTGTCTTTGTGGGTACTCGCACCTGACCACACAAATCCAAATACCTTACAGACTGGAAACCTGCAATTGAAGACAAGATAGTTAGCAAACGCTCAAAGACTTACAAACTATGGATGGGACAGGTCTAGAGAACACAATAGGAAAAATGACTGAATAGTTACCTGGGATTCCAGTTTAGGCCAAACAGGCACGTGCCCATGTGCTTCATTATTAGCATCCATTATTTGAAACTGGTCTATAAATCTGTATTTTGTGTTACACCTTATGTGATGCAGCTTTTCCCTGGCATTCAAACTGTGCGAATGTTTGAGTTTGGGTGAACAAGAAAATTCACAAGAAGGACTGAGCAGCACACAAGCCATCAAAAGATCCCACCTGAATATGATGTGTGCAAAAAATATGATAAAGACTGTCTAGCAATTTATAGGCAACCATAAAAAGGTCAAGATAACTCTGAACATTGATGGACGTGCTGCCGAGAGATCGGAGTTTTGTATAGTGGAAGTTTTGATTCATCATAAAGTAGCGGAGGAGGTTAAAATGCCTGATGCATAGATGCTGGTGAACCATGCAGATCACAAATTGCATGCAATGTAAATAGGTCAGTGCATTACTGCTTCTGTCAGACAGCCCCTTTTGTTACTTGCAGTTTATAAGTTTAAATCCCAATTTAGAACAGTGAACTATTAACTATCAAAGAGCTGCATTTCCATTCATTGCAATGGCAGAAAACCTGAGACAAACCACCCGAGCGGATGAGTAACTTAGCTTTTGATTGTAAGAACTTAAGGGTGTTTTTGAACAGCAAATAAAAAAATTAAAGAATTCAGCCTTAAATTTACAAAATCAGCATCAAGAAGAATGACCTTCAATCATGTTTTAGTTGCAGATACGTTTAAACAAAACAAGCGTATTGAAAGGCACAGTAGGGCGGCCTATTGAAGGGAGTTCCTCAAGTACTAAAATAGATGCTGTGATCTTATTTTGCCATAGAAAACGGTTCAAGAAACGCGTGCCTTCGCCCAAGTAGCTCGTTCACTATGAGGTTTCCTTCTGTTTGATTTGTCTTTCCTGATGCCAATTTCCCCTATTGCTAAGGAAGCTCCACTAATGAGTAACAGTTCCTATGTATTTAAAAGGCATCAACCCATTGCGCTTGTTAGTCACACATGCAAGAGGACACAACAGGAATTTTAGGCACTTTTCTAAAGAGAACAGCAAAGGCAATATATTTTTTTTTACACACGCAGTGTGATTTAACATGAATAGCAATGCAAAAAGAACAGGGAAGCACGTTTTGATCGGTACCCTCTTTAGCTGAAGGGGTATTGGCAGGCCGCAGACCTTTTATATTTCATCTTGTTCATATAATTCAAATACAAATACATGCTGCCTATCTTCTCCAGATTGAACTGAAGTGCCGTTTATAGAAATGAGGCCAAAATACAGAAAAACAGATAGATGAATCTGAACTAATACCGTAGTCTAAAAAGGCAGAGTCTGCTACACTGCAAGAACATTCAATTATTCGCACAGAAAGATTGCAGATTGTCAAGATAACTGGTGAATAATGTTTCTTGTTAAGCGAGATCAGGATTTAGTTTGGTGACAGTTTTCACTCATTATAGAGTAGCGCAGAGGGTTAATATGCAGAGTGACGGTGATCTCTGAAGTCAGCAAAACACACAAGGTGATGGACGGAATGTTGCACATTGGCAAAACATTCACCCCCAGTCACAGATCTGGGTTTAATTCATCGTTATTTTGCTCACCACGCCACCCCAGTTCAGACATGGCCATATGCAAATCAGTCTTGACCTTGTACCTAGTAATGATATATAGATAGTATGGAAGTAAACAGAACTAGACAGATTGAGGTTCGAAATGGAGGGAGCGAGCTGGTTTACAATAGACCCTCTAAAAATGGAGAAAACCAACATAAAGCTGTTCTAGAAATGTATGCATAAACTAAACCCTCATTCATGATCTTTTAGTCAATGATGTTGAAACATTCCCTTGTGTACCAAAGAAAAACATGGAAAGCAAGAGAGCCTGGACTGGAGAAGAACAACAGTCAAATTATGTTGATCTTGCTTAGCTGGATTGGTTTTACTATCTGCTATATGACATCAAAGATTGTAAAAATGGTAGTGAGCTTCCACCACACTTCAGAGACAAAAACAGCATTAGCTACGTAAAACAACTAGAATGGTTAGCTGTACAATGAGCAAGAAAAGAAAGTCCGATGTTATGGAAAATAGGGCTTTTTGTGACATTTCGTCAGTGACTTATACCTTCAGTGCGAGTCTTCAATCTTCACCTTAATACGATCATGATGGCAGGAGATCCGTTTGTTTTCATTTTTAACATCATTATAGAAAAATATATTCGTGTTTTTCGAGATGCTGACTTAGTAGGGCCCAAACATTTATACATCGCAACGCATGTATTACAAAGTCCAAAGTAAGCAAGATGGGCTGCCTAATAACCCCCCCCCCGCCCCCTCTGGAGACTGCTGGGTTAATACTGCAATAACAAAACAAGGTTTAAGAAGAGTAAGGATGAAATTATAGGAGTCCTTGTTAATTGCGTTGCCGAACCTGTTGCTACCGGATTGTCCAGAGCGAGCCTGTGCTGACTCCAGAGGAATCCCTGGTGAGACGAGGGTCGCCACACTTTTCCTTCAATCTCGATGCCAACACCCTGGGAGAGGACTTCAACCCCCAGGGTGCAACCCCTCTGCCACAGCTGCTGCGAGTGAGGGAGAAGCATGGTTATCCCGCATTAAGTGCTGCCTCTCCAGGTGTGGAGGGCAAAAAAACGATGGATTTAGGCCCAGATCCTTGTACTGGGGTGAATGTATGACATTGTTCTACATTCTGTCCATCAACTGTGTTTTTTGCAATTTTCACCCTGAGTGGGCTGGGTATGCTCAGACGTGAGTCCCAGGCTCTCCACATCACTGGAGTCAAGCTATCCAGGCTGATGAAGGCTGATAGCCAGAAACCGGTCCTTGGATGCTTGATTCCGGGCTGGGAAAGACATGGCTTGGTAGTTCGGACTGGACTGTTCCCATGAGGCGCAGGGTCAGAGCTGATTTGCATATAGCCAGTGTCTAACCCAGGGTGGTGTGGAGGGCAAAAAAACGATGGATTTAGGCCCAGATCCTTGTACTGGGGTGAATGTATGACATTGTTCTACATTCTGTCCATCAACTGTGTTTTTTGCAATTTTCACCCTGAGTGGGCTGGGTATGCTCAGACGTGAGTCCCAGGCTCTCCACATCACTGGAGTCAAGCTATCCAGGCTGATGAAGGCTGATAGCCAGAAACCGGTCCTTGGATGCTTGATTCCGGGCTGGGAAAGACATGGCTTGGTAGTTCGGACTGGACTGTTCCCATGAGGCGCAGGGTCAGAGCTGATTTGCATATAGCCAGTGTCTAACCCAGGGTGGTGTGGAGGGCAAAAAAACGATGGATTTAGGCCCAGATCCTTGTACTGGGGTGAATGTATGACATTGTTCTACATTCTGTCCATCAACTGTGTTTTTTGCAATTTTCACCCTGAGTGGGCTGGGTATGCTCAGACGTGAGTCCCAGGCTCTCCACATCACTGGAGTCAAGCTATCCAGGCTGATGAAGGCTGATAGCCAGAAACCGGTCCTTGGATGCTTGATTCCGGGCTGGGAAAGACATGGCTTGGTAGTTCGGACTGGACTGTTCCCATGAGGCGCAGGGTCAGAGCTGATTTGCATATAGCCAGTGTCTAACCCAGGGTGGTGTGGAGGGCAAAAAAACGATGGATTTAGGCCCAGATCCTTGTACTGGGGTGAATATATGACATTGTTCTACATTCTGTCCATCAACTGTGTTTTTTGCAATTTTCACCCTGAGTGGGCTGGGTATGCTCAGACGTGAGTCCCAGGCTCTCCACATCACTGGAGTCAAGCTATCCAGGCTGATGAAGGCTGATAGCCAGAAACCGGTCCTTGGATGCTTGATTCCGGGCTGGGAAAGACATGGCTTGGTAGTTCGGACTGGACTGTTCCCATGAGGCGCAGGGTCAGAGCTGATTTGCATATAGCCAGTGTCTAACCCAGGGCGGTGTGGAGGGCAAAAAAACGATGGATTTAGGCCCAGATCCTTGCACTGGGGTGAATGTATGACATTGTTCTACATTCTGTCCATCAACTGTGTTTTTTTGCAATTTTCACCCTGAGTGGGCTGGGTATGCTCAGACGTGAGTCCCAGGCTCTCCACATCACTGGAGTCAAGCTATCCAGGCTGATGAAGGCTGATAGCCAGAAACCGGTCCTTGGATGCTTGATTCCGGGCTGGGAAAGACATGGCTTGGTAGTTCGGACTGGACTGTTCCCATGAGGCGCAGGGTCAGAGCTGATTTGCATATAGCCAGTGTCTAACCCAGGGTGGTGTGGAGGGCAAAAAAACGATGGATTTAGGCCCAGATCCTTGTACTGGGGTGAATGTATGACATTGTTCTACATTCTGTCCATCAACTGTGTTTTTTGCGCCTCTCCACCCGCGGCGCGGGGCGTGCGCGGGACGTAACCTGGACCAAGGGCGGGCCCGTCTGAGCCCGTCAGAGGCCAAAGGAGGCTGGCTGGGCCATGTCATTTGGATTTTGATTCTGGCAGGGCCTAATCATCTTGCATGGTCCCTCTTTCCGAAATGCAGGCACATGATTTGTGATTAGACGAACTGAGAACTGAGGTACGGGGGTTATCTGTACTATTGTTGTGTCAAAATTTTTCCTTGAGGACATGGTGCAGAAGCAATTAGCCAAAAGGAAATCGTTAACGGGCCAAAGAGTGGTAGGGACTCTGGACGCTTTCTTTCAAAGGGCTGAGTCAGTCTTTATTCACCGAATTGCTCTTACTGAGCGTAGACTCTCATTAGAGCCCCAACCCTCTTCTCTACAGCCCGAAACCTCTGTTCACATAGACCTAGTTGACTACTTAAATCCTGGCCCCTCTGCTGGATCTCCATTACCTCTAATTACTACTTTGCTTAATCAGGTCTCCGTGCTGTGTGTCGCCTCAAAGACAAGTGAAATAGTCACTAGACCGAAAGTGAATACTAGAGGCCAAAAAAGTAAGATCACTCAATGGGAAAGTCCTTTATCCCAGTCTAAGAAATGGAAAGGGCTGGGTCCTGGTAAACAATTCTATCCTTTACCTAAAAGAGGGCGTAGAGACGTAGCAAGAGAGGTTGCTGAGGAAGGCGATGACTTAGTGACCAATACTGTCTTTGCTGATAGGGAGTCTCCTCCATCCTCCCTAACTTCCTCACAGTTCAATGACAGCGAAGGGTTCTGGGCCAAACTAGGTGACGTTGCATCAGCTTTATTGAACCCGCTGATGCAAAATTTATCTAGATTGGAAGCGGGCATTGACAAGCTTGAAAAGCTCGGAAGTGCTGTTTCTCTAGATCAGCAGAAGAAGTTAAGCCACAAGAGCACTTATTCTCTTCAGGCTAGCTTAGGCAGCTTCATAACTGCCCAGCCCACTGGGCCTATCTGTCGCCCAAAAGATAAGTCCATCATTCCTGGCCCAGGCCATGTAATGGCTCCCTTCACTGCTCTATCTAACAGCCAAGTTAACAATTGTACGGGGGTAACCTCAGTGGGGGCTACTGATCCAGCACACACCCAAAGTACCGCCCAAGAACAGCTGTCAAATACACAAAATATATCTCTCCCTAATATGTTTAAACATGTATGCGGTGAGGAAGCACAGCCCCTAAGGAACAAGGGACTCTACAACAAATTGAGGACAGAACTGTTAGGTACGAACACACTTCACTTATTTCCAGAAGCAACACCTTATACTATAGTGCTAGCCAATATTCCCAAATTGCCCCTGGGAGTGTTGGAACATTGGACTAATTTGAGAAAAAAAATCATTATATGTGTTAAATATGAGGACACGGTTAGTTAATCCGCTCTTTTCAGAATTCAAAATGGTGAGACGGGTTAGTTGGGTAGGGAATTCGAACAAGTCTTGAGAAGGTGACTGTATAGTAGTTTCCTTTGGGTCACCCGATCTAGTTCATGCAATATTAGAAAGGGCAGTTAACTGGTCCATGGCGCAAACGGGGATCAGTATCTTACCCCTTGGACATTTCTATAAACATCACCGTGCCGCACAGATACCACCCGAGGAGCACCTAATGGGAGGGATGAGGCAGCTTAGATTTGCTATTCCAGTTACTAATAATTTCGATGTCTTTAACCCCTTGGATGACAATGATTGACTGACCCCCTTGACCCCATCGAATGGAGTAAGAGCTGAGAATGTAGCCCTTCCAAGGAGTAACATGTCTGTATCACAATCTAATGTTTGTTCGGAAGTTATGGGGACATTTGATTCCAGGTCTCCCAATAGGGAGACTGCACGGGGATTTACTGAGAAACCTATCACTGACAGTCCATGTATGGAGCTAATTCACGCTTTGGATACACATATCCATGCACCTCCTGTAGATCCACTGAACTATGATATTATATACATTTTTTGGGCCCCAGGGCGCAAACCTTCCTACCGAATTGGTTGCTGGGAATCTGCTGATTGTAGTTACTGAGGTGATAACCAATAATACAATTGGTACAGTTATATTTTTACCTCCGCTGCAATGTCATTCACCTAAATGCTCGCTCATTCAAACCACTGATATTGCTCTACCAAGTAGGGCAGACACTCATGGGGGTGCCCCCGCCGGTAGATATGAGGTAAACAATAGACTAACACTAATATCTTGGAACCTGGTGGGGCGTCATTCTAAGCTCCTAGATCCTGAATGGTTTACTGCCTTAGGAAACACTGATGTCTGTGTTTTCCAAGAGACCTGGGCCATAGACAAGGTGCACATAAATGGTTATACCACATATTGTGTGGATGCTATACCCCTAAAAACGACAGGTAAGGCCAGTGGTGGACTGCTAATATTAGTTAAAATACCCTAGCCTGTAAGTGTAAGCCATTAATAATAAATTCACTTGACCTTATGGGGATTCAGCTTGCTTTCTCATCTGGTTTAATTCTGACCTTGTTCAATGTTTATGCCAGGTCAGAATCTTTTAGTAGCGAATCTTCGGTACTTTCACTGTTAAATGAATTGGTGGAAGGTTACCAATTACACTCTAAAATTATAGTTGCAGGTGACTTTAATGCCGCTTTTGAACCCTCCCCCTTATTATGTGCTTCGCTGAGGAGGAGGAGGAGATATGGGGAATTCCCAATCTGGTTGTTGGCAAATACGGCCAACATTCTTCAAATGTCTCTTTACAGATTGCTTCCCTAACTGCAGGTAGGAGCCTGAGGGCTTGCAACGGGGGAACTCCATCTGACCTAGGAAGACAGGCCACCTTAAGAGGGGTGCCTATACAAGCATCATAGATTATATTCTTGTTGATGTCAGAATATGGTCGCTAGTGGAAGACATAACCATCGAACCAAGGACTGACATTGATCATAATTCTCTGTTATTAAAACTGAAGGGTAGGAATCTGGACAGGGATGCTCACTGTCAAATTTCTAAAATAGTAGAGCTGTGTATAACTTATAACCGTAGAAGAGTTACAAGGCCTAAAGTTCAAGCCAACCAGGACCTTTACACCAGAATATATAAGCTCTTCGTGGGCTCCTTAACCAATCTCTGCAGTCACAAGGGAAATATTGAATCTCCCTAACTTTCGTATGTTACTGTAGTGCATAATCGTTTTTTTTTTTAAACTTTACAATCCGTCTTTTTCAAATATAGCCTTGGTGGAGGACTTGGTAGTGCAAGGAATCGCAATTGGCTTAACGACGATTGCAAGAGAGCTAAGAAGGCACTGCATATATTTATTTTTTGTGTTGTTTTGCTTATTTGATGTTTTCAAATTAATTAGACGTACATCAGTACAGAATGAATAGATAAATACATCTTTTATGTACATTAACACCAGACAACATTTTCAACAAAGTCATATAAACAGTGATTATTTTATCTTAGATACTTGACAGTTTTGACGGTGGTAAGCGGTAGATGACACCACTACACGCTTTTCGGCACTACTGCCTTCATAAGGGGACCGTCTATACCAGAAGACTGTACAAGGCAAAACATAGTGGGTTATCAAAATTATTTTTTTATATTATTTATTTACATGCATTGTATATTCTCTTCTTCATTATTACCCTAGAATATTTATTTATTCTTAATTTCAATTAACCTGACAGTGATTGTTCAAAACATGTCATTGATAAGACAGCAGACTTTAACATGTACTATTTCATAAAAACAGATAAACATGATAATTAATTACAAACCCATACGCTTTACTTGCCAATGAACAAGGAAAATGATTCAAAAACAAATTCTATCATCAAAATTGCTTAGTGATTTAGCTAAAAAACGATCATTATGATTTCCAGTCATGATTTATTTTCTGTTATTTGAATTTATGAAACTTTTTTAAAACTTTTTAAAGCACTTAGGGCCAGATGTAGGTCGGCCAATACCGGTCGGTAAAGGCCGAAAATCGGTAATTTCGGCTGTTACCGACCGGTATACATGAAATGAGATGTAGGAGCCTAATTTTCACCGAATTGGTAAATATGAGTCGGTATAATACCGACTCGGTAAATATGAGTCGGTATAATTCCGACTCTGTAAATATGAGTCGTTTTTTTACCGAAGCGGAATTTTCCGAATTCATATTTACCGAATTCGTATTTACCGATTCGGTAAATACGAAACGGTAAAACAATGGGCATGGAGATGTAGGAAACCCCAAAAATACCGAATTGACGGAAATTCAGTATTTATGAGTCGGTATTTACCATGGATTGAATGCAGGTGATAACCATGTGAAGGCCATAAAATGAGTCCCAAAATGCAACAGTGTGAGCAGAATGGCGGCTTTCTATGTCATTGCGAGGCGGCAAAAACTACAGGCAGCAGGAGAGAGGGAATGGCTAAGGGAGGAACAAGTGTACAGGCAGAGGATAACACTTTTCCAACTGACAGAGCCAGAAATACTCCAGGGGTACAGGCTACATCCCCAAACCATCCAGGACCTGATCAGGGACCTACACCCACTCCTGGAGCACCCAACACCCAGGGCCCACGCCATCCCACCCCATGTGCAGGTGCTGTGTAGCTTACACCTGCTTGCCTCTGGGAGCTACCAGAGTCTGATAGCTGCAGTGGGTGGTGTGTCCCAGAGCTGCCTGTCCCGCTTCTTCAGGAGGTTTCTTGACGCCATGATGCAGAGGATGGAGCATTATATTTCATTCCCTGACACACCTGCGGAACTTGCAAAGACCAAGACTGATTTCTATCAACTGGCACACTTCCCACACGTGATAGGCTGCATAGATGGCACCCACGTACCACTCTGTCCACGTGCAGCCACAGAACACATATACAGGAACCGGAAGTCAACGCACTCCATCAAAGTACAGGTCATATGCAACGCTGGCAACATCATCACAGACATCGTTGCAAAATTCCCAGGAAGTACCCATGATTCGTACATATTTCAGAATAGTGGGCTATACACATGTCTAGTTGCCGGAGAATTTGGAAACGGATACCTGCTAGGTAAATGACATTGACACACCCTGACACTCACAGTAGAGAAATGTATCATGTACATGCAACTAATGTCAATCTTACTCCCCCCTAGGCGACAGCGCATATGCCCTGCGGTCCTTTGTGCTCACCCCCTACCTCAACCCATCCAACAGGAGTGAAAGGCGGTACAATGTGGCTCACAGATCTACACGCAACCGTTGTGGAGCGCACATTTGGACTCCTCAAGAGCAGGTTTCGCTGCCTCCACAAGAGGGGAGGGGCACGTCAGTACACTCCAATCCTGTGCTGCAAAATCATTGCGACCTGTGCCATGTTACACAATCTCGCCACCAAGGAAGGCACAGAGGTGGACATCACACATCATGAGGACATTGATGATGACACAGAACAGGCAGAGCCCCATGCTACAGTAGCAGCACCAGCTACAGATGGGAGACTGAGATGGGCAGAGATCACATAGCAATATTTCTGAGTATGTAATGAGACACAGACAGGCTGTGATTATGATGTACGTAGTTTTATTTTCACTACGCAAGTGCAATGATACCACACAATGGTTAGACGAAATAGCTATGTCCATGACTGGGTGGTCACAGTTAACACCACTGTGACCTGTCCTGTGGCTGGGGGGCATAGTCAATGTTTACATCTACGGCTTACAGGGTGGGACTGATGTGGCTGTGTGTCATGGCTTTCGGTGTGGCCTGCCTCTGTAGAATGATGCCTGCCACTCCTGCGTATTTCTGGTACAGGAGTGCTTGCACCACTCCTGCTGGTGGATTCCTCACTGTCAGCCACACGTGTCGCCTCAGGTGGCTGTCTGTTGTGCGAGTATGAGCTCCATGGCAGAGGTCACCCTGGCCATCCCCACAGATAGATTGGTGCAGCACTGAACAATAGCATCCTGCATCGCCACTGACCGTCTGCACAGCAGGGAGGTTGCAGTGGCAAATCTGTTTAAGGCTTTTGTCTGCTGCCGCACATCCACACGAGCCTTGCGCCTCTCCAAGTGGTCCCTGTCCCACTTGTCGCACAGGACCATCATGCACTGTGTCATGTCTGTAATGCCAGATGCCATCGACTGCATGCTCTAAGAAATGTCTCCAATCCCTTGCCTATGTCATCCAGCTTGCTGTTGGTGCTGCGTGCCTGCCTCTGAACACCCATCATTGCCCTTGCCTGCAGGCGCTGGACTTTGACCATGGTGGCCTCCAGTCCGCAGAAGACCCCCTGACCGTGATGCTCTTCAGCTGCCTCCCGTGACCTTCGTCCTCGGACACTGGCCCGCACAGCTCTAGGAGTGGGCTGCTGCTCAGCGTTGGCTGACTCTAGTGGATTGATGGCCATGTCACCCTCATCCCCTTCCACCTCAGATGTTTCCAGTATGCGGGGAGGGGGCACATCAAGCCGCCTTGCCCTTTCCAGCACAGGGGACGGAGTTGTCGGGGTGGGGGACTGTGCAGCTGCTCCTGACTCCTGACTCCCAAACAAAAGAGGAGACTGAGGCTGTGGTGTGGTTGTCTCCTCAGATGACTTTGCTGCCTGCTCTGCGTCCTTCCCTCCTTGTTCTGTGCTGGGACCAGCTTCATCTCTCGTCTTCTCCCTATCCTTTTCTGTGCTGCGCGATGACTCTCCTGTGGACAGACATGGACATTGTGTCAGTGGAGTAGTTCACCTGTGTCTCTTGATTAAATCACACTACTGTCACACATTTGCCTGTCCCTCATGTGCTTATGCTAGTAGTGTGTCGCATCTCTTGCTGTATGGTATGCTGACTGCATAGAGGTATCTACCTATGACTACGTCTCCCATTATGCATTGCTGGGCATTAGTAATACCTGTTCTGGAATATGATGTAGGCACACAGAGTGTGGGAGGGGAATAGGTAAATGGGTTCATGACAATGTACATGCATCTTACCTTGTTTCTTTGCAGCTCTTGTGGAGCTGTCAGCATCCCCAATGCAATGGATGGATTCAGGCTCAAGGGTGGATTCCACCAGCTCCTCAATGTCGGTGAGTCGTGGTACTCGGTTTCTGCCTCCCCCTGTTGCTGCAGCTTCTTTTCGGTGGGCAGCTAGTTTTTTTTTGGTAATGATGCAAAGGTCATACCCCTTTTTTTAAATCGTCTATTTCACGGTGGGTGACACCAATGGCATTTACCTTTGCTTGAATGTCAATCCAGGTAGTGCGCTTGATGGACTCCGCAACATGCAGTGATTGTTTCCCAAAAATCTTGCTGTAATGTTTGACAACCTCTGCAACAAGCACCTGCAGTTCTTCAGGGCTGAATTTCAATTTTCTTCTGCGCTCTGCAGCATCCCTCTGTCCATCCTGACTCTCCATGGTGCTGTACAGGTAAGCTCAGGGAAGCCTGCTCCTCAGTCTGTCCTCCTGCTCTCCTGACTGTTGGTTTCTGCACCTGCATGGGTGTGGCCACTCCAAGGTACTGGGGAGGGGTGCTTGAATCTGATTGGTTGATTCCACTGTACCTTTGGTTTTGGATGTGGTTGGTGTTCCTGATTGGTTCACAGGCTCACATGTTTGTCAGTTTCAAATTTCCGATTCGGTATTTACCGATTCGGTATTTTCCGATTTGGTAAATTCCGAATCGGTAAAACACATTCATTCCTATGGGCCATGAGGCCCATTGGAATGTATGGGTTTTACCGATTCGGAATTTACCGAGTCGGTGAATACCGATTCGGTATATACCGATTTCAGATTGCGAGTGAATCCGAATCGGTAATTTTTACCGATTTTTTATCTACATCTCATTTTCCGATTCTGAAATACCGATTCGGTATGAGTCGGTATTTTAGAATCGGTAAAATGAATTTACCTACATCTGGCCCTATGTATGAAAAAGACCCAAAACCAACAAATGTTCATAACCATATTCAAGGAATAGAGAAACAGCAAAGATCCAGGAAGTTATTTAGAAATAAGAAAATATGAAAAAAGAAGGAAAGAAAGGTGAAAAATGAAGGATAAGGGTCCATATATAAAATAAAAATAAAACGCTAATGTGTATTTAAAATGATATTGCTATGCAGATAATAGCCTCATGCACTGCCTCTCTCTGTGGCTTATTTTCAAGAAGACAAAAACAAAAGGACACTGTTGGACCCGGGGTCTCCGGTCCACCTAGGGTAGCTTAGCACAGAGTGGTAAGGCTTAACTCCAAGGCACTTGTGTTGTGCTTGCGTCACACTCAATACAGTAGCACAGCGTACTTCCACTTAAAAATGACACCACAAGGGAGGAGCTTCGCGCGCAACCGAGATGGTCGCGTGAGCACAGGGCTCCCGGACCTTCGCCACCTCCGGCATTTATCCTCACCATAATCCTGGATATGACTACGGACCATCACAGATGAATCCCAGCTGATATGACAGTTGCTTTTAAAATTCGATTTGGTCCAAGAGAACCGATTTTATGGTGATCTGAACTTTCCTGGCCTGCTCCACGGATCTGCCCCGGGCTCGAGTTGATGAGCTGCCTGGTCGTAATTGAACAACAGCGGTCTCCCTGATCCCACTTTTGATCCTGGGCTTGGCTTTCGGTTTCGCTTTTGGACCGTACCCTTCTGCGCAGCGGATTTGGCCCTGCCGCCCACGGATTGCTTCACTTCACGGTCCCACTCTAGGGCCGGGACTATATATCACTGCTCGGTGTGTGAATTGGAACACGCTGTACTTTGGTTGAGCATCTGTGGGTGATTTTGACATAGCCATTTTCACCAGATCTCGGGGTCCCTTCGGGGGTGCAGCTTCCAAAATGGCCGGCAAGCCCGAGGTTGAAAAGCGGAAGACCAAGGCTGTTCACCGTGGGGGCTCCATACAATCTAATGTCATGGACCGATACACTCATCCCAAGGGCTCCCCAGGTGGAACGGGCAGGCCTCCAGCGGACAAGGGAGACGCCCCTAAGGCGGACGAAGACCCGACTCTGCACGATATCATGGGCGCCATTGCGAGTATGCAGGCCTCAATAGGTGTGCAGTATGAGACCCTGGCGCAAAAACTGGATACAGTGGCGATCGATGTCTACTTGATCAGGGCGGATTTGGCTCAAACGAACGAAAAGGTTAAATCCCTGGACTTGAAGACTTCTAGCCTCACGACGGATGTCTCCGATCTACAAACGGAGGTCCGCGATCTACGGTCCTCTAATGACTCCTTCTCCCGTCGTTTGGAAGATTTTGAAAGTCGTTCTAGGCGGAACAACGTCCGTATTGTGGGTGTCCCTGAGAATTCAGACAACTTAAATGTTGATCTCATCGTGGAGGACCTCATCGTCAACCATCTTGCACCCAAAGGCCTGAGTAAATTCTTTGCAGTGGAGCGGGCTCACAGAGTGCCGGGTGGTAAACCTAAGCTGGGTGCTACCCCGCGGCCCATCATTGCCAGGATATTTCATTTCCGTGATCGAGATGCTATCCTGCAGGCATCGCGTTTGGGTGGCCCCACGAAATTTGAGAACACGACGGTGAGTTTCTATCCCGACTTCACTCAGTTGGTGCAGAAGCAAAGAATGGGATTTCAGGGAGTGAAGAGACGATTGAGAGACAGTGACATGCAATACGCAATGCTATTTCCAGCCCGACTACGTGTGGAACATGGAGATCAGATGTTCTTCTTCGATCGCCCTGAGACTGCAAGTGACTGGATCGACACATTGCCCAGGCAGCGGGAACACCCTGAACATTCTGGTGGAGCCGAGGGTAGACTGATGGACCAGGAATAGTAATGCGACTTGGTTCGCTGGACTGCGCATAGATCTTTCGGCATGGTTTGCGGATCCTTTAACTTGTTTTAATTGAGGTGGTCCTCCAGGGGTGGCGGGGGAGTGAGTCTCTTCCTCCTCTGGGGTTTCTTTTCGTAGATTAGTTATTTGCTAGGGCGACAGGCACACTGCAAGTTGGTGGGGCCTTTGAGTCTAACGCAGGGGTGCACGGTGGGGGGTTTGTTTCCTGGGTAGGTTTGGGGGAGGGGGGAAGTTGTTATTGTTTGGTTTCCTTCAAGGCACTATATTGATGGACGTTTGGACTTGGCTGTCGTGACTAATGTGGGGTGGATGCTGCGAATACGTTTGGGATGGGGTGTAGGGGGCTAAAATTACTGTGTTGGAATGTTAACGGGTTGGGGACAGGATAAAACGTGGTGTGGTGTTACAACTCTTGAGACGTCTTTCCCCTGATGTTGTGCTGTTACAAGAAACTCATCTGATAGGCAATACATGCCAGGCTATGAACCGTAGGGGCTACCGTCTCCTGGCACACTCCGGCTTCACTACTGGCTCTAGGGGGGTGGGTATCTTGATCAGAGTCTCCCTCCCCCTTGAGATCGATGCTGTCATCCTTGACGACCGGGGGCGATATGCCGCCATTACTGAACGGTGGGAGGGGAAGGTCGTCACTCTGCTCTCCTTTTATGTCCCGCCTGGCCTCCAGACTACGACCTTTGCTGACCTGGGGAGGGTGATACTGGGGCTCCCGGAGGGCATCCTTGTGGTGGGTGGCGATTTTAATTCAGTGGTCTCTGGCCATGTCGATCGCTACCCGCCCAGGGATCTTGGGAGGTCCCAGTCCTGGCTGGGTGGCTTCCTTGACACTCTGGGACTAATAGATTGCTGGAGGCTGCTACACCCTGGACAATTACAATAAACCATCCACTCTGGTGCACACGGTAGTCTCTCGAGACTTGACTATATCCTGATGCCCGCAACGCAGGCCACACTTGTTAAGGAAATTAGACATCTGGCTAGGGGTATTTCAGATCACTCCCCCTTGTGGCTCGTCATGGAAGCAGGACCGGGAACTGAGGGTCGGGTGGCCCCGATCAACCCTTGGTATCTCCGTGACCCTAAGATCCGTACGGAACTGATCAAATCACTAGACCATTATTTTGTGGAGAATGTGAGGCCTGTGTCATCGTCTGTCTCGCTATGGGAAGCCTATCAGGCGGTCATCCGCGGCCACGCCTTATTGTTAATTAATAACGCTAAGAAACGTAAGTGCGAGGCAGTGGTCCGACTTGAAACTCAGATATCAGACATAGAAAGAGAGCTGGAATCTGATGTTACCCAAGACAGGTTGCACCTTCTCAGCCTCAAACAAACTGACTATAGGGCGTTGGTCACTGATGCCGCCAAGGTGATGAGTAGAGAGCAACAGGGCCGTTTGTATGATGTGGGTGATAAGGCCGGAAAGTTGATAACCTGGTTGGACAAGAAGTAGAGGGCTAGTCGTGTGGTTCCTTTGATTGAGAGGGCGGATGGAGTGAGAGTGACTGACCCGGTCGAGATTGTGGAGTGTTTTTCTGAGTATTTTCAAACCGTATACTCCCCTGTATCGGACAGACCGGAACAGGATTCGCATCTGCTTCTGAGAGACATTGCTTTGCCCTGCTTGTCGGATCTGGATAGGGAATTGATGGATGCGACACTCTCGGTTGAGGAGGTCGTGACCGCGATCCGCTCTGTGAGATCGGGAAAGGCCATGGGTCCGAATGGACTTCCCATCGAACTCTATAAGCTGCGTCCAGACAAAATAGCACCACATCTTTGCTCAATGTTTGTAGAATCGCTAGACGCGGGTACCCTTCCATTCGATCAAAGGCTCGCGTCTATCATCGTGATTCACAAGGAAGGGAAGCCGCGGGATTGCTGTGCGACTTACAGGCCCATCTCGCTCTTAAACGCTGAGCCTAAGATCCTCGCAAAAGTGCTTGTGAATCGTTTAATCTCTGTTGTCTGCGACCTGATCCATCCGGATCAGTCCGGGTTTATTCCGCACCGGAACACGGCGCTGAATCTCCGGCGTCTACATGGCGCCCTTGCGAGAGCGTCCTCGCTGAGTGAATCGGCCATTTTGGCTTCCTTGGACGCCACAATGGCGTTTGGTACGCTGGAATGGCCGTATCTCTGGGCTGTCCTCGCCAAGTTTGGTTTCGGCCCTGTTTTCTTCAGTTGGGTGAAACTACTATATCAGGACCCCTTGGCCCAGGTGGTGGTCAACGGGCGTGTTTCTGGCTCATTTTCTATCGGGAGGGGTACTCGCCAGGGGTGCCCATTGTCTCCGCTCCTTTTTGCTCTTGCTTTGGAACCTTTGGCCGCTTGGCTGCGCTGGGAGCCGTCAATGAAGGGTATACGCTGGACCCCTGATTTCGAGGACCGGATATCGCTTTACGCTGACGACATCCTGTTATATCTCACGTCGCCTCGGAAGTCGCTAGTGGTATTGTTTGATGTCTTGACTTCCTTCGGTAAAAATTCTGGCCTTGTGATTAATTGGTCCAAGTCCTGCGTGTACGTTATATCGGGAGACCCTCCTCCCTTGCCGCGTGGGTGCCCAATACAGGTGGCACACGCGGGTTTCAAATACTTGGGAGTGTTTATCACCTTAGATCCTTTGGTTCGCTATGAACGTAACCTGCTGCCCCCGCTTCAGCGCTTGCGATCCGACGTTGTGGCGTGGCGTAGACTTCCGTTGTCCCCGCTCGGACGTGCGGCTTTATTTAAGATGATGTCACTGCCCCGATTTTTATATGCTTTACAAAATACTTGTGATACCATCCCGGCCAGCTATTTTCGGGAGATTGAAAGCTTGCAGCGACAACTGATATGGGGTGGACGGTCCCATATAGCACTTGCCAAGTTGACACTTCCTTGGTATGACGGTGGAATTGCTCTCCCGGATATTAAGCGTTACTACGGGGCCTCCCAACTGGGGGCGATTAATCACGGCACGTATGATCCTGCGTCGAACCCTGCGTTCGAAATGGACAGATGGTTGCTGCCTGGTGGTGACTACAACAGGGCGCTTTACACGAACTCCGCAGGGAGGCAGCTCACTGGCCCCACCAAAATAGCGGTGCAGGTATGGCATCGTGCGAATGATGCCATGGGATGGAAGAATAGACTTACACGTGCTACTCTGCTTTATGCTTCCGAGAGGCTGGGCTCCCTATGGAAGACAAAAGGCTTTGATAAATGGGACGTGATTGGTATATGCAGGGTGAATGATGTGTGGACCAAGGGTAGAGTCAAAACCTTTGACGAGTTGAGATTGGAGTATGACCTGAGTGACGGAGTTTTTTAGATACGCTCAGATCTGACACGCGCTGATGGCAGTTTTCCCTCCGGGCACGGTGGTTCCGGAGGCGTCACCGCTTGAAGATCGGGTGCTGGATGGACACGTTCCCGACAGTACGATTTCGCTTAGCTACAAAAAGCTGATTAACGATAGGACCGACCTTTTGCAGCGCCTCCGGGAAGCTTGGACTGGCGATGGTTTGGAGCTAGACGACGAGGACTGGCAGCTGGCCATATCCTCGTCGAAAGAGGTTGCAATTCCGGCCCGCCTTAGGTTTGTGCAGCTTAAGATTCTCCATAGGATCTATGTTACCGGTCCGCGTCTGGTCAGTATGGGTTATGCCTCGGATGAGCTGTGCAGGCGTGGTTGTGGCCTTCCGGGCACTTTTCTTCGCATACTCTGAGAGTGCCCGGTGGTTGTTCGCTTCTGGAATCGAGTGCATGCAGTTATGGAAGAGGTCACGGGTGTTGCGTTGTTGCCTGAAGCTAGACGCTGCTTGTTGAATGTTTGGGAACCGAATGATTATGATTTGTCACAGACTCAGTGGGTGACCCTTGGCAATATGATCGCCAAGAGGGATATTGCCCAGTTGTGGGGCTCTCAGAGACCGCCCACAGTCCTGGCATGGAAGGAGAATATGGACTGGTGTATGTTCAGGGAGAAGACGGTGTATGTGGCCCGTGGCAGGCCCCGCAAGTGGGGTAAGATTTGGGGTCAGTGGAACTCCTACCGGGGAGATATATGTGCACCTCCCTTCACACAATTGGTGGCGGATCCTCCCTCCCCCTGACCCGACATTCCTGCTACCATGTTGCTTTGATTGTCTCCGGACTCGCTGTCTCACTCAAACCTCCCATCCTGCAATGTCAATGATTGTACTCTGTTCTTATGCTTTCCTCCCCGCAGGCCGCTTCGCCATTCGATTTACTGCACTGCCTTGATTGTTTTTTGTTGTTCATGTTGTTAAAAGTTTCAATGAAAAGAAATACAAAAAAAAATGACACCACACAGTAGTTAGAAAAGGTAGAAAAGCTTTATATTTCCTTTATGTTTGTTTCTCAGTTGCATTACCAATAATAAATTCACATTTCAGATATTTCATTTGGGTTACTTACTTTTGTAAACATAAACTGTGACATAAGTTTTCACTTCCCCGGCCAATCTTACTTAGTCAGAGCATTATAGAGCAGGCTAACGGTGAAGGTTTAACTCATTTATTGTCTCCCTGCAATATATCAGTAAAATAGGAAGGCTCTAGGCAGTACTACTATATTTTACCACCACAACTAGGCCACAAGCATTAGATTCCATTAATTGAGACACAGGTCTAGATCAGATCGATTTACCAGACAAATGAGCAATTAACTGTTCTGGGAGGGGAACATTCAGAAGCAGTATGTTCAAGCAGACTGTTGTCTTTTAATCATTGGCAGTGCCCTTAGAGTCTCAGCAATTTCAGTCAACTTTCATGTCCTGCCGGTTAACCTCCCTCTTCTGATAAGTCCCTCCCTTGGGAAATTGTGTGGGGGAGTAGTGCTGTCTCAATTACTCCCCCTCCCCTTCTTCCCGCTACTTCCAGCGGCTCCCCGTCAAGTGTTGGAGGTAGTAGTGGGACCCTTTTTCACCACCTGAGGCCCCAAACACACTCCGGCGATCTTACCGTTTTTTTTGTCAGCTCTGTGTCCCAGCCAGACTATTCAGCCGCTTCCTGCCACCATCGCGATTAGGCTGCCACGATGTCAGTGTCTGCCCTGTAACGCGAGCAGCCTCCCAGCAGCTGGTCTGAGTCGGGGCCTCTCAGCGTCACTCCCGGGCGTTCTAGATGGCTTCCGCCTCCCGCCCTCTCACTCTTCAGAGAGGGAGGGAACTCAGCCCGGGCCCGGCCTCCTCCGATCCCGCCCCCTTCTTCCAGATACTTTCTTCCTCAGAGCTCGCACAGGCTTCCCCGACGCCGCCTCCACTCCGCCTTTGCCTCTTTCCAACGCCACCACTCCGCTTGCCAACACAGGGCCCCCCCTCACTCCTGGATCTCCCCAGTGGGGGGCCGCAGTCGCTATCAGCCCCAAGCCTGAGGCAGCAACCCAGCGGCAGGGATTTAGGCGGCCCAGCAGCAATAAGGTGAGGTTTGCGACGAGTGGGCCAATGAACCTAGGGCAGTGGCGGTGATTTATCCTGCTCTACGTTCTGAGGAGATGGTTCAGGTGGTTATCTGGCGGGACAGCTAGAAAGTCTTGGCTCACCCAGACACGGGCGGCAGCAAGGTTAAGGAGGGCCAGGACGGTGGTCAGGAGCCCTTGTCAGCATCAACAGCTCGCACCCCTCAACTCCCTGGTCAGCTATCCTTTGCTCTACAGGTTAAGAACCAGAGCTTCGCTAAGGGAGAGATCTAGGGATAAAGTGGCCCCCAAGGAAGTGGGTATTGTCAGGGCTTGATCAACCAGCAGGGGGTAGCGTCAGCACAGAGGGCTAGCAAGTCTAGAGACAGGAGACCCCCCCCTTAGTGCACCATCCTCCCCACAGGCAGCCTTAACTTCTGACCAGTCTCACTCCCCTCATACTGACAAAATGGCTGCCTAACATTCCACCTTTCATAACCTGAGGCCAGTGACTCCAGAGTGGACCAGAAAGTTCTGGAACACCTCAATGCCTCCCTATGGCCCCAGGTCATGAGGTGATTTGGACAGGCCACCATTTTGTGTTTCCCCTACTCTCCCTCCATTTTAGAGGAGCCCTTACGCCACATTGTTAATGAGTAACCATGGGCGTCCAGAGACCTAGGGTCAACACCAAAAATTTGTAATGGACAACAAAAAAAATTCAGAAGGCAAAAAGAGGATGAAAATATTAGGAGGGACCACCCAAAGGGCTGACAGGTCTAACACGCGTCCCCCCCAGCTGAAAGTGGGGAGAGCTACCCAACCCCTTGAGAGTTCTCATCACTAAGGCGGAAGTACCTTGAGAGACCGTCTGCGTTTGCGTGGTCCACTCCAGGCCGATGTTCCACCCTCAAGTCCATTCCCTGTAGGGAGATGGACCATCTCAACAACTTGGGATTCTCGCCCCTCATTTGCATTAGCCAACGAAGGGGTCGGTGGTCAGTTTGAACAAGGAAGTGCGAGCCAAACAGGTATGGTCGCCGCTTCTTCAAAGCCCATACCACCGCAAAAGCTTCTGTTCAATCGCACTCCACTTCCGTATCCGGGGATGCAGTCTCCTTGAAAGGAACACCACAGGTTGGTCCAGACCCTCTTCATTGAGTTGTGATAACACTGACCCAATGCCATGCTCTGATGCATCCGTTTGGACAATGAACTCCTTGGAAAAATCAGGGGCCTTTAAGACAGGAGCTGCACACATTGCTTGCTTCAGGGTGTCAAAAGCTCGTTGACACGCCTTAGTCCAGACTACCCGTCGAGGTTGTTTCTTAGATGTAAGCTCGGTTAGAGGTGCCACAATTGTGCCATACCCCTTGACAAAGCGACGGTAGTATCCTGTGAGGCCCAGGAAAGCTCGGACCTCCGTTTGAGTCTTGGGGGGTTCCCAGGCCATGATAGTCTCAATCTTAGCCTGGAGGGGCTGCACCTTCCCCCTGCCCACCAAGTGGCCTAGGTACACCACCGACCCCTGCCAAATCTGGCATTTGCTGGCCTTGATTGTCAAGCCAGCCTGCCTCAAGGCTTGAAGGACAGCCTGAAGGTGACACAAGTGGTCCTCCCAACTGCTGCTGAAGACAGCGATGTCGTCAAGATAAGCAGCAGAGAAAGTTTCCATACCAGAGAGGACCTGATTCACCAGCCGCTGAAATGTGGCAGGGGCGTTCTTGAGCCCAAAGGGCATCACACAGAACTGGTAGTGGCCCTCAGGAGTGGAGAAGGCTGACCTTTCCTTTGCTCCATCTGTTAGGGAGATCTGCCAGTACCCGGATGTGAGGTCAAAAGTACTCAAATATTGGGCAGCTCCCAGCCGGTCAATGAGCTCATCTGCCCTAGGGATAGGATGAGCATCAGTCTTCGTCACAGAGTTCAGGCCCCTGTAATCCACACAGAACCTGAGTTCCGGAGTGGTGCCCGGTGGGGAAGCTTTTGGTACCAGAACCACTGGGCTGGACCAGGGGCTACTCGTAGGTTCAATCACTCCCAGCTCCAGCATCTTAGTGACTTCACTGTGGATGCTGGCCTTCACCTTATCCGACAGCCGGTAGGACTTGGACTTCACAGGTGGGCTGTCCCCTGTTTCCACGTCATGGGTACACAGGTGGGTCCTTCCCGGAATAAGGGAGAACAGCGAGGAAAACTGCTCCAGGACTTGACAGCAGTCTCTCCGCTGTTCCGGAGTTAGAGATGGTGAGAGGATCACCCCCTCCACCGACCCATCCTTCTCTTGGGACACAAATAGATCAGAGAGAGGCTCACTTTCCTCTTTCTCTGCTCCATCAGTCATCATCATCAAGATGACCTCGGGCCTCTCATGGTGGGGTTTGAGGCGGTTGACATGGAGCACCCGATGGGGCTGCCTAGGGGTCTTAAGATCCACTAAGTAAGTGACCTTGCCCTTCTTCTCAACCACTTCAAAGGGGCCTGTCCAGCGATCCTGGAGGGCACTAAGCTCTCCAGGCTCCATGACCCACACTTTCTGGCCAGGCTCCAACTCCACAGGGTGAGCATTGTGGTCATACCACTCTTTCATAACTGCCTCGCTGGCTTCCAGGTTGTCAGAAGCTTGCTTCCACAACTTAGCCATTTGGCTACGGAAGGCCAGCATGTAGCTCACCACATCCTGGGGAAGCTTCCTGGGAGTCTATTCCCATCCGTCTTTCACCAGGCTGAGAGGTCCTCTGACAGGGTGCCCATACAGAAGTTCAAAAGGGCTGAAGCCCACTCCTTTCTGTGGCACTTCCCTGTATGAGAACAGTAGACAGGGTTGGAGAATGTCCAATTTCCTCCGCAGGCTCTCAGGCAGACTCCTGATCATGCCCTTCAAGGTTTTGTTAAACCTTTCCACCAGACCATTGGTCTGGGGGTGGTAAGGGGTGGAGAACCTGTAAGTAACTTCACATTCCTTCCACATGGCCTGCATATATGCTGACATGAAGTTGGTCCCCCTGTCGGACACAACTTCCTTGGGGAAACCCACTCGGGTAAAAATCCCCATCAGGGCCCTAGCCACCGCAGGTGCAGTAATGGTCCTCAAAGGAATAGCCTCTGGGTACCGAGTGGCGTGATCCACCAGAACCAGGATAAACCTGTGACCGGCTGAAGTGGGTGGATCCAATGGCCCAACAATGTCGATGCCCACCCTTTCAAAGGGGGTTCTAACGACAGGTAGTGGTTCCAGGGGAGCTTTCAGCTTAACCCCTGTTTTCCCACTGGCTTGGCAAAACACACATGTCCTACAGAAAGTGTTGGACGCCACCCTCATCTGAGGCCAATAGAAATGGGGGACAAGCCGGGCAAAGGTCTTGTCCTGACCCAGGCGTCCTGCCAAGGGAATCTCGTGAGCCAACTCCAAGAGAAAGGCTCGGTAACATTGGGGAACTACCAAGGCCCGTGACGAACCGTGCACCAGAGCCTTGGGTTCACTGTAGAGAAGACCATCCTCCCAGTAGATATGAAAATTCCCTGCAATGTTACCTGCTGCCTGGGCTTCGGCCTGTCTCCTCAGACCCTCAAGGGTAGGGCACTCCTTTTGCCCCTGACAAAACTCTTCTCTGGTAGGTCCTCCCTCCACATGCCATTCCGCAGGGAGAGGTAAGTCCTCCAGGGAGACAACATCCCCCTCCGTGGACTCCGGGACTACTTCCTCTGGTGCCCCATCCATCTCACGGGGTGTGGACGCCGAGGCAGGTTTTCCCTGTCCCCGGATCTTACCCTTTTTGGCAGCTGGCTGTGCCTTAGTTCCAGGCTCCAGCCCTTGCGCACTCCCCCTCCGGGTAGTCGCAGATCTTGTGCTTGCACAGGTCCAATCAGGTGTACCCAGCATCTCTGCATGCGTCCGGAATTCCACCTCTTTCCAAGCATTGTGCTCCAGGTCATTCCCCAACAGACAATCGACTGGAACGGCAGGGCTCACCTCAACTGGAAAGAGACCTGCGACCCCTCCCCACTCAAAGGGAACCTCGGCACAGGATAGTGACCTGTTCTGCCGTCAGCCATCGCGGCGGGGTGGAGTACGTTTGGGATCATCTGCTCTGGGGACACCAGCTGACTCCTCACCATAGTCATACTGGCACCTGTGTCCCTCAGAGCTTCCCCTCTCTGGCCGTTGATGGTGACCCACTGCCCATACTTGGTGGTACCTGGATCTTAGGAACCATCTCGCTGGGACACTAAGGTTATTCCCGCCCACTCACCTCCCTTATCTAGGGGCAATTCCTCCCCGAGCACTACACTAGCCACTCCCCGGGTTTTTCCTCCAGTGGGAGGGGGTGGTCTCTTTGGGCACTTGGCATCTCCCTTATGGTGCCCAATACCACCACACTCATAATAGCGGACAACTCTAGGCTGCTGACTATGGTCAGGATAGGGGGGTTTTGGGGAATTAACCTTAGGAGTGTAACCTGATCCTTTTCCTTGGAAACTGTTTTGGGGGGCTTTTGAGAACTCCTTCTTTTTGTCTCCCCCCGCTTTCTTCTGGGGAGTGCCCTGACTAGCCCTTTGGGAATCCCCTCCAGTCCCCTTTGAGGACACCCGGGTACTAGCCCAAATATCCACCTCCTCTGCAAGCTTCCTAGGGCTTGTCAGATTGCTGTCCATCAGGTGTTGACGCAGCGCCGGAAAACATTTCTCGAGTAGGTGCTCCTTTAATAACAGGTCATACAACCCCTCGTAATTAGTCACCTCACTGCCTTGCACCCAACTCTCCAATGCTTTTTTAGCATAATCCAGGAAGTCTACCCAATTTTGTGTAGCTAATATGTGGCTGTTCCGAAATTTCTGCCTGTATTTCTCAGGGGTCAGCCCAAACTTCCTGATCAAGGTAACCTTCATGGTGGGGTAATGGGTCTGTTCCTCCGGCTCCAGAGCTAAAAGAGCATCCCTCCCCACCGGAGGCATATACTTGTACAGGCCGCCCCCCAATGACTTTCTGAAATCCCATGGGCTCTTAATGAGACCTCATAAGCAGCCAACCATTTAGTGATGTCATCTCCTACGCTAAAACTGTTAGACTACATCTTTGGGTAAATAGGGTCTGGGTTCCCTGGTAACCTCCTTAGGTACGCTGCCACCAACAGGATTACTGGAGGTCCCTATCTGTAGGGCTTTGAGGTCTAACTCCCTTAAATTAAGCTCATGGAGAAACATCCTTTCCTCCCGCTCCTTCTCCAATCAGGCTAATTCTAGTTTTAGTTGTCTCTTTTCCCTCCTGTCCGCTAATTCTGCTGAGGACAGGCGCTTTCCAGACACACTACTGCCCGCCCTCGAAGGTGTCACAGGACCTGTTAACAGATTCCCCCCTTCGGTTTGGTACAGCATGTCTACTTCAATGATGGTGTCACGATCCCCCTCTTCCTCCTGCTGTTTCCCATCTGGGTGAGCTGCCACCCATGCTCTCAAGCTGGTTTGGAGTTCCACTTCCTTTGCACCACGCTTGAAGAACACCCCCTTCTTCTGGCAAAATTCCCTCAGTTGGACCACTGTGTAAGTCTCTAACTCAGCCAACTCAAACTCCATTTTACCAGGCGGGACCTCAGACAATTATTTAGAGTACTCGAGAAAGAGGTGTCAATTAAGGCTACTTCAACCCACCACCAGAAAGGAATTTGGAAAAAACTAAAACATCCAATTAGGAAGACCACTAGGAGAAAACTCCAGGTGTAGGGTACGTGGTGCACACTAAGCCACTGTCAAGTGGACGCAAGTACGAGCCCTAATCCCACCACTGAACACCAATATGTTGGACCCGGGGTCTCCGGTCCACCTAGGGTAGCTTAGCACAGAGTGGTAAGGCTTAACTCCAAGGCACTTGTGTTGTGCTTGCGTCACACTCACTACAGTAGCACAGCGTACTTCCACTTAAAAATGACACCACGCCGTAGTTAGAAAAGGTAGAAAAGCTTGATATTTCCTTTATGTTTGTTTCTCAGTTGCATTACCAATAATAAATTCACATTTCAGACATTTCATTTGGGTTACTTGCTTTTGTAAACATAAACTGTGCAAAAGTTTTCACTTCCCCGGCAAATCTTACTTAGTCAGAGCATTATAGAGCAGGCTAACGTGAAGGTTTAACTCAGTTATTGTCTCCCTGCAATATATCAGTAAAAGAGGAAGGCTCTAGGCAGTACTACTATATTTTACCATCACAACTAGGCCACAAGCATTAGATTCCATTAATTGAGACACAGGTCTAGATCAGATCGATTTACCAGACAAATGAGCAATTAACTGTTCTGGGAGGGGAACATTCAGAAGCAGTAAGTCAAGCAAACGGTTGTCTTTTAATCATTGGCAGTGCCCTTAGAGTCTCAGCAATTTCAGTCAACTTTCATTTCCTGCCGGTTAAGTTCCCTCTTCTGATAAGTCCCTCCCTTGGGAAATTGTGTGGGGGAGTAGTGCTGTCTTAATTACTCCCCCCTCCCCTTCTTCCCGCTACTTCCAGCGGTTCCCCGTCAAGTGTTGGAGGTAGAAGTGGGACCCTTTTTCACCACCTGAGGCCCCACACGCACTCCGGCGATCTTACCGGGTTTTTTTGTCAGTTCTGTGTCCCAGCCAGACTATTCAGCCGCTTCCTGCCACCATCGCGATTAGGCTGCCACGATGTCAGCGCCTGCCTTGTACCGCGAGCAACAGCCCAGTAGCTGGTCTGAGTCTGGGCCTTTCAGTGTCACTCCCGGGCGTTCTAGATGGGTTCCGCGTCCCGCCCTCTCACTCTTCAGAGAGGGAGGGAACTTAGCCCGGGCCCGGCCTCCTCCGATCCCGCCCCCTTCTTCCGGATACTTTCTTCCTCAGCGCTCGCACAGGCTTCCGCGATGCCACCTCCACTCCGCCTTTGCCTCTTTACAACGCCACCACTCCGCTTGCCAACACCGGGCACCCCCTCACTCCTGGATCTCCCCAGTGGGGGACCGCAGTCGCTATCAGCCCCAAGCCTGAGGCAGCAACCCAGCGGCATGGATTTAGGCGGCCCAGCAGCAATAAAGTGAGGTTTGCGACGAGTGGGCCAATGAACCTAGGACAGTGGCGGTGATTTATCCTGCTCTACGTTTTGAGGAGATGGCTCAGGTGGTTATCTGGCGGGACATCTAGAAAGTCTTGGCTCACCCAGACTCCGGGTGGCAGCAAGGTTAAGGAGGGCCAGGACGGTGTTCAGGAGCCCTTGTCAGCATCAACAGCTCGCACCCCTCAACTCCCTGGTCAGCTATCCTCCGCTCTACAGGTTAAGAACCAGAGCTTCCCTAAGGGAGAGATCTAGGGATAAAGTGGCCCCAAAGGAAGTGGGTATTGTCAGAGCTTGATCAACCAGCAGGGGGTAGCGTCAGCACAGAGGGCTAGCAAGTCTAGAGACAGACAGACCCCCCCCTTAGTGCACCATCCTCCCCACAGGCAGCCTTAACTCCTGACCAGTCTCACTCCCCTCATACTGACAAAATGGCCGCCCAACATTCCACCTTTATTAGCCTGAGGCCAGTGACTCCAGAGTGGACCAGAAAGTTCTGGAACACCTCAATGCCTCCCTATGGCCCCAGGTCATGAGGTGATTTGGACAGGCCACCATTTTGTGTTTCCCCTACTCTCCCTCCATTTTAGAGGAGCCCTTACGCCACATTGTTAATGAGTAATCATGGGCGTCCAGAGACCTAGGGTCACACCAAAAAAGTGTAGTGGACAACAACAAAAAATTCAGAAGGCAAAAAGAGGATAAAATATTAGGAGGGACCACCCAAAGGGCTGACAGGTCTAACAGACACCATGGTCCAATTCAGAAGGGGAAACATAATATTGTTCCTCCCATATACTAAAAGATTATCTCACAATATATTTATGAAAGCAATCATATCTGGATATGGAAGGTGCATGGGACACTCGTGTGTTTGTTCCGCTATATCGTTAAATCTTTAAGGCTGTGAATATCTAAAAGATAAATGCAACTTAATATCAGTGAGATCTCTAAATCCTACGTTTTAAGTTAAATGAAGCATACAAAGCAAAATCGTACTTTCAAGTAGCCATGCATGCTTAGCGGCATACAAAGGACACTAGATCCCAGGCAGACAAAAAGTCTTCAAGCTCTGTGTCAAGTTGTCTCCATAAAGTTTGATCTATAAAGAGTATAGCGACAAGCACTTACTATTATTTACGTCTAACTGAATAGAGTGAATGGTTAGTATTAAAAAATTATGATAGCCCATATTTTACTATGGGCTAAAAAAGAATCAACAGTAAACTTACATGTTGAAAAATAAAAAAGAGAATCCTCTTGAAGATATGTTCTACAGCATTCTCCTTGGATCAAAGTTTCTTTAAAATTGGGCCATTAATCGGCACGTAACTGGTAATTACCAATGCTTGTTTTTACAATCTAAAATATAATCACAACAAATAGATGGTGTCACTACATTCGTAATTTTACTACCATACTGAATATTCAAGAAATGATGAATCGTGGCCGGCCCGATGGGTTGTAGGCCCGTATTTGTGAGCAATTTCTGCACAATAAAGGTTTAAAAAAAAAAAAAAAAAAAAAATGATGAATCTGTAGTTTTAAACAGAAAATTCGGTAATCGTATGCTTACTTTTTATAGATAGATGATCTCGCTCCGATAAGATAAAGTCTGCACAGTCATGAACATCTAAAAATATATAACAGCAGATATATTGCGTCACTACATTAATATGTGATGCATGCAGAGTAGGTAGCCAAAATGGCAAGTCCATGATTTTAGACTAACAATCACAAAATGATTGCTTACTTTATATCCAAAGCTCCTCTCGCTCTGGTTTAATGATGGCTACACGGTCAAGGAATTGGTCAGCGAATCACGGATATAATGAAGAGCAAATATACTAATGGGCTCTATAATCAATACAAGAATATGAAAGAACATTGTATATTAAATTGAATACTAAGGGGCCTATTCCAATGTCGAACGGACCTGAGTCCGTTCGACATCGGGCAGGAGCTGTGACCAACCGACCTGCTGTTGTCGGTCACAGCCCTGCAAGTACGATGTGACAAACAGGGTTCGGTCGCAATCGTATACCTGACAATGCAAGCATGCTTTCCGGTCAGGAAGCATGCTTGCTTTGCTGAAGGTAGGGGTGCAGTTCATCCCTGCACCCTGTGGCCGGCATTCCAAGGTGCCTGCCACCGGGTGCTGGGATCAACGGAGGGACACCATAGGTGCCCCCCAGGCCACCATCCGGCAGCCTCACACCCTTGGGGGCCCTGCTGGGGGCCCCCAAAGACAGCTTCCGACTGCCTTTTTCGTGCCGGACAGACCGACACGAAAAGGCAGTGAAAAGCTGCCATCATACTCCCTCGGTCGTAAAGAGGGGACCGGGGAGTACTGGAGGATTTCCGGATGGCAGACGGGCTCTCCGAGCCCATCCGGAAATCCGAGTTGGATTCCATTCCGACTGAGCCCATTGGAATGGCTCGGTCGGTATGGAATCCGGCCGGCAATGACTGATTCGGTCGGAAGGGCTCCGACCATGTTCGGAGCCCTTCCGACACGAATCGGAAACGGCCCCTTAATGTTAACTAAATAGAAGCATCTAAATGCATTAAAGGATCCAATTACCTTCGTGCTACTGTTCTTTATATTCATGCATTGGAACGCTCCTCTCTGTAAAAATCAGACCAGGAAGTTGCGTATTTCCTGCCTCTCTATTTAAAAGGGCTTTGATTTAGCATGCTTTTGTCGTTTCCGGGGAGGGAAAGGGTAGGAAAGAATCATAAAGCTAAACGATGGACTATTGTGGCGATAACCAGCAGCCATCTAACTGGATAGAAATGTGCTGTCTAAACATATTGAAAGAAAGGAGCTATGAAGGAATGTCTGACAAAATGTCGAAGTGCAAAATATCGACATACAAAAATATCTCAACAAAAATATCGATGTCAACAATATCGACATCCTATCTCCCAGGTAAGTACAAAAATATCGTAAAAAAATATCGATGTCAAAAATATCGTAATTAAAAAATATAATTTTTAAATGAAAAAAAAATATGTAAAATAAATTAAATAATGCTATTATTACATTCCAACTCCAAAGAGTGCAACAGTAGGGAAAGTGTTGGATAGCGTAGGGGTAAAAATTACTATTCCAACTCCAGAGAGTGCAACAGTAGGAAAAGTGTTGGATAGCGTAGGGGCAAAAATTACTATTCCAACTCCAGAGAGTGCAACAGTAGGGAAAGTGTTGGATAGCATAGGGATAAAAATTACTTATCCAACTCCAAAGAGTGCAACAGTAGGGAAGTGTTGGATAGCGTAGGGGTAAAAATTACTATTCCCACTCCAGAGAGTGCAACAGTAAGGAAAGTGTTGGATAGCGTAGAAGTTAAAAATAACATACTTATAAATAAATCAATATTTTAATATATTAATAAATATTAATTATTAAATAAATCTAAACTATTTACAAATACCAATACATAATTTATAAAAACATTATTTCAAATTAATAATTAAGTAACAATAAATTAATAATAAATACCAATTAATAATAATTAATTACCAAATAATACTTAATTAACAATAATATAATTAACAAAAACAATTAATGAAAATAAATTATTACTTAATTACATTTAAATTACTTCCCACCCTATTCCCCTATAAACCCATAACCCGCTACAGAACATAATTATCAATTATTCAATTAATAAAAATTAATTACCAATTAATAAAAATTAATTACCGATTACTTAAATTAATTTATAATTCCTAAAAATGTATAATTAATTTAGTATAATTAAATTACTTCCCACCCTATTCCCCTATAAATCCACAACCCGCTACGGTACTAAAATACAAAATGTACTTAAATGACATTAAATAAAAACATATTAAATACATACTAATATACATACAAATCATATAAAAATCGATATTAGTGACATTGATATTACTAACATCGATATTAGTAACATCGATATTACTTACATCGATATTAATTATTTTCAAAATTCTGTCCCTTCGTTATTAAAAAATCGATATTACTTACCTTCTATATTCTGTCCCTTCGATATTAAAACATCAACATTATTGTAGGTCGATATTAAAATATCGATATTTTGTCTGTCTACCGCTATGAAGCTCGAATGGGAGCATAGAGATCGAAGATGGACTCTTTCAAAGAAAAACAGGTACAATGGCGTTCCATAATCTTCATATTCTATATTTGGCTTCAATTCTATTAAGTAAATAGACACTGCAGAGGAAAAAGACACACACACACTGTGTTTTTATATTTGGACCAGTTATTAAATGATGGCTTGTTCCCACGGAATCTCTTGGTTCAAGCCCTTATTAACAGTGTCCAATAAGAAGATCCAAAATACTTCACGTTTTTTTCATTTTTTTCCAGAAGATTGACCCTCATTAGGTAGAATTTTTTCAATAATAAACCATCGTACCTCATCTGGGTTATGATTATTCTCTATATAGTGTAATACCATGGGAGAAGCAAATTTGTTTGTTCTAATGGCCGATCTATGTTCTGTTAATCTAACATATGGGGCCGATTCCGATCCAGTAAAATTCCCGTCCGTACGATTCGCATCCGGAGCCGTTTCCGTATGACTCGTACACACACCGTACGACTCGCCGAGTACGATCCGGACCGGGGTATCAGGACGCGATTCGTACGGTCCACGGCAGGTAAGGGCGATTCGTACGGAAAAGCGCACATTCACATACACACCGAATGGTGCGTACCCCTCCATGATCGCAGGGGTATGCACCGTACCCCTGCGATCATGGGGGGTATGCACCGTACACCCAGCGGACATGGGGTACGCACCGTACACCCAGCGTACATGGGGTACGGTGCGTACACCTCAAGATCGCGGGGTACGGTGCGTGCACCCAGTGATCGCAGGAGTACGCACCGTACCCCTGCGATCATGGGGGGTACGCACCGTACCCGGGAGGGGCCGTTCCGTACCAGTTTTGGGGCGAACTCTGCTTTTACAGCTGTTTTCAGCTCCCGTAGAAAAAGGGTCGTACGGTGCGTACCAAACACGAATTGTACTTGCCGGTTCGGAAAAAGCAGCCGCGAACCGTACAGATGTCGCGTACAGCGGGTTCCGAGGGAGATTCGTACGGGGATTTCATTCGTACGGTCTCTGTACGATTCGTACGGAGTCCAGCTCCCGGTACGGATCGTACTTCGTCGTACATACGGGGGACGTTGTAGGGTACGATTCGTACGGGAAAAACGCTCTGAACGGCAATTCGGAGCGCTTTTTACCAGATTGGAATCGACCCCATAGGGTTTGTGATGTTTCTCCTACATATCCTTTGTTGCAGGGGCAAATAAGCAAGTATATTATATTTTTAGTTTTACAATTGGTCATACCTTTAGATAAAATTTTGGACTATTAAACTTCAATGTCTTCATTTCCATTGCAAGTGGGCACACTTTGCAGGTACCACATTTGTAGTTGCCTTTAAACTGGTAGCAAACCTTCAATACTTTTCATTATTGGCTCTTTTTTCCTTGGCATGCGCGATCTAACAATTAAATCTTTCAAGTTTCTGTTCTTTCGATATGCAAAAAGGGGTTTCTGCAGTTTATCAATTTCAGCTCTATTCATATTAAGTAAGTGCCAATTAGAGCATATAATTAGGCAATTTTTTTCATTCATCAAGGAATGGCGAGTGACAAATACTAACTCAGTGTCTTGCTTTTGATGTTTACTTTTTAACAGATGCTGCCTGTCATAAAATCTCGCTTGCTTGTACAAGTCGCCTATTAATCTGTGTGGATAGCCTCTGTTAGCAAATTTTTCCTTCATGTCTGTGGCTCTGAGATCAAAATCTTCAAGTTTTGTACAATTGCGCCTAAGGCGCAAAAACTGTCAAAAAGGGATACTGTTTTTTTGTGATGTGGGAGGGAAACTTTTATAGTGTAGTAAAGTATTGCGTGTGGTTGGTTTGGTGAATAAATCACCTATTAGCTGGCCACAGTCATATTTGATTGCGATATCTAGGAACTCAATCTTAGTATTACTGAAGTTTGAGGTGAACTTCAGGTTGGGGTCGCAACGATTCAGCCATACAAGGAACTCCACTAAAATGTTTTCATTGTCATCCCATATAAAAACAATATCATCAATAAATCGCGACCAATGAAATATAGACTCAAAAAATGGTGCAATCTTATTGAAGATAGATTGTTGTTCAAAATGTGTCATATATATTCGCTATAGTTGGGGCGCAAGATGCGCCCATGCTTATTCCTCTTACTTGTTTATATATCTCCCCTTGGAATTCAAAAATATTCTCTTCAAGGATGATTCTCAAACAATTAGGTATGAAATTCATATTACAGTCAATATTCATGGTCTCTATGAACCATTGCACTGCCCGGATAGCTCCTTCACTCTGTATATTGCTATATATGCTTTCTATGTCTAAGGTAACTAACCATTGCCTATTGGGGTTAAATGGTGTTCCTTCTAACAAATTGATTATATGGCTGGTATCCTGGACATATGCAGGGGTATCTTCAATGTACTGCCGTAAGACCGCATTCAAATACTTAGGGATGGGTTCCGTAACAGACCCTATAGTTGTTACGATGGGTCTAAAAGGAGGATCTCTCTCATCTTTATGGATTTGTGGGAGCACCCAGAGAGGGCCACCAGACGTGATACTTTGAGCCTTAAAGCTATGTATTGGACGGTGGTGGGGGAGCATTACATTAATAATCAAACTAGTGGTCAGTTAACATCTAACTTCTTAAATATAAAATCACGCCCTCTATTTGAACCCTACCTTGATCTGATCTTGCCCCCCCCCCACTCGCCAAAAATGTGTATATTAGGTTCAGATATGGCAACTTGCTCCAGAAATTTCCTGGGAAAGAGGCGGTTGGCTTAGTTTTAGATTCTTGTCCTGCCTGCACCGAAGTTAATGAAACTGAAGAACACGTTCTGTGTTTTCTTGTTCCAAGTATCGGCAGATACGTAGGAGGTGGATAAAACCAACATGCCTCAACTTGGGTGCAAGGAAGTACCAGATTGCATTCAGAATTTTAAAAACAGACATCTCTGGGCCAATAGTCTTTGCTCTTAGTCATTTCTTATTGTCCTTCAGGATAATTCGCCAAAAGCTTTTATCATAGCTGTGTTGTCACATTTAACTTTCCATGTTGTATTTGTATTTTTAAGTCTCGTAAGTATGGTCTTGTATCTCTTATGCACTGGCAGCTGCTTCTGCATTTTTTATGTATGATTAGTTCGACCATACTTATGTCTTTTTTAACTTTGACTTGGGATTGTCATTTGTACTTGAGAATGTAATGTTTTAATACTTTTTTAACTGTAAATATACCTATGTCTTATTTTTGTATACTTTGATGGTTTCTTTTACAAATGACCGAATAAAGTTACATGATGATGTTGATGATGATGATGATAGAAAAGGTGAGGTTAGCACAGGAATTTTAAGCGGTTTGCCCAAGATCACAGGATGTTGGAAGATCACAGCGTGTACTTTAAATTTATTCAGAAAGCACATGCTCTGTTATTAAACTTACTGTACTTGTTTGTAAGTAAAGCGCGGTGCGGGCAGATTGTGTGCTTTTGTTTTAAGTATTCATGTTAATCAAGCCCCTTCACGAGCTGTGAATAACATGAATACTTAAACAAAAGCCCACAATCTGCCTCGCAGACGCGATTTACTAACAAGAGTACAGCAAGTTTAAAAACACAGCGTGTACTTTCAGAATAAATTGAAAGTACAGGCTGTGTTTTTAAACTTGCTGTACTCTTTTGTTAGTAAAGCGTGGTGCGGGGAATATTGTGGGCTTTTGGTTAAGTATTCATGAGCCCCTTCACGAGCTGTGATTAACATGAATACTTAAATAAAAGCCCACAATTTCTCTCGCAGCCACGCTTTACTAACAAAAGAGTGCAGCGAGTTTAAAAACACAGCGTGTACTTTCAGAAAGTGCTGGGTAGGAAAATGTCCACTGAAGGGTGGCTCCGCATTCATGATTAGACTACGACAGCTGGACTGCTTTTTTCTAGCCAAAGATGTTATAAACTCATCTGGGACCTTCTAGTCAAGATTACATCATACCAGACACACTATAGGCCCAACTAACCTGAATACAATGATACAGCCAACCAAGCTATACTTCTACCTTGTAAGAGCTCTAGGATGAAGTTGTATGATGTTTTTAGATAGGTAAGCTGATTGAAATCAATGGAGATCACCAATATATGAAATGGTGAGGAAGTTTGGAATGGAGTTTAATACCACCTATGGCACCTATGAACAATGAAGGTTAGCGTAAGTCAAAAGCATGACACCCTTCAAACGATGATGATTTAAGTACTAGGACCAAACATTGCTTAGGTAACATCAACACTGTCTCTCTAAGATAAAAGATCATCTAGACTGTACCAACAAGCGGAAATAAAACTACAGTACTGGGGAAAACACCCTAGCAGGGGAATCATTCTCAACCCTAGGTGTGTTTATGGGAGCTTCTACTCATGATCTACTTGTTTGCTGGAAACGCAGCAAAACAATACTTGTAGTGACTCCATACCGCTTAACTCACCGTCATTTGGTGGGTGTCAACTCCCTTGGACTCTTCACCCTCCAAACAAGCTAAATACCACCCTCATAACTTTCAGCTCTTTCTCAACATTGTTTCCTTTTCTGATCCATCCGGCTCATCCTCCAAAACCACTCAACTTCACTCTCCATTTTTTGCAAAAACTCATTTTTGATGTTAGTGTTCAACACAATTACTGTGAATATACACACATGGCAAATCCTCCAATAGCGTTTAACAGTAATGCAAACAGGAATGTTATATTTAACATTATGACACCCCATCCGCTGCATATCTCTTCTTTTTCTCCTCACACTCAGCCATTTACAATTATGTTTTCCACATATGTATAGTCTAGTATCTTGAGTCTTCTAAATGTCAGCCATTCTCCCCAAATCCCGACAGCCCAGGGCCCTACATACTGGGATCTCAAAAGTCATTGAGTGGCCCATCCTTCCAGACTAGTCTTCCACACGGACAGGTGAGCTGTCTCTCCAGTGCGAGGGGGTTGTGGGCTTTTGTTTAAGTATTCATGTTCATCACAGCCCCTTCACGAGCTGTGATTAACATGAATACTTAAACAAAAGCACACAATTTCTCCGGCAGCAACGCTTTACTAACAAAAGAGTAGAGCAAGTTTAAAAACACAGCGTGTATTTTCAGAAAGTACACGCTGTGTTTTTAAGCCTACTCTCAAGGAGATGTTTCATATCTACACCAATTACGCTGAACACTTGGTAGACAAGGGTGTTTTCAGACTCTAGTATTTTGATTATGTCAAATACAGCAGTCATGTTTTCCTGTAAAAACCTAAGCATGTAGTAGACTGTACTTTTTTCATATCACTATCAATATGTGACCAAAGATCATCACATTTCTTACCTTTGGCATCATCACTAAGCAAGAATTCTGTAAACGGTCCCCACATCGAAAATATAACATTCACAGCCTCTAGGACTGAGAACCACTGGCTAAATAACACAGTTAGGATGACTCTTTCTATGATGCTACACAAAGCACAAAATGAGAATTATTAGCATTTTTGTTCCTGGGCATACCGAAACAGTGCACCAGAATGGACTACAGTCAATAGTATTCTTCATGAATTCTGAAGTTTGCAAAGATGCTTTCAGCATACCATCTAGCAAGTGACAAGGATCTCCTACAGGGAAGCACTTCAGCTCAGGTATCGATTTTGACAGGTCATCAGACAACTTTTTAACATATGTAGCTGAATTACTGCAAATACAAACAAGATCACTCCAACCTTTATTGAACTTAGTAGAAACTTTTTGCAGCAGCATTCCAAGTGACACTGCATTCCATGTTTACCAAACGTCTGGTGTCATGTTTTCACCACTATCTCAGATGGTTGGTGGCAACACTATTTTCACATATACCTGTCACTACACCTTGCATTGAATGTTTAAAGCCTGGGGTGTTTGGCAATTCACCTACAATCGATAATGACTTGCTAAAGAAGGGGGCTAATGTATCAAAGGATTTCACCCATTCTCTGTGATGTGATGGTATGTAGTGGGAAATATTCTTATGAAACCAGCCATTTTACCTATTAGTGACATCAAATATAGCCAAAATATCAAATATGATTTTGATATTTCCTGATTCTCTACAGTTTATAAAATAACTAAATAAGACCTAAAACATGATTATAAATAATGCATCTTTAGCCCAAAGACCACAAAACTGAAAAAAGCAGAAGGAAGAAGAATCACAGTGCCATCCCTAAACAACAAAACTCAAGCAGAATAATGTTAGCCCAGTCTTTCTTGCTGCTGCCTTGTATAACGAAGTTACATTTTATTGGCCCCATTCAGGAAGAAATAAAAATGTCTCTTTCACTCATCCTTTCCTTTCTTTGAATGGCACTTAGATTGTGGTTGTAAATGTGTTTTTTCAGTGTTTATATATTTACACTGGTGATGGCGATTTTCCTTTCAGTTGGGTTTTATCAGTTATTATAGGTTTAAACATAAAACCAGATAGCCTAATTATTATATACCAGGCTTGTTCCAGCAAGTGAGATCTAAACTGTGGGTGGTACCAGATTAATTAACTCACCAATCCAGTCTGGAAGGAATCAATCAAATAGGAGGTAAAACTTTGCACTGAATGTGTGCAGGAATCCCACTGGGCTAAAATAATTAGAGATGGGTTGAAAAATTACTGACTGGTGGATATTGAAGCCTGAGTGTAGGTGGCACCTGCTTCAAGTCTTACCTAATTCTTAAGGTGGGTAGGCCGACTCGTGGAGACAAAAGATGGCACTTTGTGATGCCTGGAAGATTTCTGATGGGATCTGTAAATGACGAGTGCGGAAACTATTTACAGTGAATAGTTCCTTAAATCAAGTGGGCCCAAAAATGTCCGGAAAGGCAGAGGCCTTACCTGATTATGAATGAAACTGTGTAGAAATTAAAACCATGTCAAATGCCAATAATGGGTGGCCGTGATAATTACCAGCTTAAAGGGCATGAACAAGTTACCTCTCTTTGTTACTTGGAGGATTCCATCGCCCGGAGGGTGCTCCTGGTCGAAGTCCCTAATTAATAAAGATCAGGAATTAATCCGAGGTATTACTTGTGAATTCATAAATGGAAAGGCACATCAATGGCCCTTCCAAAAGAGATTCACCTGCGTGCGGTTATACGGCAACTTGCCTGGATAGTGGCAGCGCGTTGGTCTGTCAGACAGCAGTCTCGAGTGAGTCCACTACTGTGCCGGTAAATAAGGGAAAAAAATGGGTATGTCTTACGTCTGTGTGCGCAAGTCCGGCGTGCACGCTTTTATGCAGCTGCTAGATGATGCTGCAGGAACACAACCGACGTCTAGTCGGTGATGCACTTCGTGACCCAGGCTGGAGTTGACGGAGGAAACATTAAATAATGTTAAAGGAAGTGTGCAATTTCACAAACCCACATTACATGTGTGGGGAAGGCAATTGATAGTAGAAATGTGCCAACCAAGCTACTATTCTGGAAGGATACAATGTCCGCAAGTCAAGGGGAGAATTATTCCCCCATAATAATCATGTATATTAAAACTGGTGTACGTGTTGCTTTTAATTAAAGACACCAGAATTGTGTACTCCGATGAGGGTAACAAGGTTGACGTTCCACAGTACACACTGTAAAACATGAAAAATATTTATGCACACATTGTGACATTATAAAACACACTGACGATGTTATTTATACATTGAAACATTATGCAATAAAGTTAATTAAAACAGGGACTTTTTGGACAACAGTACAGGTAAAAACATGTGTGACTCCAAACTATGTCAGGATGTAATGCATGAGAGGCAATAAGAGCCAACAATGGAACATTATGAAAAAGCACAGTCTGAGACTGAGATGTACGTGGAGTAATTTACATTTTCAAATTCAAATTCATATCAGTGTTAGATATGCGGTAGTACTAGTCAGAGCGGGCACTGGAGTCAGAGTGTAATACATGCTTGTGTCCAAGCATACAGTATGGTTAGAAAGATGCACTAGAAGGTCAATGTCTCTAGACCCACCAGTGTTAGCTATATTGTAGTTGGCTTGTCTGTCTAAAGGTTTCCTTCATTTCATTCGGCCCGCTATTGACGGTGTCCATGGAGTGTATCCGTCTACACTCCTTGAGGTTTAAGCTCACGCCAATGTTTCCTCCTCTAGGGTGTGGGTGGACTTTTTCCAATACCCGCCATCTGAGGGTATCTGGAGGGTGGCTATTGTTGCTGAAATGTTAACTAGGGGGGGGGGGCACCCTGAACCTTACACTTGATTTTACTGAAGTGCTGTAATGGTCTAGTCTTCACCTTCTGAGTTGTTTGCCCCACATACGCCATGCCAAAAGGACACTTGAAGGCATATATTACACTTGTGCTATTGCAATTAGTGTGCTGTGAGGTGTTGTATGTCCTTCTCTGGTGTGTAAAGGAGGTGCCATCAATGGTCAGGGTGCAGGCCTTACAATTGCCACATTTGCAGTGTCCTAAGAGTGGTGGTAAGTTCAATTGGCTCCTGAAGTCTGGTGGTCTTGGCGGTACAAGGTATGCCTTAACAACAAAATCCTTGACCTTCTTGCCCCTCTTAAAGGCAAAGATGGGGTAATTCGTAGTTGCAAGTTCGCTCGCCACCAGATTCCAGTATTTCTTTACAATCCTCTTAAATCTCGCTACTTCTTGGATTGTAGGTGGTTACACAGACAAGATTGTCTTTTCCTGGTTCTCTGGGTTTGACCTCCAGGATGGTATCTCAGGGACAGTACCAAGCTCATTTCCAAGCCCGCTTGAGTAGTCCAATAGGATATCCCTTTTCTTTTAGATGATGAGTGAGAATTTCGGTTTCTTTGAAAAAGTCAGCTCTGTGAGTGCAGTTTCTTCTGAACCTCAGAAACTGACCATATGGCAAATTGTCCCTGAGGCTTCTGGGGTGATGTGAATCATATTTGAGTAGCGTGTTCAGTTCAGTTGGTTTTCTGTATAGTGAAGTGAAGACCAATCAATCTTCGACTTGTAATGTGGTCCAGGAAATTGATGGATTCATTGCTATAGGACATGGTGAACTGGATATCTGTAGGTCTTCCATTCAGCCAGTCTCTGAACTCAATCAGGTTGGTTTCTGTGCCCGACTAACTTATTAGCACATCATCAATATATCTCTTCCACATGGCTATGTTGTCGATGAAGGGATTATTAAGATTATAGAGATGTTCTTCTTCATAGGAATCCATTAAGAGATTTTCCAAACTCTGAGGAAATCCAGCTCCCATTGGCACACCTTTGCATTGATAGAAAAATTGGTTTTGAAAAACAAAATAGCTCCTTGACAGAGCAATTTCAAGCATGGCTACCAGAAAATCGGTGGGCACCCAGTGTGGCGTAGATCGTTTCTCCAATGTTTCTCTGGTCACTTCTAAAGCCTTGTTCTGCGGAATGCTAGTATACAAGGATGAAACATCAAGGGTCACCAAGAATTGTGTATTGGTGTCAAAGGGTTGACCTTCTACCAACTGTATAATGTGCATGGTATCTCTTACAAATAATTTGATGTCCAATACCCAAGGTTGCAGGAAGTTGTTAATATATTGATTGAGGGGTTCAAAAATTGAACCACAACCCAAAACAATGGGTCTTCCTGGTGGTATATCAATACACTTGTGTACTTTGGGGGCTTTTTTGTTCAGAAACTCATGTTCTGGAGCACTCAGGAAGCCTGACGTCAACCCTTTCTGAGTGAGGTCCTGGATCAATTTCCTGATTTCTGGAGTAGGGTCTCTCAGTATCGCGTGTAACTTTCACGTACGCTGAGTTGCTGTGATATCTCTTCCATGTAATCCACAGCGTTTTGCACAAGCATGGCTCCCCCCTTGTCTACTGCCTTGATGACAATTGTATTGTTATTTCTAAGGGTGTCAAGGGCTATTCTCTCATCTTAGGTCACATTATATTTAATGTATCTCCTATTGCCAAGTAAGTCCATAATCTCTTTGAGGACAATTTATTCATAGGCATGGATCTTTTGGCTCATCAGGTGAGATGCCGGGGTAAATTTGGATGGTGGCTTGAAGGTGGACGCTGAGGAAGTAGGGGTGTATTCCATGTTGGCAAAGTAGTATTCCAGTCTGATCTTTCTGAAAAATCTTTGCACTTCCAGTTTAATGTTGAATGAATCAGGAGGAGCTGTGGGGATGAATGTAAGTCTCTTGGAGAGAATCTGTTTCTATGCATTAGAAAGTGTGATTAGAGAGATTTATGATTGGGTCAGCGATGGGGTTGTGGGTCACTTCTGTCAATTCAGCTGAGAGGTTTGTTGTATTCAATGCCAAGGGGTCACTTGCTACTGACGTAATGTTATCAGGGATAGTTTGTTACAGTGTTAAACTCAGCTAATACTTTATCAGCCCGTTCAAGGGATTCTTTTGTATTTGATAATGCTCTGTCGTCTAGAATCTCCTTTTTGAGCTCCGCTATCTCATGTGTAAGTTTCTTGACGTACTCAAGTGCAGTCTCCACTCCAAGCACCATCCAGTGCCTGGAGCAGTTGTTTGCAACAAAGCTAAACCCCTCTCTGAACTTAGGGTTGTCTATAAATATTGCTGGCTCATTCCTAACCTGTAAGCCCTTTGGAATTATATTTGCTTGCAATTATTTAGTTAGTACATGGCCATGCAAATGTTTAACGGATCAATTTCTTTTCAAGCCTCTCAAGCTTGGCAAGTTTCTCATTAAGGGTAGCAAAAAAGTTGAATTCCCCCTGTTCCTGTATAACTTGTTAAAATAGTCTTCAATGTAGGACAAGGTTTACCTTTCTGACATATTTTAGAGGGTGGGTATTGGAAAAGATCCACCCACACCCTAGAGGAGGAAACATTGGCGTGACCTTAAACCTAAAGGAGTGTAGATGGATACATTCCCTGGACACAGTCAATAGCTTGCTGAATGAAATGGAGGAAACCTTAAAACAGACAAGCCAACTACAATATAACTGACACTGGTGGGTCTAAAGACATTGACCTTCCAGCGCATCTTTCTTACTATACTGTATGCTTGGACACGCGCATATATTAAACTCTGACTCCAGTGCCCGCTCTGACTAGCACTACCACATATCAAACATAGACATGAATTTGAATTCGAAAATGTAAATTATTCCAAGTACATCTCAGTCTTCGACTGTGCGTTTTCATAATGTTCTATTGTTGGCTCTTACTGCCTCTCACGCATTACATGCTGACATAGTTTGGAGTCACACTTGTTTTTATCCGTACTATTGACTGTACGCCAACCTTATCATCATCATCATTGTAGTACACAATTCTGATAGGTCTTTAATTAGAAGCAACACGTACACCAGTTTTAATATCCACAAACATTAAGAGTGAATAATTCTCCCCTTGACTCGGGGACATTGTATCAATGATCAGCAGTGCTGCTTTTCCAGAATAGTAGCCAGGTTGGCACATTTCGTTTGTGAAATCGTGCACCTCCTTTAACATTATGTAATGTTTCGTGACTCCGTCAACTCCAACCTAGGTAACGATGTGCATCACCGACGTGACGTTGGTTGTGTTCTATCAGCAACATCTAGATTCTGCATAAAATCGTGCATGTGAGCCTTACGCACATTGACGTAAGACGTACCCATTTTTTTTCCTTATTTACCAGCACAGCAGCAGACTCACTCGAGACTGCTGTCTGACAGATCAACGCGCTACTACTATCCAGGTAAGCACGCTTGCCGTATAACCGCAAGCAAATGAATCTCTTTTGGAAGGCCATTGATGCGCCTTTTCCATTTATGAATTAACAAGTTGATACCTCAGATTAATGCCTGATCTTTTTTAATTAGGGACTTCGACCAGGAGCACCCTCCGGCAATGGAATTCTCCAAGTAACAACGCTTTAAGCTGGTAATTATCACAGCCAACTATTATTGGCATTTGACATGGTTTTAATTTCCTACACAGTTCCGCCTTCGCTTGCAGATTCACCACTGCATCCGCCCATCTGGCATTGGTGCAGCACTCACCCAGAAATATCACCAACCCAGGGTCCAGGTCACTCCGGTGACCTGCCCATAACACTGAAGTACAACACACCTAGTCACACACACCCTTTACCCCAGACCCTTGCAAATATATATATATATATATATATATATATATATATATATATATATATATATATATATATATATATATAATGGGTTGAGTGAACTCTCTCCTATGACAGGATACCTTTTAAGTACAGATGTTAACACCACCATTTGTGTTCATCAATAATTCTACTAAACTAATCTATGCATCAATGTACCCCGCCAATTAGGTCGATGGACCAATTAGTTGAACAAGTTGATGGTGATTGTGAAGACCAGCTTAACCTCACTACAAAATACATTGATTTGCATAATTAATTGACTCTAAGAATCACAAACACCTGAAATCATTTTAAAGATTTTATATAATTAATTTGCATAAAAGAAAATTAGCATTTATTCTGGTATTGTAAATTCTCACTGAGCATTGCCATTTATTTATGAAATAAATCAAGGAAACTGTTAATAAAAGACATGAAGAGAAAATTCAGGTTCACATTAATTCCATTATTCTCTAAAATGAACATCAATCAATCCTTTGTCATATAACTGAAAGAGAAATTCTTCATGAAAAAGATCAGAGTCCCATAGTTAAAACATGCATTTAATTCTGAAGATTTCTACACTAAAACCTTCCTACCCATCACTAAAACCCAAAACTATACTTACTAACCTCCTCGGACGCAGTCTCCCAGGCTAGTGTCCCCTTACGATCTCCAACCTAAAGGGGTTATCAGTGAGCCTTCTGTGCAAACAGCTGCAGTGGATTCATAATCTCTCTGCGATCAGCTTCTGTGACATTAAACCCCAATTTTGCTCTGATATTTATACTGTATTTGCTGGCTCTCTACCCTCAAATGTTTCAAGTCTTGCCGTTTCCCTTTCTCTGATTGGTCATAACATTGCAATTATTAGCTCTCAGGATGTTCGTTAATTGACAATGTATTTTTTAACTTTCAGGATGTCCATGAATATTTTCCTGATTAAAAAGCTGACAGATACAAATTCGACTGTCCATGCATTTCTTAACTTCCAGGATATCCGTGAACAACTTTGTTTGACAAACTGATAAATACAAGTTCGACAGTTCCTGTTCCTCATCAGGCCTTTAAATGTTCATTTTCAGTGATTCAACGGTTTTCACGTGGTCATTTTTGGAAGGCATTTGACTTTTATCCTTGGCAGACATTCAGCTGTCCTCGTGGTTATCATTTTGGCCCACAGCCACTCACCAGCATTCATATCAAATGGCCTTGAATGTAGTCAGCTGAAGTTGCTAAGTTTTCAGTGAAGCACGGAGCATGGACAAGCTTCTCTCAGCAAAATGATGTAAGTTTTTTGTACTGCGCAGAACCGGGAAAAGCAAAGCCATTTTGGAATTAGCAACTGACCAAAACTACGATAAACACAAAAAGAAAATGTAAATACACAGAATATAAGTGTTTTCTGTCCCCCCACCCACCAGTGCTAATATTTATCCTTTAAAACTGTTACCTAGCAGGAAAGCATCACACTGCAAGGCATTAAAAATGAAGCAGAAAAGCAGCATGCAGTGCACAATTGTATATTACTTACAACAAGGGGTGGTGATGGACAGAGTCTCTGAATTAAGCAGAGTACTCTCACCCAGTCAAGAGATCAGGGCTAGATCCAACACCGTTTTTTAGCTCATTGCACCATCCCAGTTTCAGAACCAGACTGTATGCAAATTAGTCTGTCCCTGGCCCAGTGCATCATGGGAACAGGGCAGACCAGACTACAAAAGCCAATTCTTACACTGGGAAGGAAACAAGCTTCCGGGGACCGGTTTCTGCCATTTCAGGCGTCTTCGGCCCGGCTTGCTTGAATCCCGATGGTGCAATGAGCAAGGGACTCACATCTGAGTATACCCTTCCACGCTTAGGGTGGACCAAATTATTTACAACAAGGGGTGGTGATGGACAGAGTCTCTGAATTAAGCAGAGTACTCTCACCCAGTCAAGAGATCAGGGCTAGATCCAACACCGTTTTTTAGCTCATTGCACCATCCCAGTTTCAGAACCTGGCTGTATGCAAATTAGTCTGTCCCTGGCCCAGTGCATCATGGGAACAGGGCAGACCAGACTACAAAAGCCAATTCTTACACTGGGAAGGAAACAAGCTTCCGGGGACCGGTTTCTGCCATTTCAGGCGTCTTCGGCCCGGCTTGCTTGAATCCTGATGGTGCAATGAGCAAGGGACTCACATCTGAGTATACCCTTCCACGCTTAGGGTGGACAAAATTATTTACAACAAGGGGTGGTGATGGACAGAGTCTCTGAATTAAGCAGAGTACTCTCACCCAGTCAAGAGATCAGGGCTAGATCCAACACCGTTTTTTAGCTCATTGCACCATCCCAGTTTCAGAACCTGACTGTATGCAAATTAGTCTGTCCCTGGCCCAGTGCATCATGGGAACAGGGCAGACCAGACTACAAAAGCCAATTCTTACACTGGGAAGGAAACAAGCTTCCGGGGACCGGTTTCTGCCATTTCAGGCGTCTTCGGCCCGGCTTGCTTGAATCCCGATGGTGCAATGAGCAAGGGACTCACATCTGAGTATACCCTTCCACGCTTAGGGTGGACAAAATTATTTACAACAAGGGGTGGTGATGGACAGAGTCTCTGAATTAAGCAGAGTACTCTCACCCAGTCAAGAGATCAGGGCTAGATCCAACACCGTTTTTTAGCTCATTGCACCATCCCAGTTTCAGAACCTGGCTGTATGCAAATTAGTCTGTCCCTGGCCCAGTGCATCATGGGAACAGGGCAGACCAGACTACAAAAGCCAATTCTTACACTGGGAAGGAAACAAGCTTCCGGGGACCGGTTTCTGCCATTTCAGGCGTCTTCGGCCCGGCTTGCTTGAATCCCGATGGTGCAATGAGCAAGGGACTCACATCTGAGTATACCCTTCCACGCTTAGGGTGGACAAAATTATTTACAACAAGTGGTGGTGATGGACAGAGTCTCTGAATTAAGCAGAGTACTCTCACCCAGTCAAGAGATCAGGGCTAGATCCAACACAGTTTTTTAGCTCATTGCACCATCCCAGTTTCAGAACCTGGCTGTATGCAAATTAGTCTGTCCCTGGCCCAGTGCATCATGGGAACAGGGCAGACCAGACTACAAAAGCCAATTCTTACACTGGGAAGGAAACAAGCTTCCGGGGACCGGTTTCTGCCATTTCAGGCGTCTTCGGCCCGGCTTGCTTGAATCCTGATGGTGCAATGAGCAAGGGACTCACATCTGAGTATACCCTTCCACGCTTAGGGTGGACAAAATTATTTACAACAAGGGGTGGTGATGGACAGAGTCTCTGAATTAAGCAGAGTACTCTCACCCAGTCAAGAGATCAGGGCTAGATCCAACACCGTTTTTTAGCTCATTGCACCATCCCAGTTTCAGAACCTGGCTGTATGCAAATTAGTCTGTCCCTGGCCCAGTGCATCATGGGAACAGGGCAGACCAGACTACAAAAGCCAATTCTTACACTGGGATACACAGGGTATACTCAGATGTGAGTCCCTTGCTCATTGCACCATCAGGATTCAAGCAAGCCGGGCCGAAGACGGCTGTAATGCCAGAAACCGGTCCCCGGAAGCTTGTTTCCTTTCCAGTGAAGAATTGGCTTGGTAGTTTGGTCTGCCCTGTTCCCATGATGCACTAGGCCAGGAACAGACTAATTTGCATATAGCCAGGTTCTGAACTGGGATGGTGCAGTGAGCTAAAAAACGGTGATGGATCAAGCCCTGATCTGTTGACTGGGTAGGAGTGTTCTGATTAACTCAGATACTCTGTCCATCACCACCCCCTTTTTGTAATTATTTTGGCCACCATGAGTGTGGAAGGGTATGCTCAGACATGAGTCCCTTGCTCATTGCACCATCAGGATTCAAGCAAGCCGGGCCGAAGACGGCTGTAATGCCAGAAACCAGTCCCCGGAAGCTTGTTTCCTTTCCAGTGAAGAATTGGCTTGGTAGTTTGGTCTGCCCTGTTCCCATGATGCACTGGGCCAGGAACAGACTAATTTGCATATAGCCAGGTTCTGAACTGGGATGGTGCAGTGAGCTAAAAAACGGTGATGGATCAAGCCCTGATCTGTTGACTGGGTAGGAGTGTTCTGATTAACTCAGATACTCTGTCCATCACCACCCCCTTTTTGTAATTATTTTGGCCACCATGAGTGTGGAAGGGTATGCTCAGACATGAGTCCCTTGCTCATTGCACCATCAGGATTCAAGCAAGCCGGGCCGAAGACGGCTGTAATGCCAGAAACCGGTCCCCGGAAGCTTGTTTCCTTTCCAGTGAAGAATTGGCTTGGTTGTTGGGTCTGCCCTGTTCCCATGATGCACTGGGCCAGGAACAGACTAATTTGCATATAGCCAGGTTCTGAACTGGGATGGTGCAGTGAGCTAAAAAACGGTGATGGATCAAGCCCTGATCTGTTGACTGGGTAGTAGTGTTCTGATTAACTCAGATACTCTGTCCATCACCACCCCCTTTTTGTAATTATTTTGGCCACCATGAGTGTGGAAGGGTATGTTCAGACATGAGTCCCTTGCTCATTGCACCATCAGGATTCAAGCAAGCCGGGCCGAAGACGGCTGTAATGCCAGAAACCGGTCCCCGGAAGCTTGTTTCCTTTCCAGTGAAGAATTGGCTTGGTAGTTTGGTCTGCCCTGTTCCCATGATGCACTGGGCCAGGAACAGACTAATTTGCATATAGCCAGGTTCTGAACTGGGATGGTGCAGTGAGCTAAAAAACGGTGATGGATCAAGCCCTGATCTGTTGACTGGGTAGGAGTGTTCTGATTAACTCAGATACTCTGTCCATCACCACCCCCTTTTTGTAATTATTTTGGCCACCATGAGTGTGGAAGGGTATGCTCAGACATGAGTCCCTTGCTCATTGCACCATCAGGATTCAAGCAAGCCGGGCCGAAGACGGCTGTAATGCCAGAAACCGGTCCCCGGAAGCTTGTTTCCTTTCCAGTGAAGAATTGGCTTGGTAGTTTGGTCTGCCCTGTTCCCATGATGCACTGGGCCAGGAACAGACTAATTTGCATATAGCCAGGTTCTGAACTGGGATGGTGCAGTGAGCTAAAAAACGGTGATGGATCAAGCCCTGATCTGTTGACTGGGTAGGAGTGTTCTGATTAACTCAGATACTCTGTCCATCACCACCCCCTTTTTGTAATTATTTTGGCCACCATGAGTGTGGAAGGGTATGCTCAGAAATGAGTCCCTTGCTCATTGCACCATCAGGATTCAAGCAAGCCGGGCCGAAGACGGCTGTAATGCCAGAAACCGGTCCCCGGAAGCTTGTTTCCTTTCCAGTGAAGAATTGGCTTGGTAGTTTGGTCTGCCCTGTTCCCATGATGCACTGGGTCAGGAACAGACTAATTTGCATATAGCCAGGTTCTGAACTGGGATGGTGCAGTGAGCTAAAAAACGGTGATGGATCAAGCCCTGATCTGTTGACTGGGTAGGAGTGTTCTGATTAACTCAGATACTCTGTCCATCACCACCCCCTTTTTGTAATTATTTTGGCCACCATGAGTGTGGAAGGGTATGCTCAGACATGAGTCCCTTGCTCATTGCACCATCAGGATTCAAGCAAGCCGGGCCGAAGACGGCTGTAATGCCAGAAACCGGTCCCCGGAAGCTTGTTTCCTTTCCAGTGAAGAATTGGCTTGGTAGTTTGGTCTGCCCTGTTCCCATGATGCACTGGGCCAGGAACAGACTAATTTGCATATAGCCAGGTTCTGAACTGGGATGGTGCAGTGAGCTAAAAAACGGTGATGGATCAAGCCCTGATCTGTTGACTGGGTAGGAGTGTTCTGATTAACTCAGATACTCTGTCCATCACCACCCCCTTTTTGTAATTCAATTGTATATTACAACATAGACATGCATTATTATACCACTTAAATGCACAAAATAGATTAAACATGCATTTTACATTTTCAATTAATATGTTAATCAAACTTGTTAGTGCAAAGCATTTCGCTCATGTAATGTGTGTGTTTTGGTTAATACACAGCAATCAAAATTTATATATTTACTTTGTTATGGGGTGATTGATCTTAATGGGGTACACACAAAATCTTCTGTACCTCGCACCATCAATTCCCTCCTTTGATGATCACAAATCCTGAATACCTTAAACGATTTGTGAATCATCATCAAAACCCCAAAACACTCATATATTCCACAAAATTTTATTCGATCAGGCACTTCTCAATAATTTTTGTTAGTTCAGCAAATTTCTTTCTCATTTCCCTTCTTCTCGACAAAAATGTTATCTTTAGTTCTAAATCTGAAATGTACTTATCCTTATGAAGTGCAATTCTATCTACTGGTGGCAACTATTGGTACATTGTTAACAGTCTCATTAGGAAAAATGATACAACATAAACACATCTTATACCTAAAGCAAAACATGTTATATTTACTATGGTATCTAAGTTATCCTATAAATCTACTAAATATGTACTGTCTGTACAAAGTGTGTTTTTCCACACTTGAATGACTTTCAGTCCTTTGCCCCTTCTTTTATTTTAACTACTTGGAAATGGTTCATGAAAAATTGTCTTTGCCTTGTGTGCTAAAACCCAGAAATGTTTTCTGTAACACTGTTATGGTGACCTTAAGTAATCCCTACATTCATGTGTAAATCATCCCTATCTATAGGTTCACAGTCTTTGTTTAGATTTTCCTGATCATCCTTTCCTCCTCTAGTGTCAGATAAGATAACTCTCAGTATTTCCACATTTTCTTCTTCCTTGACCATCTCTCGTACAGTCACTCTCAGACTTTCCTGGCTATCCACTTCCTCTTGTATATCAGGAAGTGCCATGTATGTCCATTTCAGTGACTTGTACTTCAGATTTGGTCTCTGTGTCTGTTGTCCTAGTTCTGTGAAATCGTTGTCAGGTGAAAAATCATTAAGTCTTACACCATGCTGTACACTCTCACAGTCTGTTGGTCTTAAATCACCAGTTTTACAGTCTGTTTCTCTTGTGTTAACAGCTTCTGGTTGTTTAGCACCTGATTCTGAACATGTATCCAAGATCTGCAGTCTATTTCTCAGTGGCCTGTCTTGTTGATCAGGTATATATGCTTTTCTCATTGCCTGTCCCATTAGTACCTTGTACAGATTTAAATCTGTCCTTCTATCATTTGTATTGCTCATGGTCACTAGAACTAGGGGCAAAACATCCAGCCAATTCAAGACAGTGGAATCACACCTTTTTGTTAATCTGATTTTCATTGTGCCATTCACCTGTTCATCAATTCCAGAAGCTTCTGGACAATAGAAACAAAGCAGTTCCTTTTTAGTGCTCAGTATTTCATAAATCAGACTGATAACTTTGTTAGCAAGATCAGTTTCCCTATCTGTGTATGCCTGTCCATGATACATGTGTGCAAAATGGGCAAACATACTATCGGGCATAACAGATCTTTCATCTTGGTAGACCCAAACATCATTTTCTTCTTTTTGTGTGCAACCTTCTCTTACTCATGTTTCCTTTTCCTCATCACTTGCCTGATTCTGCACTTTCCTCACTTCTTCCCATGTTTCTGCTGTGTTAGTAAGCATGTGATATTGGGAAAAAGTGTCTTTCTTCGCCCATGTCTGATTCAAAGAACAATCTTATTTTGTGCAATATTTTGCCAATTCATTCACAAACCAATTCCCTCTGCTAATGTAGTCAGTTTCGCATTTGTGAGCAGCAGGAACTGCTAACGATCCCCTATCAGCTATTCGTTTTTTCTTCTTTCTCCACCTGCTTCTCCATTCTTCAACTTTCTTTCTTTTTCTCAGCAATTCTTTAATTTTAGCTTTTCTTCCAGCTTTGTTTACATTTTCTATGGCTTTCTTTGTAAAGTCTGATTGTTTTTGCAAGTCCCTAGATTTGTCTCGCTGCCAACTTCTTCCAGTTTTTCCTGCAAATTCCTATTTTTCAAAGCATTGCTTCTACTCATAAGGAGTATCTCTTTATCCTGGTGACATTTTAATCTGTTCATACTTACCTTTCCAGAATGTGATTCCTCCATGTCTACCTTTAATTCTGCAATATCTATCTGTTGGTGTTCTGCATCTTTTCTATAGCCACTTTCTAGCCACTCTTCGAACTCCTAATTTGTCAGACCCAAAGAGACTTTGTTTAATCTCTCTAGGTTCCATTCCCTTTTTTCAGCTAGTATCTCAGTTCCATTTGCGTAAGTCAGAGCTTTTGTCAGATCTGTCCTTGTATCTAATTTGTACATACTAGGCAGTTTATTCCTGACACTTTCAGATAATAACTCTCTTTTAGGATCTGGTTTTACCTCATTTAACAATATGGTTAGTGAATGTTCTTTCTCTTCCTCACTTTTGCAAACAGAAATTTCAGAATCTATATTCATTGGGACTGTTAAAACTTCCATATTCATGGGCAGTTCTTTTAAACTTTCAGACATTTCGCGTGTTTTGACTGCTAATTCCTTTTCTTCTTCTTCATTATTTGGCCTATTTATCACTTGTTTTTCTTGTCAAATACTTGTACTACTCATTGGAAGGAGTTCTGACTTTATTACTGTACTATTAATTTGAACAGGTTCCTGTCTATTTATTGTATTACTCCCTATGGGGACTGGAACAGTTTGGAAAACTTTTGCAATTTCTGCTGGCAGTGCCTTTGGCCCCACTGTTGCAGACTTCCCTTGATATGGAGGTGATCTGTTATCCAGAATGTCATCTAGCAGTTCATCTTTTGTGTCACCTTTTGTACAGTCTAAAATTTGAACATGATTCTCTTCCTCTTTCTTTTTATCTCCTGTAGATCCTCCCATACTCCTGACAGGAAAAAAATCATTTGGTACATCTACCTTCTCATATTTACATATTTTGTCCTCAATATTCTCATTCCGATATTTATCCAAACCAAAATCATAACCTCTTCCTGATCTTTGTTGTTCTCTCATATACACCTCACCTTCCCATTCCATTAACACTTCAAATTGGGAAGGTTTAGGTGTAGGCTTAAGTTTCATCATTGTTTCTCTCAAATTTCACAAAACCTCTATGTTAAAAGAACCTTCTGGAGGAAATGCAAGCACACCATCACCTTTCGTGTATTGCACCCAATTCTCGACCCACAAACAAGTGAGACAGCCATACCTCATTAGCCTATGAGATACAGGCGTTCCCATGGAAAAGACTAACTTCCACTCCGGTTTTACTACAGGCGTGTCTTTCACAAACAATCTTTTTATCTTTCCAAACAATGAAACTTTCTTCTCTTTACCAATATAATACATTTTTCTCTTAATTTCCTGTCTTTCAAAAGATTGCGCACTCTTCTGTTGCTGCTCCGTAACACCAGCCTATCACAGCACGGTTTACACTAGCGTACCAATTAGAACAAGATATGTCTCACTAGTGCTTAACCAATTACTTTGCTGCTTTCGCTGATGCACCAACCAGCCCTTACTCTGTCTTGGTCACAAGGACCAATCCCTTCGCGACACTTTTGACATCACCAGCGCTCCGGCTTCTGCAGCGCCGACTGACCCCTCCTTTGCAAGGTTTATCGAGAAGCCGTATTTACAAGATATTCAACTGAATTGGTAAGTAACTTTACACAAAACAACTCCATTTGTCTGTTTCGCTAAATAAATTGATAGAATTTTCTCAATCACACAAGTATTCTGTATTTCCAGTAGACAGCACTTACCTCTTCTCTACCACAGAATTTTACACTCACCGATAAAATGTAGCACCACTTCCTCTACTTTACCCTTCTCTCAAGCTCGGGTTAAACTCTATTACTCTCCCAGCAGTTAGTTTTAAATCAGAATACACAATGATCCCTGTACTTGAAGGCTAAGATTTTATAGACTGTCCTCGCTATGCATTTATCCTTTCACACGGAAAGTCCCTAAACTTGTGATGTGCGACGACACCACTTGTGATATACGACGATACCACTGCAGTATACGACGATACTACTTTTTGAAACAGACAATGCGATGTGCGACTTCACTTGCCACACTTCTTCTGCCTGCAGACAGAGTAATCAGCTTCACGCAATCCTCGGAAGCCTTTTCAAGACTACATATAATGTAATATGAACTCAACAGATGTTAGTCATAATTCTTTACATCAAAACCCTTATATAACGCTTTATACATAATCCTAGCTAATTCTATAGCAACCAATGCTCTGCTACCAAGCTAATTACTGATGCAGCGCTACTCCGAAAATTATTTCTAAAATCATATCACCTTTCCCTGAATCACCAAATCATGCATTTACTCATCAGTGGGGCCCATAACACTGTGAGCTACTCACAAAACACTTCTATCTTACTTCATGGATCGGTAAGATTCAAAGGAGAGCTGCTGTATCATAGCGGAGTGTCTAAATTAAAACTAAATATTTATACTATTTATACCTGCAGTTTAAGAAGTTTTACCATGGTTTTATCTTCAAGATATTTATTTAGACACACCAGCATTTTTGGCCAACAGATCAGCTAGTAAAAAATTAGGCATAGGAAAATACAAGACCAGCCTAATTCTCCATTTATCTAATTTTTATTAAAAGCAAAGTTTAGCATGTCTAAAAGTTTGTTCACTTTATTTATTTCTTTATTTTAAAAACAACATTAAAGGAATATAAGTTTTATCTCAAACAGTTATATTCATTTATTTCAGAAGTTCGGAAATAAACATTATTAATTTAGATTTCAAAGCGCAAGTATTAGCAAAAGACAGATAGTTCCCAAAATTCATTTGCTCCTAATTTCCCTAACTAATAACCTCAACTAAAGCTCATTTCTCATTCAAAGAAAAATAGAAAATGATTCTAAGTCTTACATCTCAGGAAAATCAGAATACCATCAGCATCTCAGGAGGAAATTGGAAGATAGTTTTTTCTTAAAGAAAATCAGCACTTTTTATACCTTTTTCACTAACTTTATCTATCTACAAAAGTAACTATCGGCATAAACTCGAGGTCTGATTGGACAATTTGGTGTGGATGAGCATCACCTCATCATTCCAATATTCAATTTCTGTTGTGTCAGCTGAATTTGAAAGAGTCCTTTGTTTAAGAAAGTCTTTGGCCTAGTCACATCCTCAACTAGCAACTCCATGAACTTTTCCCACGTTCATTAGCTCAAACGTCCATTCTTTTCGGCAGTCATCAGGACTTCCAGGGCATGTTGTCCTTGAACTGGTTTCGCTCAGGCACAAGCAGCTTGCATTCACTCTCAGCTTTCACCGCGCGTGCGCACTATCTTTCATTGTCACAGTAGTCGAAAGACTCCATGTTTTGGTAGGCCTCACGAGCCAAAATGGGAACTATCATAGAAACAAACACAAATAAATGTTAATTATTGATATATAGCCCTTTTGTTTACCTCCCCCCATACTAAGGTTTCCCAATTAGTTATCACCTAGCAAAATAAGCAACACATATGCGATTTTTACTCACTTATCGTTCGGTTCCTGACACAAATACATGCACAAAAGCACATTTATGCTGCTTTTAATTTCGAAGCTTTTTGCATTATTTCACATCACGACAACAACATTAATTAGTTAGTTATATTTTCGCCATACAAGCAGATTGGTGTTCCCACGTGTATTTGTGTGTGCATTCTATATACTATGTTGATTAATGTTTTCCACATCACGCAATTAATAAAAGTTATAGTTATGAGGAAATTACTTCGCGAGGGGCATACAAAATTTTGTTTCTCCATCTCGCTCCATCAGCATTTCATTCATAATCAGGTAAGGCCTCTGCCTTTCCGGCCATTTTTGGGCCCACTTGATTTAAGGAACCATTCACTGTAAACGATTTCTGCACTCGTCATTGTCAGATCCCATCAGCAACCTTCCAGGCATCACAAAGTGCCATCTTTTGTCTCCACGAGTCTGCCTACCCACCTTAAGAATTAGGTAAGACTTAAAGCTGGTGCCACCTACACTTAGGCACCAATATTCCCCAGTCAGTGATATTTCAACCCATCTCTAATTATTTCAGATGCCCAATGGGGTTCCTGCACACGTTTGTTGCAACGTTTTACCACCTATTTGATTGATCCATTCCAGACTGAATCGGTGACTTTAATTAATCTGGCACCACCCACAGTTTAGATCTCACCAGTTGGAACAAGCCTGATATATAATAATGTCTTTTCAGGCTGTCTTGTTGCCCACCTGTCCTGAAGAAGACCAGCCATGACTCTACTTTAAGTTACACATGCGTCAGGGTCAAAACATCGACGTACTATATCAGTCCAGTTCAACTGGGTCCTCTGGTTCTTAACTGCATGGCAATTTCAAAATCTGCCAGAGACACCTGACTCATCTTCCTACTGGCCGCATGGCAAAATCATTCCCTTGTATAAACTGTATATAGAGTATATGTCCGTGTATCACTAATATGTAAATGACACCTATTCACCCATGTCACTTTAGCACTCTCTTCACTTCATTTACTATCACTTTGTTCTTATTGAAATGTTGACAGCCGCAAAAAAATGAAAAAGATTCAAGTTCAGAGAAAAAGTAAACATTTACAACTCTGCATATATTGTGGTTCTCTTGTTCCAGTGCACCCTCTCTAGTAACGTTGTTACTTTTTTTAAACACTGTTCATGATTCGTCCTTGATTATGTAAGCAATTTCCGTACCCGACAGAACCAATTGTAGCAGATGTCTTATGCTCCTATGAAGGAAGACTTGATCGGGATATAGGGCTTATTCCCAGAACTGTACAGGCAGAAGTTGAGGGCCTGTAAGAAGCTTGAGTCAAGCACTTGGGTGGAGTTTGTGTACTATTTTTGCAGAGCACTGGAAGGTTGGGTGAAGGGTAGCCAGGTAAATGATTTTCAGGGGCTCTAAGATTTGGTGGCATGGAAGCACTTGTCTGGTAGTTGTTTTCCAGAGCTACACCAGCAGTTGATTGACAGTAAGCTGACTGACCCCAGGAAGCTTGCTATGGTGGTGGACCGCTGGGTCAGTACCATGGGGCACAAAGTTCATGTGGGAGACTCTGGCAAAGGTATCCAGGGTCCCCAGCAGAAGAATGGGGGGACAAGGGTAAACAGAAGGAGTTCCAAAAAGGGCGCCAAAGTAATAGCCAAGGGAAAGGTTCCCAGCCCCCAGTGGTAAGAAGCTATGGGTCTCTTTAGGTATGCCTGCAGAGAGGATTCCCTGTAAGTGTTATGCTTCTGATCAGGTGGGTCACTTCATAGGGGATTCCAAGAGTTCCAAAACCACCACTGCACTGACTGGTGCACTGCCCTGTGGGTTGACTAGTTTAGCCTTGGGGGAAGGAGGTGGGTTTCCAGGAGGGGTGGGAGCCAGCAGAGTTGTCCCTGGTCTCACTAGGAGACAGTGAGATGGTCCGAAGGACCTACCTGCCCACTAACACTAGAAATCCAGGCAGTGGATGGCCATAAATGGCCATACGGTACAGGCTCTGAGCGACACTGGAGCCCGTGTGACAGCTGTGAGTTGTCAGCTAGTGTCTGAAGAGCAGGTGGTCCCCAACATACTTCACCTAGTAGTTGCAGCTGCCAACTCAGAGTGCCTCTGCAAAGTGGCACAGGTTCCCTTTGAGTGGGGGGTCTCAGGTACCTTGAAAGTAGGTGTGAGGCCAGCCATGCCTGTTGACTGTCTGCTAGGCAACAATCCGGAGAGTTCCCCTTGGGAGAAGGTGGAACGTAAGTCTCATTTGTAGATGTTGGGTCTGCCTGAGTGGCTGTGTGTGACCTCTCATTCTATGGCTGCCGGTAAGGGCAATCAAGAGGACCAGGAGTCTGCAAGAATGGCCCAGATGCCTGCCAAACAGAGAGGAGGCAGGGGGTGCTGGAAACCGTCCCCCAAAGTTCCCATGGTCCAGGAGGAGGCAGACCTTGAGGGGGATGCCCAGGAGCCTACAGGGGGGCAAGTGGCCAAACCTGGGGACCTGCCTGAGCTGACCCAAACCGGTCCTAGGAAGCTTGATTCCAGTCCAGGGAAGGCATGGCTTGGCAGTTCGGGCTGGACTGTTCCCATGAGGCGCATGGTCAGAATGATTTGCATATGGCCATGTCTGAACTGGGGTGGCAGAGTGGGCTAAAGAACGGTGATGGATAAGACCCAGATCTGTTGACTGGGTGTGAGTGTTTGATTGGTTCAGATGCTCTGCCCATCCCCACCCCCTTTTGTACCGCTTTGAGCTGACCCATTGCAGCAGGAAGGGGGCCCCTCCTGGGAGGAATTCTGCAAGGAGCAGCAGGAATGCTCCTCTCTTGTTGGTTTGTGGCAGCAGGCTGCAAGTCAGGCAGCAGGTGATCAGTCTGGGTCACATTGGATTTACTGGGAGAATGATCTCCTGTATAGTGAGCCTAAGGTTGCTCAGGTGATCAGTCTGGGTCACATTGGATTTACTGGGAGAATGATCTCCTGTATAGTGAGCCTAAGCCCGTGTGCTGGTGGTACCCCACTGCTTCATAGCCTTCCTACTGGGTCTGTCTCATGATGGACCTTTGGAAGGGCATTTGGGGCAGGACGAGACCTTTGAAAGCCTTGTCACCCACTTTCATTGGCCCCGCATGTGCAAGGATCCTGACACTCACTGTAGGACTTGCCAGACTTGCCAGACAAGTGGAAAGAGTGGGAGGAAGTACAAGGCTCCCTTCCAACTATTCCCTGTCATTAGCACCACCTTTGAGAGAGTGGGCCTCGACATTGTGGGGCCACTGGACAGCCAAGACAGCCATGAGCAACAGATTCAAACTGGTCGTGGTGGACCATGCCACCTGGTACTCCGAGGTTATCCCTCTCCGGACTGCGACGGCCTCCCAGGTGGAATAGGTTGAGCTTTGATGGGGATCTTCTCCTGTGTGGAGTTCCCCAGACAGGTGGTATCCGACCGGGGTACCAACTTTATATCCAGATATATGAAGTCCCTGTGGCAAGAGTGCTGTGTTACCTACAAGTTCACCACTCCTTACGACCCCAAGGTATCGAGCTGGTTGACAAATTCAACCGGACCCTGAAGGGCATAATTATGGGTCTTGGTGAACCCATGAGGCAAAAGTGGGACCTCCTTTTACCATGACTGTTGTTTGCTTACAGGGAGGTACCACAGAAGTCCTTAGGGTTCAGTCTCTTTGAACTCCTGTATGGGCATCCAGTAAGAGGACTTCTGAGTCTGGTCAAAGAAGGCTGGGAGATAGCTCTCAGTAAACCTCCCAGCATGTATATAGCTACATTCTGGCTTTCAGGAACCAGACTAAGCGCTTCAGACAACTCGCTCATGCGAATCTGGAAGCCAGCCAGGAAGAGATGAAACAGTGGTATGATCAGAATGCCACTCTGATCGAGTTTCAGCCTGGCCAGAAAGTGTGGGTCATGGCCCCAGTTGAGCCTTGTGCGCTCCAGGACAAGTGGACTGGGCAATTTGAGGTAGTGGAGCGCAAGAGTAAAGTCACCTATTTGGTGGACTTGCAGTCTCCCAGGAACCCTTTGCGGGTCCTACATGTGAACCACCTTAAGCCCCACTTGGAGAGGTCCAAAGTGGGCATGCCCCCAGCGACAGATGATGGAATGGAAAAGGAAATTAAGCCTCTTCCGGGGGCAAGATTGCCGCTACAGTGTTGTAGAGGGAAGTCGCACTCTGCTCCCTCTCCGGACCATGGAACTACAGATGGCTGAATGAGGCAGTATGCGGTGGCTCTATCGGCTGGTTAAGGGGCAACAAGAGTCAAATATCTGTGGTGGAAGTAAGATACAGCTGCAGCTTCAGCGGGGTGTTCGCACGGTGCTAAGGAGCCTGAGAGAGTTTGTGTGGGACCTGTATGCCATTTGGGCACCCGAAGCAATGGCGCAACGCGGGAGACAGGAGAAGGAAAGACCTCAGCCGGTCCCTGTCAGCACGACTAAGGAGCGGACACAGAGGGATGTGATCGGCGCAGGAACTATTCCGAAGGTACCAAAGTTACCGACATCGGCCAAGCGTTCCACCCTGGTAGTCCCTGCACCTTCCAAAGCGCCGCAGCGCAAGATGGAAAAAGAGAAAAAGCTGGCCGCGGATGTGGCAGCCCGTAGCGAGTCGATTCAAGACTCGCACGGGGGAAATAAGGACATTGTGGATGCCATCAGAAACACTCAGATAGGGAAAAAAGATGGCAAAGATCCTACCTTCAGGCAGCCCACCCTGACAGAGGTATTCGTAACAAAGGCAGCAACTGGAGCAGCAGGAAAATCCCCAGCGAAACACCCTCCTCACCAGGACGCGACGATGGGAAACGCCGTCCTTGAGGACGCAAGCGTCGAGGTTGCTAAGCAACAAGATGGTGCAGTCTCAGAGTATACGCTTCACGTCGAGGTGCTCGAAGCGGCTGTTGTGGAGCAGGAACGGCTGGAAGGAAACTCAGAGCTAACGGTGAGAGAGGGGGCCAGCGAGGGGGCCGCGGGGTGCATCAAAAGCCATAATAATGCCCAAATGATGGATGCACTGGCACAGCTGGAAGCTGAAATGAGCTCTGAGAGTGTACAGCGACAGGGAGCGAAGTGGGGGAGTCTCGCAAGTCTGGCAAGCATTGAGTCACAGAAGGAACACATGGAACCTGAGGGAGACAGATTCTATTCTGTTAATAAAGGCTCTGAATCCACGGCAAGTAGTTGGGAAGACAAAGATACAACAGATGCAAGCTCCGAATCAGAGGGCAGTGGTGGCTCTAAGGGGAAAAGTACACAGAAAAGGCGCAAGTCAGCGGCAAGACGAGGGGGGATCCCCCTCTAGCACCCATAAAAAGCTACTATGGGATTATTCCGCCACTTCTATCTTGTATCAGGAGGATACACAAAAGGAAGGGGCAGTAGGAGGCAGCGATAAGGGCTCTCCTCAGCACACAACATTGGATCTGATGTTTACCACTTTAAAACAAATGCAGGTGGAGGCCAGAGCTGAAAGCCAGAGAGCTAGGCATGATACAAAAAAAATACAAGCTTCAATCAGGAAAGTTAATAAGAAATATGAAGAAGTTGAGGAGAGAGTGGTAGAGGTGGAAGAAATAACTGGTAGACTGGAGGACGAAGTTACAGACTGGCAAGCATTCAAATTGGAGCAAACAAAGGTTATGGAGGATCTAAGTTGGAAAATCGAAGATTTTGAAAATCGCCAGAGGCGCAACAATGTGAGATTGCTTGGAATAGATGAAGGGCTGGAAGGGCAGGATCCAAGAGGGTTCGTTATCAAACTACTAAAAGGGGCCTTTCCAGAAGCACATTGGCAATGGGAACTGGAAGTGCAGAGAGCGCACAGGTTTCCTTTAACAATGAAAAAAAGACGTGAGGGGAATACAGCTACTCTCCCAAGAGCCATGCTAGTGTTCTTTGGGAATTTTCTGGCTAGACAAGAAATAATAGAGAAAGCCAGACCAGACTCAAAGAAAACATTTGAGGGGGGTCATTCTTTGCCAGACCCGATTTTTGCCACGCGACCGTGGAGAGGCGGTGGCGGCTTAGACAATTAATTGCGGCTTTTCAGCGACAAGGTGCAGAGGCATATTTAATGTTTCCGGCAAAGCTTAAGGTTATTACGGGCGGACATACCAGGATGTTTTTTTCTGAAATAAAGGCGGGGGAATTCTTAACAGAATTGACAGAGCAGCACAGGGGGAGAAGTAGCAATATGTGACAACGTTAAAATGTTGCCTGGTGATCAGGCTTTTTGTATTTGTATTATATAGCTAGACAGTAACCAAATCTTATGAAGGGAAGGAGAGGGAGGCGGCATTACAGCACGTAGCAGTCACATATAGGTCATGCTTGACCTATTTGCCTGTGGATGGGGGGGGTGGGTTCACAGCGGGAGGGGGGTGTAGAGGTGGGGGGGCGTGGGGAGGGGGGAAAGCGAGAGGGTGATGGTGGTGGGTGCACAGGACATACGGCACAGGAACTCAAAATACACAGAGTAGAGGAAAGTAGGCTAGACATACACAGAGAAGGGAGTAGAAATAGAGGTACTAGTAGGGAAAAGTCCAACAAGGACATATGGCGGTAAGGATAGCTTCACTGAATATATGCGGTCTTAATAATGGTGAGAAGAGGCAGAAGGTAGCCGCCATGATAAGAGTGTGGAGACTGGATGTAATATGTCTACAGGAAACGCATGTTGCGGGAAAGGATTAGTTTATGCTAGATCAGATGGGGCTGGAGGTGCTTGCCTATACAGGACAAGAAACCAGAACCAAAGGGGTGGCCATACTAGCTAAAAGAGGTGCTGTTAAACTTAAAAAGAAGAAGGAGGACCAAGATGGGAGGTGGATATTGATGGAAGGGGAAACAGCTGCTGGGAGCTTCACGCTTGCTTCCTTGTATGGATATACAGATGATGAACCTGAATTGCTGGAATTTCTTGATTTAGAGCTGCCGCTTTGGCTAGAGCCCGTAATATGTTGTGGGGATTTTAATATTAACGTACTGGATGGTTTGGGTGCAAGGGTTGGGGCTGGGGGGGGATATAGTGGACGGAAGAGGAAGACACATAAAGCATTACAGAACTTAATCCGGCATAACGCTCTGGTGGATGTGTGGGCTGAGTATAATCCAATAGGGACAGGGAGTACTTATTATTCAGCACCCCATAGGATGGTTGCCAGGCTGGATTACTTCTTTATTTCTAGTTCTTTGGTAGGCAGGGCCCAAATAGAACGTTTACCGAGGATAGTATCGGATCATAATCCGTTGGTGCTAAGTATCACACTGATTAACAGAGGGGAAAGGGTAAATAGCACATGGACATTTGAGCGAGGGCTGTTGAAGGAGGAGAGCTATGTCACTCGGATGCAGGAATGGATAACGCAGTTCTGGGACATCAACAGGGACTCAGCCCAGGACATATGGTGTGGGATGCGTTCAAGGCAGGAATTGGGGGGGGAGACCTTGAGTTATACGCTACAGAGGAGCAAGAAGGAAAAAAGTAGGATGGAGGAGAGGGTGAGAAAGTTGGAGAAGTTGGAGGAAGGTTTAGTCGTGGCCATAAGTAGGCAAGACCCAATAGAGCAGATTCTGCTGGAAATAGAGTTAAATAAAGCAGAGGCAGGCGAAAGCCTGGCACGGAAGGCAGCAGGGAATTTTCTAGCAAAAAAAGAAAAATGTTATGAATACAACGAAAGGGTGGGTCACCTGTTGGCAATTCGGACTAGGCAAACGTTAGCAGCAGGGAAAATAAAAGAGATTAAAAATGATACAGGGAATATAGTAAATAAGGTGGAAGAGGTGCAGGAAGTCTTTAGGAGATTCTATGAAAACCTGTATGAGCAGAACCTAACTAATATCGAGGCAGGAATTACGGAATATTTGGCGCAAATACCACATGCAGGGCTAAGTTCGGAGGATAAAGGAAAGCTAGATAGTCCATTAACAATCCAGGAAGTAAGAGAAGCGGCATTTAATCTCCCATCAGGAAAAGCAACAGGGCCGGATCAAATACCCGCAGAATTTTACAAGACGTTTTGGGAAGTAATAGGGGAGGACATGTGGGTTAGTTTCAGACAGGCACACGGAGGTAGGGCAGTACCACACTCCTGGGCAGGGGAGGATATAATAGTGCTCCTAAAAAAGGATAAATCCCCAGTAGAACCAGGGTCGTACAGGCCAATAACACTTCTGAATGCGGACGCAAAAATTTAATCGAAATCATTGGCATATAGGTTAAGTAAGGTTATTGAAGGATTAGTTACTACATCACAGCACGGATTTATTCCAGGGAAAGGGACCACCCAGCACACAAGGCAAATGATCACCATCCTAGATGCCGCGGAGGCCGCAGGAGACCCTGCCGCGGCCATTTTTCTGGATGCAGAGAAGGCATTCGACTGGGTCTCCTGGGACTATCTATGGAAGGTCTTGGAGTGGTCTGGGATAGGCAAGGGGTATATAAAAGCAATCCAGGCCCTATACAAACAGCCGACAGCAAGAATAAGAATTAATAAAACTTATACGAAGGCAGTGCAGATAAAACGAGGGACTAGGCAGGGCTGCCCAGCCTCGCCTCTGTTGTTTGCCCTATACCTGGACCCGTTGTTAAGGAGACTTGCTAGCAATCGTAATATCCCCCCTGTCAGGTTGCATAACGAGGAATATAAATTATTTGCCTATGCGGACGATGTGGCCATTATAACTCCGGAGCCAGGGAGAGTAATAGGTGAAATTGAGCAAGAGGCAAGGAATTTTGACTCAGATAGTGCAGAACAGGTTCACAACTTATCAGGATGCCAGGGTAGTCTCTGAAGCGGTATACTTGGGAATCAGAGTGACAGCGGACTTAGAGAACTTGTTAGGGATAAATATGGAACCCCTGCTAGGGAAAGTAAAAAGAAACACTGAAAGGATTAATAACCTACACCTGACCTTAATGGGGCGTATCAATGTGATCAAAATGGTCACATTCCCCCAAAAAAATTTGTATCTCTTTAGAGCTATACCTCTTTTCTTCGATTGCATGTGGTTTAATAGACTAGAAGCAATACTGAACAGATTGATATGGGCGCAGGGGAAAACAAGGAGAGCCTATCGCTTCATGACACTTCCCAGGGACAAGGGGGGGTTGAGGGGCACCTGATTTTAGGTTTTACTACTGGGCGGCCGCACTGCAATACTCACAAGGGTTGATTGGGGGGAAGTGCCGGTCCAAGAGCTGGCAGACTCGGCTTTGTGAACGTTTATAAAGCTTTGGTGGGCAGAGAGGCGGAGAATGCACTATTAAATACGGTAGATTATACCTACTTTAAACACACTTGGTTTAAGACTCTAACAGCAATATATAAAATCTGGAAGGCTGTCACAATAAAATTGGGAATAGGCAGATACAATAGATATATGAGATTGTACACAAATCACTCACTCACAGGGGAGATCTTCAGGGATGCAGTCATGAAAGAATGGGATAAGAAGGGGATCAAGAAACTAGGGGACTTAATGGATTCGGAAGGAGGGATTTTACAATTTCAGGCGATTCAAAGTAAATTTGAGATATCGGGAAGTAACTTTTTTAAGTATCTGCAAGTAAGGAGCTACTTCTACAATAAACAGGGAAGCCTCTTAGGGTTTAGCCACAGTAGGCTACTGGATTGTATAGAACGAGGTAGTCACTGTACAATTAGACAGATATATGCAGAACTTTGTGCACTAAAAGGTGACGATAGTGGCAAATATGCTAGCAAATGGGCAGAAAAAGTGGGTTTGTGTCCCGATGGCCTACAGGCTTCTTTAAATTTAGGCCGGACAGTGCTGTGCTCGGCGACACTACAAGCGCAACATTATAAAACATTATATATACTATACCACACCCCGGCCAGAATTGCACAGTGGGGGGGACCACCGGAATAACCTGCCCGCGTTGTGACTCGGACAATGCTGATGTTGTACACATGTTTGCACAATGCCCGCAATTACACACACTGAAATTGGATATAGAGGAATTCTTGGAGGGTTCCCTCGGGATTAAGACTAAAATGACGGACAAATTAATAATGCTAGAGGTGATCGTAGGAGCAGAAGGCCTCCCCACAGCATTTTTATTTATGGTAATGGCAGTATATAGGATTGGCATTGCAAGAACATGGCTGAATAGGATGACTCCCACATTCCAGATGTGGATAGCAAGGCTACTATCGACATACAATATGGAGAAAGCCATATATGACAGGAAGGGCATGAGAGCAAGAGCACTGGGTGAAAGGATATGGCTGCCCATTGAACAATGGAAGAACAGGGCAGGCCAGGGGAGAGCACTCCAACACTGAAATAGGAGGAGGGAAGTATATATATATTAGTTACAGGAAAGTGGAGTGGGCGGCTGCAACAGGTTTATATCTTTGTATGGACACTTCTCTTACTTCTTTTGTTTTTTCCTTTTTTCTTTGTTGTGTTTACAAATGTGTATTTTGAAATATGTGTACTGTAACATGTATTGGAATCTTCGGAAAAATGTGGAAAAACGTAATAAAAACGTTAAAAAAATAAAATAAAGGAAATTAAGCCTCTTCCTGACCTGTCTGCTAAGGAGCATGATGTGTCGGTGGACAGTGTAAACCTCTCCCCCGCCCTGACTCCTGAACAGCAGAGTGACTGCTGCCAACTGTTGGGACAGTTTACTGTTCTGTTCTCCCTGCCTCCTGGTGTCCCTCAGTGGTGTGTCCATGATGTGGACACAGGGGACAGTCCGCCTGTAAAACACATTTACAGGTTGACTAACTGGGTCAAAGCTAGCATCAAGGAAGAAGTCTCCCAAGATGTTAGCTCTAGGGGTGATTGAGCCCTTCAACAGCCCTTGGTCCAGCCCAGTGGTCTTGGTCCCAAAGGTTGCCGCACCCAGTGACACACTAGAATCCGACTCTGTGTGGACTATTGAGGGCTCAATTCAGTCACAAGGACGGACGCACATCCCATCCCCAGAATTGATGAGCTCATAGATCGGTTGGGAGCTGCCAAGTACCTCAGTACATTTGTCGTAGCGTCTGGTACGGGCAGATTGGCTTAACTGATGGGGCAAAGCAGAGGTCTGCATTTTCAACACCAGAGGAGCACCACCAGTTCTGGACGATGCCGTTTAGGTTGAAGAATGCCCCTGCCACCTTTCAGAGGTTGGTCAATCAGGTGTTGGCTGGGCAGGAGGATTTCAGTGCCATCTACCTGGATGACATCGCAGTGTTCAGTGCCACTTGCGAAGAACACATACGTCACCTCTGGAAAGAGTTGAAGGCTCTGCAGCGGGCAGGCCTCATAATCAAGGCCAGCAAGTGTCAGATCGGGCAGGGATCAGTGGTGTACTTTGGAAACCAGGTAGGGAGCAGCCAGGTGGTGCCCCTAAAGCCAAAGATTGATACCATTCTGGCTTGGGAACCCCCCAAGACCCAGACAGAGGTGAGAGCCTTCTTAGGTCTCACCGGGTGTTACAGGAGATTTGTCAAGGGATATGGCTCCATTGGCGCCCCCTTGACTGTGCTGACTTCCAGGAAGCAGCCCAGGAGGGTGAACTAGACTGACGCCTGTCAGAAAGCTTTTGATGCCCTGTAAACTGCCATGTGCAAGGCGCACGTGCTCAAGGCACCCAACTTCTCACAGGAATTTGTGGTGCAGACAGATGCTTCAGAGTATGGTGTGGGGGCTGTGCTCTTACAAAATATGAGGAGGGCCTAGACCAACCTGTAGCCTTCCTTAGTAGGAGGTTACTTCCACGGGAACAGAGGTGGAGTGCGATTGAGCGTGAGGCTTTTGCTGTAGTCTGGGCACTGAAGAAGCTGAGGCCCTACTTCTTTGGGACTCACTTCCGGGTTCAGACCAATCACAGACCCTTCAAATGGTTGATGCAGATGAGGGGTGCAAACCCAAAGTTGTTGAGGTGGTCCATTTCCCTACAGAGGATGGACTTTTTTGCTGCTGATTTGCTGATTTGCTGCTGTAGCGCGCTGGCTGCTGTAACTTTTAAATAGTTTTATTATTTAGCCTTCTTGGAGATTTGTGTTGCGCCGTCTTTTGTACTTACTTAATTTTAGCGCTGTGCGCTCTGGACCCCCAGCGCTGCGTTAGCTCTGACACGCACGTTAAAGGGTGGCTCACCCTGCATTTGCAGGATTTAGGGCAGCTAGGGATCGACATTGGGGTGCCTCTGCAGCCGCCATCTTTGTGAGGGCACTCGTGGCAGCCGAGTTACGGGCGCCATAGTTGATAGGGGAATAGTTCCTCCCCTCACACTCCTCCCACGTCCTGGAGAGCGCGCAGGAGCGCATTTAAGCACCAGAAGACCCACGCACAGGTAGATTTGCTGCTGTAGCGCGCTGGCTGCTGTAACTTTTAAATAGTTTTATTATTTAGCCTTCTTGGAGATTTGTGTTGCGCCGTCTTTTGTACTTACTTAATTTTAGCGCTGTGCGCTCTGGACCCCCAGCGCTGCGTTAGCTCTGACACGCACGTTAAAGGGTGGCTCACCCTACATTTGCAGGATTTAGGGCAGCTAGGGATCGACATTGGGGTGCCTCTGCAGCCGCCATCTTTGTGAGGGCACTCGTGGCAGCCGAGTTACGGGCGCCATAGTTGATAGGGGAATAGTTCCTCCCCTCACACTTCTCCCACGTCCAAGGCCATAAATTATGGGCAGACGGTCAGAGCGCAGCGATGACGCGCAGCGGGTGCGCGCCGGAGGTGCGCCAGAGGTAAGCCCGTTTGCGCCCGTTCGCGTCCCGGGCGCCTCCGGTGCGTCTACCTCGGCCACCTCTGTGTTGCCCACCTCCATGGTAGATTATCGGGCTTTTTATATTGACTCCAACGCGGGGGACGGTTGTTGTAGAACTCCTTCTCCTATGCCAGTACTATCCTGTGGCCTACTTAACGTTCGGTCGCTTGTTAAGCACCATGTGGAAATCACTCTTCTGATTGAGTCCTCTCAGTTAGACGTTCTTTTCGTCACTGAAACGTGGACCAATTCAGACTGCGCAGTGGAACTTGGGTGGGCCTGTCCCTTGGGCTATCGCATTAAACACTCCCCTCGAACTAAGGGGAGGGGGGGCGGTATTGGCTGTATATACAGGGAGTCAATCTCCATCTTACAGTTGGAGGTACAGGATGTACCAGGGTTTGAGATCATGGGCTTTTCCATCACAGCCCAGAGTGGTACTCTGTTAACCGGACTGCTGTGTTACAGGCCACCCGCCTCAACCACCACGGCCATTCAGTCACTGATTGACCTTATTTATGACCTCTCAAACTCTCACACTAGGCTAGTAGTGTTGGGGGACTTTAACCTCTGGCCGTCGGGCCCTCAAGACCTGGCATATAGAGAGCTCTGCCAAGCTTGCACTAATATACAACTTGCACAGCTGGTTTTAGTACCTACACACATCAAAGGGCATATTTTAGATCTTGTATTTGCCGACAAAAACCTGGTGACAGTGGGGGAGGTCGTGAATCAATGCTGGACGGATCACACTCTGGTCCCATTCTCCATTTCCCTGCCCGGGCCATTAAGGACAAATGAGCCAGGTGCTACTAAGTTTGGTAGGCAATGGACTCGTCTATTGAAACATCCGACTAGACCGAATCTGCTGCCCGGCCCATTCATGGTGAAAGAGAGTGTGGAAAAAAGCTACCAGGCTCTCCGCCAGCAGATTGAGATATCTCTGAACGTCTTGGCCCCACTGAGGAAAGTGAGGGATAGACCCAGAAGAACTAATGCCTGGTTTACTGAGGAGCTTGGACAGTGCAGGCTCCGCTGTAAGCAGGCGGAACGATTCTGGAGAAGGGACTATAGGGAGGCTGATAGGATAATCTACAAAGCCGCCTTACAGGAATATAAGGTCCAGCTAAAGAAAGCCAAGGCTCAATTCTTGGTAGACATGCTGGCCAAGGCCCCTAATAAATCGCAGGCTTTGTTCAAGGCGGTTGATAATCTAGCTAACCCTCCATGCACTATACCGGCTATCCCCGTCTCCCAGGAATTGTGCGACGCCGTGGCCCTGGCGTTTGAGGATAAGATTAAGAAAATCTTGAATGGGCTGCAGACGGGCGGCTCGTCTACTGCCTCCCTGTCTCCTCCTGCAGAACCCCATTCTCTGGAGACTCAGCTATCCTGTTTTCCTTGCCCTTCTTTGGAGGAGTTCGGTGCCCTGGCAAATGGTGTGTCCTCAGGATCGCCTTTGGATCCTATACCCCACAAGATCTGGAAGGCATTTCAAACAGAGTTGTTTCCTCCGCTCCATGCCATTTGTTGCCAGTCACTGAATACAGCAACAGTGCCAGATAGTTGGAAGATGGCAACTGTCACACCATTGCTTAAAAAGGCCACTTTGGACCCTTTGAGCCCGGCCAATTATAGGCCTATTTCGCTCCTTCCCTTTATTATTAAGGTGGTAGAGAAGTGGGTCACAAAAATACTGTCCAACTTTCTGGAAAGCAACGCTGGCCTGGATGTGTCACAGTTCGGCTTTAGGCCAGCTCATGGCACAGAGACTGCGTTGGTTGCCGTGTTGGACGATCTTCGAACGCAGGTCGACATGGGAAAGTCAGCATTTTTAGTGCTGCTTGACATGTCGGCCGCGTTCGACACGGTAAACCATGCAGTGCTACTGGACCGCCTCCGGAGTGCAGGAGTCACTGACCTGGCTTTGAGATGGATAACATCCTATCTCAGCGACAGGCAGCAGGCAGTAGCATTACCACCTTTTCGCTCCGCCGTGCAGCATGTGACTCAGGGTGTTCCACAAGGATCGGCGATTAGTCCGATCTTGTTTAATCTATACTTACGCCCCCTAGTTGCCCTGGTAAAGTCATTCGGCATTTCTGTCATCAATTATGCCGATGACACCCAATTGATATTTTCATTTGAGGGTACCAGGGCAATATCGAGTGACATTTTCCATCGCTGCATGTCGGCTACTGCGGAATGGCTACGAGTCAACTCGCTCCAATTCAATGGCTCCAAAACAGAGGTCCTCCATTGCTCTTTAGATCGAACCCCCCGCCCGCTCCCGGATGATTTCTGGCCGACATCTATTCCTGGTACGGTGGAGGCGGCCAAATCAGCCCGAAACCTGGGAGTAATATTCGAGCCCAATCTGCAGCTTGATGCCTCGGTGAATAGAACTATAGCGGGGTGTATGGGCTTACTTCGTGCCCTACGTAAGATCCTACCACTTCTTCCTGAAGAGGTAAGGGCAGAAGTAGTGCGCAGTTCTATTCTTAGTCGATTAGATTACTGCAATGCACTACTTCTGGGAGCCCCTAAAACACTGATCCGTAAGCTGCAGAGGGTTCAAAATATGGCAGCTAAATTGGCCCTATCCCGCCCTCGTTCTGCCTCTTCTTCGGGTGCTCTAGCAGACCTTCACTGGCTGCCCATCCAAGAGAGAATTTGTTTCAAGGCTCTCTGTCTTGTCTTTAAGTCTTTGCATAGACAGGGGCCAATTTTGCTTCAAAACCTTTTCTCCTGGTATTGTGCTGCCAGACCTTTAAGATCTGCTTCGGCGTTTCTAGTCACAGTTCCCAGGGTCAATAGAGTGAGGATGGGTGGCCGTGCATTTAGTTTTGCGGCTGCGACACTCTGGAACTCCCTCCCGCTGGCGCTGAGGGGTGTACAAGATCTTACCTCTTTTAGAAAGAATCTTAAAACCTTTCTATTTCCCAAAACTTAGGTAGTTATAGCTTGCTAGCAGGACAATTGCAGTCTCAGCGCCAGGATACCCTTGGGGTGACAGTCGCGCTTAAGAAGTAAATAAAACATAAACATAAACATAAACATAAACTTTACAGTGGAACACCGCCCTGGTACAGGACACGTCAATGCTGATGGTCTCTCCAGATTTTTCTGCCTTAGTGAAGAGAACTCCCAAGAGGATGGGTAGTTCTCCCCACATTTCAGCTGGAGGGACAAGTGTTAGATCTGGCATCCTTGGCGTTGGTTTCCCCTGTATTTTTGCCTTTGCCTCCTGTGATTTTCTGTGTGTTGGACTTTGTTTTTGCTGGTCTAGATGCTTTGGGCACTTTGCCATTGCTTTTCTGTGCCAAAGTGCAAGTGCTCCCTCTGTAAATTGTTGTCATGGATTAGTGTTTCTATAATTGGCTTATTTGGTTTACTGTGAAGTCCCTATTACAGTGCACTGTGTGTGCCCAAGGTCTGTAAACCAAATGCTGCTAGTGGACTTGCAGCACCGATTGTGCCACCCACCCAAGCATTCTTGCAAAAGGGACTGCCATTGCAGTGTCTGTGTGCAGTCTGGTACAGCCCTGTCGACCTGGCAATTGCACCCACTTGCTAAGCGGAAACCTTCTCTTTTCTTACATGTGAGTCAACCTCAGGTAGGCCCAAGGTACCCCTGCGGGCAGGGTGCTGTGTATGTGAAAGGTAGGACATGTCCCAATGTGTGTGGCATGTCCTGATATTGGAATACAGCCAATTTCGTTTTTCACTATTGAAAGGCTATCTGTCCCATAGGATAGAATTGAAGTTCATTTATAACATCTTATAAATATAACTTCCCATTGGGACAAGATAGGACTCTAAAATTTAGTATATCTGAATGCAGAATATGAGGATGCATCTTTTAGTGAGGATGATTTTTACATTCTGTGTTTGCAAATACCACTTTTAGAAAGTAGGTATTTTCTTGCTTAGCTATCCTGTGTGCCTCTGCTATGTTTGTGTATTGACTGTCTGGCTTTGAAGTGGCAGGGTCTGAGGATGTGTGTTCTCTTCGGGCAGCCACTTGGGGGGTGAGGTGTGTCCTGCTTGAGAAAGATCTCCCAGGGCTTGAAGTAGAGATTGCCTCCTGTTCTGAAGTCTCAGTGACACAAAGACTTCACCACCAGCTCCCCTGAAATTCCTTGCTGGGAGTTCTGCCCTGACAAGACGTGCCTATTGCTGTACTGGTACTTGCCTCCTCCTTGCGGGCTATTCTCACTGAGCGGTGGTGTCAGTGAGTGAAGGATGCAGAGCAAGGTAAGTGCTCCCGATGCTTTTGCTATATGCTGCTATGAGGACTTACCTATGATGTGGTCATCTCCTCTTTGGCCGGTTGGCAGAGAGAATGTGATGCTGCACTAGTTCTGTGGTATTTCCATTTTTCGTTAATACATCAGTGTGCATGTGCGAGATCAGGGACTCCACGCTTGTCATTTTAAAGCCAGCTCTGGCATCAATTAGTGGTTTGGCGCTCAATTCTTCTTCATTTGGTTCTTCTCCCTCAAGAACCAAATGAAGGAGAAAGAGGGCTAAGAGGGATGACAAGAACTTAGAGGACTCAATTAAGAGGACTGCTTTGGATACCCTATCCTCCATCAATACTCCTCAGGCACCTAAAAGTAGGAATGATGATCAGTACTCTGCTATTTCTAGTTCTGAAGGAGAGGAGGAAGGAGTTGATGTCCTCCCTTCAGACTTTTATGGAAAATGTGTTGATAAAGATATGTTGCCTGACATTCTGGCTAGCACACGTCAGAATATGGGGATTCCTGTTGAGGCGTTACCCTGTACATCCACAAATCCAAATCTTTGTCAATTTCAGCAGCCTAAAGTCTTACATCTTCCTAATCATCTGCATGTGCTTGACTTTGTTAAAAGGGAATGGAAGGATCCACACAAAATTAATGTTCCTAGAGTCATGTCTCAGATTTGACCTCTAGAGAACATTGAGAAATCTATGCATGAGTCAGTAGTGGTGGATTCTTTATTTGTGAGTCTGGTTGGCAGAATGAATGGCAGAATAGAACATACTTAAAGATCAGGTTGACAGGAAGATTGATTCAGCTTTGAACAAATCTTACGCTGGAAATACTCTTGTAATGAGAACTGGTATTTATGGTGCTTACACTTTTCAATCACTTGTATCTGATTTCAAGAGCCTTTTTAAAGCAATACAGGTGAACACTGAGTTTTCTGATCTCCTTGAAGCCTTGGAGAAACAGATGGGATTCTTTTCTGATGTTTTCTTTGATATTAAGAGCGCTGTTGCACTGGCAGAAGGAGCTATTATTTCTGCATGGAGGAATCTTTATCTGAAGGAGTAGCACACTGATGCAGTTCAGAAAGCTGTGGCCTTAAGGATGCCCCGGATCTTGAGAATAAGTTGCAGCGAATCTCAAAGAAGAAGAAGCACTCTCAATCCTTCCATCAGACTGGAACTTCTGTTTTAGGATCCCGCTCATCTCTCTCCATATCCTCCCTTTGACAGCCTTCTGGAAGAGCTGGACAGCAGCAGCAGTTTTCTTTTTATAGAAAACAGAGAGGCAAAGGAGGCAGGAATCAGGGAGAGCAAAAGGGGAAATGTAGCTCTCCAGCAAAAAATAAGTACTCCTGACTACGTTGAGATCATGCCCCTTCAACCACTTAGGGGAAGGATAAGATTCTTCCATTCAGTATGGGAGGAGCCTATCTCAGGTGTGAGTCCGCCAGGTGGTGAAGGAGGGATATCAAGAGATTCAAGATACTCCTGTGAATTCAGGGATCATACATACTCCAGAGCCTCGCTACAAGAAAATTAGCTCTCGAGGCAGCAGTCTTCAGTCTGGTGAAGAAGGGAGCAGTAGTCCCAGTACCCAAAGCAGAGACAGGGTTGGGGTGATTTTTCTAGCCCCCAAGCACTTGGACTTGTTCTTGCTGATTATAGATCCCAGAGGGGTAAACAAGTGGATAAAGAGGATTCCGTTCATGATGGAAACAGTTCAAAGAATCATCCCTTTAATTCAGGAGAAAGCATTTATGATCACAATGGATTTAACAGACACATACTTACATATTCCCATTGCTGGACCTTATCAAACATTCCTCAGATTTTTGGCCCGGGAAGTAGTTTTCAGTTCCAGGTATTGTCCTCTGGCATCAAATCTGACCAATGGGTATTAACAAAAATGATGCCAACCTTGGTGGCTCTTGTACATCTTCAGGGATGGAGTGTTTTCCCATACCTGGGAAACTGGCTCCTCCAGGCCTCAACAAGAATGAAGTTACTGGAGGGTTGGAAGGTGATACAACATTGTCTTCAGTGACATGGACTCCTAATAAATCTGGAGAAGTCCAAGCTGGATCCCTCACAAGACTGGGTCTTCATCGAAGCACATTTAACAACAGACTTGGGCATGGTTTATCGGTCACAAGAGAAAGCAGTAAAGCTCAGATCGATCCTCCTAGCTCTGTTGCCTCAGAAGGAGGCTACAGCAAGATTGTGGTTGAAGGTTCAGTGTCACATAGCCTGGTGTGCTTTTCTAGTCCTTTGGGCAAGACTCGAAATGAGACCTCTGTAGCTCATATGGTGAAGTATTGGAAACCATCTTCTGTCAGAGGAGTATCCTTATAGATCCCATAAAAGGGCATCTGCACTAGTGGCTAAAGGAGGAATCATTGAGCAGAGGATTTCCTCTTCACTCTCTGCCAGAGGTAGTGATAACGACGGATGCGATCTGTCTAGGGTAGGGTGCAACATTGGGAGACAGGGAAGCACAGGGAAGACGGTCACTACAGGACAAGGCAACCCCTTCAAACTGGAAGGATTTCTCAGTGATTTTTCAGTTTGTTGCACTTCTGGAATGCCCTGCTCGATCAGCATGTGATCTTCAGAGCCACAACATAGTCGTAAGTGGACAGGCAGGGTGGAACAAAGTCTGCCTCTCTCAATCTGGTTGCCCTGAACATTGGAAAGTGCATCAAGAGGCATCTCCAATTCCTGAAAAAAACTCACATCAAGGGAGAAGACAATACAGTGGTCGACAGACTCAGGAGAGTAGTTTCATCTTCACAGATCCAATACCGCTCCCCTTTGGTTTTCTCCTAGACATGCCACAGGTTCTGGGAAACTTGTGTGGACCTGTTAGCTTCCACAGAGGATACCAAGTTTCCAAGAATCTTCACCCACTACCAGGATCCAAAAGCATGGAGTGTAGATGACCTGTCATCCCGTTGGCCTCCTCTCCTTCTATATGGTGCCCACATATCTGAGTCTTCTTGCGGGAATCCAGAGGAAGAGGGTGGAAATTGTGGCAGTAGTACCTTTCTGTCCGAAAAGATCTTGGTTTCCCCTTCTGCAGAATCTGGTTGTTCTTCCTGTTGAAGAATCCCATTGGCTCCTTTCCCATGCAGTTCAGTGGGGTACCTTTTTCTTCAGAAAGTAGCTCTGTCGGTCCGGAGGTTGAGAAGCTTGAGCTTCAAAGAAGAGAGTTCCCTCATCACTTAACTGAAATTATTCAGGGGTCCAGACGTCACTCTACACTAAAATTCTACTCTAAGCATTGGAGCAGTTTTGACATTTGGTGTGCTGCTAAATCTCTTTCTTCTGTATAATGCAATATTTCTTCTGTTTTGCAGTACTTGCTGGATGGGTTTCAAAAGCAATCAGCAGTAGCTACATTAACAGCTCAGCGGGCTGCAATAAAGGCTTTTAGAGAACCATGGGCTGATCCCAGCAGTAGCTTTGAATTTGGTAGCTGCACTCTTCAAGAGTTTTTTATTTCTAGACCTGTGTTTAGAACTTCTTTTCTTCCTTGGGACTTACCCTTAGTCCTACAAGCTTTACAGAATGTTCCCTTTGAGCACTGATTTCTGTTGTTTAAATATTTAGGGCCCCATTAGGATGTCGGGCGGATCGCCACCGCCATGCGGGCGGAGGCGATCTGCCCGACATCCTTCCCCGCCCACGGAAAGACCGTCCGCCGCTTTTCCGCCCGGTCGACATGTCGACCGGGCGGATTAAAGGGTTCTATATGATGGCGGTGTCTGTTAGACACCGCCATCCATATTAGGATGTGGGCCGGAACATGCTTTAAAAGGCATGCGGTAATCTCCTGCGGGGACCCGTTGCGGGTCCCCAGGGATTCTGGGAGGTGGGGGGCACACATGGGGGGGTACCTATACCCCCCTGCACTTCAATGTACAACGTGGAAGGCACCGCACAGTGCCTGTCACGTTGTGCATTGAAGTGCGCAAATTGCATTTTTAGAATTGCGGCGGGCGGTGCAATGTTAAAAATGTGGGATGCGCCCACCAGTTTGGTGGGCCCATCCTAATGGCCCCCACGGGACCGCCGCCCTTATGGCGGGCGATCCCATTTTACGTTCGCCCGCCATCCTAATGGGCCCCTTAGTATTTAAGGTGCCCTTCCTAGTTGCTATTACTTCCGCTAGGAAGATTGGTGAGCTGGGCGCATTATTATGTACCTACACCACCTTTCCTAAAGGTTTTGGATGATGGTGTATTGTTCAAGCAGCATCCATGTTTCCTTCCGAAGATAGCATCCAAGTTGCACTGGGAACAGGAGCTACTGTTACCTGAGTTTTTCCTTCTCCATCTTCAAGAGAGGAGGAGAAACTTTTTCATTTGCTGGACGTTAGAGTGCTGCTAAAATATACCTTCAGGTCTGAGAGGTATAGGAAATCAGAATATTTTTTGTCAATTTTGGTGGAGCTAATCGGGCACAAAGTTTCTAATGTGAACTTAAGCAGATGGATTAGATCCACTATCGGGTTGTCTTATTCTCTGTCTAATGCTTCTTTACCTGAAGGTATACATGGAGATCCACCAGAGGGGTGGTAGCCTCCTGGGCTGCAGCTCAGGGGGTTCCTATTAGATATATGTAGGATGGCCACTTGGGCCTCCACTGAGACTTTTGTAAAACACTATTGTCTTGAGAGGGTCTAGGAGAGTACATCAGGGTACAGCATTTGGGGAAAATTAGTTGAATGCAGTACTTTATGTATACTTTGAGTTATTGATTATTACACTAATTAAAATGTACTGACCATGGTTGGTGTAATATGTTTCCAATGTAAAAAATTTGGTTGGTCGTGGAGGCCAGTTTTTGCTTCAGTAAGCCTCAAAAGTAATGACTGGGTCGAGGACATAGGATGTAGGGATAATGCCCGGTTAATTACCAGTAAATCTCATTATTCTTAGTTCTTACTGTCGTTGTCACAGTCATAGTGACTCATCCTACCCACCCTGACAACAGGCCTTCATGGGGCTTGGCATGTTTAGGAAGTGATGTGTATAGCGGGGAGCCATACTATCATGGGGGGGGGGGGGTTACCCCACTAATTCCTATTTTTTTCACCTGGTCGAGGTGGGGTCCACCTCAAAAGTAATGAATATGACGAGGACAATAGGGACTATGGGTAAGGTGAATAAAGCCACAGATCAACGCTGTATCATAGAGGTGCATTTTAAGCGCCTTGTTTGTTTTGATGCTAGTAAAATCTTTCTTTCCATCACGATACCAAGTTATTAAAAAATTGTGCTTCAGTTTTGCCTTCCCAACTGCCGAATGGGTAGAGTTCATTTAAGGTATTTACATTTGTGTGCATTGCAAAAAAATGACATCTTACAGCCTTTCCCTTCAACTCCCTGTACTCCAGCAAGATTGTCACATAATTCACTTTACTTTTCTTTCTCTCACTGCAAAGTGGGAGGAGTTTGTTTACACGAGTTTGTCAAAAGACAAAGCCTGGCATTTGACCTCTGCCTTTGAAGGGTAGCAAATGTGCAGAGATAATTACAGAATTTAAAGGCATCTTTATTTTTTGCTTTGACTTTTGCCACCCACCAAAAATCGGCTAGGAACCAGGTAGCTGCTCACAGTTTGGGAAACACTGATATATATATATAGCATACACATAATAACATAATCACACAGACTAACATGGTTTCCACCATAAATCTCTGTAGAAATGCTGACGCAGGTGATAGCCATATTAAGTCTAATAAAAATGTTGAGGTGTTAGACTGTTGCTACTCTTAATGATCCTGCCTCAGAATCCATAAATAGAGGTCCTAACAAGCATGCCTCCATGAGACCCAAGAGCACTGGATGAAGTTAGATGCATCATTGGAAGAAAGAATTTATCACCAGCATAAGTGCCATGTTTCCCTGGTCCATGCATGAACTGATCCTCCGTCCAGGTTTTTCTTTGAATTCTGGAGCATGTAGTGTTTTTTAATCCGTTATGAAAACAGGACTACAAGTTCCACATTTCAAAAGGAAACAAGCATTTGTCTTGCCTATGCAAGTGTTATAGGCTTTGCCAATATGTTTTAGCCATGTTGTACACCGTCATGGCAGCTGTTCGGCATGGCTCAAAGTTAGTAGTGTACAGGAGAGTCGAGTGGAGTGTTGTAGAGTGGAATGGGGAAGAGTGGAGTAGACTGTCATGGAGTGGCACAGAGTGTTGTGCATTGGAGTGCCGTAGAGTGGAGTCGCCTAAAGTGGTGCATAGTGGAGTGGTGTAAAGCGCCTTGGTGTAGAGTAGCATAGAGTGCAGTGGTGGAGAGTGCAGCAGCCCAGAATTTAGTAGCGTGCAATGCAGTGCCATACACCAGAATGCTGCATAGTAGAGTGCAGTGGTGCAGAGTAGAGTGGCATACAGTGCAATGACTTAGAGTGGTGCAGAGTAGAGTGGTGTAGAGTGGTGCAGAGTAGAGCATAGTTCCATAGAGTGCAGTGGCATAGTATGGAGTGACGTAGAGTGCAGTGGCGTAAAGTGCATTGGCCTAGAATGCAGTATTGCAGAGAAGAGTGCAGTGCTGCAGAGTATTGGCGTAGAGTGCAGTGGTGAAGAGTGGAGTAGAGTGGTGGAGAGTGCAGTGGCATTGAGTACAGTGGTGCAGCACAGAGTGGCATACAGTGGAGTGGCATAGAGTAGGCTGGTGTAAAGTGTTGCAGAGTATAGTGGCGAAGGGTTATAGCGCATAGAATTCAGCAGCGTACAATACAGCGTCGCAGAATGCAGTGGCATCGGTTAGAGTGGTGCATAGTACAGTGCAGTGGCATAGAGTGCAGTTGCATAGACTGCAGGGGTGTGGAGTAGAGTAACAGAGTGCAGTAGTGTAGACTGCAACAAAAACCCAGTTTCTTACAAATACCTTATGCAAATATGAGCCTCTGCAAGAACTAAAACACTGGTGGTGGCTATCCTCCTTAAGCACTCAATGCAGAGGGAGGGATTTAACATTGTTAGAAGCAAAGAGGGGCATTATGTGCGCTTCCAACTTACTTTGTATGGCAGGAAACAAATATGGGATCACACTGCTTCACCTCCCAGCGGGTTCACCCCTAAACATTATGGTGGATGCAGTTCATCAAGCGTGTGTACTTGCACAAAAGTTCTTTCGAGTGTTTCACCAGGTTGGTGCAGATCAATGATGGCCATCTCTAAACACACATCTCTGGATAATTATCCATCATCAGTAGAGATTAGGCATGAAAATATTTGGGGTTGCTGAGCAGGCTGCCAAAGTCTTCTTGGGTCACAGTACCTCTACAGGCGCACAGGTGCCTCTCCACTAGCTCGCCAGCTCAAAGCGGCTCAAGGGAGCCTTTTAAAAAGGAAACAAATGTGGAATCACACTGCTTCACCTCCCAGCGGATTTGCCCCTAAGCATTATGGTGGATGTAGTTCATCAAGCGTGTGTACTTGCACAAAAGTTCTTTCGAGTGTTTCACCAGGTTGGTGCAAATCAATGCTGGCCATCTCTAAACACGTGTTCCTGGATTATTATCCGTCATCAGTAGAGATTAGTCATGAAAATATTTAGGGTTGCTGAGCAGACTGCCAAACTCTTCTCAAATCACAGTACCTCTCCAGGCGCGCAGGTGCCTCTCCACGAGCTTGTCAGCTCAAAGCGGCTCGAGGGAGCCTTTTAAACAGGAAACAAATGTGGGATCACACTGCTTCACCTCCCAGCGTATTCGCCCCTAAGCATTATGGTGGATGCAGTTCATCAAGCGTGTGTACTTGCACAAAAGTTCTTTCGAGTGTTTCACCAGGTTGGTGCAGATCAATGCTGGCCATCTCTAAACACGTGTTTCTGGATTATTATCCGTCATCAGTAGAGATTAGGCATGAAAATATTTAGGGTTGCTGAGCAGACTGCCAAAGTCTTCTCGAATCACAGTACCTCTCCAGGCGCGCAGGTGCCTCTCCACGAGCTTGTCAGCTCAAAGCGGCTCGAGGGAGCCTTTTAAAAAGGAAACAAATGTGGGATCACACTGCTTCACCTCCCAGCAGGTTCGCCCCTAAGCATTATGGTGGATGTAATTCATCAAGCGTGTGTACTTGCACAAAAGTTCTTTCGAGTGTTTCACCAGGTTGGTGCAAATCAATGCTGGCCATCTCTAAACACGTGTTCCTGGTTTATTATCCGTCATCAGTAGAGATTAGGCATGAAAATATTTAGGGTTGCTGAGCAGACTGCCAAAGTCTTCTCGGGTCACAGTACCTCTCCAGGCACGCAGGTGCCTCTCCACGAGCTCGTCAGCTCAAAGCGGCTCGAGGGAGCCTTTTAGACAGGAAACAAATGTGGGATCACACTGCTTCACCTCCCAGCGGGTTTGCCCCAAAGCATTATGGTGGATGCAGTTCATCAAGCGTGTGTACTTGCACAAAAGTTCTTTCGAGATGGCCATCTCTAAACACGTGTTTCTGGATTATTATGTGTCATCAGTAGAGGTACCTGACCTAAGAAAGATGTTGGCAGCCTACTCAGCAAACCCCAAATTTCAAAGACTGTAATCTCTACTGATGACGGTTAAAGAACCAGAAACACGTGACAAGAGATCAACACTATCTGCGCCAACTGTAGCGAAACACTCAAACACTCTTGAAGCAAGCAACTGAAACTGCATATACCACAATGCCAGGGGCGAACCTTGCTGGGAGGTGAAGCGGTGTGCTCCCACCCCTGTTCCTGTTTAATAATACTCCCATGAGTCATTGAGCTGACGAGCTCGTGGATGAAGCACCCGCATGCCTGTGAGAGGTACCTGACCTGAGAAAGATGTTGGCAGCCTACTCAGCAAACCCCAAATTTCAAAGACTGTAATCTCTACTTATGACGGTTAAAGAACCAGAAACACGTGTCTAGAGATCAGCACTATCTGCGCCAACTGTGGCGAAACACTCGAACACTCTTGAAGCAAGCAAGTAACTGAAACTGCATTTACCACAATGCCAGGGGCGAACCTTGCTGGGAGGTGAAGTGGTGTGCTCCCACCCCTGTTCCTGTTTAATAGTACTCCTATGAGTCATTGAGCTGACAAGCTCGTGGATGAAGCACCCGCATGCCTGTGAGAGGTACCTGACCTGAGAAAGATGTTGGCAGCCTACTCAGCAAACCCCAAATTTCAAAGACTGTAATCTCTACTGATGACGGTTAAAGAACCAGAAACACGTGTCTAGAGATCAGCACTATCTGCGTCAACTGTGGCGAAACACTCGAACACTCTTGAAGCAAGCAAGTAACTGAAACTGCATTTACCACAATGCCAGGGACGAACCTTGCTGGGAGGTGAAGTGGTGTGCTCCCACCCCTGTTCCTGTTTAATAGTACTCCTATGAGTCATTGAGCTGAAAAGCTCGTGGATGAAGCACCCGCATGCCTGTGAGAGGTACCTGACCTGAGAAAGATGTTGGCAGCCTACTCAGCAAACCCCAAATTTCAAAGACTGTAATTTCTACTGATGACGGTTAAAGAACCAGAAACACGTGTCTAGAGATCAGCACTATCTGCGCCAACTATGGCGAAACACTCGAACACTCTTGAAGCAAGCAAGTAACTGAAACTACATTTACCACAATGCCAGGGGCGAACCTTGCTGGGAGGTGAAGTCGTGTGCTCCCACCCCTGTTCCTGTTTAATAGTACTCCTATGAATCATTGAGCTGACAAGCTCGTGGATGAAGCACCCGCATGCCTGTGAGAGGTACCTGACCTGAGAAAGATGTTGGCAGCCTACTCAGCAAACCCCAAATTTCAAAGACTGTAATCTCTACTGATGACGGTTAAAGAACCAGAAACACGTGTCTAGAGATCAGCACTATCTGCGTCAACTGTGGCGAAACACTCGAACACTCTTGAAGCAAGCAAGTAACTGAAACTGCATTTACCACAATGCCAGGGGCAAACCTTGCTGGTAGGTGAAGCGGTGTGCTCCCACCCCTGTTCCTGTTTAATAGTACTCCCGTGAGTCATTGAGCTGACGAGCTCGTGGATGAAGCAACCGCATGCCTGTAAGAGGTACCTGACATGATCAAGATGTTGGCAGCCTGCTCAGCAAACCCCACATTTCAAAGACTGTAATCTCTACTGATGACGGTTAAAGAACCAGAAGCACTTGTATCAATGTATACCCTGCACAAGATAGTTTCTTGTACGTTACTATCAACAAATTGATAGAAGGGAAAACTGGGCAGGTGATCCTTGGAGGGGACTTTAATTTGGTATTGAATGCACAGATTGATAGCATGGAGGAGTTTTAGGTGCAACTCAAGAATAGCCTTGAACAGGTGAAAAGAAGGTTTCAGGAGTGTGGGTTATTTGATGCACGGCATACTTACCATCTGGAAGATAGGGATTATTTATTTTACTTTCATTTTCATAAATCATACTCATGAACAGTGATTGTTACACAGGGTCCTATGAACTTCATACAAAAGATAGATTTATCTGAAATTTCAATCTCTTACTATGCCCATGTTGAACTGTTGAGCTAGTTTGGAACAAAATAAGGAAACAAGTGGCAAAAGCAACTGTCGACTAGTAGATACTCTATTTTAAAACCCTGTCAAGAGCTGACATGGTATAGGTAATTGAGAATGATTTAAAATGTGATAAACCAGAAGACACATCCCCAGAAACTAACTTAGGTGTCTTTTATCCTGTAGTAAGGGAGGCAACTATCTCATGGCCTACTAATATTGCCAGAATAGTAGTTTTACAAGGAAAAAGCTAGTGGAAAGTCTTAAGGCACAGGAAAAGATTGACAAGGCAAAGCCACATGAATACCTAGGTGCAAAATCATGGTGATAAAAGACCAATTAAGTGTAATTCATAAAAAGAAGGCAGAGCTCTTTATCTTAAAATTTGGGTGACATATTTATGGTAAACAAAACAAGATATACACTATATGACTCAAAAGACTAAATACGCAGAGGGCAAAAACAATTATAGGGAACATTAAGGCACAAAACAACATGTGTTCAAAGGGGGAACATGAGAAAAGGAATGTATTTATGGATTTCTTCAACAGCTTGTATACTAGGGCAACAAGTATCAAGAGTGAATAGACTGCTTCTTGGAGCAGATAGAACTATTGCCTATTCCTCCACTAGGGATTGAAGATCTAGAACAACCAAGCCTTGATCCTTGTGAAATGAATGAATGCTAAAAAAACACTTGCCACGGATGGCAACCCAGTTCACTTTTATAGATCATTCTTTCCCCAAATTGGCTAACAGATGGTTGGTTTATTCAATGACTTTGCACAAGGGCGATGGGTCAAAAATATAATGAGGGAGCCAGAGATTACTCTAATTCTAGAACAGGGAAAGGACTTAAGAGACTGTATGTTTTTTAGACTCGTATGCCTCCTTGATGCAGATGCCACGATATTAACTAAAACTATTGCGAACAGCCTGGATAAGTGGAGTCTCTCTCTGATAGATTCCAATCAAATTGGCTTAATTAAATACAGGAGGAGGACAGAAAACACTCCTGAAATTTCTCACTTGATAGACAAAGCAGCCAATATGAAGATCTTGGTCGTGCTACTGAACCTTGATGCCAACGTGCCATTCAACCAGGCTAGTTAGGTGTTTGTGAGTTCTGTTTTGCAGACATCAAATCTAGGCCCTAAGATATTTAGATGGGTTCTGGCAGATTATAAGGCTCTGGTGACAAGAGTTAGAGTCAATGGAGGGATATCAGAGGCGTTTCTTTGTAGAGGGACACCAGGCAGGACTGTTCCTTCTCCCCTCTCTGCTGGCAGGACTGTTCCTTCTCCCCTCTCTGTTTTTCTGTGGTAGTGGTAGCTGAGCTGCTTTCCCATAGCATTCCGACATGTAGGGAGATCAGGGGCATGCAATTTGGCTCAGAGGGCCATGAAAGTGTGTTTATCGACCCTTTAAGATGTCTCTTGGCAGTGATAAGAGAGTTAAAGAATTCTGAACGGGTTGATGGAGCGAGGTGGCAAACACAGAATTTTGTGTACCCCTCGTAAAGTTAATGTCCCATAACAGTAACGTTCACTGATTGCATGTTGTGTGAAATTAACCAACCATAGAATAAAGTGCACACATTATGTTTTATTACACATGGGGAGAATTAACTTTGCTTGCATGTCGATAATAAAACTGAGCTAAAATGTATTGTTATTGTGTTGTGAATTAATGCAGAGCTTGGAAATAATCAAAACGCAATTTAAATGTGCTTATTGTATTCATTTATGTGATGGAGAGGTCGAAATATAAGTATAAAACGCATTTATGTGGCTCATTTGCTAGGTAACAACTAACTGGGAAACATTAGTCAGGTGGGAGGTAAACAGAACGGGTTGAAATTCATAATTCAACATGAATCTGTTTGTTTCTATGACAGTTCCAAAAAAGTGGCCTCTGAGGCCTGAGCAAAGATGGATGCTCGGGGAAACTGTGAGCAAGAGCTGGACAGCGCAGGCGCGCCAAAACCTGCAAGTCAGACTGAACTGCCTGTGCTCGAGGAGGTTCAGGGATGATGTCGTGCTCAGAGCCTGGGAAGAAGTATGGATGTTGCCACTAAAGGAAATGCCTAGGCCAAAGACTGTCCTAAAACAAAGCCCCTTTATTGGTTCACTGGCACGTTGAGAAATGAATGCTGTAATGGTGAGATGATGCTCACCCACCCCGAAATTGTCCAATGAGAAACTGAATAAGAGATGTTAGTTACTTTTTAGATAGATTAAGTTAGGGAATTAAGGTATAAAAACCCCTGGATTTGTCAAGTTGGGGTCCCTTTTTCCATTTCTATCGGAGATGCTGTCCGATTGCTGACCGATTCCTGGATGTAAGATTTCTAATTGATTTTCTTCTTTGTTTGCTTTGCAGGATTGAAGGATAAGATGAGGGTGTAAGTTAGGGATGTTAGGAGAGATTGACTTTGGAACTATCTGTTCTTTGCTAATTCTAACTGTCTTCTATAATAAAGCGATTTTTCTTGAGCTCAAATAAAATGATCATTTTGAAATAAAGTTTAAGTTTTACTGAATAAAGATTTACTAATGTCTATATGTCAGACATGTTAAAGTGTTGGCTTTGAATAAAAATTAGAAGAAATGAAGAAATAAGAGCTGGTCTCTGAATTCTTCATACGCCTAATTTTCATTCTAGCAGATCCATTGCCATTATGGTGGTGTGTCTGAATAATTAAAGTCTGAATAAAGCATGGTAAATGTCTTTAAATCTGCAGGTGTAAATAATAGATAAATGGGTCTAGACGCTCCACCTAAATGTTACAGCGTTTCTCTGCCGTGATTCACCAGAGCCTTGAAGCCGAGTGAAAGTGAACAGGGTAAATGTGCAGTGTTATGGGCCCCACTGATGCATGATTTGTGTGGTTTAAGGTTTCAAGGTAATGGTGAGTGTTAATTAGAAATGATTTCTGGAGCCGCGCTGTAGCAGTTATATACTTGGTAGCAGAGTAGTGGTTGCTAAGGAAATTAGCTAGGGTGATGGTAAAGTACTATATAGAGTTTGATGTACAGAATTATGACTAACATCTGTTGAGTTTGTATTATGTTACATGTAGTCCTGGAAAGGCTTCATAGAGTAGGGTGAAGCCTGTGCCTCCGTCTGCAGGTGGAGGAAGTGTGGCAAGGTAGTCGCACAGTGAATTAGTCTGTTTCAAAAAAGGGGTATTGTCAAATACCGTGGTGGTATCGGCGTATATCACTGTTTAGGGACTTTAGGTGTGAAAGGATAAATGTATAGTGAGGACAGTCTATAAAATTTCAGCCTTCAAGTATAGGGATCATTCCGTGCTTCCCGACTAAAACTTACTGCTGGGAGAGTAATAGTTCTTAACCCCAGCTTGTTTGAAGGGTAAAGAGAGGGGCGTCTCTCTTGTGCTAACAAAAGAGGAATTCTGTGGTAGGTTAGTGGACGTGCTGCCTACTGGTAACAAAGAGTTCATGTATATATGAATCGAAATTTGCCTAGCTTATGTAACGGTAAGTTTCAATTCTATTAAGGACACGGAGGCGAGGATTATGCTATATCTTCCTTCGCTTTATTAACATAAAACTCCACAGCAGCTTAGGAAAATATTCAAAACAGTGAACGAAAATGCTTTAAGTCCCTAAAGCATTTGAAGAAACGTTTTAACAGTCCAAAACCACAACTCCCAAGAGTCTCTTGTGTATTGCCAGTCCATAGTCCTTCCATCATGTCTATCACCGCTAGAAAGCCAGTCCTCTCTTCCTCTTCCTCCTCTTTCTTCGCGCAGATCACGCATTCGCCTCATTGATCCTGCTTAGCACCCTCGTTGCCTGCCGGAAAAAAGACAGTGTAAGCGAGGCGGCATAGGCATTTGACCATAAGGCAAAGGAGTATTCAAAGACTAGCCACAGGACAGAAACTGCATAAGGAAAACGCTTTACTTACTGCCATACGGGTGGGTAGAGAAACCACTGTGTGTTCTGGGTGGGATAATCCTCGCCTCCGTGTCCTTAATAGAATTGAAACTTACCGTTACATAAGCTAGGCAAATTTCGATTCTATGTCAGGACCGGAGGCTTCAGATTATGCTAGTTCAAAGCTTACTTACCACCAACTGGGCCAAATCCACCACAGGTTTAAAATAAAACCTCTTAAAGGTGGAGTCCGAGGACCAATCCGCCGCTCGCATTAGATCTTCCAAGCGAGCACCTACAGAAAACGCCTTAGAGGCCATGGCTCCTCTGGCAGAGTGTGCCCCAAAAACACTCGTATTGATGCCTGCTTCTTGCATGACCCAACGCACCCACCTAGCAATAGTGGGGGAGGAGACCGCTTTGTGTGGCTTCCGCAAGGCAATCAACAATTGACGCTCGCCCGGGGGGCGCAATTCCAATGTCAAATCCTCATATGCTTTGAGGCATTGCACAACACACAACTTAGGAGTGTCAAGAAAAGCTGGATAGGAAATGGAGCGTGACGACGTTTTAGTACGTCGACCCACGGTAAAAGTAACCCCATCCGGGGAGAAGATGCGTGCAGATATATCCAGGGCACGCACGTCAGACACACGTCTACAAGAGACTAAACATAACAACATGGCCAACTTTGCCGAAATTTCCTTAAGAGACAGATAGGAGTTGACCGGCCAAGAAAGGAACAAATTCAGGACCAAATTGACGTCCCAAAGGACGGAATACCTGGGCTCCGGAGGCAATGCGAGTCGAATAGCCCGCAGAAGACGACAAACAAAAGGATGCTCACCTAACGGAGAGCCATCGATGTTGTCATGGCCTGTCGAAATCGCTGACCGAATTGCATTAATTGTTCTGTAGGCAAGGCCTTTGTCGGCTAGTTCAGCCAGGAAATTCAGAACGGGAACGAGGCCCGCGACCAAGGGATCCAAATCCCTTCGAAGACACCAACGCATCCACTTAAGCCAAGCGGATCTGTAGCGCTTCGTCGTACTATCGGCCCATGCTTTGGAGAGAAGGTGCTCAGCTGACCCCGAAAGGCCTGGGAGCGTCCAACGTCTCCTGAGAGCCTCCACGCCATGAGGCGAAGCGAGCCCCGCATGACGAGAGGATGCAGTTCCTGATCCGGATTCCTCAGGAGGAGAGGAAACAGGGGGAGTAGGATTGGAAAATCCCAAGAAAGTTCCAGAAGAACCGGAAACCATACTTGAGACCTCCAAAGCGGTGTAATCAACACCAGCTCCACTCTTTGGCGGCGTACCTGGGCCGCTGTCCGCACCACCATGGAGAACGGGGGGAACGCAAACGGTTGTTCCCGACCCCAATCCTGCAGGAAGGCGTCCGTGGCTTCCGCAAGAGGGTCCGGTCTCCAACTGAAAAAACGCGGCAGTTGATGGTCCAGACGGGACGCGAACAGGTCCACTGAAAACGGACCCCAAAGGCTTTGTAGCCACCGGAAGACCTCCGGATCCAGTTTCCACTGACTGGCATCCTTGAGGTACCTGGAGTGCCAATCCGCTACCTGATTGGCCCGGCCTGGCAGGTACTCCGCTGTCACAGCGATGTGGTGCGACAGGCAGTAATCCCAGAAGTCCTTCGCCAAATTCGCCAGAGCGCGAGAACGAGGACCCCCTAGATGGTTCACATAACGAACCGCCGAAACATTGTCCATTTTCAGTAAAACACAGGCCTTGACCGAATCCTTGGTCCAGCAACGGACAGCGAAGGAGCCCGCTAGGAGCTCCAGACAATTGATATGTAATCGTTGTTCGTCTGAAGACCAGGCGCCGCCGGTGGAGAAATCCCCGCACCGGGCGCCCCAGCCCGACCTGCTGGCATCGGATTCTATGACGAGATCCGGCACCGACCCGAAGATCGCCCGACCATTCCACGCCTCCATGTGAGACAGCCACCAAGACATTTCCTCCTTCACCTCCTCCGTGAGAGGAACCAACTGATCGTAGCTCATTCCTCTTCGGAGGTGCTGAGCCTTGAGGCGTTGAAGCGCCCTGTAATGTAGGGGCCCCGGAAAGATCGCTTGAATGGAGGACGACAGAAGTCCTACCACCTTGGCGACATGTCGTAAGGACGTGCGATCCTTGGTGATCGTCTGCCGAAGCAGATGTCGGATCTTCGCGATCTTCCGGGGCGGAAGACTCAGAACCGCCTCCACCGAGTCCACCACGAACCCCAGGAAGGTAAGTCTCTGAGTGGGGGCCAAAACCGATTTTGAGCTGTTGATAACAAACCCCAGTTTCTGAAGAAGTTGTACGGCCTGTTGCAGCTGCCCAGCCAAGATCACCGGACATTGCCCCATAAAGAGGATGTCGTCCAAGTAGACCAACATCCGCACTCCTTGACCCCTGAGGAACTCCACCACCGGATGCAGCACCTTCGTGAAGCACCAGGGGGCCGATGAAAGGCCGAACGGCAGCGCCGCGAACTCGAACACCCTGTCGTTCCACAAAAACTGAAGGAAACGACGATGCGGTGGGTGGATAGGAACGACTAGATAAGCATCCCTGAGATCCAGCCTCACCATCCAATCTCGAGGGAGGAGCACGTCCCGAAGGAGGTGGATACCCTCCATCTTGAAGTGCCGATAGATCAACCACCCGTTGAACTCTTTGAGGTTGATGACAGGTCTCTTGCCCCCGTCTGTCTTGTCCACTAGGAAGACATTGCTGATAAAACCATTGGGGTGGCGCGTTGATAGACGGATGGCACCTTTGCGAAGCAACTCTGAGACCTCTCCGTCTATCAAAAGCGCGTCGGACTCCGAAAACACCATCGGCCGTGGGACCACTTCTTGAGTGGGTTGGTCGTAGAACTCTATATGGAACCCACGTATGGTTTGTAAAACCCAAGCGTCGGCAGTGAGCAATTCCCACTCCTCGTAAAAGGCTGCCAACCTCCCTCCTATCGGAACTTGATCTAAACAAAGTACACTCACCGGAGGTATTTCCTTGACCGGAATTCTTCCTGAATCCTCTGCCGCCGAAGCGTTGCCCTCTGGTAGGGTAGAAATTATTGAAGTTCGCAGAGGTCTGGTACTGGCCTCTGCCGGAGCCTTGCCCTCTATTATTGGCCTGCTGGCCACGGCCGGTCGCGCGGCCCCTGCCGCGACCGGCCCCTCCAGAAAAACGCGCTTGATGCTGGATTGTGCCTTGTCCAGCGATGTAAAAGTGGACACGAACTTGCCCAGCTCTCTGATAAAGGGCTCGCCGAAGAGGCCTCCCTGGGCTACCGCCCCCGCCTCCGACGAGGCCAGGTCCCCCAACTTAGGGTCTAATTTAATTAGCAAGGAACGCCGGCGCTCGGTGGACAGGGCGCAATTGGCATTACCCAGGAACACGATAACCCGTTGTGCCCAATTCGAAAGCACCTCCGGGGAAATGACCGTGCCATTCGCCTTCGCCTCCTCCGCCATGTCGAGGATTTTTGTGGCAGGCCCCACGGCATCTAGCAACTTATCCTGACAGGACCGCCAGGAGCGGTCAATACCCTTCCGTGGATCCTTCATGAATTTGTCCAGGAAGGTGGCCATTTTCGCATCTAACTCGGGGGTCATAGCCACCTTCCCTTCCAAAGACGGTCGCGGGCATTCCCCTCGCAGACAACCTCTGGCTTCCTTCTCTAGCGGTTTGCGCAGTCGACCCGCCACGAACTTTGCCACCGTCTCACCCGGTGTCCAAGCTGCGGACCGTGGATGAACGATCTCATCCGGGTCCAACATGCCCGATTCATCCCGAGGGAGCTCCGTGGCTGAGCTCGATGGCCGCCAAGAGCGTACCGACTCTCCATCATCGTCAGTGTCCGGTGAATCATATATTGGAGAAGCGGGGGCTGTGCCAACGTCCCCTGCAGTGTCAGGAGTCGCCGGGGGGGCAGGGGGTGCAGCAGTCGCCTTTGCCAAAAATGCGTCACGGAGACGCTCAAAGGCGCCTCTGTCCACCCCCTGCGCCTCCGAGGACGGTCCCTCCCTGCAGGGTTTCTTCGGCGCGGGCGGCTTCCCGCCCGACGTTCCCGGGGGATCAGTAGACACCCCCGAATGCGCAGACGCTAACTTTGCGCATTCCTCCACAATGCGTGCGGAGAGGCGGTCCTCCATGGGCCCCACCACCTCCGTCACACAGCGGTAAATGGAGTTATCCACCGCTTGGTAGAACTCATCGTCCTGTAAGTAGGAATAGGGCTCATTCTCATATTCCCCTTCCATCATGAACTCACAGAACCAACCCCACAGGCACCCAAAGGGGTGTTAGTCGAGAGACAGCTCGAGTTTGGGCAGACAAAACTGACTGCGATCACTTTTATGGCCAACAGATGTGGCAGGTAGGGCTGCACCGACCCCCCAGCGCGTGGACTCTCCTCACCGGGACCGAGTCTTGCTGCCCCTCAAACGCGCAATGCCACACAGAAAATCAGCGAGGTGCACAAAAGGCGCCTGAAGGCGTTTTACGCGGTCTAAGCCGCAATACAGACCCCAGCGGGGCGTCAGGGAAAAGGAAACCGACCCGGTAAACCAGGCGTCAGAGGGGCAACCGAGGGCAGGCTCCGGCGCAGGCAGACTCCTCAGCGCGGTCCCCGTTGACTGAGGAGACGCGCCGAAGAGCCGGCGAGACGCGTGGGCGCCCTCTGGCGGCTTAATCAGTCACCGCACGTATTTGGGAAAACAGAGTCGCGTAGGAACGTAGAACATTCCCGCGACCGGGGACTCTGCAATGGAAAAAATAAACCATGCGACAAGCCCCCAACAAAGTGCATATACGATACAACCAGTAGAAATCACATAAAAGGAAACAAGAAAAAACACTTATCTGGCTGCGGGAGCAGCGAAGAAAGAGGGGGAAGAGGAAGAGAGGACTGGCTTTCTAGCGGTGATAGACATGATGGAAGGACTATGGACTGGCAATACACAAGAGACTCTTGGGAGTTGTGGTTTTGGACTGTTAAAACGTTTCTTCAAATGCTTTAGGGACTTAAAGCATTTTCGTTCACTGTTTTGAATATTTTCCTAAGCTGCTGTGGAGTTTTATGTTAATAAAGCGAAGGAAGATATAGCATAATCTGAAGCCTCCGGTCCTGACATAGAATAGGGTTTTCCGTATGAACGTGTGTAAATGAAATTGCAATACGCGTTCAAGCGAAACTCTGGGACTGACACTATTATATGTGCTTTCCTAGAGAAGCGAGATCGTTATTGCCTGATAGAAGGGTAAAGCCAGTAGTGTTGCTTTATCGGCGAGTCTAAAAATCCTGAGGAGATAAGCGTCGTCTACTCCGGCTACAGAATATTTGTGTGATTGAAAATTCTATCACTTTATTAGCGAAACAGACTAGTGGATTTGTTTTGTGTAAGTTACTAACTGATTTTGTAAAATATCTTGTAAATACGGCTTCTTGAAAAAACCCTGTAAGGGAGGGGTCAGTCGGCGCTGCAGAAGCCGGAGCGCTGGTGATGTCAAAAGTGTCGCGCTGGGATTGGTCCGCGTGACCAAGACAGAGTAGGAGTTGATTGGTTCATCACAGAAAGCAGCAAAGGCTATTGGTTAAGCACTATAGTGACGTATCGTATTCTAACTGGTGCATTAGTGCGAACCACGCTGTGATAGGTTGGTGTTACGAAATCAACAACAGAATAGTACGCGATCTTTTGAAAGCAGGAAAGTTTACAGAAAATGTAATACTACTATTATGATGATGACAGGAAGAAATCTTCATGTTTTAAAAAGCTGAAAAACGTGTTTGTAAAAGACAAAGAGATAGTTACGAGAGAGGGAAAAATACTTCCTTCACCGAAAACGCCTGCTTCCAATATTGTCGTGTATTTCTATAGGTTCTGAATCAGTCCCCCTATTCCTGACCCTATTCTGGTTAAACTAACTATCAAGTTAACTAACAGTCAGCCCATGAGGCAAGAAATCCCCCATGATGCAGATACCGTTATCTGACGCAGTCACACTACGGCACAGGAACGTGTTATCTGATTAGGTCATAACGCTTGAGATCTAATTAGACAAGCGACATTCCTCCAGCCCCTGATAAGGCATACGACGTTCTCATAACAAATCAAACCTATGACAACCTGGAAAGTCCGTGCGGCCATTGTTTTGATTTCACAGAGAACTTTTGCAAAAGAATGTGCTAACGAGCAAGTCGTATGACATCTTTATTGACGTACCTATGTCCATCCTTACGTCAATCTCGGCACCTTTAAGGTATAAATATTGCCGACCTTGCCCTATGCAAACACACGCGTGGTGACAAGACGGAGCAGCCATACTTGCCGAAGCCGAGAGCAGAAGCAGACCCCGCTGGCAGCAGCCCCGCCTTCCTGACGCGCTGAGAGACGCGCTGCTATCTCAAGCCGAGAGACCCAGCACCGGCGTTTCTGGGCAGCCCTCGCAGGCAGCCTGGAATATCGAGAGCAGAGAAAGAGATACCATTCCTCATCCATCCTAAATTCCAGGTACAGAACTGAATAACCCCTCACAGAGAATTCTTTAGTTATTCACTTGGCAAAAACAAACTTAACTTAAACTGTAACTTTCTATTCCCGCCCACGCATTAGACTTAGGTCAGGTACACGGGGTAGGCGTATTTAGAAACACCAGTTGAGTACGTTTAGTCAAATGTATATGTGTATGTAAATATATTTTAATCATTTTTAAACATCATATGGCTAACCATATCAATGTTTTTACAGTATTATTTTATACTATTGCTTCTAATGTATGCACTTTACTTAACTATAAGTATTGCAATAATATCGATCCATTTCTCTTGTACGAGAAAAGAGACTGATCAATAAATAACATTTTTTATTGAACACGCCCGTCTCTTCCTTTTCTCTACATTCTGATGAGACTAAGAATGCACGTACTGACTGAGTAAAATAATTGCCTTGTGCTCACACGACTCTTGAGATTGACTCTTGATTAGGGGAGAGCAAAGTTGTCATGTTCTATGGTTGTCAGAAACTAAATCCCTTCTTGTCTAATCAGGGAAGTTAATCCTTCCTTGAACATTCGAGAAAGTTTCTAGCGAACTCTGAGCTTAGCTGGCAAACCCAAAAATTAAGTCTAGCATCGACAGTAGTAGACCTAGTTAACGTCTGGCCTAGGCCTTTACTGCTGTAGGTACTATTCCAATGCGCAGAGCCTATTGGGAAGATAGGAGCTACACTACATGGCGCCCAACGTGTTTGGAAAGGGCGATAAAACTAACGTAAGACATTTAGAGTAACTCAGTCGTGCTTTCTCACTCAGACCCCTTTTCCCGAATACTCCAAAGACGTCTGGAGTGGGTGAAAGGTTATATCCTCCAAAACCTCGCAGGAGGGAACTCCTATGTATGGTTCTTGGTCAAGTCAACGTTGAAGGATAAAACAGTTCCGAAATATTGTGCATCTTATCTTTGTTCCATAAAGAAACCTGATCTGCAAACAAACATAATACCATCCTGACAGTAAAATGTCAGAAAGTGATGAAGAAAGAGAGGCAGTTAGATTAGCAACTGAACTCGCAGATGCTGATGCTACCATGCAAGCAGCAGACGCGGATATAATACTCATTCCGGTCATTAAAAGGAGATCTATAACCTTAAAACTTATAGAAAATGGACTGACACCTAGAGGTGGCACAGTCATATTCGTAATTGAGGCACACGAATATCGGCAGACAGAGGTATACTATTCATGGATACATTTTCCAGCAGCAAATGCTGTAACAAAGTACTTCCACTATTACAAAGTAGAGGAACCTCCTGAAACGTACACTCCTTTCGAGGAGGTGGAAGTACCACTCAAATTCCAAGAGCATTTGCTCTTATTTGATGGCGCCCTAAAACATAACAATCACATTACAAGGCTCGGTCCTTTAGGTAGACCAGGAGCAACGTGGCCGGTCTTAGCCGGATACACACCACATCCAGACATCGAAAGAATGCCTGCAGCAGAGCTATTAATACAGCTAAAACAACTACTAAAAATTCATAGACAATTAGTTCAGTATGTAATGCGGACTCCAACAATTCAGCCAGCGATTAAACTTCCACAGCTGACCCCTCACCAGGGGAACACAAACAAAATTACACCACAGAACATCCAATCCTGCCTAGGTAAAGTTCCAGCTAAACGGGAACAGATACCATTCTGGTTGGCACAGAAAATTACCCAAATAGAGGCGGTGTTTCCTGACACCACCCCATTAGAAAAACACAGGATTCTGACTATATGTCTCCCAATGGGAATCGCACCACACATTGAGGACTGTGACACTTGGGGTACAGTCTTTGCTTCCATCTACACAAAAACGCACGGTGTCCCATCCATTTCGGTGATACCAGATGTGCTAAAACAAATTCAAGATGAATACGGTCCAGAACCTGCTTTAACTCTTGGTATGAAATTACTAAAAGACTTCAAACAGGTTTCGGCTATATTACTAGCCAACATAAAAGGTGAAGCAGCAAACGTGGCGATCCGCCAGAGGTTAAAAGAGACAGATATAGCAGACCAACCAGCTGAAATTGCCAGAATCATAGAAAAATCCTATGAAGAACTAGGCAGAGATAGTCTAGGTGGAATACCAGTAAAACCGCAACTGACTACAAGTCCAGAAAAAATATTTTTTAATAATAATAATTCACCAAAAAAGAACTGGGATGGAAACAAACAATCCAATCCTAAAGAAAAGAAATTCCAGTCCAGAGGAAGGTCTCCTAGGCGAAGAGAGAAATCTCCAAACCAAAGACAGAGGTCACCGCAGAGTGACCCCTCTGGGAATAGATATAACCTTAGAAATAGGGATAATATTAAAAAACCTGATAGATATCAAGACATTGATACACGTCCCTCTCAATCTTTTCAGAATTCCTCGCAGAAATCGGAAAGAAGAGGACGATCAGAAGAGCACGCCAAGTCCAAAGACAAGGAACCTGCTCAACTTAAAAAGAAATTACAATTTCCAAAAAAGAAGGTAGCCAGTATCAAGGTAGTTAAAAATGCCGAGAATACTGAGGACACAACTGAAAAACGGAGAATGGGCTCAGACAATGCTAGACAGCGCAGCAGAGGTGAGCATAGCTCGCAAAGTCCTTATGAATCATCTGGAGACAGTGGACACGAATGAATACCTTCAAGTGGAAACTGCAGACACCAGAGTTAGCAAGCCCCACAAGATATACGAGATAACATTACGTATAGAGGGAGATAAGACTAGGAAAATAAGGGGACTATTTTGGGATAACCTCTCAAAGGGTTATGACATCCTTCTAGCTGAAAAAGACTGGCCACCAGAGTTTGTCAGGGAGTGCCCTCATGGCGAAGAAGTAATTATGCCTGCCTTCTCGAATCAAATCCCGATTCATAAAAAATACACACTTGCTAGAAAGTGGGCAGTGGCCTTAGCACCTGCTTTATATAAAAATCATGTAGGATGGGATGAGGATTCTCCTCCTCACAAAATCCAGTTAAAATCACAACCAACTGCACAAAGGCAGTACCCAATTAAGCAAGAAGCTAAAAAACAAGTAAATGAAATACTAGATCAGCTAGAATACCAGGGGGTGATTGAAACTTGCACCTCACAAATGAACAATCCTTTGTTTCCGGTCTCCAAACCAGACAATTCGTACCGTCTAGTTTTGGATTACCGACACCTTAACACATGTTGCAAAACCTTTGCAGTGCAAAACTCACACAGTGCTGCACTAATGAATAACATAGTGCGCAAAAAATACAAAACAACCTTGGACATCTCCAATGGATTCTTTTGTCAAAACATAGCACCAGAGAGCAGATCTTTAACTGCATTCTCAGTAAATGGCACTCAAAAACAATTCTGTCGGTTAGCCCAGGGGTACAAGAACAGCCCGGGGGTATTCCCAGCGAGAGTAACAGAATTACTACAACTATATGATGATGAAGCGTTATCTTATGTCGATGACATTTACTTAACAGATGATGACTTGGAGACTCACTTGAAAAGGGTGAACACCATAATACTTGGGTTCGCTGCAGAGGGTTACAAATTCAACTTCAAAAAGTCCAGAATTGCCCATCTGACGGTCCTATTCTTAGGATATGAGTTATCAAGTGAAGGCAAAAGCCTGGCAGACAATTTCCTAGAGAAATGTGCCGTAATCCAAGCTCCTAAAACACTAAAAAACCTACAGTCAATTCTAGGCTTCCTAAATTTCGGAAGAACATACATTGCAAATTACGCAGAAAGGGTCAAACCCCTTTATGATCTAATTAAACCAGACTTTAAAAGATCCAGTTGGACTCAAACACACACAGAAATTTTGAGATCCTTACAAACAGACATGCTAATTAAAACAAAATTAGAAACACGTGATAACACACGCAATCTTGTGATTCGAGTCATCCCAGGGAGATGCGGATTCACATACCTGACTTCTAATGAAGGAGAAAAGGTACCAATTGCATTCAAATCACACTTGTACACAAAAGCTGAACAGAGATTCAGCAGCAAAGGAAAAATTGTTCAAGCAGTTCAAACCGCAATAGCTAGAGAAAAAGACATAGCTGACGGTAGACATATCACAGTCAGAACAGCTGAATCAGCCTTTGAGGCATTAACAACACCGTGTAATTTACCATCAACAACATTGGATCCAGAATGGATACAATGGGTGAATTCAATCACAACGGACAAAGTATACTACTACTTTGATCCAGAACTAGAAGAATTGAAAAATCTAAAATATGAAAAGACGTATCCTCTGCCAATCGACATTCTGCCTCTACGACATTACGCCTGTGTAATCTATACAGACGGACATGCTCAACCCTCCGTTTGGGGAGAACATGCATACAATCCCACATGTGAGATTACAAAAGAAGTGTGGCGCGGAGGTAAACTAAGACCTCTATTAACAAAATCACACTCAGTAGAAACTAATTCAGAACTACAAACTGAAATAATAGCTTTGAAAATGGCGCTAGATAATGCGGATCGCGAATTCCCGACACTTATAGTGTCAGATTCATATTACTGCGTCAAAGCATATAACAAGGATTTGCAGACATGGATTCAGAACGGTTACAAAGATGACACAGATGCACCAATAAAGCAGAGACTGCTCTGGGAACAAGTAGCTCTTTTACAAAAAGAACTACCAAAGACTCACGTGATACATACACTGAGTCATCAACGTGATGGCGTTCACGTTGTGGGGAATTCATTGGCTGAAACAGCCGCAGCGGCAGCCACTAAATCGGCTCCCGTAGATCGAAAAAAGCGTACATTAAAATACATTGACGGTGAAACATTGCTGGCAGTGAAAACGTCATCAAACGGCGACTGCTCAGCACTACCGATCAACTATCCACTCAATTATACATACATAATCGATGCAAACTCCGTCCCTTTTGCTCGAATCCCTGGAGTGGGGGATAGAGTGATTCCAAACATGGACAGGAGAAACTTGTTAATCGCAGACGCACACATGGGCGAGGGTTACAGACACCTTAAATTAAAAGATTCTCTGGAAGAATTACAATCACGGTACTGGTGGCCAGGCATGAGCCTGCACTACACCATGTTTGTAAAAAACTGCCCAAACTGCAACAGAGATCGCAGAGGGGAGAGAAGCAGTTTAATACCTCGTCGAATCAAGGCAGATAATATTACCAGCAAAAAGAATGGCTTGCGATTAACATATACAGGCTAGTTTCCACTTATAATGTAGATCACCAGCACTCGGCTGACGTCCGGACTATTATAAAAGATTCGCGAGTCTAAATGGCATATACGCTAAGAGCATGCTACGTTCGACCATTTCTTTCACTCAGACAAACCAGCCTGGGGGGGAAACATGGCCAAATGAGCACAGCCCAGCGGGAATCTTCTCACTTCCTTCCTGAGGGTACGGGATGGTGTAAAGAAAAAACCAAGGCAGAAAGCAATCTATAATAGAAAGGATATTAGGTTCGGGAGCTGGGTGGGTCAAACATCTAATAAGTGTCCAACGTAGTCTAAATAACTTGCCAAGAAATTCTCTGAAGGGATTCAGTCCGTACGAATTATTATTCGGAACTAGGATGTTGATCTCTGACCTTGATAGTCAGACTTAAGTGGTAATAGAAAAAACCTTTGATGTCAAAGACCGTTTGGCTATTTTGCAGGACTTAAACAAAACAAGAAAAGACCTGAGCAACATACAGTTGAAACAACAGCCAACAACCACTGAAGAATCACCACCTGTCCCAGCAAGACCTGTCTGGATTCCAAAAGTCGGGGATCTAGTCAGGGAGAAGATCGCGGTAAAGAAGGAATTTGGGCCTTCTTACAGAAAAGCAGTTCCTGTCTTGTCTGTCAACGGGACAAGATCAGTTGTACTACCGTCACTTGCTGGAAAAAAGGAGAACCGAGTTGTATCCATCGACCTGGTAAAACCACAACATGTGGCCGATAACAAACAGTAGGCCAAGTGGACTCCCAATAAGTAGCAGAACACCAAGGTTTGCTACCAGTACAGAGGTCCTATCAAAGAGGCTCATCACATTCGAAACGCCTACAGAAGAACAACAAGGACTATGCAACAATGCAATAGAACTAAGACCTCTGAAAACCCAAATAAAAACATTTAGCAGAGACACACCTATCTATACTGAAGTACCAAGTGACAATGCAAAAAACAAAAATCCTGAACCAATTGGAACAATTGACAGAACTGCATCTGGTTACTTGATCAACTTCGATGATTCCTCTGAAGGCTTCAGTGAACCAAAGACACAGCCATCATCAAAATCCTTTAAAGACAAAGCTAAGGAACTTTTGAAACAACTGAAAGAAACATATCTGGTTTCTCCATGGATTGAATTTTGGGTGGGTTTTGGTGCATTTATCCTCATACTTTGGCTCATCATGGTATTTACTTTGGGACGCTTCATTGAGGGAAAATATGCTAAAATGGACACAGCAAGTCAGAACATCAACTTGGTCCTCAAACCACACACATCTTCACACGTCGAGAAAAGAGAACTTTCTCCAGAACTTTCTTCAGCCAACTTCACAGCCAATCCGATACCTGGTGGGGTAGCCTGGGACAACACTGACTATGAAATTTATGGTCCGGTCGAGATCCTGAAATATCCACACCAAATCAAGATCTCCTTGAGTGACTTTTGCAAAACCAAACTCATTTGCTGATGATTGGGACTTTGAAAGTATTAACAATATGATGTCTGACTTAGTAATGTCTGCTAAATTTACAAAACATGATTATTTGCAAGGTTCTACAAATTATGATAGTATGTATTGCTATAACCATTATGGTAACCATTTCTTGCATAAATCTGCACAACCTAGAAATGTTTTAAATTATAATCAATGGGAACATTGTGCTACACCTCCAAAAGGGAGCTCTAGAACCGTTTATGACAAATATTCATATTTTTCAGGTTTTAACATAACTAATGCTGAAACATTTTATTACAAATTGTCAAACAAGACAGGGATGAAAACCATGATAACCAACACAAAATTGATATATTCAGATTCATTCTTTGAAAAAATGAATACTTTTGGATTTGATTATTGGGACAAAAATGTTGATTTGAAAAGTGTTTGGGGTACAAAAGAATGGCAAGTACAGGGTTTAGAAGCTTTGTTTAGAGCCTGCATGATCCCAGAACAAATGATATTTTTAAATGACACTGTTCAACAAACCACCTGTCTTGGCTTAGCCAAAATCAAAGATTTAAATAACCCGTCTATTCCAAAGCCAACAATGTTTAGCAATAACTCTGATACAGATGAAGGAATAGACATAAACCATATACTTAACCAAAACAGAACACATCCTGATTGGAAACAATGGTTGATCTGGCCCACAGATACAAATAACTGTCAAGATAGATTCCTGAATAAAACACAGGGTTTCAAAATGACCAGGCCAGACCCTAGATATCCCCAAAGACATCACCCAGGGATAATAACAACCTACAGTGTGGGGAAATTATGCCTTCAATGGCTACAGACTTCCACACTGCCTGAAATTAAGCAACACCTAACTTTACTTACTGATGGTGCTGACTTGCGTGATTTCATAATGGGACCACGCAAACAGCGTCAAAAGCGTTTCATAGCAGCCTCTGTATATGCAGCATACAATGAGGCCTGGAAGGTTACTCAAATTGAAACAGCAGAAAGAATACGGGAAATTGACCGTATCAATTTGGAAAAATCACTTTCTGTAGTGGACAATGGGTTAATGACTCTGTCCTCCAGAATTTTTTCATTGGACAGCATTGTGTCTTCAGCAATCGATATACTATCGCAAGACTTACTGTTATTGGTAGTATATGGTCAGTCACAATTGCGTTCCATTGTACAGCTTGGCTGGACGTTACAAAATCTGCGTTCAGGCTATGTGCCTTGGCGTTTAATCAACACAACGTCACTATTCCAAATCTTTAACCTTACTGATAGACAAATCGGTATGGCGCAAAAGGGTGCTGATTATACAATCTTGAGCATTGAAAAACTAGAAAGATTACCAATGACAATGTCAGAACGACCTGTCAGTGAATGGATAATCCACGGAATAATAAATATTCCAATCTCAACCTTCAGGTTTCAATACTGCCAAAAATATATACAGGCTGGCATGTACGAGAAATTGGGAAAGGGGTACCTTAAAACAACTTGGAACCTGCCCTATTCACATGCATGTGTCAGTAATAAAGGACAGAAAGTGTTTCTTAGTGGCAACAATTGTGCTATGTCACTAAGCGGCACGCTTCTGTGTAACGGAATTAGTTTGCATGGAGCCTGTGAAGGGAATTCTTACAACCTTTCATGTCACCAGCAAGGCGCACCTGCAACTGAAATAGAACCATTCTTTCAAAGACTCTATAATGGGAGTTACATTCTTATTGTAGACCGCAGATGTTGCAGTCTTATGCCCGGGACTCCTTATCTAGTAACAACAACGGCGAAGGTCAAGTGCTGTGGACGTTCTTTATTCCCCAGCTCCTTTCCAGACAGGGAGGCAAGGGCATGGCCCAGTTTGAAAATTACTTCTATTCGAATAGACACTTTAAGCAGAATGAAAACAGTGCTTCTTCAGACGCCTACAAGGCTCACGTCATCAAAAGAAACGTATGATCTACAAGTCGCAAGGACGACTGCAGAGATACATACATTATTATCAACTAATTCCCCCGTACATTTCGCGGAAATCCTGAGCGAAATCTTAAATATTTCTGATACCACTGGGGTCTCAAAGGTATTTAAGACAGTATTTTCAATGGCATTAACACCATTCAAAGCCATACTGGGTATTTTTCCAGATTTCGTCCATTCGATTTTTGGCGGACTTCCCCTGATCCTGGGACTAATTGCAGGAATCCTATTCCTAGTCCTTATTTTTCGTTATGGCAACCCATGTCACAGATCAAACTCTCGCGACAATGGAAGATACGATCCTAGCCATTGGATACCGGGACCGGATATCAAAAATCCTGGGAATATCCCGGCTTAGAGACCTGAACATGACTTGGTTTCTATCATTTCGACCAATGTGGCAAAGATGTGTTTTACCTGTACTAAGGTGTCTGCTATGCGGAGAAGAATGCGTGTTAGACACCTGTCTGACGCTACAATCGGATGCGCCAGTGGATGCAGATACACTGTTGGTTCCTACCAAGGTTCACGCTTTGTGCTGCCCTCAAAGGCTGCCAATCCTGATGACGGCATTCCTGGAATCTTCACCACTGCGATTGAAGAGTAGTGAAGTTCAAGATGAAAGCAACATCGAACAGGTACGACCTTCTGTCAGCAATGCAAATCAGAATGTCAATGGAGACAATCATGCGCATGAATGCATGGTTACCCCTATTTCCGACTTAGTGGAACTTTCCCATGAAGCTGTTGACAGTTTTTTCGAAAGCCTGAATGATATGATGTTCTCTCCGGAACAGAAATAGAGACTTTTGAGTAAACTCGCACACGGCGTTCCCTGAATTCGGCCTTCAACTTTAAAAATAAAGTCACATGAACAATTACCATCCAGTTCACGGACAGCAATTTTTTCAGCATGCCCCTTAAAATATTTTTCTACATATTTTTTCCCGGGACACTGATCTTCTGCTTAAAGTAAGAAACTATTCCTAGAGAAATAAGATTTCTATTTTTTAGATACTTTATATAGACTTTAGCTGCCCGCTGGTAGGTTCACAAATATTTTATTATGTGATGAAATGGTCTCGGACTTCCTTTCTGTATAGCCATATTAAGAGCCATTTCATGTGTATTTCTCATATACCAAAAAGCAATAATGCATAACAATGCGTGTTTACTTTTGCATTTAATTCATAGCTTAAGTGCATACAATATATATGACTGCAATTTTTCAGTATATTTGAAAATTTCGAAATGCATTTATGTATTTTGGGGTGGTAAGGTATACACTATACTCTATAGTATGTTGTACTATGTTATACTATGCATAGATTAGTAGATATGACCATAGTTAGCGTGGAGTGGGTGTCGTGTATTTCTATAGGTTCTGAATCAGTCCCCCTATTCCTGACCCTATTCTGGTTAAACTAACTATCAAGTTAACTAACAGTCAGCCCATGAGGCAAGAAATCCCCCATGATGCAGATACCGTTATCTGACGCAGTCACACTACGGCACAGGAACGTGTTATCTGATTAGGTCATAACGCTTGAGATCTAATTAGACAAGCGACATTCCTCCAGCCCCTGATAAGGCATACGACGTTCTCATAACAAATCAAACCTATGACAACCTGGAAAGTCCGTGCGGCCATTGTTTTGATTTCACAGAGAACTTTTGCAAAAGAATGTGCTAACGAGCAAGTCGTATGACATCTTTATTGACGTACCTATGTCCATCCTTACGTCAATCTCGGCACCTTTAAGGTATAAATATTGCCGACCTTGCCCTATGCAAACACACGCGTGGTGACAAGACGGAGCAGCCATACTTGCCGAAGCCGAGAGCAGAAGCAGACCCCGCTGGCAGCAGCCCCGCCTTCCTGACGCGCTGAGAGACGCGCTGCTATCTCAAGCCGAGAGACCCAGCACCGGCGTTTCTGGGCAGCCCTCGCAGGCAGCCTGGAATATCGAGAGCAGAGAAAGAGATACCATTCCTCATCCATCCTAAATTCCAGGTACAGAACTGAATAACCCCTCACAGAGAATTCTTTAGTTATTCACTTGGCAAAAACAAACTTAACTTAAACTGTAACTTTCTATTCCCGCCCACGCATTAGACTTAGGTCAGGTACACGGGGTAGGCGTATTTAGAAACACCAGTTGAGTACGTTTAGTCAAATGTATATGTGTATGTAAATATATTTTAATCATTTTTAAACATCATATGGCTCAGAAACCATATCAATGTTTTTACAGTATTATTTTATACTATTGCTTCTAATGTATGCACTTTACTTAACTATAAGTATTGCAATAATATCGATCCATTTCTCTTGTACGAGAAAAGAGACTGATCAATAAATAACATTTTTTATTGAACACGCCCGTCTCTTCCTTTTCTCTACATTCTGATGAGACTAAGAATGCACGTACTGACTGAGTAAAATAATTGCCTTGTGCTCACACGACTCTTGAGATTGACTCTTGATTAGGGGAGAGCAAAGTTGTCATGTTCTATGGTTGTCAGAAACTAAATCCCTTCTTGTCTAATCAGGGAAGTTAATCCTTCCTTGAACATTCGAGAAAGTTTCTAGCGAACTCTGAGCTTAGCTGGCAAACCCAAAAATTAAGTCTAGCATCGACAGTAGTAGACCTAGTTAACGTCTGGCCTAGGCCTTTACTGCTGTAGGTACTATTCCAATGCGCAGAGCCTATTGGGAAGATAGGAGCTACACTACAATATGTTGATGAAATATGGTTACCATACGTGTGTTTGGTTGGAAAATTGGGTACAGTATACTAAGGATGATGGTGTGTTAGCTTTCCCGGAAGGAGGTTCATTTGATTTGGCTGTTTTGAGAAATTTGAGAGACAAAATGATGAAACTTGAGCCAAGACCCAGACCAACTCAATTTAAGGCGTTAGTTGAGTGGGAAGATGAGCTGCATCAAATGGAGAGCGAGAGGTTGAGTAGGTATCTTAGACCAAGAGGTAAAGGCCGAGATTTGTGGGGAGAAACACATGAGTCTAGAATGCGAAGATGGAGAGATGCAAGTATGTGCGATGGCATGTACCCGGTCAGATTGGCAGATGAGTATGAGGGACGAAAAAGTACAGAAAAGAAAAAGAATATAGAAATGGCAAATCAAAGCTATGGTGAAAGTGAATCAGAGGATGCTGTTCTAGAAGAAATATTAAACAGGAGACCGCCCCCATATCAGCCAAGTTCTTTATGGACTACCCCAAATGCCCCAATGTCAGAAGAAAGAGTAAATGAATCACCAAGACAATCATCAAATTTTAGAGATTTTCCTGAAAAAGTAGAAACAAGATATGTCCCAAGTACACCAATAGGAGAAGCTAGAATTACAGGAACTCCTGTACAGAATAATGACTCGCACAGAATTGTGCAAAGTGCAGAAACACAAAGTAAAGAGCCGCCAAATATAACTGATTATGAGCGTTCTGCACATGAATTGATTCAGAATCTTACTAGGAATATGGAAGCTGTAACTGTACCAGTAACCATAGGACCTGTAATACCAGTGTATGAAGATCAGAAAATAAAAGAGCCTAGACTAACAATTCCGTTACAACAAAGTATACAGAGAGCAAGAGAGAATACTTGTCCTGATCTATCAGAAATAAGACAGAGTACGAGTGTAAACCCACCAGAACTAACTTTAAATCAAAATTTGTCATGTGGATACCCGACAGGAGCAGAATCTGGCTCTGCTACTCCAGAGAGGAGTACAGATAAAATAGATTTAACGCAAACCCCCCTTGGACCATCAGAAAAGGAGTTAAGTGAATGGATAAAATCGTTGAAATTAAAAGAGCAGAATTAAAAGTGTTGGATGTGGCTAAATTAAAAATAGATATGGAAGAATTAATAATTGGAACAATTGGGACAGACAGATTGAAAACTTATCAGGATGATGAGCTCATGTTTTTATGTAAAAGCATAACACGGAGAGCAAAGACAATGTATGATCAATTAGAAGAAGTGGCAAGTGAATATGGAATAGATTTTTCCAAAATAAAGTCATTGCAGAAATCCTATCGAGTAGATTTTGCAGAAAGAGATATTGAGAATATGAATACTGCAGGAAGACAAGTACAGATAAAAGATTTGATTGTGTTGCTGCGCAAATGGGGTGATGTAGGAAAATGGAGAGTCAAATGGGCAAAGAAGAAAGAAGAAAATAGTGACAAGTCTACTTTAGCTTTCCCCATTAGAGAGAAGGAGAAAGTGGTAACTGAATTCCCTATGAGAGAAATTCCTGGAGGAGGATATGTACATGTGCCCTGGAGCAGACAAGATATATTGTCGTTTACAAATGATTTCCCCAGATTAAGAGAGAAGCTAGTAGAATGGTATCGACAAGTGGACAGATTTGTAAAGGTGTCAAAAGTATTGTGGATTGATTTAGATGGATTATTTGACATAGTGGTGCCAACAGATATATGGACAGAATGTAAAATATCTGAGGATTGGCCTAGGGAGGAGTATCCCAGAGATGAGAAAACAGGAGCTCCTTCACCAGATGTGATGAGGAAATATGAGCAAGTGATAGTATGGTTGAAAAACAAAATACCTCCAAAAGAAACTGATTGGGTAAAGATAGACAGAACAACACAAGAGTCGAAAGAAACTGTGCATTCATTTTATGAAAGGTTGTTGTTAGTTTTTAAACAGTACAGTGGTTATGAGGAATTAAATGAGAAGGACATGAGCCATTTTGTCTATAGATTCGTATATGGATTAAGACCAGAAATTTCCGACATGATTAGACATAGCATGATGGATTGGCAGTCGAGTTCAGTAGATAAGGTCCTGAGACAAGAAAAATATTGTAGTGAGGTGATTGATGCTAAACAAAAGAAGCTGAAAGAAAAAGCCATGTGGGCACAAGTAAAAGTAGCGGAGCAACAAGTAGCACACATGGAGAATAAGAATGCAGGGAATCAAGGTGGGATCAAAGGTAAACCAAAATTGGTAGGAAATATTGATGAATTGAAAAAGAAAATGCCATGTTTTAACTGCGGCCAGATAGGGCATTGGAAACGCGAGTGTAAGTGTCCACCTAGAGTTAATGGGGACCATACATCATTGAATCCACAGGTGCAGTTTGGGGTAAATCAGAAGCAGCCACAGCAACAGCAGATAGCAAATCAGTCAAAGTCAGGTGCCGCAACCGCCACTGCCATACAGTGGGAATCAGCAAAGATACAGTGCAGAGACAGGATTCAGCGGAGGTGAACAGGTAAAAACACCACAGAGAGCAAGTGCGTGTTCTCAATATTGGTTGCAAGAAGAGAATGGCAGTGAGCCGGATGAAAGTTTCTGACGGTGCCTGAGAGAGGAAGAAGAGTGTGTGCTTGGAGCTACTCTTGAGGTAGATTAGGCAGGTCCATTTGTGAGTGGAAAAGTGAATGATGTGGAAATAACTTTCCTAGTGGACACTGGTGCTACCCGTTCTACTGTTAGATCAGTGGAAATTCAAAATCTTCCTCTCTCGGGTGAGACCATCCAGGTTGTAGGTGTAGCTAACAGACAGATGAATACTCCCTTGACAAAACCAGTTGAAATAGAGATTGGAACGTATAAAGATATGCATCGGTTTGTGGTATGTGATAGCAGTCCTGTTAATTTGTTAGGCAGGGATATATTGTGAAAGATGAACTGTGCCATATACTGTTCACCAGATGGCATAGAATTGCAGACTCCAGACGAAGATAGTTTGTATAAACTGACAATGCTCATGATTGAAGGAGAGCAAGACAAACTGTTTCCTGTATTTGATAAAGAGAAAATTCCAGTTGAATTGAAAGAGGCAGTGAAAGAGGGTGTGTGGGACTTCACTGGAAAGGATATAGGTTTGATGAGAGGAGTTGATCCTGTGAAAGTGTCCATAAAAGAAGGTGCAAGTTATTCAAATATACCGCAGTATAAAATGACTGCCGAAGTAATTGAAGGAATTACTCCAGTGATTGACAAGATGATTGAGCAGGGAATTCTAAGAGAAATTGAGAGTAGTCCTTGTAATTCGCCAATTATGGGATTGAAGAAGCCAAACGGAACATTTAGAATTGTGCAGGACCTGAGAAAAGTTAATAAAATTGTTGTCCCATGTTGTCCAATTGTCCCGAATCCAGCAGTGATTTTGTACCAAATACCACATGATGCAGAGTGGTATACTGTGATCGATCTATGCAATGCGTTCTTTACTGTTCCATTGCATCCAGAAAGGAATCGTATCCTAACATGGTGTAGAATTCCGCAAGGGTACACTGAGAGTCCATCGATTTTCAATCAGCTGCTAAAGAAATCATTGGAAAATTTGAGCATGCCTGGAGAATCTGTGTTGGTACAGTATATTGATGATCTTTTGGTTGCATCGAAAACAAAGGATGCTTGTGTGACTGACACTGAGGCATTATTGAATCATTTGGCAGAGGAGGGACATAAAGTGTCTCCATCGAAATTGCAGTTTTGTCAGAAAGAAGTACAGTATTTAGGTCACAAGATTGCCAAAGGGATCAGGCAAGTCACGATTGAAAGAATTAAAATGATACAAGGAATGCAGCCCCCTAAAACTCAAACACATGTAAGAATGTTCCTAGGAATGGTAGGTTACTGCAGACAGTGGATAAGTGGATTTTTATTGATTGCAAAACCATTGCAGAGATTGACAAAAGCAGACATCAGAGACCCTATTGTTTTGACCAAAACAGAAATGGAAGCATTTGAACAGTTCAAAACTAAATTGTGTGAAGCACCGGCTTTGGGAATGCCTGATTATGAAAAAGAATTTGAATTGTATTGCAGTGAGCGAGAAGGATGTGCTCTGTCAATATTAATTCAGAGGCATAGAAGAATGAGAAAACCAATTGCGTATTTCTCAGCTGTTTTAGACCCTGTTGCAAAGGCTTTGCCAGGTTGTCTGAAAGCAGTAGCAGCAACCAGTGTGAGTCTGGAGCAAAGTGAAGGAATTGTGATGGGATTTCCGGTGAGAGTCTATGTACCTCATTCAGTGGAGATTCTCCTTACAAGAGCAAAGACACAGTACTTGACTAACAGCAGAATGACACATTATGAGAAAATAATTCTGGGAGCTGAGAATGTGACGATTGCCAGATGTGTGAATGTCAACCCATCAACACTGTTACCTGATACAGTTGAAGCAGAAGTGAAAGGTGAGCTTGATCACAAGTGTTTGGATGTTCTGGAATATTGCACAAAGCCTCGTCCAGACATTAAAGATGAACCTTTGTATGAATCAGACTTTGTAATGTTTGTGGATGGATCTTGCTTGAGGTAAAAAATTCCTAGGCAATCTTAACAGTAGATTAAGGCAATTAAGACTGAGATTGAAGAACTAGAAGCTAAATTAAGAGCAGCAGGCAACTTAGATGATGCCCTGAAGAAAATTGAGGAGGCCAACAGAGAATTAGAATCCTTCAGTGCTTACTTAAATAAGCGTAAAAACGACAAATTAACTCAAGATAAACGCTTTTACACACTAGAAGGTACCCATCCCTACCTTAGACAAGATTTTTACAAACAAAACCATTATGTGGATGAGACAAGAACCACACCACAAAGAGTTAATAATTTCACAGATACATCTGACTCTGAAAATGAAGGCACCAATACGTTCTATGAATCAGAGGATAATTATAACCAATATAATGGCCCCAGTCCCAAACCTTATTTATCCAACAGGGGCCTCCGTCGGGGTCGCCCGAGGGTACACTTTCAGGGTCACAACAGGGGAAACTTCCAGCAAGCACATCATCAACATCAGCCCCAACACCAACAACATCAGCAACAGGAACCCCATTTTATTTGCGAAACACGCAATCGCCAGTATTGGGGTCAAGGGATGTAATCCCCATATTTAATCTCTCGTCTAACAAGCTAGATCCCCAAGTAGAATCCTTACTGTCTAAAGGCCTTTCATATGTTCCACACGCCCATGTGAATGTCTTTGAATTACAAACAGATGTGATCTCTTTCTTCAGAAGGATTAGACTTAAAAAGTTTTTTGCATCAATGACAGATTCGAATGAGACTCATAACGAAGTGAGATGCTTGTCCCTCCCTTCAACTTTCTATCCTTCTCTGGACCAACTTGGTCCAGAGGTAGCTACTTTTGAACTTGTGGTCTTGCAACAACTAGAAAGGGCCCTTCGTTTTATACCCAAACCTATTTATAATTTAAGTAAAGAAGAATCTGAGTCATTAAAAATTCTGAGGAATAATGACAGATTGGTGATTAAGAGTTGCGACAAGGGTGGTGGTATTGTCTTGTTGGATTCTGACCTCTATGAACTAAAAATGAATACCATGTTGGCAGATGTCACTACTTACTCCAAGATTAAAGTAAACCCCTTAGGCCAGGTATCTAAAAAAATCTTGAATCTCAGAAATAGGGCCCTCTCAACTGGGGACATTGATCAAAAAGATCACGAATTTTTGAATTTCCACCAAGGTAAGACAGCGTGCATCTATGGCATGTCCAAAATTCATAAGAACCTTCTGGACCCACCCTATAGACCCATTGTGTCGACTATCGGCACAAATACTGAACCACTTTCCAAATTCATAGACTTCTTTTTACGCCCACACATACCAAAAATTGTGTCCTACATTAAAGACACGGGCGATATGATAATTAAAATTGAGAATTTAGCCTAGGACAGACATTATGGTTACCATGGACATCGAAGCGCTATATAGCAATATACCCCAGAAAGAAGCGCTCACAGCCACTAGTTGGTTCATTGACCAGTTTGACATAGTATGTCCTAAGGTTTTCATTTTGGACCTTCTACAGATTGTTCTGACTGAGAACATTTTTGAATTTGGGAACACCCTTTATCGACAGATTAAGGGTGTCAGCATGGGGGCATCGGTGGCGCCGTCCATTGCTAACATCTTTATGGCGGCTTTCGAAACTAAATTCATCCATAATGAAGTGGCCCCTTTTTATGAATCCATTTCCCATTGGTCCAGATATATTGATGACATCTTTTTTATCTGGACCAATGGGAAAGAGTCACTGTGTGAATTTCTTCAATGGATCAATTTGACTCATGTCAATCTGAAATTTACAGCTCACCACGATGAACACCAAGTAGAATTCCTTGACCTAACTATTAAACATCAGAATAACAAGTTGATAGTCGACTTCTTTGTGAAACCCACTGCACAGAACACCCTCCTTCATTTTAATAGTTTCCATCCCCGTAGTCAACGCGACAGCATTCCCTTTTCCCAATTCCTCCGAGTCAGGAGAAATTGCACTAACCTAGCTGATTATGATACACAGGCTAGCATTATACGTCAAACATTTCTGAACAGAGGGTATCCTCACAGATTAGTGAGGGACTCGTTCAAGCGAGCGAGATTTTACGATCGCGACTCACTTCTAAAGAAAAAAATTATAAAAGAAAATACCCAACTTGTCTGTGTGACCAAGCACTCAACCCTAGACAACACAGTAAAGCATATTGTGAATACTAACTGGCATATTTTAAATTCCAATCCCACATCACAGATTAAGCTTAAAAAAACCCTGTTTGCTCATAAACGAAACAAAAATTTGAAGGATTTGATTGTACATTCACGATATACTGTTAACCATTCTACATCTGAATTTGTTCAAAGGGCCATCGACAACAACTTCCCTGTCAAAGGCACAGTCAAATGTTCGTCCTGCAAATCGTGTCATAACATCATGGGAGGTGAGTCATTTGAGCACAATGGTTGCCATGTCGATGCAAATGACATGTGGAATTGCAAAACCGCGAACTGCATCTACTTCATTTTATGTCCATGCCAGCTAGGGTATGTTGGCGAAACTTCAAAACCCATCCAAGTGAGACTCACTGAGCATCGCTCAGCCATTGGTACCAACAAAACCACGGCTCCGTTGGTGAAACATTTCCAAGAGAAACAACACGCACCAGATGAATTTAAATGGTGCATCATTGAGAAGATTAGTCTCCCAGAAAGCAAAGGTGGTGGGAAAGCCAGAAAGAAGCGAGAAGTCTTCTGGATTTTTTCACTTGGGACCTTTAAGAAGGGACTTAATTCTGAAATCCCTTGGGAAAATGCTATTATTTAACTTTCAAGTTTTATTAGTTACTGTTTTACCCATTAGTATGTTTCCATTGGTTAGTAATAGAAATAGGTATATGATAGACAGTTATTACTTGCCCTTACTAAATTTGGTAGGGTCCTATTCTGCCATAATATTCATCTCTTTGTAGCAATAAGTCTGTTTATAACTTAATTCCTTTGGCCATTTTAACTTGATATTGACATTTTATTTTATCATATATACTACCATAGATATCAACCTTTGGTAGTATTAATAGTGTGTTTCCACATTAATGAGTCCTTTTCTTAGAAGATTATCTTTAAGTGTTCGCATTCATCGCGATTCATCTTAAATTTTCATGTTTGCTCAATCGAGACATGGGGTTCATTTAGCACCTTACACAGTGTCTGCTCCCATCAGGTGGGTTGTTTCAAACATGTGAAAACTCTTGGAAATCGACGCCTATCTTATATGTAAAATATCACATAGGGAGTCGTTAGTTTTTCACCATCTTCTTTATGAGGCAGGCTCGCTACTATACAACTATTTTCCCATGTTTTTTTTTATTGCATATCGCTACACTTTGTTAATATTGATATTAGGCTTCTACAGACTAGACGATGTTTACCCGACGGAAAGATTCATCATGGCCCCCTTGTTTCCCCATTCTAGTCCTTCGTTTACCTTTATTAGCAATTCCAGGTTGTTTTCAAGCCCCTCCCACTAGGTGAAATATTTAAATGGATTGGTCAGCACCTTCCCAATGATTCTATTTTCAGCCGACGGCACGCCGCAGCGCAGCAACTTCGTGAGCTTTATCCGGCTACGAGTGTTTCCTTTATCAGGTGAGACTCGGCACCTCTGTGGTACAGGTTAGGGATACGAAGTATAAATTTCTTCCAACTTCATCCAGTTTGTATTTCTGTGAAATTTGTCCGTGAATATTTCTTTTTAACACATACCGTCTGCCTATATTAATGGTTGTACCGATGGTTGTACTTCCTTTCAAGACCGCCGCTATTATTGAAACTGCACTACTGTCGATTCATTTACTTTTACCAAGTGAGATTCCACTTGGGATTAGTTAAATCACTTTAGGTTACGATTACTTCCTGTGTGACTAAAGCTTTGATTAACAGCAAGTCTGGTAATTATGCGCCGGTTCTAAACAGATCTGACTCTGGCGTTTTTCTATTTACAGCTATTTGCCATGTGGAATACAAAGACATAACATTGATCGTCGACACGCCTGTCATTTTCGTGACATTGATAATTGGCAGCATTAGTTTTGCACTTTGCTCAGGTAAATGAGTCGGCATTTTGATTTAACAATTCACATCGTACGTAGTGTGCTATACCAGATATCTGATATATATTCATACTATCTTTCTAGGTATATTATTTCAAGCACATTTCTGACGCTGAGATTTTTTAGGAACACACGTCTCGAGTATTATCCATCGGGGCTCCAGAAAAACTAATCAAGGTAATTGGTCCTTTATTGTGTGCCCAAGCTCAACGAGTGTTATCATCTCTATTATTATACTCTGTTTCTAAATAGACCCGAATTGAGCATTATTATATTTTACAGCTATCAACTGGGACACAGCGAGCAAATATCTACCAGCTGAGTTCTCGAGTTTTGAGCTATTTATCTCAAGTGGAAAGTTTTTACTATTATTTTCAGCAAGGATATGACATACTAATTTCACAGGTATGATTGAATATGATTGAACGCGAATTTCTATAGAGCCTTCTGTTCTCTGCAATTACCTGATATTGCATATGTATGAATTTCTCAGGTTCAGGATATACATCTGTTTAGGCTGCCCTAGTATCAACAATATTGTCTATAAATCACTGTGCGGTCCTTCACCTGTTTTTGCATCTATATGACATCATGTGCTCATTTGGTTCTTTATACACCTCGCATTAATAATATCATTATTCATTCTGACATATTTGTTTCCTATGCTTAGGTACATCGTCTGCTTGTCATTTATACAAAGATACCAACTGTGTGTTTTTCCTGTCTCCCTTTGTAAGTTGCTATCATTACTTACATTGGGGTTTCTATTGGTCTCTGATATTGTCATAAATATGGTATACATAGAGTCATGGTTGACGTTTAATTTTGAGAAATTAGAGTTTTAAGGTGTTTTGGAGTATTACACAATCTCGTTCCAGAATATGTATATCATATGAAATTTGAGAAACAAAGTAACAATCTTGGACCCAATAGCATTAGGTTATAGGTAATATGTAATGTAATATTGCAATTTTTTGTATGTGTAATTGATTACTTTAATGTACTTAACTTGTGATTGTAAGCCACTTAAGAACTGTATCTTATTTATTCTTTATATGTAATTTCAGATTGTAACTTGTGGCTCCTGAAGAAGGCGTTTTCGTCGAAACGCGCATCGAGTACTTTATCTTCACCCTGTTCGTGGACACCTTTTAATAATTGATGGTGTCTTTTTATTTTTTATATAATGTGTTGTAAATTGTGTTATTATATGTATTAATTGCATATATTTTTTAATTGAATTGTCATATAGTCTGATTATTTTCAGTTATCTATATGATTTTTACTATGTGTATTAAAAACATGTTTGCCTTTTACAAATAATTATATCTTTTTTTGACTGTTCCTTTTGCATTTGGGTCTAGTTACTTGTTTATCTACTGTTAAGATTGCCTAGGAATTTTTTGCATACATTTTGTCTACCCTGCCCTAGGAGTCTGTTGGAGTCACTACCCAGGGGGTCCTTGTTTTTTTCATATTGGATCTTGCTTGAGAACAGAGAGTGGTGTTCTAAGTGCTGCGTATGCTGTTTGTACAGTAGCAGAAGTGTTGGAAGCATCTTGTCTGAAAGGAATTCATTCTGCTCAAATAGCAGAGTTAATTGCTTTGATACGAGCATGTGAGTTGGGAAAATAGGTGAAAGTAACCATAGTGACAGATAGTCAATATGGTTATGGAGTTGTTCATGATTATGGACAGCTTTGGTCCCAAAGAGGCTATTAGACCTCTGCAGGAACACCTATTCGGAATGCTGAGTTTGTGAAGACATTGATTGAAGTGATACAGCTGCCTGAAAAACTGGCTGTGGTAAAATGTTCAGCCCACAGGAAAGGTGAAGATTATATAACCAAAGGAAACAGTTATGCTGATGCAATTGCAAAACATTGTGCCAAAAATCAAATTTCAATTAATCGGGAGAAAACTGAAGAACATGTTCCAAGTCCTTTAATGCTAACCACTGTAGTAGAAACTTGGCAGGAAGTGAAACAGATGCAGGAAGAGGCAGGAACAGAGGAAAAAGATATTTGGTTAAAATCAGGTTGCAGACAAAGAGAGGAATATGAAATTTGGGTTTACAAAGATGAAAGACCAGTAATGCCTGATAGCATGATTTCAGATATAGCACGAATGTACCATGGTCAAGCACACATTGGCAGAGACGCTATGATTTGTCTCTTTAGGCAGACTTGGTATAATCCAAAGTTTAGAATGAATGCTGAAAGTTTGCGTCAAAGATGTTTGGTCTGCCAGCAATTTATTCCAAACAGAAAAACTGTTGTGAGTTTGGGAACCATAGGACGGGAGGGTGGCCCATTTACAAGAGTTCAGATGGATTTTATTGAATTACCCCCATGTAACAGACTCAGATATGTGCTTGTGATAATCTGTTTGTTCTCTCGATGGGTAGAAGCTTTCCCCACAAGAAGAAATGATGGAATAACTGTTGCTAAACTGTTCTTGCGTGAGATAATACCAAGGTTCGGGTTTCCGGTCACGATTAAATCGGACAGAGGCCCGCATTTCCAAAATGATTTATTGCAGATGATTTGTGAAGCTCTGAACATTTGCCAGAGACTACATTGTGCATACAGACCTGAGGCTTCAGGAGTAGTTGAACAGGTGAATGGAACAATTAAAAATAGAATTGCAAAAATGTGTTTGGCAATGGGGATGAAGTGGCCAGATGCTCTGCCACTTGTGTTAATGACATTAAGAAGCATACCTGACAGGAAAACTGGTTTGAGCCATCATGAAATTTTGATGGGAAGGGTGATGAGGCAGGCTTATGTACCAGTTAATAAACTGCTAACTATAAATGATGACATCATTCTGGATTACTGCAAGAATCTATCTGATGTAGTAACTTCTGTGCTCCACCAGGTGGGAACTGAATCAAATACCAAAGAGAAAACTCCAGCTCATGATCTAGTCCCTGGGGACTGGGCACAAGTGAAAGTTAATCGCAGAAGGAATTGTTTGGTACCAAGGTGGCAAAGACCACGTCAAGTGATCTTGGTCAGTACTACTGCAGTTAAGTGTGCTGGACTGAAAAGGTGGGTCCATGCTAGTCACACCATCCGTGTGCCTGAACCTGAATATCCATACGACGGTGAAAGTACAACTGACTCTGATTCTGAAGGTGAACCAGAAAAGGATCCAGATACTGAAGATCGACAGGAACGTCGACATCTGGAAGTATCAGAAGCCAGTTCTGCGTCTGAAGGTGAAGGTGAAAGGGAGATTATTGAAATACCAGATTCAGAAGATCAACTTGAAGGTCGAGAATCGGTAAAGACAAGCACCAGTAAAGACGCAAAAGAAAGCGAAGAAAAAGTTGTTGAAAAAGAGAAAACTGAAAAGCAAACTGAAGACTCTGAAGGCAGGAACGGAAATCCTGAAACTGGAGAAAAGGAAGTAACTCACGACAAGGATGAGATTCCAAGTACCAGTTATGAAGGTGTTCCTAACAGAGTAACAGTAGAGAGAACTGAAACTGATGAAGATAAAGACATTGTAAAGATCATAATCAATGATACAGTGGAAGACACTGAAAGTGAAACTGATGACAGTGCAGATGAAACTCCATTAAGAAAAAGCACAAGAAAAAGAGCTTGGAGAGTGGAGTATAATACAATAGATCCGAAGACTAAGAAAGTCTGCAAAGGAGATACTTGGCCTAAAGGTGCTGGAGGATTAAAATTCAAATTAGTGAACAAAACAAAAGAGCAAGAAGACCAAGTGAATGAGATATCTAGCCAGAAAGAAACCTTGGGAAAGAAAATAGAGACTATTCAAAGGCCTAAAAGAGTAAGACGTCCAAATCAGAGGTATAAATCACCTGAGTGGACATACATTGTACTGCCACCCATTGTTGAAGTTAATAGTAGTCAAGAAAACCTGTATGACCCAAAGCCAATTGGGAAAAGTGGGTAAAAGAAGTAAATTAAGAAATGGAAAGTTAGGTGCTCAAAGTATATGATATTAAAGTAAAAAGTCTGAAATCCTGTGAGACGGTTTTGTACATATATTTTTTTTTATACAAAATTTATAGCGCGCTCTGTTACCCAGGAGCATCCCGGCGCGAAACAGAAGAAGAGAAAGACAGCTGCTCAAGGCTACACGGGGAACAAATGAGTCTTGAGAAGTTTCCTGAAAGGAAGGATCTTAGACTCCGAACGAATCTTAAGGTGCAGGGAATTCCACGAAGACGCCACTTGCACTGGGAAACGTCTGCCTCCAGAGCGAGCCTTCCTAACTCTAAATGACTGCAGAAGATGTCCTTGATCCGAGCGCAAGGGCCGTGTGGGCTTGTAGGGGCGTACCATGGTGGAAAGAATGGGGGGGCCCTTGCCATGTAGAATCTTGTGGGCCATACACAGCGCTTTAAATTTCACCCGTTCCCTGACTGGGAGCCAGTGCAGCGTTTTCAAGGCCGGGGCAGCAGAGTGTCTTCTGGGCACATCCATCAACACTCTAGCAGCTGCGTTTTGTGTTTGTTGGAGAATTTTAAAAGTCGCTTTGGGAGCACCGAGAAACAACGCATACCCATAATCGAGCCTTGACAAGATTAGGCCGCGAATCAGCAGCTTCCTTGCAGGATCAGGAAGCAAAGGCAGCACCTTGCGGGCTGACCGCAGCAGCCCAAAACAGACCCCCGCGGTCTTCCTAGCGTGGGTCCTAAAGGACAGATCTTCATCCAACCAAACTCCCAAGGTCTTAATCTCCTTTTTGGGAGCTGGTGGGTCACCCAAAGACCGGGGCCAACAACTAGGAACAATGGAGGGACTTGATTTGCCTAGGAGCATCAGCTCAGTTTTTTCTCCATTAAGCTTTAATGCAGAGTGGGACATCCAACGATGGACATTGGCGAGGCAGTCATGCAAAACCTCGGGTTGTTCCCCTAGCTTGGTAAGGCCTACCACCAGCTGAGTATCATGAGGAGGTCGGAGTTGACACAAGGTCGAAGAAAACTTGTTAGAAAATATAATTATAGCATTATTTAGAATAGAAATTGACACAAGGTCGAAGAAAACTTGTTAGAGTGCTAAGTGGTGTAAAAATTATAGGTGACAAAAGGTCGAAGAAACGGTGTTAGTGAAAATGTCAATGAATAATCACAGAACGAAATGTTCCATTTTTAGAAAATTGTGCAGGTGTTTTTCCATATATATGGGGTTGATAACTATATTATGGATAATTTTACCTATTGTGATTCCTTTCCAAACTAATTTAACGAAAGTGAAACAGAATGAGAGCTCAAGCAAGCCAATTGAGAAAGAAAAAGTGCATGAGAGTTATGTATACAAGCCAGAATTGCATCAAGATAGGTCTATCAGTGACTATACTAAGAATACCTTTTCAAAGTTATTGTTGGAGTACATTAAACCAATGAATGTTGATGACTGTTATGTATGTGTAAAGTTGCCAGCATCAGTGTCAGAAGGGGTGACATATCACCACCTTCCTCTTACTTATGGAGTAACTTGTAGTGTAATTGCAAGTTTGTTTTATAGGACTGGGAAATTGGAGTATCAATATTCCAATGTAGATGAAACATTTGCGAAATTAAAGATTGATAATACATTAAATAGAAGAAAATATGCAGAAGTAATGGGAGAATATTTCTTAGAAGTAGATGAGTTAACACATGAGTATGCATTTAATATTAATTTGACATGTAAAATGAGAATTGAAGAAAAGGCTTTCCTAAACATGGTTGAAGAAAGGAGATTTGCTTACAAACGAAAAGAGAAAATGAAGCATGCAAAGTCGAAATATTACACATTTGATGATGAGAACATTGAGGATAAAAATGTGAATGTAGCGATCAATATAGATGCACCAATGTTGGGAAAATTTTGTATCAGGAGAGATAATTCAATGTATGACAATTATTTTGTGGGTGCAAGTCAATGTGAAGACACCTATAGAATTATAGGAGACTGGGGATTTAAAGGGGGAAATGATCCTGTTTTCCCTGGAATTTATTTTATATGCGGAAACAAAGCTTATTATAGACTGGCTGACCACTGGTATGGGACATGTTATGTGGGTTTGGTCTTTCCTGAAATTTTCCATGTAGATAGAGGTACTAATGGAAAACATGAGATAGGTAAAGTTCTAAGTAGAAAAAGAAGAGAAACTGTGTTAGAAATAATAGGTGATGTACTTGGAGCACTGATACCAGCAGTGGGAATTTCGTTCAATGCAAATAGAATCAGAAAATTGTCCACAATAGTTGATAAATTATCAACAGATACAGCAGGAGGATTCCTGATGGGAGATACTGAAATGGTTGGTATGAGAGCTATGGTTATGCAAAACAGACTTGCCCTTGATATAATTTTAGCAAAAAAGGGAGGAGTCTGCGGAATTTTGAAAGTTCAACACTGTTGCACTTACATGCCAGATAAAAGTCAGAATATTGAGAATTAAAATATTATTAATATTACAGATTTGCATAAAGAAATTGAACCACTGGAGGTTGAAGGTGTCCTTGATAAATTGGGTAAAAGTTTTTCAGCGATTCAGCACTGGTTTCGAGAAATAGGTAGTTCAATTATAGGTAAAATACTAATACCAATAACAGTTTTAGTAGTAGCAATTCTTATGATAAGATTATGCTGTATATATAAAGGTAGAAGAGATTTAAAAAATCTGATAAAGAAAAGAAATGAAGAACGATTAGCAAGGATGAGAGAAAAGAATGAAATAGAAATGGAGGAAGTAAAAGAAAAGGTTTTCAATAATTCTAAAGAAAAAGAGACACAATTATAGATAACATTAACAAAAGAAGTTAAAACATGTTCTGCTAAATTTTCCAACATTTTGAGAGTTATTTGGTGATAGAATCACCAGATGAGGGAATTGATGGAGCGAGGTGGCAAACACAAAATTTTGTGTACCCCTCGTAAAGTTAATGTCCCATAACAGTAACGTTCACTGATTGCATGTTGTGTGAAATTAACCAACCATAGAATAAAGTGCACACATTATGTTTTATTACACATGGGGAGAAATAACTTTGCTTGCATTTCGCTAATAAAACTGAGCTAAAATGTATTGTTATTGTGTTGTGAATTAATGCACAGCTTGGAAATAATCAAAACGCAATTTTAATGTGCTTATTGTATTCATTTATGTGATGGAGAGGTCGAAATGTAAGTATAAAACACATTTATGTGGTTCATTTGCTAGGTAACAACTAACTGGGAAACATTAGTCAGGTGGGAGGTAAACAGAGCGGGTTTAAATTCATAATTTAACATGAATCTGTGTTTGTTTCTATGATAATTCCAAAAAAGTGGCCTCTGAGGCCTGAGCAAAGATGGCTGCTCGGGTAAATTGTGAGCAAGAGCTGGACAGCGCAGGCGCGCCAAAACCCGCAAGTCGGAGTGAACTGCCTGTGCTCGAGGAGGTTCAAGGCTGATGTGGCCCGGAACCTAGGATGTGTGCCAAGCAGGGATGATGTCGTGCTCAGAGCCTGGGAAGAAGTATGGATGTTGCCACTAAAGGAAATGCCTAGGCCAAAGACCGTCCTAAAACAAAGCCCCTTTATTTTTTCACTGACACGTTGAGAAATGAATGCTGTAATGGTGAGATGATGCTCACCCACCCCGAAATTGTCCAATGAGAAACTGAATAAGAGATGTTAGTTACTTTTTAGATAGATTAAGTTAGGGAATTAAGGTATAAAAACCCCTGGATTTGTCAAGTTGGGGTCACTTTTTCCATTTCTATTGGAGATGCTACCCGATTGCTGACCGATTCCTGGATGTAAGATTTCTAATTAATTTTCTTCATTGTTTGCTTTGCAGGATTGAAGGATAAGATGCGGGTGTTAGTTAGGGATGTTAGGAGAGATTGACTTTGGAACTATCTGTTCTTTGCTAATTCTAACTGTCTTCTATAATAAAGCGATTTTTCTTGAGCTCAAATAAAATGATCATCTCGAAATAAAGTTTAAGTTTTACTGAATAAAGATTTACTAATGTCTATATGTCAGACATGTTAAAGTTTTGGCTTTGAATACAAATTAGAAGAAATGAAGAAATAAGAGCTGGTCTTTGAATTCTTCCTACGCCTAATTTTCATTCTAGCAGATCCATTGCCATTATGGTGGTGTGTCTGAATAATTCAAGTCTGAATAAAGCATGGTAAATGTCTTTAAATCTGCAGGTGTAAATAATAGATAAATAGGTTTAGACGCTCCACCTAAATGTTACAGCGTTTCTCTGCCGCGATTCACCAGAGCCTTGAAGCCGAGTGAAAGTGAACAGGGTAAATGCGCAGTGTTATGGGCCCCACTGAAGCATGATTTGTGGGGTTTAAGGTTTCAGGGTAATGATGAGTGTTAATTAGAAATGATTTCTGGAGCTGCGCTGTAGCGGGTCTCCGGCTATAACATTCATATATGTAAGTCTGGGATTATGGGAATTGCATTCCTGGGAGAAACCAAATGATAGATTCAACAAACATATCCCTTTAAATGAGCACTGCAGATGTTGGGGTATACCTAACAACAACCCGCGGTAAATTAGGCCAAATTTAAAAGGTCAGATCCTGGAAGTTTTAAGCAAATGGCGACACTAATAGTTCTCCTAGATTGGCAAAATTAATATTATTAAAATGAACATACTGGCTAGACTCTTTAATGGTTTCTAGCTGCTCCCTAAACCCACATCAGAAGATGAACTAAAATGTATTCAATGGAAGGTTATTGAGTTGATATGGGCTGGGAAGAATGTTGTTGTAAGTATGAAAATCCTCAAGGCCCCAAAAGAAAAGTGTGGTTTGCCCTGCCCTAATATCATATAATCAAACAGTACATGCTAGAATTATTGTTGAATGGAAATGACGGTAAACTGACAGAAATATTTAGGGATATGGCAGTGGCAGGTAGGTCCTCAGTTGGCTGCACCAAGTGTCACTGCCATGTAACTCCTACATAGCCCTACCAATGAAACAGTCTTAGAAATCTGGGAGAGGTTAACAAAGAGAGAGATTTGACATTGTTCCCCTCCCTGAACACATCACTGCATGATAACAGTTCACCCCAAGGATGCACAGGGAGGCCTTCCTGGTGTGGTGGGATAATGACTGTAGAACCCTATTGAACTTATTCAGTAAAGGGCAAATCACGACATTTGAACAGTGCAATCATGTGTTTGGGGATTAGAGAACAAGATAGAATGCAACATCTGCAACTGACACACTGGGCACTGCACCCCCCCTCTTCAAAGAAACAAACTGTCACCAGCGAGTTTACATGTTACAAACGTTTGTAGCACCCATTTGGGGACATTGGGGCACAAGCATCTGACATTAGTGCCTTCACAAACGGGCCGATTTGAGGAGTCGGCCCGTTTGCGAATGCAAAAAATGCTTTTCAGATGCAGAAAACCCTATTTTGCGTTTTGGTAACCTGTTACCGAATCGCAAATTGGGTCTGCGATTCGCTATTATGAAGGGGCGTGTTTATTGCATCCCTTCCTAACACCGAATCTCATTGTTATGTAGGAATGTTTTGTGACCGAAATGCGGTCGCAAAATATTCACATTTTACCACTTACTTTAAGTAGGTGGTAAACCATTTGCAAATGGGAAGGGTCCCCTAAGGACCCCTTCCCCTTTGTGAATGTTTGTTAAAGTGTTTTTTAAGAGCAGGTAGTCGTCCCACGGACCACTGCCTACTCTTAAAAAACTGAAAAGAAAACTATTCATTTTAGTTTTGTAAAGCCTCTCGTTTTCCTTTAGCAAAACGGGTTGCTTTACTAAGAAAAAAAAGATTGCTTTATTAGAAAGCAATCACAGACATGGTGGTCTGCTGACCTCAGCAGGCCACCATCCCTATGATTTTTGTGAATCCTAATGGGTCGCAAACTGGGACCTACCTCATTAATATTCATGAGGTAGATCATTTGCGACCTATTAGGAATCGCTGAAAGTGTTCAAAACACTTTCATACGTGCTGTTTTGCGATTTCCTAATTGCGACTCACGAGGATTCGCAATTAGTAAATTGCAAACCGTGTACTTCATACATCTGGCCCTAAGAGATGTATTTCTGTATTGTATAGATCAGGCATCTCCATTGAGTAGCTCATGAGCTACTGGTAGCTCTCCAACAACTTATAAGTAGCTTCCCTACTTGAATTAGCTGAATTAATGCATGTATCAAAAAATTGAAAAGTGTTTATTTAGGATAAAATTGTGTGTATTTTCATAAATTAAAACTGTTGTTTGGAGAAAACCATGGTTGGATTTCTCAAATATATTTAATAATCTAATATTTGAGTGATAATTCATGATGCATTATGGAGACTTTTTACTAATGTTTAAACCTTGGTGTCAGGGCATTGTGGCTATGGCTGTCATGTATTACCCATGTAGAGGCTGTCCAAACTGATAAAGCCTTTATCACGTTACTGATGGCAACCGTGTCTTGAGTGGAGTGTCCACTTTTTTTTTAATGGTTTTATTGAGATTTTTGCCATTCATTACAAACAAGTCAAATGATTCCAAATCAATATCATGTGGAATAGGACAATTATTCTTGAAGCAATACAATTAAAGCAGGAGGTAGCCAAATCAATAGTTAAAGAAACCACTAATAAAACAGAAAAACCACATCAGTGACCATTTCTGCTCATCTTGCATACATTACTAATAAGCACCTACTAATGATCTTATTCGTGACAGCAGACATAGATGACATCACTTAACAGCAGTTGAGTCGTATAATTCTAGCATTTATGCCATGATTCCATTTACCCTCTTTGTAGGGGCAATCTCGAGTCTGACAGCACAGCACAACAGGGTGGTCACACGCCTACTATACGCCTATCAGTACAACTATAGAAGAAACATGTTCATATCGATATATTCAATTTTTTAAATACACCAACAATTGTCTGTAACATATAGAGTACACTCTATATCTATAATCTAGTCAGGGGTATTGGGTGCTTTTCCCGCTATATAGCTTTGATAAAGGCCCCAGAAATTTTTGGGATGACTCTGAGGAGGGAGTAGTTTGCTGCATACCTCTGTTTGTGTGTTGCAATAGAGCATGTCTCTAGCCCATTCATTAAGCGTAGGAAGTGGGCCGCGTCCTCAGTGCACTGCGACTCTTAGTATGGTTTGCAAGCAACAGCCCCATCTTTACAATACGGCGAATGCCTTTCTTAATCTGTTTCGAGTAGCCCAGTAATACTAGGAGAGGGTCCGGTGCTATAGAGGTTTCAACAATTTCCTGAAAGATCAAGTTCCAAAATTCTGCTATGCCTGGGCACCGCCAGGCAGTGTGCATAAAATCCGTCGGGGATGCTCTGCATCTGTCACACTCTACCAAGTCAAGCAAACCATATCTGTACAATCGGGCAGGAGTATAATACACTCCATGCAGGAACTTAAAAATGAACTAGCCTATGCCTACCGTTTAGAGATACCCCGTGTTGCCTTGCAAAAGTAGCTCCATTGGTCATCATCTATAACCATATCTAAGTCCACCTGCCACTCCAAAAGTGATTTAGTGTAAAAGTTTTTCCGATAACTTTGACTGCACCATAGATGCTAGATACCAGCCCACTGGGTGAGTCCGTTTTTATCAGCAATAAAAAGGGAGTGACCTCAGGGGGCTCCGCTATGTCTTTGCCAAGGTGTTCTCGTAAAGCGTGTCGAACTCCATGGAACTGGAAATGAACTAATGGAGTAAAATGTTGTGTTTCAGACCCTGGTTCAACCCAAGTGCGCACACACCGTCAAGAAATAAGTCCCCAATTTTCATTACGTTGATAGATTGTAATGCCTGAGATACTTCCCGATTCCTAACAATGGGCAGCCATCTACACAATTCCAGCGGGGATCTTGGGGAATATAATATAGTGCTGCCTTGCCTCTTTACCAACTCATGCCACGAATGGACAGTGGCATTGACCGAATCTAGTATACTAGTTCTACGATCCACAGTATGAAATAGCCTGTTCGGAAGTGTTTCGGGAGATGCAGCTAGCTTCTCTATGTGTAAATGAGGGGAGTCAAGTTGGAGATGTAGCCAATGATAAGTGTGAGAGCATTGCGCTACTCTATAATAAAGTTCTAGGTCTGGGGCGCCCAATCCACCCAGGGAGTAAGGGAGGGTAAGCACTGCCCATTGCACCTGAGGTTGTTTCCCCACCCATGCCAATTTTATCAGTATTGTCCTTATGATTTTTAAAAAGTGTGTTGGGAGGACTGTTGGTATATTTAAAAAAGGGAACAAAGACCTGGGCAGTACCACCATTTTCATTAGCAATATACGATCAATAAGAGACAGGGGAAGACGTATCCATCTCTCTACATCTTTCTCTAAAGCGACAACTGCTCTACCATAATTTTCTTTGATAATCGTTTCGGGGTCTGTGTGAGTCCGTATGCCCAAGTAGCGCACCGGTTCAATTGACCAGGTCAGAGGAAAATCCATTTCAAAGGGAACAGTAATATTGGTTAGTGGGAAAATTATAGATTTATTCCAATTGATCTTTAAACCAGAAAATTCCCCAAACCGGACAACCTCTCAGAGTACAGGCGGCAGGTTGGTTTCAGGGTGTCTTTTGTATAAAAGCGTGCCATTTGCATATGATGATATTATTAGGTTATAGTTAGGGAATCGAATCCCTCGCCAACCATGGTATTTTCTAAGAGCACAGGCCAGGGATTTTGCCACTACTGCATAAAGGAGAGGAGATAGTGGGCACCCTGCCTGGTACCTCTAGATATTGTGATAGCGGCAGTGACCATGTCTCCAATTCTTACCCTTGCTGAAGGATAATTGTATAGGACTCTGACCAAATTTAAAGAAATAGTTTGCCCACGCCCATCCGACTCAGTACCTGATACATAAATGACCACTTCACGGAGTCAAAGGCTTTCTCCGTGTCTATAAAAACTGCTGTTGCCTTGACTTCCTGATTAGTGTGTTGTACTGTGCCAAAAAAGGTGCGCAGATTATATGTCAGATTGCGCCCTGGAACAAATCCCGCTTGCTCCATGCTCGCTAGCGTCAGCACAAGTGGGGCCAGGCGCTTAGCAAGTACCTTAGCGTAAATTTTGGTATCAACATTCAAAAGCGATAATGGCCTAAATGAAGAATACTCATTTGGTGGCTTGCCCGGTTTCAATATAGTGACTATTAAAGCTTCCCTCATCGTGGAGGGCATTTCTCCAGACTCACTGATCTCTTCCAACAAAGTCACTAGATGCGGCACCAGAAGATCTTTAAATTCCTTATAAAAGGCCACTGTTAGCCCGTCCTGACCTGGAGTAACGTTCGAACGCATGCTTTTCAAAGCTTCATGAATTTCCCATGCCACAAGTGGTCTCATGAGGTATTCGCGAAGTTCATTAGTCAGCCAAGGTAATTAAATATGTTTGAGGTAATCTAGGGCATTTCGCTCGTATGCCGACTGTCGGAAGCGGTACAGTTCAGAATAATATAGCCCACATTGTTTAGCAATATCTTCAGGTTCGGTCAATATGTCCCTCGTCTCTGTATGGATTTCAGTGACTCCCCCAGCAGAGCCGCAAGTGTCGCCCCAGGTCGCTCCCCGTCCCCATATACTCTAGCCACCGCATATTTACCCGTTAGTTTAGTCTCATTATCCGCAGTTTCGTGATATTCTTCTAACGTCCATTTTAGCTCTTTGGTGGTGCCCCTATCCTCCCCCTGTGCTAAGGTGCTTTCTAAATCTGCTAAGCGTTTCTCCAAAGTATGCAAGCGGTTTCTGATAGAGGGCAGCACTCCAGAGTGTTTAGAGATTGCAATACCTCTAACATACACTTTAAAAGTTTCCCAATCTGTTGAGAAGCTGTTCACGGAGCAAATATTATTGCTAAAATTTATCTTCTATAGCCTCAAATATGGCAGTTTTAAACAATGTATCCAACAATGGGTGGGGGGAACCCCGCGTGAATGGAGCCGGTCTTTTCTGCGGGCACTGTAGCTCCACTACTATCGGAGCATGGTCTGATAAGGTCCTCTGGAAAACCTTGCATTCCCTAACCATTGGATACAATGTCCTAGACAGCAGCCAATAGTGTATACACGTATGCAATGTGTGAGGTGCTGAATAATGGGTGAAACCCCGCTGCCCTGGAATGCACGTGCGCCAGATATCTACTAAATCAAGGCGAACCATATGGTCGACTGTATATTTGACTGAGGATGAGTTGCGCCTAACCGGACCTCCGAATCAGTCTAGCGTCGGATCTAATAATCAGTTTAAATCCCCTCCAATTATGAGTGGTTTGTTAGTATTTATGTGTGGACATGTTAGGAGCAATTGATAAAAATGCGGATTTTCAAAGTTTGGGCCGTAAATGTTAAGCACTAGCAAATCAAGACCCTTCCCCCTACATCTAGAGATTGGGTATCTTCCATCAGTGTCTGCAACTATCAGTTCTAGTGTGATTCCTGATTTCAGATTCACCCAGGTGAGCACTCCCCTAGCATAGGATGAAAAGCCAGCAGCATGAAAGTGCCCTTGAAGTTTCCGCTTTGTCAGGATATTGCTGTCTGTAGGTAAATGTGTTTCCTGTAACAGCACAACATCTATTGCATGTCTTTTAAGGTATGCAATTACATTTCATACTTGACGATGGTTATTAAGTTCACTGACATTCCAGGTAATAAGTCCCACCTTATTGTGTCCTCTTTGTGTCATTAGCGGAGAACCAGCAATCTATTTGGATTCGGCCAATACCATGTTTGGTCAGCATAAACAGCTGCCTGTGGTCAGCACTGTTGGTGTCATTAGCGATACAGTTACTGTGGTTAGAACAAAAAACACATGAAACCCCAAACCCCCTCCCATGCCACGTCTTCCCCAACTTGACGTGTACAATGTGGCCCACCCTCAAACGTAAATGGCATAACATCATCTAGTGGAACACACACGAGGGCGAATGTTGCCTCTCCATCTGCTCCCACTCTCCAAAGAAAGAGTGAGAGACAAAGCCATTTAGTAGCCTATAAGTCATCTAGCCGCCTTAAGGATCGTAACCTATCTATATTCTACAACTGAAAAGCTTTAACCACCCACCCCCCACGGATACCAAATCAACAGTATATTGATAAACTCAGCCCGAAGCTACCGCAGACCAGCAAACTGTGAACACATAAGGAGGGTGCAAACCAGCAGAGATCTCCACATCATATCAAGGATGAAGTAAATAAGTGTCCATACTTTACGGTACATCGATGAGGGAGAACGCCACCTAGCTGTATGTCATAAACTTACAGTCCCACAGATTCTGTGACAGTACCACATTCCCACTGCTTGTTCTTACCAATCAACAACAGTATGGTAAGGATCCCCTCATCCCTCCCACATGTAGCAGATCCCTTAACAGTACACCATTAGATCGTGATGCTATTCCTGTTAATCTAAAGAGCTGTCTGCCACTTCCATGGGTTGTTCAGCATCCCCCATACTCTTTTGTTCTTTAAAGTGGCCCTTCAGAGCTTTCTGGAGTTACTTAGGGTCCATGAATATCTTTGATACCTAATTTATAGTCACTCTAAGACATGCTGGGTAGAGCATGGTGTATTCAATATTTTGGGCTCTTAAGGTGTGCTTCAATGGGGCGAATTGTTTCCATGACTCTTGAACCTTAAGAGTAAATTCAGGGAATAGCGATATAGAAGATCCCTCATATTTCAGTTTGCCTTATTCTCTTGCCTTCTTGAGTGCCGCATCCCGGTCTCTGTAGTTTAGGAATTTACCTACGATCAGACGCGGAGGAGCCCCCGGGGGCAGTCTGGGGCATTAAGAGTGGTGGGCACACTCTATCACGAAAAGGGGGGAAAACGGTCTCGGCTCAACAATGACACCAGTAACTTTTCAGTGAAGGTCTCCATGTTCCCTTTAGGTGTAGATTCAGGAAGTCCAGTAATGCTTATATTGCTCCTCCTGGACCTGGCTACCAAATCCTCTGATTTGTCCTGAAGTTGTGTGAGGACCGTGTTGATCTGCTTCTGAGTTGCGTCAGTCTCCATTTGCGCCTCCTCGACCTCAGTAATACTCCTTTCTGCCATATCGTTCTCTCTGTCTGTTTATCAAGCCTCTCGGACACGCGATCCATACGATAACATATTGAATCTATTTTGCCGTTGATTGTGCTAAGGCTGGATTGCACGGCTGCTAAAATCTGGCACAAATTCGCCGGTGCTTCTTCTGGTGAGTCACCCTGGTCCGGAGAAAGCTGGGATTCCCCATCTTCCCAAGATCTTGTTTTCCGTTGGTCAAAATGCAGTTAGAATTGAACCTTGTCCACCTTCCCCATTGCAATAGTCACCTCTACACACACACTAGCCAAGGCAACAACAGTTATCAATCCAGGCTAAACGACAAAGGCTGCGCAACCCACCGCTATTTCTAGGTGCAGCCCAAGCAATAAGCAGACAATAGTGTTGAGTGACTCACAGTTCCAGATGCTGCACTCCAAAGGCCACCAGCGGTTGTATACTCTTACTCCCTCCAGGCAGCACTGGCAGTCCTTGATTAGGAGTTAAGAGAGGAGCACCCACCACAAAAAGTCACCAATGAGGAGCAACAGACTGTCCTGGGAAGTAATACATTGATTCCTCCGTGTATGGGCTCACTGTGGGTGCCAGAATGTTCTGTGAGGGGTGATTACTCGTGTTCACACTTTGATCTGGAAGCGTGTTATTTCTGCTGGGCCATCACTCTAGTTCACTTCCCTTTGAGTAGCGCTGCCTCAGCGGGAGTCACAACGCCGCTATAACGGGTCGTCGCGCCCCCTCCAGCTAGCATGTCGCTTATGCCCTGGGCCCCACTTGCACTTCCAGCCCCCTGCACTCGGCCCAGCGATTTTCTTTGCGCGGGCCCAAAAGCAGCTGATGGCCGCACAGGCCCGGGATCACTTAGATCAGCACTGCTGTGGGCCCCACTATCGGAGCAGCTGCAATCAGCTCCAACACCGGATCACACCCACCTCACCCACGGGAGCACGAGGGGGCTCGGGCACTTCCTCCAAGTCACTGGCAGCACGAGGTCCGCCCCCGATCTGCCGCAGGCAATGAGGAAAGGCCAGGCCGGTCGCAGTCTCTTCGGTCCGGTGCAGCTCCTCCTTGCGGATCGCGAGGCCCCAGAGGTATGCAATGATTCCACCACTACTCCACTGCCAAGTCAGATCCAGACGGGTTGGATAGGCGGGTAGATGCCCAAATTCATAGTTTAAACGGCTCAGCGGAGCTCTTCTACAGCATGATCATTTTCCTTGCCGGCAAGTTCCGCCCCCTTGCATGGAGTGTCCACTTATGTAATCTTTTCTGACATGATCACTAATACCACACTAAAAATATTAGTAGCTCGATATGATTTTCATTGAACATAAGTAGCTCTTGTTCCAGAAAAGGTTGGAGACACCTAGTATAGATCGATGGGCTAATGTGAACACACAGAATGATGGTGATACCAGACTAGATGGGCAGAAGCTTTACAGAAGGAAATCTCAGATTCAAATTGGGGGAGGATCTGGAGATCACTTCTCAAATATCATACTGCAATTGCCTCCAGAGAAATAATATATAAAATCCTCTATTTTCATTACATGGCCATGCTTCATATCTGGTCGAATTGGCTTTTTGGAAATAGATCCTAAGTCATAAAAAGGCTGTGCTGGGATACCACATACCCCAAGACCAAGGGTTGATTCTGTTGGGATTAGAGAGGTAAGAGAATAGTATCACACAGACATTGCACAGAGCATTCTTTTCTCGGCTCACAAGGGCAGCAAACCCCTGATAGCTTCTCAATGAAAATCAGAGACCCATCCCATCTCATATTACAGTTTCACAGGTCATAGAAGGTCCTGGCCTATGAAAAACTGTCACCTTAAACAAAAGGAAAGAGTTTTTTAAAAGCAGTTGGAAACCATTCATTAGGTATTTTGTTCAGACAGGATGTGAACACTATACACCAATAAGATTGAGGGCTCTCCAGATGTGTGAATATCGAGATTACAGAGTGAACGTACTGTTTGATTTAACAGGGTAGGGAACAGCTCCAAATATGACTGTTGCTAGAAGGTGATAGAGAAGGTTAGGTGAGACTTCTGTTACGGAAGGCAAAGATGTGAGGCTGGGGACAGGAAGGAAATAGAGGGAGGGGAAAGATGAGGAAGGTTGGGACGGGACACTACTGTTGGGGAATGTTATCATGCGTAGGAGTTCAAAATTTACGAACATACGTGACAAGAATTTTCAATTCTATTAGGGACACGGACGCGAGAATTATGCTTCTCATTTCTTTAATTAGAAATCTCAGCAGCCAATCAGATAAAAGTAAAGTAAAATAATACTACAATACCCATGAGCATACTGGGTATCACCTGACAACCATAGAATAACCCCTTATAAAAGGTCCATAAGAGAACACCACATCCTTTTTCTCTGGTAAAACATAATAGTTAAAGTGAAGAAAAATAGTCCAACATGAAGAATGTGGAAGAAAAGAAGTTCTTCACTGAAAACAGCAGTCCACCGGGCTGGAGCAGAAGATTTGATGCTTGCAACTTCAGAAAAACCGGAACCTACAGGTAGTCATCAGACAGTCCAAGGAGACAGAACAACGCACCTCATTTAGGATCAGAACCTGAAAAGAGATATAGAGACGTAATATACCATTCCCCCATGGTAGAAAAGATCACAGTAAAAAAGGGGGGAAACAAGGAGTATATATATATATATATATATATATATATATAAAATATACAATATAAACATGCAATAAATGCAAATAATGCAAACAACATTTGAAATACAGAAAACATGGGTGGGATAATCCTCGCCTCCGTGTCCTTAATAGAATTGAAAATTCTTGTCACGTATGTTCGCTAATTTTGAATTCTGTGTCAGGACCGGAGGCTCCAACTACGCTTGTTCAAAGCTGCGCCACCACAATAGATGCAATATCCACAATTGATTTATAATAAAAAGTCTTAAACATAGAATCAGTTGACCAATCAGCTGCCTTCATAATGTCCATTAAACTCACTCCCATAGAAAAAGCTTTGGAAGCCATAGCTCCATGAGCTGAATGTGCACCAAATGTTGCAATATCGATACCTGCCTCACCCATGAGCTATCTCAACCATCTTGCTAATGTAGCTGGGGTCTCAGGGCGAAAAGCTTTTTGCAGAGCAATCAACAATTGACCATGCATATCTTGTCGCAATTGAGCAGTACTTACCTCATAATCCTTAATACATTGCACTACACAAAGTTTTGGATTATTGGGAAAACTCGGGTAAGTAACAGAGGTAGTATTACACTTAGTGCGTCTGGAGATAGCAAAAGTGACACCTTCAGGTGAAAACCTACGACCTGCAAGATCCAGAGCACGGATATCAGAAACGCGTTTACAAGAAACCAAGCATAATAGCATAGTTAGTTTTGCTGAAAGCTGTTTGCTGGATAGAGAATTATTGGAGGGCCAAGCCTCTAAGAATCGCAAAACAGTAGAAACATCCCATAAATGAACATACTTCGGACAAGGTGGTTTTACCAACCTGATTCCCCTGAGTAACTTGCAAACTAATGGATGCTCACCAGCAGGTTTGTCATTGATTATTATATGGCCTGCAGAAATGGCAGATCGAAAATAATTAACCGTTCTATAACCAAGACCGGAAGTAGCAATTGATGCAAGAAAATTCACAATCAAAGAGATGTCTGCTGAAGCGGGATCCACCTCCCGTTGATTGCACCAACAACACCATTGTCTCCAAGCTGTGGCATAACGTTTGTGTGTGTTGGGGGACCAAGCCTCGCTGATAAATCTGGTAGCGTCTTGCGAAAGGCCTGGGATTTTCCAGCGGTCCTCGAAACCCGCCATGCAACTAGAAGGAGTTGATCTCACTCTATCAGTGGATGCGGGTTGTTGAGAGGGTCCAGCAACAGATTCCAAAGCTGGGGAAGAAGGAGCGGTACTGCACAAATCATCTCCAGAAGAACTGGGAACCAAGCCTGAGCCCTCCACAGAGGAGTGATCAGAATCAGTTCCGACTGATAAAGCTTTGTGTGTGCTAAGACCCTGGGGATCATTACAAACGGGGAAAAGGCATAACACAGAAGAGACGGCCAGACTTGCAGAAAAGCATCCGTGGCCAGAGCCTCCGGATCCGGGCGCCAACTTAAAAACATTGGAATTTGCCAGTTGAGCCGAGAGTCAAACAGATCGATCTGGCACTGACCCCATAAGCGAGTTAGGGACCTGAATACATGAGGATGAAGCCTCCAATCGCTGAAATCTCAGAGGTGACAAGAATTCCAGTCTGCAATCAGATTGTGGCACTCCGGAAGATATTCCGCAATCACTGTGATGTTTCTCTGAAGACAAAAGTGCCAGAAATCCTTGGCGATTTCTGACAGAATCTTGGACCTTGTCCCCCCAACTTGTTGACATACCGAACCGCTGACACATTGTCTATGCGGAGAAGTATGCAAAAGTTCGTCATGCGTGGAGACAGACAACGAATCGCAAAAGACCCTCCCAGAAGCTCCAGGCAAATGATATGGAGAGACAATTCGTCCTGAGACCACCGCCCCCCCGTGGTTATCTGACCGCAACGGGCTCCTCATCCCCACCGACTGGCGTCGGACTCTATCACCACTTCCAGAGACACTCCGAACAGGGCTCGACCATTCCAAGATTCCATGTGTTCTAACCACCACAACATCTCCCACCTCCCCTCCTCCGAAAGAGGAATCTGATCTGAATACTTGAGGCCTTTCTGGAGATGGCGGATTTTGAGTCGCTGAAGTGCTCGGTAATGGAGAGGACTTGGAAATATGGCTTGGATCGAGGAAGCTAACAGACCGACTATCCGAGCTACAGACCTCAATGATACAATCTGTTTGTGTAAAATCAATCTCAACTCCCTCTTGATAGATCTGATCTTCTGATTGGGCAAGAGGAGTTGGCAAGTGAGGGAATTGACTAGAAAACCCAGGAATTCCATTGATTGGGACGGAATGAAAACTGACTTCTGAGCATTCACCAGAAATCCGAGTAACTGTAACAGATCTATTGACCACTCCAAATAAGTCATTAACAGATGAGGGCAATGAGCCATGATGAGAATGCCATCCAGATAAACTATCAGACGAACACCCCGGGCACGCAGAGATTCCACGACAGGCCTCAGGAGTTTCGTGAAGCACCAAGGTGCTGACGAGAGGCCGAAAGGGAGAACTTTGCACTCCAACCAGGGAACATTCTTTACAACGAGGATGTTACCCCGCACTACAGTTACGACGCGTCTTTTACAACGCAAGTCGTAACCACGACTTGCGCTGGAGGGCGCTCAAGGACAAGGAATAGTAGATTTACTATTCCAACAACTTCCCTACTGTATGTAGGCTGGTGTTGGAATAGTAAATTTAACTATTCTAAGTCCAGCACTCCTACAGCGCAAGTCGTGGTAACGACTTGCGTTGTAAAAAACGCGCTGTAACGGTACGCATCGTAATACCACGCGTTGTACCGTCATACATCCCTCGAACCAGACTCCCTGCCATTGGAACTGTAGAAACCGACGATGAGGGCCGTAAATGGGAATCGACAAATACGCATCCTTCAGATCTAGATGGACCATCCAGTCTCCTTCCTAAAGAAGATCCCGCTGAAGATGGATGCCCTCCATCTTGAAGTGTTGGTGAACAACTCAGCCGTTGAATTCCTTGAGGTTGAGAACTAGTCTGGAATCACCCCCTTTTTTCTGAACCAGAAAGACGTTGCTGGAGAAACCCTGAGGATGACGGTTGGTCTGAACTATGGCCCCTTTTCTTAGAAGAGAAACAATTTCCGCGGAAATGACAGCTTGGTCTTGAAGGGAAAAAACCAGGGGCGAAGGAGGATGAGGTTGAATCGGACAACTGAAGAACTCTATTTTGTAACCTTGGACAGTCTCCAACACCCATGCATCGCTCGAGATCAATTGCCAACTGGGAAGAAAAAATTGAATTCTGCCCCCCAACACAACCACTGAAGCTGAGATTAGGCTCACCTGAAGCTGAGGCATTGTGATGTCCTTCTTGATTCCCACCATAGCGTCCTTTCTTGAATTGGTTTCGTACTTTGTGAGTGGGGTGGAAGGAGGATTTGTTGTTGTAGCCTAAGTCCTGATTATCTCCATGATGGGACTGATAACCACGCTGGGTATTTTGGTTAAAACCACGGCCGAACGATCGTCCCCTATATCGTCCGGCCCGTCCAAAAAAATGGAAGAAAAGCCTGTCTAAGGGAGGACTGAGCTTTATCGAGTCCACTAAACGTGGCAACAAATCTAGTAAATTCCTTAAGAAAAGGTTGACCAAACAATAATCCTTGAGCTAAAGGGCCAGACTCAGAAGTTGACAATTCTGCTAATTTCGGGTCTAACTTCAAAAGAATAGAGCGTCTACGCTCACATGACATTGCACAATTGGCGTTTCCCAATTGACAAATGGCCCTCTGAGACCACCCAATTAACTCATCAGGGTCGATGGCGGTGGAAGACTCCTTAGCACGAACTCCCAGGTCCAAAATTTTTGTGAGGGATCCCAGTAAGTCCAACAATTTGTCCTGACAAGAGCGCCATGCTCTATCAATACCTTTTTTGGGATCTTTAGCGTATTTTTTAAGGTAAGTAACCATGGTTGAATCAACCTCCGGTGTGTCAGCTAAATTATCCGCTAAATCTGGCCGAGGACATTCAGACCTTAGACGGGTCCTCACCTCTTTGTCAAATGGTTGACAAATATGGGACTGAACATACTCAGCCACTTCCGCAGACGGAAGCCAAAAAGAAGAGTTAGGGTGCACAATGTTTGAAGGGTCAAATGTAAGGAGTTGGGGATGTGTAGGCGCATCCACTAAATGCTCCATATGAGCCTTCTTAGTGGGAGGAGGAGAGACATCATGGTCCGAGGACATGGTAGAAGAAGTGTCACCATCGTCCGTCTGGCAAGACTGAGAGGCCAGAGCCTCCTTAGAAGACTGACCATAGGAATGGTCATTAGAGAGAGCCTTAGCCAACTTAACAAAATCGGACTTGTGAGGATTTGCACCTGATGGAGCGAGATTTAGAAATATATTTATTTCAACTCGCAAAGTTAAACTCCCATAACAAAATAATTATATTAACGTGAATGGAGTGAATATTACTTACCAATCTAGATTAAATTGCAGATCATGACACGTGGGAACTAATATATGTGCTCATATATGTGCTCCATGTTGCAAATGCTTGTCTGTGAAAAATAATAAACTAATCTTGTCTATTGTCTTTGTCAGAATTTAATGCGGCTGTTTTATTAATGGCATGTGTTTATTTCTGTGTGCTCATGTTTTGTCTTTTCGTCTTTATGTTGCACAAATTCTGTTTGTTGCTGGAAAGCTTTGGCTAGGTAACATAGATTAATGGGTTAATAATTAGCAACGGTGGGTGGGTAACAGAACGAATTCTATTTCTTTCATTAATCGATGTTTTGTGTTTGTTTATACATTAGTTTTACGAATGGGCCTAACGAAAATGGCTGGCAGTGCTGCAGTTTATGAAACTTGACCAGAGTGAAGCCTTCACTCATGCGCAGAGTATTTTGCTGAGCTGACAACGTTTAATGCAGAAGCAATTGTGGTCGAGTTGAATGTGTTCTTGGTGACATTTCCAAGGACAGGATGCTGAATGGCCTGCCGAGATTAGGAAGTGAGGAGTTTCTCCTCGGGAAAAGTATCGTTTTGAGGAAGCAAAAAGGATGGTGAAACTAAGAACAATAAGGGCTATGATGAGGCCCCGGACTTGGTCAGGAGAGCGTGACCTAATAGTGGACTGACATGGCTAAGCCAATTAAAAGTTTGGATTGACAGAAAAAATGTTCGATAAGGATACTTTAGTTAGTCAGAAAAGGTATAAAAACTGTCCCCATGGGAGGGAGGGGGATCTTGCTGCTCATCTTCTCCTGATTCCTGTTAGGCGTGACGTGCAGACGGACACTTTGGAGCACGTAAGGATCAATAGGGCTAAATGACTTTTAATTTTATTCCTTTAGGTGAAGTGAGTTTTAGATAGGGAAATGATGGAAAAACTGTTTATTCTTCATTTAACATGCTAATTGATTTTGCTTAGAACTGTCAATCTGATTTGCTATTCCTCTAATAAAATGCACTTTCCTTGAATAAATAGTTAATAAATAAGATTTTTTGAAAAGACAAGCTGGACTTGTTATTTCATGATCATTACCATCAGCAGATCCATTTGCCTAAGTGACTTAATTAAATGCAAAGCTTTACAAAAATCATGGTGAAATCATTATACTGCAGTTGTATATAAATGTGTATATAATTTGTGAATAGGTTTTATTAATTAGGTCACATGACTCAGTTGCTCAAAATATGTCACGTTAGTTTATGGGCCTTGTTCTATGATTAATGGTGAATATTGTGGAGTTGGGTAGCGTTGTTATGACATATTTTCTACAAGGGCATATTTTCTATATGCTACATGGTAATTACATAGGATCGATGTTTAACATATGTTGAGTTTGTTCATTTGTTACATGTAGTCGAAAGGTTTTTCCTGCAGTGTGAAAAATCCTAGTTGTGCCGGCATATGAGTGGTGTGACAAATGAAGTTACACAGTGCATTTGTTCTGTTTCAAAATAGTGGTTTTGTCATATATCTCTAGTGTTGTGGACGTACAGCACGAATTTAGGGATTTTAGGTGTGCTAGGTAGAATGTAAAGTGAGGATTGTCTATAAAATTGTAGCTTTTGAGTATAGGGACTAAGAGCCTGTTTTAAAACTCAATGCGAAAAGAGTAGAATTTTATCCGAGCTTGTGTGAAGGGTAAGGAAGCGTCGTCTATTCTTACTGGCAAATGTGGATTTCTATGGTTGGTTAAAGTCCTACCAAGATTTTATGTATGGTTAGGGAAACTTTCCGTTTGAAAGTGCGTAAATGATTTTGTAAATTCGATCGAGTCAAACTTTGAATTGCTACTTAATGTGCATTCAGAGGGAAACGAGTTCGTTATTACTTGTTAGATGGGTAGAGTAAAGGTTTACTTTATCAACGATTGTATATTCTGTGAGAGTAGTGTCGTCTATTCCACGCAAAAGAATACTTAAATGATTGTATAAGCTATCACTTTATTTTAGCGAAACAGACAAATGGTTTGTTTATTTGTTGTTATTAATTGAAATTCATTGAAAAAGTTTTCTTAAAATGGCGCTGTGAAAATATTTTGTGAAGGAGGGGTGAGCGCTAAGAGTGAGAGACGAGAAGCTGCAGCGGCTGTGTACGTCACAGGGTTCGCGCTGTGATTGGCTAACATACGTCACAGCTAGTGCACTGATTGGCTCACGTGACTCTGACGAGCTGTTAGCTGATTGGCTTTTCCAGAAAGTGACAATTCTATTGGTTGAGCAAGGTGGTGACGTGGCTTAATCCAATTGGCTTGTTGGTGTGTTTCGCGTACGGATTGGCTAGTTTTGCGGAATAACCAGGAAACATTTACGATCATTTTAAATTAAGTGGATTTGATTAAAACATGAGTTATTACTATAAAAAAGAGGAGGAAAAGCTTACATGGCTTCAGAAATTAAAAAAATTATTTTCACCCGATAAGAAAATTGAGACGCGGGGTGGAAAATTACTTCATAAGTATAAAACACCTGCAGCCTATAGGGAACGTGAATATGGTTATCATACGTGCCTTTGGTTTGATAACTGGATGGATTATACCAAGAATGATGGTGTTTTAGCTTGGCCAGAGGATGGCTCATTTAATATGAGAATTTTGAAAAATTTGAGAGAGAAAATGACTGCTCTTGTGCCAAAGCCTAGACCAACACAATTTGAGGCTTTAGTTGAATGGGAGGATGAGATGTTTCAACTTCAACGGGAAGCAAGTGGTATAATAAGACCTCCAAATTCAAATTTTAAAAGAGAAACCCATGAGGATAGAATGCGTCGATGGAGACAGGCAGACATGTGTGATGGTCTCTACCCACTGAGAGTAATGATTACTGAAATACCAGGTCAAAAGAATACCCAAAAGAAAAATAATATTCAAGAAAGTGATTTAGAAGATCCAGCTTTAGAAGAAATATACCTTACAAATAAGAAGCAAACTCCTTTAAAACCAGCTTGTTCATGGTCTACCCCGATGGTTTCTACAGGAACCACACCAAGTGCACCTCCACTTAATGAGGAAACACCCAGATTTTACCCGAATAATACAGAAACTCCTGAAAGAATAGAAACGAGAACTAATTCTAGTGCATATGGTGAAAGTAGAAATTTTACTGAAACTCCAATTTCAAGAAATGAGACTCTTTCCAGAGGTCTAATGGGTGCTGGAAGAGATGAGGAAACTCTAAGTACTTCAGAATATTTACGATCAAAAGAAGAATTAATTTGGCAGTTAACTAAAGGCATGGAAGCAGTAACAGTTCCAGTAACAATTGGTCCTGTTGAGCCTGTTTTTGATCAAGGAGAAATTAGACATCCAGGTTTGATTATTCCATTAAATGCAGAAATTCATAAAGTGGCTGAAAAATTTTACTCGGAATTAACTGAAATTCATCGAGAGAAAACAATGATGCCTGATTTAACTTTTACTCCAGGTTCATTATGTAGAACACCAATAGGTGCGGAATCAGATACTGAATCTCCAGACAAGAGTGTTGAGAAAACTGACTCAAACCCAAAACTTGATGTTGCGAGACTTAAAGCAGATTTGGAGGAATTAATTATTGGCACAATTGGTCCTGACAGTTTAAAGCATTATCTAGATGATGAATTGTTATTCATTTGCAAAAGCATACAATGGAAAACTAAAAATAAATATGAACAGTTAGAAGAATTAGCTACGAAATTAGAAATTGACCTGAGCAAACAAAAAAATTTGGAAAAAAATTACTGATTAGATTTTACTGAAAAAGACATTGGGAATTTTAATGCAATGGGAAGAATTCTGCATATAAAGGATTTGATTGTGTACATCAAAAAATTGGGTGATTTGAGTAAGTGGAGAGTAAAATGGACAAAGAAAAGAGAGGAAGAAAGGAGAGAAAGGAGCATGGTGACTAATCAGTACCCAATGAGAGAAATAGCAGGAGGTGGTTATGTGCATGTTCCTTGGTCTAGACAGGACATTTTGTTGTTCACAAATGATTTTCCTCGGCTGAGAGAAAAGCCAGTGGAATGGTATCGACAGGTGGACAGATTCATAAAGGTTTCGAAAGTTCTGTGGATTGATCTGGATGGATTCTTTGACATTGTTGTCCCGTCAGATCTTTGGACAGAATGTAAAGTCTCTGTAAGTTGACCAAAGGAAGAACCTGCTAGAGATGAAGCAACAGGTGCTCCTTCACCAGTTGTTATGGATCTATATGATAAAGTAATTGTTTGGTTGAAAAACAAAATTGCCCCTAAAGAAGTAGATTGGGTTAAAATTGACAGAACAAATCAGGAGCCAAAAGAATCAGTGCATTCATTCTATGAAAGACTACTGTTAGTTTTTAAACAGTACAGTGGCTATGAAAAATTAAGTGAAAAGGACATGAGCCACTCTATATACAGATTTGTTTATGGCCTGAGACCTGAAATTGGAGAGATGATTAGAAATGGAATTGTTGGCTGGCAATCACTTTCAGTTGACGATATACTGAGAAAAGCAAAATACTGCAGTGATGAGATAGATGCGAAGCAAAAGAAACTTAAGGAAAAGGCAATGTGGGCACAGGTGAAAGTAGCTGAACAACAGATTGCAAATTTGGAAAACAAAAATGTCAATGTTAATCAGAATCAGAGTCAAGGAAAATTTAAGGGTAATTTTAATAAACCAAAATTTAATGTTAATATTGATGAACTGAAACAAAAGCTGCCTTGTTTTAATTGTGGCGAAATTGGACACTGGAAGCGCGAGTGTAAAAATCTGCCCAGAAATTTAAAAAATGCATAATTAAATCCACAGATGCAGAATAATGTAAATCTGCAGCAACAGCTACAGCGACAGTTAAATGAGCTAAATCTTCAGCAACAGCTACAGCGACAGTTAGCGAATCAGCAGAGTCAGATTCCACAACCTCCTCCTCCAAATTGTATGAGTGGTCAGAGGTATAATTCGGAAACAGGATTCAGCGGAGGTGATCAGGTAATCAGACCACAAAGAGTGAATGTGCCAAATGTTTCTCGACAATTTTTGATGACAGAAAATAGTGGAAGTGATTCTGAGGATTACTTATGACGGTGCCTGAGAGAGGCGGAAGAGTGTGTGCTTGGAGCCACTCTTGAGGTTGACCAGTCTGGTCCATTTGTAAATGGCAAAGTGAATGATGTAGAAATCACTTTTCTTGTGGACACTGGTGCTACTAGTTCTACTGTTAGATCAGTAGAAATAGAAAACCTGCCTCTCTCTGGTGAATCAATCCAAGTAGTTGGTGTAGCTAATCAACAGATTAAAACAGATTTAACAGAGCCTGTAAAAATTGAAATTGGCAAATTCAAAGACAAACACAGATTTGTAGTTTGTAACAGCAGCCCTGTAAACTTGCTAGGGTGAGACATTCTCTGCAAGATGAATTGCAAAATATATTGCTCACCAGAGGGTATAGAGCTTCAGACATTAGAAGAAGATGGGCTTTAAAAATTGACAATGCTAATGGTTGAAGCAGAAGAAAGTAAATTATTTCCTGCATTTGATAAAGACAATTTACCTGAAGAACTGAAAAAGACAGTTAAAGCTGAAATTTGGGATTTGACAGGAAATGAAATGGGTTTGATGAAAAATGTAGACCCAGTTAAAGTCACAGTAAAACAGGGAATAGATTTTCCAAACATTCCACAATACAAAATGAAAGCAGAAACAATTGAAGGTGTCATTCCTGTGATTGACAAATTCATAAAACAGGGTGTTCTAAAAGAAATTGAAAGTAGTCCTTGTAATTCACCGATTATGGGGATCAAAAAGCCAAACGGAACGTACAGAATAGTACAGGATCTGAGAAAGGTTAACCAAATAGTTGTTCCATGTTGCCCAGTTGTTCCAAACCCAGCAGTGATTCTTTACCAAATTCCGCATGATGCAGAATGGTATACAGTCATTGATCTTTGCAATGCGTTCTTTACTGTTCCATTGTATCCAGACAGCCAGCAAATGTTTGCGTTCCGGTTCCAAGGTCATATATTAGCATGGTGTCGTATTCCTCAAGTGTATACAGAGAGTCTGTTTTAATCAGAATCTATTTTTAATCAGTTGTTAAAAATGTCTTTGGAGAATCTAAATTTACCTGGAAGATCGACATTGGTTCAGTACATTGATGATCTTCTTGTAGCAGAAAAAACACGAGATAACTGTGTCACAGATACAATTACTCTTTTGAATCATCTGGCAGATGAGGGACATAAAGTGTCACCTGCAAAATTACAGTTTTGCAAACAAGAAGTAAAATATCTTGGTCACAGAATTGCGAAGGGAATCAGACAAGTGACAATTGAGAGAATCAAAATGATTCAGGGAATGCAACCTCCAAAAACACAGAGACAGGTCAGAATGTTTCTAGGGATGGTTGGCTATTGTTGCCAATGGATTAGTGGATTTTCAGTAATTGCAAAACCATTGCAGAGATTAACAAAATCAGATATAAAAGATCCAATTGTTCTGACAGAAATTGAAATGGAAGCTTTTGAAAAATTAAAAAGAAGCTTATGTGAAGCACCTGCTCTGGGTATGCCAGACTATGAAAAATATTTTGAGCTGTACTGCAGTAATGTAATGTAATGTAATGTAAGTATGCACTTGTATAGCGCGACTGTCACTCCAGGGAGCATCCTGGCGCTGTGGCCCGTAGCCTAGATGAAATGGCCGGAAAAAGAGTCAGCTCACACATCAATCTCATCCATACCAATCACCCTGAGTCTAAACCAGAGTCATGCAGACTGCGTCTGGAAGGTTGAAAACCCAAGTTTTCAGAGCCTTACGGAAAGTGTTCTCAGCGGGGATGAGGCGAAGGTTAAGTGGGAGTTTATTCCAAGCTTTTGCGCCTAGTGTTGCGAGGGATTTACCTCCCTTGGTTGACAGTCTGAATTTGGGGGTCAGTAGCAAATTCATGTTGGCTGATCTGAGGGTACGTGTTGGTACATATTGTTTAAACCAGGGGAGGAAGTATTTGGGTCCTTGTTGGTGGTAAGCTCTAAAGGTAATCACCAAGATCTTAAACAGTATACGTTTATGAACAGGCAGCCAGTGTAGGGCCCTAAGTGCAGCCGAGGCAGATGACCTCCTCGGCCAATTTAGGACCAGACGGGCAGCAGCGTTTTGGACGACCTGCAGCTTATGCAGGACAGATCGATTTAATCCTGCATATAAACTGTTGCAGTAGTCCAAACGAGATGTTATAAGCGCTACTGTCACAGTCTTCCTGGCTGAAGAAGTGAAAGAGAAGGATGTGCATTGTCTGTCTTAATTCAGAGACATGGAAAACTGAGAAAGCCAATAGCATATTTCTCAGCAGTGCTTGATCCTGTTGCAAAAGCATTACCAGGCTGCTTAAAAGCAGTAGCTGCAACTAGTGTGAGCCTTGAGCAAAGTGAGGGAATTATAATGGGATTTCCTGTAAAAGTCTATGTACCCCATTCTGTTGAAATTCTTCTTACCAGAAGCAAAACTCAGCATTTAACAAGTAACAGATTGACAAAATATGAGAAAATTATTCTGGGATCAGATAACGTTTCGATAACAAGGTGTGTGAATTTAAATCCTTCCACATTATTGCCTGATGGTATTGTGACAGAAATCAGGAATGAAAATGACATTGACCATGAGTGCTTGGATGTTTTAGAATATTGCACCAAGCCTAGGCAGGACATTAAAGATGTTCCTTTGCCTGTGTCAGATTTTGTTTACTTTGTTGATGGTTCTTGTCTGAGAACAGAGGAGGGCTTTTTGAGAGCACCATATTCTGTCTGTACAGTTGCTGATGTAATTGAAGCATCATGTCTTGAAGGAATTCGTTCAGCTCAAGTAGCAGAATTGATTGCTTTGATTCGTGCATGTGAAAGAGCAAAAGATTTAAAAATCACTGTGGTAACAGACAGCCAATATGGGTACGGAGTTGTGCATGATTATGGACAGCTCTGGTCTCAAAGAGGTTATTTAACATCTGCAGGTTCTCCCATCAAACATGCAAAATTGATTAAAAGATTAATTGATGGCATTCAATTACCATAAAAAACTTGCTGTCGTGAAGTGTGCAGCTCATAAAAAGGGTGACGATTTTATCACAAAAGGAAATGCCTATGCAGATGAGATTGCTAGGTACTGTGCGAAAAACAATTGTTCAATTAATAGGGAGAAAAATGAAGAACATGTTCTGAGCTCACTTATGCTAACATCAGTAGTTGAAACATGGCAGGGAGTAAAAGATTTACAAGATGAAGCAAGTGATGAGGAGAAAAACACATGGTTAAAAGCAGAATGTAGACAGCGAGAAGAGGATGGAATTTGGACTTACAAAGATGGCAGACCAGTTTTACCAAATAGCATGATTGCTGACATGGCCAGGATGTATCATGGTCAGGGACATATAGGAAGAGATTCTATGAGCAGGCTTTTCAGACAGACTTGGTTCAATCCAAAGTTCAGAATTATAGCAGAATCTTTTTGCCAGAGGTGCTTGATTTGCCAACAAATGAACCCCACAGAAAAACAGTTGTGAATATGGGAACCATAGGACGGGAGGGTGGTCCATTCACAAGGTTACAAATGGATTTTATTGAAATGCCACCACACAACAAATTGCGTTATGTGCTTGTAATAATCTGTTTGTTTTCAAGATGGGTTGAGGCATTTCCTACACGCCACAATGATGCAATTACTGTTGAAAAGTTTCTTTTAAGGGAAATTATACCTAGGTAAGGTTTTCCGGTGACTGTGGAAAGTGATCGTGGAACACATTTTGAAAACAGATTATTGCAAATGATTTGTGAAGCTTTACACATAGAACAGAAGCTACATTGTGCATACAGACCAGAAGCATCAGGTGTTGTAGAGCAAGTGAATGGAACCATTAAGAATAGACTTGCAAAAATTTGTCTAGCTACAGGTATGAAGTGGACTGATGCACTTCCACTTGTTTTGATGTCTCTGAGAAGTACACCTGATAAAAAGACAGGTTTAAGCCCACATGATATTCTCATGGGCAGGGTCATGAGACAAGCATTCATACCAGTAGGAAAGTTGATGACTATTAATGATAGCGTCATTTTGGAGTACTGCAGGAACTTATCTGACATCGTGACTTCTGCGTTCCATCAGGTGGGAACTGAAGTGCAAACAAGAGAAAAAGAACAAGCACCTAATTTATTACCAGGTGTAAGGGTAAGGACAAAAGTTCATCGAAGAAGAAACTGTTTGGTATCCAGGTGGCAGAAAGCAAGACAAGTCATTCTAGTCACAACATATGCAGTGAAGTGCAAGGGTTTGAAGAGGTGGATCCACGCAAGCCATACCATTCGTGTACCTCCACCTGAAAATTCTGATGAAAGTGTCAGTGACACTACAGCAGATTCAGATTCTGAAGATGAACCTGAGAAAAATCCAGATCCTGAAGCTCGACAGGAAAGTCGACATCTGGAAAGTTCAAATGTAAATCAAGCATCGAATGAAAAAGATTTGGAAATTGTGATATTAGACTCTGAAAATTATGAAGATGTGCTACAAAAAGAATCTGATCAAATTGTGATTGTGAGACCAGGAGAGTATTGAAAAGCAGAAAAGAAAGTCTGAAAGCAGGAACAGAAAATCTGAAACTGGGAAGTTGAAGGTAATTGAGGAAGAAGAAGACGAGTTACCGAATACCAGTTATGAAGATAGAGTTCCTAACAGAGTGAAATTGCTGAGTAAAGAAGTACCTGAGTCCAGAATTCAAATTTCTGACAGTGAAACGGAAGAGAGTGATGAAGATTCTCAAATAAGAAATTTCAGAAAGAGGGCTTGGAGTACAGAGTGTAATGTGACCGAGCCAAAGAGGAAATTACCAAGAAAAGGTGATAACTGGCCAAGTGAAAATGAAGGTCTAAAATTCAAATTGATAAAAATTTCAAAGGAGCAAATTAATGAAATATCAAGTCAAAAGGATCATGAGAAGAAAAGTGAAGCAGGGAAGAAAATAGAAGTCATTAGTGGTAGGGTAAAGAGAATTGTAAAGCCAAACCAGAAATATAAGTCCCCTGAGTGGACTTACATTATTATTCCACCTGTAGTGGAGGTCAACAGCAGTAGTCAGGAAGATATAGAAGATAATAGTGACAATGATTGAAGTATTTTCTGTTAAAATTTAGGGTTTTCGTTTTTGGCATAAGGCTGAAGAAATTGTGTTAGGTGACACAAGGTCGAAGAAATTGTGTTAGCTGGAAAACAAATTGTGGCGCAAGGTTGAAGAAAAGCTGTTAGAAAGTGGGGTTTATTTAAAAGAAAAATTAAAATAGGGGGTATTAGAAATTTAGAAAATTTAGACATTTTGAATTTTAAATTTTTGTTTTCTTTATACGGCTCTGTTAAAAGAGTGAAAATGCCTTACATTTTTGTTAATTATAGTTCAAGGTGTTCCATTTTTAGGAGATGCTGTAAGATGTCTTTGATTTGTGTGGTTCTAATAATTGTACTTTGGTTAGTTTTAGCTGTCATTTTCCCTTTTGGAATTGATAAAGAAATGTATAAGGCCAATATGACGAGCAAAGCTTCAGTTAAACAAAATAAACCTAGTGCAAAAGCCAAAACTAATAGAGTTATTGATCATAATCCAGAGATTCATCAAGATAGATCAGTTGATGATTTTTCTAGCAATACTTTTTCAAGACACCTGGCTGAATATGTAAAGGTCATGGAAGTCAAAGACTGTTACATTTGTGTGAAATTGCCTGCTTCTGTTTCGGAGGGAGTGACCTATAATATGCTTCCTCTTACTTATGGCATAACCTGTAGTGTAATAGCTAGCTTATTTGATCAGACTGGTCGTTTGGAGTATTATTACTCTAATTATGATGAGATTTTTGCAAACCTGAAAATTGAGAAAAGCTTAAATAAGCATAAACAAGCCAAACAGATGAGGGGATTTTTCATTGTGACAAATGAATTCACCTATGAGTATGCTTTTAATAATAATTTAACTTGTAAATTGAGATCTGAGGAAAAGTCTTTCCTAAATTTAGTTGAGGAGAGAAGAGCAATTTACAAAAGAAATGAGATGTTCAAGCAGACCAAATCAAAATTCTGGCAGTTAGAGGACGAAAAACTTAATGGTAAATCATTTGAGAATGTTGCTATACACATAGACAAACCAATTAGTGGTAAATTTTGTATTAGGAGAGATAACACATTATTCGATAACTATTTTGTGGGTGCAAGTCATTGTGAGGACACTTATCAAATCATGGGGGGTTGGGGATTCAAAGGTGGCAAGGATCCAATTTTCCCTGGAATATATTTTGTATGTGGAGACAAAGCTTACTATTTTATTTATTTATTTATTTATTTATTTGCGAGTTTGTAACGCGCTAGGATCACTTCCCGAAGGAGTATCTCCGCGCCTTTGGCAACCTAGAAGCAAATAAACAACCTGTCGCTGTGTCTCCATGATTTAAAATAGGAACGTTTTCAGTTGTCGCCTAAATGCGGGGTGCTCATTGCAGAGTCTCAGGGAAAGTGGGAGGGTATTCCACAACATGGGACCCGCAATGGAAAGCGCTCTGTCCCCTTGTCTCACCTTTTTTGCTCTAGGTATCTGCAGCAAGGCCTGTTCACTAGATCTCAAGGACCGCGGAGGCACGTAAGGAGAAAATTTGCTAAGCAAATATAGAGGGCCTTTTCTCAAAAGACACTTGTGCATAATGCAGCACACCTTAAACTTCACCCTTTGTTTCACAGAGAGCCAATGCAACGCAGTCAGAAGGGGTTTAGAGGGTGTTCGAGGGGGTTTATTAAGAACAAGGCCGGCCGCCGTATTTTGAACAACCTGCAATCTAGAGGTAACCCCCTCATTTGCTGAGAGGAGCAACCCGTTGCAGTAGTCCAGCCGACTCAATATCAGGGCTTGTACCAGGGTCTTCCTGGTTGAGTCTGGAAGTAGTGGAAATACCTTCCGCAACATCCCAATTATGTGGAAACAGGACCCTACCACTTGGGCAGTATGGTTTTTAAAAGAGAGGTCCTGGTCTAGACGAACCCCGAGATCCTTGACCACCTGTTTAGGCTCAGGGACTGGGCCAAGGTCTTGTGGCCACCAGTCCGGGGACCAAAGGATTTTGGCTTCCCCGAACAGCATCACCTCAGTTTTCGCAACATTGCATTGCAGGAGGTTAGATGCCATCCAGTGGGCCACTGCCTTCATCCCCTGGGAGAAGGAGTTCTTGATCTCATCCGTAAGGATTTTAAAAGGGAAGAGGAGTTGGGTATCATCCGCGTATGACACAGGGATGAACCCATGGGGTCTCATGATGTTAGCGAGGGGGGCCACGTAGATATTAAATAAGGTAGGGCTCAAGCAGGAGCCCTGTGGCACCCCCTTTGAGATTCCCAACTCCTCTGACCGATAAGCACCCAAGGTGACTGTTTGGGTGCGATCCGTCAAGAAACTCCTCAACCATGCCAGAGCCTTATTTTCCAGGCCGATGTTAACAAGCCTGGCGGTCATGATGTCGTATGACACAGTATCAAACGCCGCAGACAGATCCAACAGGACCAGGATAACAGAGTAACCTTTATCCTGGAACCTGTGTAGATCGTCTGCGACTGACAGCAAGGTGGTCTCGGTGCTATGCCCTGGCCTAAAACCCGACTGGGAGGGATCCAACCCATTAGTCTCTTCGATGAATTTAGACAAATGTCGGTTAACGTGTTTCTCCATAATCTTACCCATAAAGGGGAGAAGGGAGATTGGCCGTAAATTGGCTAAGTCCGTCCAGGGAATGGTAGAGTTCTTCCTCAGAGGTCTCACCAAGGCCCGTTTCCAGTCTCTCGGCACTTCTCCAGTGCTCAGAGATAGGTTTATTAACTTTTGAATTTCTGGGCCCAGGACGTCAGACAGCAAAGGCATAATACGAGCTGGAATGATATCAAGGGGGCTACCGCTCTTGATCTGAGTAGTTAATGTAGTAACCTCTTCTAGTGAGATGGGGGGAAAGCTTTTAAGGCTATCTACGGTTGAGTTCGAACATACATTATTGTCAGGGAGATTTATGACAGCTGTCTCGTTTAACTTAGCAGCCACTATCTTTTCATAGATGGCATCAATTTTCCGCGTAAAAAATAGTGCGATCTCATCACATAATGCCTGAGAGGCATTCTCCGTTGTTTCACAAGCTGCCGGTTTGGTAAATGTTAATAGGATTTTATACAACAGCCCTGGATCTTTCCCAGCCTCTGCTAGTTGAGTTCCTATATAATTTTTCCGAGCTACCCTGATAGCTTTATGATATTTCCTTAAGGAAATTTTATGCAGTTCCTTATCCTCGAACCTTCGAGACCGTCTCCATGCTTTTTCTAACTTCCTGGTTTTTTGTTTGAGCAGTCTCAAGCTTTCAGAAAACCAGATTTCTTGTCTGTTTGCCTTGCGTGCTTTATATATTTTCAGTGGAATGGTAGAGTTTATGGCTGCACTAATAGCCTGCTCAAACCGCTGGAGCTCAGTAATTATGTCCACCGAATGACCAGTGGACAGGTTAGCTTTATATACCTCTCGAAAGGCCTCGGCAGTTAGTTTGTGCCAGGGTCTTCTTTTAGTGGCAAGCGCAGTCTGTATGGCTGGTGTATTCATGGCATCAGTATAGAATTCCAGAATAAAATGGTCTGTCCATTCAACCTGGGTGGAAGCTGCACATATTGTCCGGGGTGAATTCGAGAACACTAGGTCCAAAGTATGGCCTGCCTCATGCGTGGGCCCATAGTTAATTTTTTTTAGACCTAAGATCTCAAGATCCGTTAAAAGAGTTCTGACGTCCAGGCAGTCTTCCAACTCTCCATGCAAATTAAAATCTCCTATTAACAGGAAGTTTTGATTTTCCTCTACAAAAGGTAGTAGGGCTTCCATGAGGGAGATAGAAAAGTTTCCACTCGGGCCTGGGGGGCGATAAACCAGGGCACCCTTTCTTTGTTCCCTTGATGCGGAATTAAGTTTATAAACTAATAATTCCATCTGCGGGGTACTAATTTCATCCAGAATGGTAATTTTAAGTTCCTCCTTATGCACTATTGCAACCCCCCCTCCTACTTTTTTCAGACGATCCATCCGGACTATTTTGTACCCTAATGGGATGCTCAGCGCAATAGCAGGGACTAGATGGGGCTTGAGCCAGGTCTCCGTTATAAAACAGATATCTGGTAACTCCGTATCTATCATATCCCAAATTTGTGTGCTATGCTTTACTAGTGATCGTGCATTACATAGTAGGTTTTTACTCCCCGCAAAGGAATTAGGCTTACTGTAAGGTTCCTCCACGGTGTTGGACACTGTAGTGGGCCTAGCGTCACTGTTTTGCTGTTGATCGGTTCCCTCAGTATTATGGTGGAACTGCGTTCTACATACAAAACACGAGAACGGCCCCTCTAGATGATGGTCTATCTTACCGGCACAAGCAGTCGGTAGACGCTCACATACTGCTGTTAGCGTCTGGGGACATATGTGATCCTCTCATGTCCGGGGGCCTCGACCACACCGCCAGGGAGAGTCGCCATATCCTCCTGCCCCTAGCCCCGTCCTGGCGCGGACGAGCGCAGACGGGCTGGTCTTTGGCTCGTCTTAGGCGCAGATCACTGGTATGGGACGTGTTTTGTTGGACTTGTTTTTCCATAAATATTTAATGTTGACAGAAATGCAGAAGGTTCATTTGAAATCAGCAATCACTTGAATAGATATAAACGAGAAAGTTTTTCAGAAATTCTGGGAGACATTTTTGAAGCAGTAATACCTTTAGTGGGTATAACCCTGAATGCAGGTAGAATCAGAAAATTGTCTACAATTGTTGATAGATTGTCAACTGACACAGCTAGTAGTTTCCAATTAGTGGATACTGAGGTCATTGCTATATGGTCCATGGTAATGCAGAATCGTCTTGCTTTAGACATTCTGCTAGCAAAAGAGGGAGGAGTTTGTGGCATTTTACATGTCCAACACTGGTGTACCTATATTCCTGATGAGAGTAAGAATATTGAGATGTATATCAAACATATTACTGAGTTGCAATCAGAAATTGTACCCTTAGAAAAGGATGATTTTTCAGAACGTTTATCCAAAAGATTTGCTGCAATCAAAACTTGGTTTCAAGAAATTGGTGGTTCAATTCTTGGCAAAATACTGACACCTTTATTAGTTATAGTTTTTGGGATACTGTTGTTAAAGATTAGTTGCCTGTTACACAAGAGAAAGAAATACCTGAGGGAAAAGAAGAGAATATACAAGATCAGAAAGGAACAGGAGAAAGAGATAGAACTGGAAGAGTTTCGTAGAACTCAATATGAAAGTTGCAGACAAACAGCTGAGACAAGTCTTTAGAAATACTAATACAGTGAAAATTCAAAACATGTTCTTCTTTGGGATAAAATTTTGCTAAATTTTTGGGTGTGGTTTGGTGATTTTGAAATCACCAGAGGAGGGTGTTGATGGAGCGAGATTTAGAAATATATTTATTTCAACTCGCAAAGTTAAACTCCCATAACAAAATAATTATATTAACGTGAATGGAGTGAATATTACTAACCAATCTAGATTAAATTGCAGATCATGACATGTGGGAACTAATATATGTGCTCATATATGTGCTCCATGTTGCAAATGCTTGTCTGTGAAAAATAATAAACTAATCTTGTCTATTGTCTTTGTCATAATTTAATGCGGCTGTTTTATTAATGGCACGTGCTTATTTCTGTGTGCTCATGTTTTGTCTTTTCGTCTTTATGTTGCACAAATTCTGTTTGTTGCTGGAAAGCTTTGGCTAGGTAACATAGATTAATGGGTTAATAATTAGCAAAGGTGGGTGAGTAACAGAATGAATTCTATTTCTTTCATTAATCGATGTTTTGTGTTTGTTTATACATTAGTTTTACGAATGGGCCTAAAGAAAATGGCTGGCAGTGCTGCAGTTTATGAAACTTGACCAGAGTGAAGCCTTCACTCATGCGCAGAGTATTTTGCTGAGCTGACAACGTTTAATGCAGAAGCAATTGTGGTCGAGTTGAATGTGTTCTTGGTGACATTTCCAAGGACAGGATGCTGAATGGCCTGCCAAGATTAGGAAGTGAGGAGTTCTCCTCGGGAAAAGTATCGTTTTGAGGAAGCAAAAAGGATGGTGAAACTAAGAACAATAAGGGCTATGATGAGGCCCCGGACTTGGTCAGGAGAGCGTGACCTAATAGTGGACTGACATTGCTCAGCCAATTCAAAGTTTGGATTGACAGAAAAAATGTTCGATAAGGATACTTTAGTTAGTCAGAAAATGTATAAAAACTGTCCCCATGGGAGGGAGGGGGCTCTTTCTGCTCATCTTCTCCTGATTCCTGTTAGGAGTGAGGTGCAGACGGACACTTTGGAGCACGTAAGGATCAATAGGGCTAAATGACTTTTAATTTTATTCCTTTAAGTGAAGTGAGTTTTAGATAGGGAAAATAAGGCTTAGGTGATGGAAAAACTGTTTATTCTTCATTTAACATGCTAATTGATTTTGCTTAGAACTGTCTATCTGATTTGCTATTCCTCTAATAAAATGCACTTTCCTTGAATAAATAGGTAATAAATAAGATTTTTTGAAAAGACAAGCTGAACTTGTTATTTCATGGTCATTACCATCAGCAGATCCATTTGCCTAAGTGACTTAATTAAATGCAAAGCTTTACAAAAATCATGGTGAAATCATTATACTGTAGTTGTATATAAATGTGTATATAATTTGTGAATAGGTTTTATTAATTAGGTCACATGATTCAGTTTCTCAAATTATGTCACGTTAGTTTATGGGCCTTGTGAGTGTTTTATGATTAATGGTGAATATTGTGGAGTTGGGTAGCCTTGTTATGACATATTTTCTATAAGGGCGCTGGATCACACCTTTGGTAGCATGTGAGGAAGAACGTCCAGAAGACGAAGGTAGACAGCCCTGTTGAAAAGCATAATTAGATAGGTGACGTTTCAAGGGTTCAATAGCGCGGACCAGCGCTTTATTTACTGAGTGTTGAACCCCCATGTCAAGAGTTTCCACCAACTCTTGCTCCATGGAGCCAGAGGCCCCTTCATCATAATAATATCCTTCCTCATCATAGTATTCAGCCATATCGACATTTAAAGAGTCAGTAACGCCCACAAGAGGAAGTAGAAACACTGTAGCCAAGTGTAATGCCAAAGGCAAATGAAAGGGGGAGTGGTGAAACCCCGGGAAAGCCAAATAATACAGTCACAAAGTAACCAGTATACACAAATTAAATGTGGAGGGAAGGCTTGCCAGAAAAAACCCACTCTAGGCAGAGCCTAAGCAAATAATATGCAGCCCAAACTGGTAGTATTGCAGTTGGCCGTAAATTGGGGCTTGAAACAGACTTGTGGGCAATGAGCATTTGAACGCTGCTCCCGTGCTCAATATTGCGATGTGCGCACAAAATAAACAAGAAAAATGGCCCCTGCGCATGCGCGGTAACGGCCGCCTGTCAACAATAGAAAAAGCACTACGCGATATAGACTCGCGTAGTCCTCTAGCCCCGCACTCCCGCTCCACTAAACACAAGCGCGGTCGCAAAGCGCCCGAACTGGGGACGCGAAACACACGCTCCCTGCAACGATCCACAACAGGCAACGAAGACGGTGAAAGAAAACACAGAAAGCGACGAGCGCCGCACGGCTAAGAAAGTCAAAGTTAGGAACAACCACCACAGCAACGCGAGGAAAGCCGCACGGCTAATAAAGCCGAAGTCACCATCAAGCACCATAGCAACGCGATAAGTGCCGCACAGCTAAGAAAGCCGAAGTTAGGAGCAATCACCACAGCAACGCGCAGAGAGCCTGCGAAGCGCCAATACAGGTACAGCAAACAGTACGAATGAAATGCAGCTTATAACAAAGCAATACAGCGATTACAAACGCGCTGTAAAGCAAAACGACAATGCAATATGAAAAGTGAAGAGTAAAGCACTTAACTGGCTGCGGAGCAGCAAAGAAAGAGGATATGGTATTCTCTTATGGAACTTTTATAGGGGTTACTCTATGGTTGTCGGGTGATACCCAGTATGCTCATGGGTATTGCAGTATTATTTTACTTTACTTTTATCTGATTGGCTGCTGAGATTTCTACGTAAAGAAATGAGAAGCATAATCTGAGCCTCCGGTCCTGACATAGAATTTATCCTTAACAAAACCAGTATGTTTTGAGCAAAGATATGGTGCATGACTACTGCTCATGTGACCAACTCACATTCTTGGCATAATTTTCCTCATTTGACAGCATCTCTACCATGTACAATATGGATTACTGGGCCACAATTTAATGTTATGGATTTGTGGGGCCCCGGGCATGACACATTTTGGGATCCTTGCCGGAAAGTTTTGAATTTTATTGCCCATTTTGAGCTAATTAAAGCCCACACAATACCCAAAAATATTAAACTATACGTTAAAGTTTCAGAAATAGGATCAGGCAAAAGTAGCACACATATGTCTTGTGCAGGGAATGGAAAATCTTTCAAATTAATCTGGAGACAGATATTGAGGCAGAGAAATAGGCATTGGTGAGAGAGATCACTTTTTTAGAGAGCCCCTTTAAAGTGGCGAGCCCTGGGCAATTGCCCACTTTGTCCATGCCTTGAAACATCTCTCCTGGGCCATCTGATTATCTGCTTTTTTTGGTGTACACCCAACCAGCAGCCCTTATAACTCGGCTGGTGCCACATAGCTAAATATATTTTATTTCTAACTATCATTATAATTTGCATGCCTATCTCCCACAGGACCTCTTACATTTCGCTCCTAGGCGCAGCATTTCAAGACAACATTACCTTGCTAGCAACTCATGCATAGCACAAAATTCTTCCCACATAGGATCACAAAATGTTGTTGCCTACTACCCGTCTGAAAATGCGCTTCAGTGCCTCACACAAGAGGACTAAGTGCTTTATAAATGCTACAGTACAATACAGTTCACCACGGTTCTCAGACATTTGCCTATGGAAGTGACTTTTCCTCAACAGATACATATAGCCAGAGGCACAACTAGAGTCAAATTTGGGGGGGGGGATTTAAGAACAAATTTCGGGGGGGGGCTGAATCTTTAGGAAATCGGCACAGTCAAGCTGCAGGGGCTCTTAGAAGGGGTGAAACAACAACAAAGCCCCATTAACATGCACGATGTCTTTTAAAGACCTGTGAAGTGCTCGGGTGCAGCTGTGAGCGGGCCCGGGAAGTGTCTCATCCTGGGCTGTCACACACGATGGGGAGGGGCTGAAGCCCTTTGAGGCCAATGGGTGTTGCGCGCCTGCATATAGCCATATCTAATTGCACCCTAGAGCTTCACTGTGTCAAAGCAACTGATGTCTATCAGGATGCTTCCTTTAACCCAGGTTAGCATTCTTGTGTTTTTTTTTCAAACTATATTCTGTATGGCTTTCTAGTATAGGTGCCTCTGATTGCTAAAGCCGGATGCCGGGCTCAGCTCAAGTTCCTCTTGGACCCTCAAGCCCAAAACAGCTGAGCTTTCATGTAGCTCCTGCCTGCCACCCATGCTCTAACCTTTATACACCAAGAATTATCATGTTTGATGCATGATTTACATGACACAAGAACATTTTCATAGCTCTGCTTGTTTGACTCAAGTTTGAGCCACACCATGGGTTCGCTCTGGCTCGCATCTCCCTGTTAATTTCTGTCTCGACTTTCACTATTAATTTTTTTGTCTCACCCACTTCCAGTTTACAAGCGCAAGCTTAGTTTTGTCGGATTCTCGGAAACGATCGGGGCTGAACCCTTTCCCCATCCCTGCACGGTGGTTTTGTTGTGTGTATGCCTGAGTATCTGTAATTCTGTATGCGTCTTTCTTTGCTTTCCATGACAGACGTTTTGTCCTTTCTCTGTCTTCATTCTCAAATCGAAATGGAGGAAAGATGTTTCCACAATGCTCGGCTGACCCTGCTGCTACGGTCTCCATTGTAGTCCGTTCTCGAGCTCTAAACTCGTCTTTCTTCACCACACTGAGCAGCTCTAACCCTTTCGTGTTCTTGTTGAGGGGCTTTACTCTGACAGCGAGAAACTTTTACTGCCGCCTGCTGGCGTGAGATAGTACGTACCCCACAAGCTATATGGCCGCAGCTTTGTGACTCTAAGCCCCTTTCCCTGTCGTCGTTCCTCCGCACCCTTGTTTCACAGCCATCGGGCAGGAACTTTGGACATGGAGCCAGCCAGTGGGCGCAGGGATCGGCCCCGAGCTAAAGACCAATCTCAGAATCGGCTGGAGAAGGCAAAACAGAGGGCCGCCCAACAAGAGCTTAAGCAGAGACAGAGAGCGGAGGTGAGAGGCATAGAGCCCAGAGGTGATGGGGCATAGACAGAGATGGTGTCAGGGTGGAATAAAAGTTGTCGGAGGGATAGGTGGTAGAAAGGCAGTCATTTGGGGGTGAACGATAGTTCATAGAGGGGCAGCGTGGTGATAAAAGAAAAACAGAAATGAAAGGTGGTTGAAGACCAGTATGTCAATTAAAAGATGGGCGAGGAATGTAGCGGATCAAGAGCAATATGGAAGCAAAGTTTGGCAGACAGAAGTTACATTTATGGATAGGCCAGGCACTGGCACAGAGGCAGTACCTAACAATTTTCTCTTTAATACGAGCTATAGCTTCACTCTATGGTAAACAGTGGTCGAAGTAGGCTGGGGAACGACGTTACCACGCTTTATTAATCTGATCAACACTGGTAACGTGGTTTTTATTCAGAAAATCAACTGTTGTATTTGAGCTGTGAGTTCCTGCAGGTTGAAAAGGGTAAAGGAGCGTCTACTCTACTGTTAAGTGAGAGAAGGCAGAGGAAGTGGCAGAAGAATTAAGCTGTCTTCTCTACCTGAAAGAAATGTAAATGTGTGCAATTGGTTAATCAGCAAATATAAAGGCTATCTGGGAGCCAGTGCAGGCAAGCTTCTTAATAAAAACCATAAAGCACTAAATATTTAAACCATCTTTTTAAACATTTTGCAACAGTATTTATACTGTGTGCAACCTTGCACTGTGTGTAATATGTTTTTCAAACTGACACATATTCACAGTGCTTTCTGCCACAGGGGTGGACCTCTTAGCTCTATAAACAAACATCACTATTACCTCAGTGCACCGACCAGGTTTCAAATCAGTGGCCATACAGTCACACCCAAAGATATGGAAAGTAATCACATTAACCAAACAGGTTTTCATACCTGAGAAATGCATTTCCCAAAGATAAATGTAAGTTACATTTATTTTTCATTTGAAGTGTGTACATTATAATTTATAATGCAGTTATCCGTAGGTGAAATGTCAATAAAATAGTTAATACTTTGTTCTTTTTAGCAGCGTCTCTGACCCAGCCTCCCACACTCGCTAACCGTGCTCCTACTGTACTCAGGATCACAGTTCCCATACTGTTCATTATGCAATTTGATCGCTGATGGTAAGGTAATGTCAGTGTTCCCGTGCCATAGCCCGCAACTACTTATCTATTAATATGCAAAGGAGATTTCTATTAGAGTACACTTAGACACTTGAAATTCTTCTCCAGCGTGTAGACTCCATAAAAACGCCTCTGGACGGAATGACTGTTTGGGCGGGATATGGGAATTATCCATTATTTAGCTTAATCTGATGATATCTTGGCTGAAAGAAGAACTGATTGATCACGAGTAAGACTTATTGAAGTTTTCAGCTAAGTTTAGTCAAGGGTGACCTCTTGGCATGGACACACATTCTGGGCAGTGAAAGTAAAACATCAGGACAAAAAGTAAAACTGAGGAAAACATTTCAGGACAAAAGGTACATTTTACAGACGCATCTGAGGGTTATAGAAGCCACACAGAAGAAGAAATCAAAATAGGTTTATGGTCTTTGGTCTATATAATACATAACAGTATTGAACAGGCATTTATGTATAATTGGGCTTAATTAAAAACTAAAAAACTATCAAACTTGCAAAATTCCACTTCCTCGGAGGTCCTGGACCTCCGATTTCGATAACTCTGCATCAAATACGTCTACTGACCAAGCAGCATAGTTGCATTCATGGTTATTCCTCAGCTAGGGCAAAAGGTCCAGCTTTGCCCTTCCTATGGACTCCTAGCCATTCTAAATATCTTTGTTAAGCTTTACAATAAAATCTTGATTGATAGTGGTGATCTTTCCAAACTGGACTCGCACATATTAGACAGGGTACATTGACAACAATCAGATGCAAGACATCTGTTTTATAATCGACTTTATTGAAAAAACCTATGAAAATATATTCCAGCAGGATATGCCTAACGCTGTCATGCTCGTGCCCGCTGTTCGACCTCGGTCAGTTACCGCTACTACTGTTTCCGCTTGTTGCTGATTTCATTGTGCCCAGTGTAATGGTAGGTTTTGGCCATTTTGATATTGTTTTTTGGGCTTGCTTACCCCCCACCTTGTTCTATCCTCCCCTATTAGGTATTTTTGCCACTGTGTTCTTCTTCCATGGGGAGTCGGGGTGGTTGGGTGCAGGGCAGGGCTTTTCCTATTCTGATTCACTTTGGGACCTTGCTGATCCAGTACTCCCTAATAAAAGAAGTAACAAGCACATCCTTATACTACTTGATTGGGCGCTAGAATTAAACATAGTATTAATTAATGGTAGGTTTAACATCCACCCTGTAGATACATTTTCATGAGAGCGTAGAGCCCTTAGGTCCCTATTAGGTTAAGCTTTCATCCTGTTGTATAGTATTTTTGGACCCTAGTGTAATTTTCCCGATTCATGCCCTTATATAGGTATAACTCACCATCAGGAGTGTGGAATTTATTCAAATACCTACTTGTCCATGGGGCAGGTTGCTTCATAAATCTACTTGTCCTGTAACAAAACCCACTTGTCCCTTTGGTGCCATGTAGTGCGGCGACAAATTATGTCCGCAATCTCATTATATAAGAGCTCTGATATAGCTTCTCTGATTATGCTAGGGCTCATACCATAGTAGTGTTTGAATACTTGCAATGCCCTTGTGTTGCCACGTTTCCATACCATAGTAGTGTTTGAATACTATACTTGCAATGCCCTTGTGTTGCCACGTTTCCACAGATCTACATACTGGGGCTGAAGGTAGGGGTAGGCAATAGTTCCAGGTTTAGAATGCCCTTTAGAGTTTGTGCAAACCTACTAACTTGCATGTTTTAAGGGTTTACAACAACTTGTCTCTAATACTGAGAAATGTTGGAAATATACTCCTGACAAAGGCAGACTTAAGCCTTCTTCCAGAGTTGGGAAAAAAGGGGTTGGATAGAAAGTGAATTTGCAAACGCTCGCATGAGCAAATCTACACATGCAGATCTGCTCATGCGAAAATACAGTTCACAAATATTTTCTAGGAGTACGATTTTTTTGTCCTACTTTTGTAAATTCTTGGGAATTCACAAAAGCCGTATAGCTGCCCTTATTGCAAGGACATATACCATGGGTGCACTTTTGAGACTTTTTTTATAATTAGGCCCCTCATATAGTCTGGCCATGACCTTTTACGTTTATTAAAATTCTGTCACTCTCTCTATATCAGCTGGCTTCACTGTGAGTGACAGCATTCCGCTCTTTCTCAAAGATGATATCTGCACACAAAGTAGTTTTGTTCAGTGCCAGTAACTATTGTGGCAATGTGTGCTTTTTGAGAACATTTTTTTTTTGCTTTTGCCAATGTTTGTTATCGTGAGGGCATGCAGCTCCCACCCCAATAACATTTTGCAAAAACCATGGCAAATCAAGTCAACGTTGACAAAACTAAAAAGCTGACTACCAATTTCAGAACTACTGATTTTGCCAATGCTTGTTTGTTTTTCTTTCCCATAAACTGAAACTGGTTACACTGATTTTCCATTATGAATATTTTTGGGAGATACTAGCATGCACCAACACGTTACTAAATGATGCTGCAAAGAAATGGTTCCTGAAATTTTACAGTAGTTCAGCTAAATGTTTTTTTCCTGCTTTCATCTTTTGGTCAGCATTTTATTTTGAAAGCAAAGAATCATAAATCTTGCTTTCAAGCTTCTGCAACTATTTGCATCCGATCAGAGAGCATTCTGGGACATTAGATATAGCCTCATATTGCTAAACTTTGAAAATGTGTGTACACATTTTTATACTGGAACTATTGTCAGTAGTGCAGTCAGAGCTTACAACATTTACGTAGAGCGTTCACCCTAATAATAAAGGCGTTGCATTAATGAACCATAAAAACAAGTTTGAACAGCATTCACACATGGACAAAATATTACCTTAACTGCAGGCAGTGCCCTTCCCTGATTCATAATGTGGTACTGCACCCTGGCATCCAAAGGGTTTGTGCTGCAGGGGCCTGGGCCTGGGCCTACTTGTCTCAAGGACAAAATCAACATAAAAACTTGTTGCCCTTGACCCCAAACAATATGTCCTGGACGTCGGGCTATAGGAATTCCACATCCCTGCACCATGTCCTTATATAGGCATAGAAATCATAATCATATTTAGACATAGCTCATGCAGTCCAAATACGGCATGGCTACTTCCACTAGTTCCGAAAATCCACAGCGATTTCTTGGAAAACTCGGCTTCAGCAGTTAGGGACTTCCCCTTGCTTGAATATTGATTTGTCCAAGAACTCATGGAGTTTTCAAAGAACTAAGACTCTTTGATGACGTTATTATGTCCACCTTTACGTCAAACTCGGCACCTTCAAGGTATAAATATGCCCACACTTGCCCAAGCAAACACACAGTGGTTTGGAGCAGATCGACTATCTACTTGCCCGACGCATCCCGCTACAGCAAGTGCCGAAGGAAGCCGACCCTCCAGCAGAAGCACTGAGAGAGACGCTGTCTTTTCTCTTGCCGAGAAATCCAGCTCCAGTGTTTCCAAGCTCCCCTTGCGGGGTGTTGGGAAATCGAGTCCTGAGATTGACCTCCTTCATTCTAAACCAAGGTACGGAGCGGATTAGACCCTAAGAGAAATCTTGGATAGATTCTTGGCAAAAGAATACTAAACTTATGCTACACCACACTTACTTCTTCCCTCGTACTAGACTTAGGTAGGCGTATTTTAGAAGCACCAGTTGAGTACTTTTTAGACTTTTTTTTCTTTATTATATATTTTATGGCTCAGAAACCATACCATGCTTTTACAGTATTATTTCACAATACTCTTCTTGCGGTGTGCCTAATACTTTACAGCCAGTATCGCGATTGTAGCAGTTCATTTCTTCTGCATGAGAAAGAAGACTGTTCAATAAATACTTTTATTGAAAACGCCCGTCTCTCTATTTCTCACAATTAAGTCTAATATATTCGATAGAGACCTAGTAGACATAAGTCCTACGTCACATCTATAGGATATATTATTCCAATGAGCAGAACCTATTGGAAATATAGGAACTACACTACAATCCATTATTAAGACTCTAAATTCATTATTTAGTATCTCATTAGGTTCTAATTTTTGGAGCGGCCATTTCCAGTTCTTGATTGGTCTAGGTTATCAAATGACCTTTTAAATGTTGGTTCTGATGGTGACAGGACCTTTAAGAACCCTTCTAAACAGTATTTATGTGATCAACTCCGGTCACAATGCAAAAGTAAGTTTGACTATTCAACTTCATGTTAACTCTTCTCTAGAAAATGTTTCCATATCTTCCTTTGAGAAATCAGTTAAGTTTTGTCCAAACCTGTATGTCCTACTTCAAAAATGAGTATTCATTCTAGGAAAAAGACTGGTCATTTTAATTGGTTAAGAAGGCAACAAAGGGAGACTCAAATAGCGAGATTATGATGGTCCCTGCAATGTGCTCTTGTTTTAAGAAGTGCTGGTAAATTTTGGATTTCGGTTCATCATTGCAAAGTTCTTGGGCAAAGACAACTTCAAAAAACCGAATCCATTGGGTGAATTCGACTAGCAGCCATATATAGAGCAACTGTATGCAGGTACAGGAAAACCGTATTCTTTGCTTAGAATTTGAGTCTTCCATTACCACCCCCCTAACCCCCTGTCCCCGCCCAATACTTTGAGAAGACCTGAGTGTGGAATCATTAATGTAATCAAAGAGTTGGAAAAACATTTGGATGTTTGGCCTGGGATAAAATTATTGTAGGTATAAGAAAATAATTCCCAGTTCCTCGGCTCTATACTTGAAACAGCTCTTTGATCACTGTATAAACTCCAGATCTGTCCCATCATCTTGGAAGGGTAGTGTAATTATTCCTCTTTATATAAAGGGTTATAGAAATGACCCTAAAAGCTATAGACCTTTTGCCCAATTAGATATAATAGGTAAACCTTTTGTAAAGGACTTTTACACAGACTTTGTGGATGAGTAAACACAAAACATATTCTCTCGATGGAACAGTGTGGTTTCAGGGAGGGCTGTTGTACTATAGATAACATTGTAGCTTTAGTAATGATTGCTGAATATTATGTGAAGTTGAGGAAGGGCAAACTTTATATTGCTTTTCTTGATTTTAGCAACACAGTTGATAGAGTTGACCGTCACCTACTTTGGTAAAATTAATACATTGTGGCATTCCAGCAATGCTATTCAGTTCACTGATATCTTTATATTCTGACAACTGGTTAAAAGTCTTACTCTGTTCTGGATCTGAATATACCTCCAGTATTGTAGTTTGAAATGGCCTTAAAGAAAGCTGTATTATATTGCCCTTGTTATTTTCCCTTTACCTGGCTGATTTTCTTGAACTTATAAATGCACTAAATGCACTCCCTCCTAAATTTGGATTGAAACCAATTTCGCTATTGATGCATGCCGGAGATAACATTTTGTGGTCTCTAGTTCCTGTTGGCCTCCTAAGACAAATCTCGAAATAAATGGTTTTACAAAGGGACCAAATTAGAAATAGTGCGAGTGTATAATTATCTCTGGACTCTTATCTTAAACATCTTTTCATGGTCTAACCATGTCAAGGGGCAAATCTCAAAAGCCACTGCAATTGGGTTTGATTTAAAGAATGTTTTTAACTCGGTGGGGGGTAAAGACATTTCATCATTATCAAAAGTGTATGTCTCAAAAATCCCTTCCATAATACTATATGTGGCCGAGGCTCACTCGATAGCTGTTTGAAAAGTTACAACTGCATCTTATTTAAACTTTGGAAATATTACTTAGTTTTGAGGCAGTCCTACACAATAGAAATTATTAGTTTGGAGTTGGCAATAACCATAGGGCATTGGTCAAATTCTCCGATACGCTTATAAGCTGTTTAGCAGTCCTGAAGATGTTATTAAACAACTAATTTGGGGTGTATTTGTGCATGATTATGAAAGGGTGTTTACCTTTACTACATTTTTGTGGGACCCGGTGGCTCGATTAGATCTCTCAAAAGATATTTTTGGGTCTAACTCGATTAAAATCCTGATCTCGAATTTGAAATAATTGACAAAACTTAAAAGTTATCAAGTTGATTTAGCAAATTTTCAACAAATTCCAAGATTACAATTGAATTTTTCCCTTGTTACTCAGGGTGCAGTGCAGTTTTATTTACGAGCATATTTGAACTCTCATGTGTGGTCTATTTATATGAGGTTTAAGTTTGGCCTGCTCCCATTAAGCGTAAATTAATGGGCTAAGCAAAGGGGAGTCCAGGGGTGCGCAGAGTTGCCAGTTCTGTAACACCATTATACAAGATTTAGTGCATGTGCCTTTTTATCTCCAGGCCTAGAAATTTGGAGGTCGAAATATTTGTTAGCAATTTGGAAAACCATGTCCCCTGCCATACGCAATGAGTCGTAATGTTTAACCTAACATCTGTTAATATGTTATCGAATAAAAAGCTTTTTTTTTTTTATTTTTAAATTCTAAAATTTTATCAGGTTTTTTGAACCAGTTTAAAAGAGTCTGGGGCGAGCACTTGGCCCTTCTTGATAAAAGCATTATTGGTGATGGTTCTAAGAGCCTTTGTCAATGAGCAGTATTTTTTAAAAAATGATATCAGATAATCTATTGGCAAAATAATTTGATGAAGGATTGAGTGGACGTTGTATGACTGCGGTTTTTTAAAATTATGTTACCATTTGATGTATCTATAAATTAAAAAAATATATAATGATTCTCTTATCAAAAAATCAATTTTAGGAGGGGTTGAGTTGAGGATGTTTAATGGTATGTTTTAAATGGTTCATCTAACTTGTAATTTTAAGATGTGTTCTGTTTCCAATTTCAGTGTTTCTGTTGATTCACTGAGTAAATAAATAACTGTTATTAAATGTAGGTGTTCAGAAAGCGCTATTACCTTAACTCACTCAATAACGTCATGTCTTTTAAGAATTAGTTGGTTTTATGTTTGCTTTTGTTGATTCTGAAGTACGTGGTATATGTCTGTATTAAGAAATGACAGTGTTAATTACTTTAAAAAAATGTAATAAAACCTTCTTTGGGGAAAAGTAAATTTCTAGTGATTGAAAGTGCATCATTTTAGTTCTGCTTCTGGTATGGAAAGGAGTGAATTAAGAGGACACTAGCTTTTATTCACTGACACCTATAGCACTGTCTTCTGGCAACCCAACATAGCCTGTCTTTTGAAGTCATGCCAACAATTTTTGATCTAGCAAATGACAAGATGATATGCTTCTAAAATACAAGTCTTGCCCTCCTCCCTCCCCTAGCCAAAACTATAGAAAGCAATTAATTGCCTTTCACCTTGGTGCCACTCCAGTATACCACCACCTGTTCTCCGGGACTTTAACATCCCAGAGGCCATCAATCATCACTCTGTGATATCCGAGCTAAAAGAGGACTGTTTATTACTCTGTGAATTTATCACAACTCCAGCTAGCAGCATTAAAAGGGAAATGTTTATCTAATGATTGTCTGTTTCCAAAACAATGTACCTTCTCGTTTAATCCAAAGGGAGACAGGAACATTTCAAAACTCTAGTGAGACCTCTTAACAATATATCATGAGAGAATTCACTTTAAAATTATCTCATTGTCTTCAGCCATCCCATATACTATGGATGGTTTATTAAAGTGCATGAAAAGAAGACGTTGTTTGTGGCACTTGCAGTTGTTTTTGTGTGCTGTGGTTTTATTGTTGAAAGAACTGGGTGTTGGTACAAAATGAAGGTGGTATGGTACTTGAAGTAAATGAGAGAGAAAAATTACAAAATGGAACACTGGAGTGATAATGAACATTGGCAGATAAATGTGTATTAGAAGATCTTCACTAGGGTTCCAGATAATCACTTCCTACTTTTAGAAGGTGGAGAAAAATAATTTATGCAGTAGTTCAAAACACCAAATATTTTGTTCCCATTGTTAACATTTTGAACTGGTACAGTTTCAACCCATGGGTATGTTGTGTAACTCTTACTCTCTTTGCAACTGGATATTTATATCAAAGAAAATCTATTTATTATCTGTCTTCAATCCCATCTTCCGATCAAGCTACATCAAAATGTAGAGTGATTTGCTGTGGTGAGTACATGGTGATAACGCTGCTGTAGGCTCACTACTAGGCTAGTTGGAAGATGCGTTGGTAGAGCTCATCTATCCGTTATTCCCTATTTTATTCCATTGTATTTGCTTGATTATTTGGAGTAAAATATTCCAGTGTACCACATGTGTAATTATTATACTCTTACAAAGGTGCTAACCTGGGCGCTCTTATTAATTATTTTAATCTTGACTTAAAGGAGAGGAACAAAATGAGCATGTTGAATGCATTGATCTTTAATTAAATGCCTCCTACATACACAGGATCCCTTTTGTACAGTTATTGTATTATTTTGTACAGTAAATGCACAATAATTGTAAACAAATCCATGTGTCTTTTGTCATGGTAAGTGTATGATCTAACTATGCATCTTTAAGAAATAAATTACTTCTTCTGTGGATAAAACCAAGGGTCTTAATACACACACCACACACATATATAGGATTTGGGAATTATATACAGATGTCTTTCATTCAAATGCATGTTATTTGGTAGGTTTTGATCAGATCTACGTTCACATACTCCATTTGTGCACACATTGTCTTGCCATATAAGGAAATAGATTTCAGGACAATATGGGGAAAGAAAGCCTGCACATTTGGCGCAAGTCCCACCTTTGAGTTTTCTGGTCATTAGCTTCTAGAATTGTGCAGTGTTGGTATGTTTCTATGGGTCCAAAATCTGTACACATCTCACTTGCTAATGTTCAGTTATGATGTCATGAGTGATGTAATATGTGACCTCATCAGTAGTGCCTTGCGGGGGCGCGAGTTATAGTTAGCTCAGCTAACTATATCGGCTGAATTTATCTGGTTTTGTGCGAGTGAAATGTCAACCTAACTATAACATCCCTGAAACCTGTGTTTTTTTCAGTGAACTTCCAAGGTTTTCTAAATACTAATTTCTAACTATGCCTACATAGGTAGGACATGTGCAGAAAGAGGAAGAACAACGCAGAAAGAGGGAACTGGGTACAGCAAGAAGCAAGAGATATTCAAGGAGGTGTCTTTGCAGAGTGGTGGACAAACAGGGCGTGGCCTCCAAAATCCTCTTAGCAATCCCACTGTGCGGGACTCACTGGAGGTAACAGATGGGATAGAAGGCAACAACCCCTCATATTACCTCCACTAAGTCTCACACATCAGGATTGCTAAATTCTGAAAGCAGGCCACACCCCCTTTGCCCACCACTCTGCAAACGGGCCTCCTGGCACACAATTGCTGGGGTCCTTAGGGGCCAAAAAGCCTACCTATTCGCTCCAGTAAGCCCCACACAGTGGGATTGCTGAGCAGCTCACCAGCAGTGCGCCAAGGGGCACGTTTGCAGAGTGGTGGAAAAAGGGTGTGGCCTCCAACCACCTTTCAGCAATCCCACCTTGTGGGGCTTACTGGAGGTAAGAGGTGGGCTAGTTGGCCCCTGAGGGCCCTCAGTAGCGAAGGGGACTTCATCCCCCAACTTAGAGCACACCAGGAGGCACGTTTGCAGAGCAGTGGTGAAAGGGGGCGGGGATTCCGCCGAGTTGCGCACCTTTTCTTTTATTTTAATTTTAGGGAGGGGGGCAGTGTGGCCCCCCTTCCCCTGACACCTTTTATGCCCCGGGGACCCCATCCCCCGGGGACCCCATCCCCCGGGGCCAGACCCATTTTTAATTTTTTTAAAATACTAAAGAAGAGGCGAACAAAGCGGTACCCCTTTTGTACCACTTTGTTCGCCATAAGTTGGCATGCTCAGACGTGAGTCCCTTGCTCACTTTGCCACTGGATTCAAGCAAGCCGGGCTGAAGACGGCTGAAATGCCAGAGACCGGTCCTCGGAAGCTTGTTTCCGGTCCAGGGAAGGCATGGCTTGGCAGTTCGGGCTGGACTGTTCCCATGAGGCACAGGGTCAGACTGATTTGCATATGGCCATGTCTGAACTGGGGTGGCAGAGTGGCTAAAGAACGGTGATGGATTAAACCCAAATCTGTTGACTGGGTGTGAGTGTTTGATTGGTTCAGATGCTCCGTCCATCACCACCCCCTTTTGTACCACTTTGTTCGCCATAAGTTGGCAGGGTATGCTCAGACGTGAGTCCCTTGCTCACTTTGCCACTGGATTCAAGCAAGCCGGGCTGAAGACGGCTGAAATGCCAGAAACCTGTCATCGGAAGTTTGTTTCCGGTCCAGGGACGGCATGGATTGGCAGTTTGGGCTGGACTGTTCCCATGAGGCACAGGGTCAGACTGATTTGCATATGGCCATGTCTGAACTGGGGTGGCAGAGTGGGCTAAAGAACGGTGATGGATTAAACCCAGATCTGTTGACTGGGTGTGAGTGTTTGATTTGGTTCTGATGCTCCGTCCATCACCACCCCCTTTTGTACCACTTCACTGGAGAAGCAGGGTGGACGTCACTCTTGGAGCTGTGGGATGCTGGGGCTTCTTGGAGCTTGAAAATCTTCGGTTGGGAGAGCCAACAAGCCTTGGCAAGGGCAAACCGACATGGTGCACCCGGATGCAGTTCCGGTCAGCTGGATAGGGATTACAGTCTTCCAAGTTGCAGGAAAGACTTGTCAGGCATCTGGAGAGCCAACAAACCACCACCTGTCTAGTAGAGCAGGGAGGAGTCTGTGGAACAGCAGGTTCCACAAGTCGGTTGTCGTCATCAAGGTGCCTGTGGAAGCATAGGAGTGACTCCTTCACTCCAGGGGAGATTCCTTCTTGCTATCTTGATGCAGACAGAGTCCTTAGTGACTCTGGAGGATGCACAGACATGGAAGTTGCAGAATTTGGAAGAGACGAAGTAGCAGTAGGAGTCTTCCTACCAGAGGCAGTCTTGTCTTGCTTCCTGGCTCAGTTCAAGCAGCAATCCTCAGAAGAGTCTTTAAACAGATCTTCAGGGGAAGACAGTCGATTCTTGTAGACGAAGTGCGGACGAATCTAAGGATCCACCCTCAGGGGAGCTCTTAAGTGACCAAGAAAGGCGATGGGACTACTTCTATGGTAACCCACCAACAGGAGGGGTCAGGGGCGCTAGTCTGGTAGCCTTACCAGTCAGATTCTCCCAGGGGCCTCTGCCTATCTAAGATTCAAAATGGCAGAATCAAGTGGCCACCTACCAGGGGAGAAGCTGGACAGGGGGGTGGTCACCCCTGTCTTATATGTAGTTTCATGCCAGAGCAGGAGCCAAGGACTCCTGAACTGGTCCAAACTGGGTTATGTAAGGAGGGCACTAAATGTGCCCTTCAAATTAGTCTGGAGGTACTTGGAAGCACCCCCACCCTAGCCTAAGACACCTATTTCTAAAGGAGAGGTAGTCCCACCTCTCCTGCACAGGAAATCCTATGATCTGACTTCCCCTGCCTGAGTTAAGCTCAGCAGCTGGAGTGCAGAACAGTGTCTGGGGTCAGCAGCAGCATTTGCTTGCACGCCCGCGCAGACCCTGCGAGGCTCCACAGGCAGACATGGGGGGAAAAGGTCCTCTAGGGAGCCCCAGTACATGGTGTCATGCATCTAACACTGGACTCGGTGAAGCCGTTATGTAGTTGGACATCTCAACTTGGCCAGTGTCCACTACATACCTTAAAATGGCTTCCCTGCATTTACAAAGCCAGAGAATGGATTCCGGGGTTTGTAGAGACGGCTCTGCTCGTGCAGGCGCACCCTCACACTTGGAACCATGCACCCTGCCTATGGGCTGTAAGGCCTACCAAAGAGGTGTTTTATAAGTTTTAAGTGCAGTGACTGGGATATGAGGAAAACCTTATATCTCAAGTAAAAGGCTGCAATGGCAAGACCTGCAGACACAGTTTGCATGGGCTTCGATGGGTGTCACAATACATGCTACAGCCCATGGGAGGCCCCTGGTATACCAATGCCCTAGGTACTTTAGTACCATATACTAGGGACTTACAGGGGTTCACCAGTATGCCAATTGTGGGGTTTACAAAGTACTTACCAGTAAATTGAGGAGAGAGAGCACAGACACTGGGGTCCTGATTAGCAGGATCCCAGTGTATTACAATCAAAACACACTGACACAGGGCAAAACGTGTGGAAATATTCTACTTTCCTACAGAGCCAATAGACCCAAGGCAGGCATGTCTGATCAGACAAAGTTAGACTAGGAAGGGAGCAAGCCTAGTAGAGTTCCTAGAAGACCCTTGATCGGATTTTACAACCCCCGTCGGACTCTGCCAAAGGGGTCGTCTCCTGGGGAGCGTCGCCTGGAGGGTGAGTGCTTTGAACCCTGTGGCACAGGCGAGAGTCATCTGGCAGTGTAGGAACCACTTGGGGACCCAAGAATTTCAGCCAGGGTTTGTGGCCTGATTTGGGATTCACATGCTGGCAGAAAAACTGACACTCATATGCACTCTTCACTGACAGACATTGAAATAGGACTGCGGTGCTTCTTGGTAGCCGCACAGCCTTCTCCCACTCCACTGGAAAATGCTCCAAGCCGAGCGACAACAGAGGGATACCTTGATCCCACCAGAGAGAAAATACAACAGTAAATAGTGCAACATTGCTTTGGCCAAACATACAATTCTGACAGGAACATAACCATCCATACACAGGCAATCACATTGGACACGAAGTCATGGGTGTGTTCTACCCGAGGTCTATGCAAATAGTAATTCTGGAAAATCAAGACAACAGAATAAAGTAGTATGTAAAAATGTGGACTTAACTCGGCTGCACAGAAGCAAAGAAATTAGAGGCAAAATGGTGCCTCTAACATTTATATTTCTACATCCAAGTTGACTGGTACATGTAACTAGTGATTGTGTGTGGTATTCGTGGGAAATATATGTAACATTTTAATTGGCTGCTGTCAGTTATGCAGTAAAGATTGGGCAGCATAATTGGAGGTTCTAGTCCTGACAATAGTGACTGAAAGTTTAAATTCTATTAAGAACATGAAGGCGAGGATTGTGCTTAACCTTCTTTACTCTTTTTCTCACAGCAACCATTAAACAAACGAGATTGCCCGAGAGGTGTGTGTCAAGAACTACAAACACATGACACAAAACTTTCCAATCATAACTTTAGTAACCATATAAAGCAGGCTGAATATACTCCTTCCTCTTCTTCTTTTTTGCTCAAGAAAGCTATTGTCAACCAGAGGTCTTCTTAAGGCCTTCGAACAAGAATCTATCAGTGTTCAGGTTTCATCAGTTCTGCTCCGAAACTGAAACAAGAAATAACAGGTTGAAGATTCTTTTGTTGCGACAGACGTATTGCATTTGACCAACAAATGTCCGACAATGCATACAGAGCAAATTAACTAGCCATAAATAGTACTTAAGAGCCTACAACATATATTATTTACAATATTATAAATCAAATTACTAAATTGGAACACACAACCACAAACAGTTGGGTTGGTATAAAAAAGATGTCCCCGTTTGGGAGGAATAGTCCTTGCCTCCGTGTCCTTAATAGAATTCAAACTTTCCATAACAATGGCTATGAAATGTTTCATTCCATGTCAGGATCAGAAGCTCAGATTATGGTAATTTAAAGCTTATTTACCACCAACGTAGCCATTTCAGTAGTTTGTTTGAAATATAATTTTTTGAAGGTAGATTCTGAGGACTGGTCTGCTACCCTCAGGATATCCTCAAGTCTAGCCCCAATGATCATGGCTTTAGAATACATTGCACTTCTAGTCGAGTGGACTGGGAAGCAGGGACTATTGATCCTCTCTCTTTCATAACCAATCACACATATCTAGCTAATGTGGGTGATGATACTACGTTGTGAGGCTTTATTAAAGAAATGAATAGTTGAGTTACCCCTCACAGTCCGAGTTCTCTGACACACTTTCGTATTCTTGAAGATACCTCACCACACAGAGTTTGAGGTTTTCCGAGAATGAAGGCTACAGAACCTTGTGGGTGTTGGATTTCGTACATTTGGCGATTGCAAAGACAACCCCGTCAGGGGTAAAACATCACCCCAGTAGATCCAAAGATTGCATATCTGAAACTCTTTTGCAAGAAATGAGCCATAAAGCATAGCTAGTTTGGCAGCAAGCTGTTTTTGAGACAAGCCCGAATTATCTGGCCAAATGGTGGAAATCCTCAACGCTAGGTCAATATCCCATAATTTACAATATTTTGGTGGCGGATGGGTGAGACAACCTAACCTGATACTTTTCATTAACTTGTAGGTGAGAGGAGGTGAACCAAGTATGGTGTTTACTATTGGAGTGTGCCCTAACAGAAATTACAGATCTGAAGGAATTAATGGAAGAGTAAGCTTTATCTCCCTCTGCCAGTTTAATGTAACATTCAATTCCAGGACAATGTCCGCCCTCACGAGATTAATTTGTCTCTCCACCCACCAACTAGACCATGCTGCCCACGCTGATCTGTATCTCTTGTGAGTGTTTGTTGCCCAGGACAGTGGTATGAAGATGGATTCTACCTTTGAGAATCCTGGAACATTCCAGGATTGTCTGAAATGCGCCATGCTATGAGACAGAAGCGTGTCCATTATTATAAGATGGGTTTCTCCACCAAGCCCCTGAAGGATCTGTGGGTGTGATGGAATCATGACAGAGAGGTTGCATATCATCCCTCACAAGTAATGGGATGCAAGGTTGAGGGTTCCATATCTGAGTCATTAGAATCATCTCCAGCTGTTGCAGAAACACATCCACGTGACAAGCCCCTGGGTCCAGTCTCCAGCAGAAGTATTGTGGAACTAGAGCATTCAGTCTGGATGCAAATAAGTCCCTGCTCGGCAGCACCCATCTAAGACAGAGGTGCTGAAATACCTTTGGGTAAAATTGCCAGTTGCTGGAATCCTTTAGGAACCATGAGTTTGAGTCCTGCACAGTACTGGCCTGCCCTGGCAGATGAACGGCTGTGATGCTGATTTCCCCCCTCTGTAGGCAATAGTTCCAGAAATCTCTAGCAATCGCCATCTTTGACTTTGCACCTCCCCCCTCTGAGCTACTTGGCATACTATATCGCCAAGACGTTGTCCATCTTTAAAGAATTTAACTTCTGAACCTGGCCATAGCCAAGCTTTTGATGGCGAAGGAACCCTGCCAGACTGTTGTGTAGGGCTACCTCTTCTTAAGACAATCATCCGCCAGTGAAAATATCTCTGCTGCGAGCTTTCCCAGCCCCAGCGGCTGGCATCTAATTCTATCACTACGTCCAACATCGATCTGAAGATTGCTCACCCCTTCTATGTCTTCTTGTAGTTCAGCAACCATATCCATTCCGTCCTAGTCACCTGGGAAAGACATATCTCTTCCACATATGGCAGTCCTTTCTGACTGTGCTGGATCTTTACATGCTGAAGGGCCCTGTAATGTAGGCGTCCTGAGAATATCCCTTAAGTGGAGGAAAATAGAATTCCTACTATCCTGGCAGTCTAGCGAAGTCACACTGTTGGTGCCACTATCATGCTCCTGAGCTCCCCCTTGATAGATGAGATATTGTGGAGGGCTAAAACCAAGGATGCTGCTTTGGAATCTATGGTAAACCCTAAGGATTGAATGCATTGTTTGGGACGTAGTTCAAGTTTCTCTGTGTTTATGATGAAGCCTAGTTCCTCCAACAGGCACGTGCCATCTGAGACTATTGAAGTACGTGCAGTGTGTATGTCATCAGAATGAGGTCATCTAAATAGATTATGAGTCTGCAACCTTGAAATTAGAAGCCATGCTACAGCTGGTGTTAGAAGTTTGAAAAAACAGCATGGGGGGACGATAGGCCAAAAGAATGAACCTGGAATTACTGTACCTGATGTTTACTAATGCACTGGAGAAAAAGCCCACGAGGAGGAAAAATTTGGAATTGTCCGATAGGAATCCCTCCGATCCAAGGGAACTATCCAATGACCCTCAGAAGATGGATTCCCTGTATTTTGAAATGACTGTAGACCAGCCACCCATTGAACTCTCTTAGTTTGATGACTGGTCTCACTCCCTTGCCTTTTTTCTTGACTTCAAAAAAGTTACTTAGGAACCCTCTTGGTTGTACAAAGGATTCTTCTATTAAAGCTCAATCTAACAAGCTGTTAATTAGTCCAGATAAGAAAATGTACTTAGCTGAGCTGCTGTGAGCAGCAAAGAAAGAGGAGGAACGTATATTCAGACTGTTTTAAAAAGTCACTGAGGTTATGACTGGACAGTTTTGTGTCTTATTTAGTTGTTCTTGACACATGCCTACTGTGTAATGTAGTTTGTTTAATGCATTGTTTAAAGACTGTATACAGTCTTATTTTTATTAAATATTTTAATTAAATACCTGGTGCAATTCATCATCAATACAATACATAAATAACACAATAATCCCAAATTGATATCCCAATAAAAATCCATATTACATAATGTAAAAAGTAGTCAGGGGTTCACTGCTAGAGGTTTAAACGAGGAGGTTATATACACAAATTAATCACAAAAGTGAAAATCAAAGAACCAATAAATAGAGAGATACACATATCTTACTTTATAAACAAGAATCCCTCCACCCTTTGAGCGGAGTCCAGATGTTCTGCCCTAGTTCTCTCATTCTCTTACCTCTACTCGCATACAGGGAGGACTCGATGTTAGGAATCCCTAACAGTTGAGAAAGCCACATCTGAAAGGAGGGAACCGTAGTATCCTTCCAACCTGAAGCCAACATGATCCGGAGGACCGCCACACACATAAAAACAAAGGCTTCCTCTTCCTTATTCAGCCTCAGGTTACCATCGCACCATGAAATCATTAGGGTAGGGGATAGGTTAATATTGATACCTAGCAGCCCCTCCCAAAATTTCTTGATATAAGAAGAAATCTCGGATAACTTATTGCAATGATAGAACATGTGCACCAAATTAGCAGGCCCCACGAGACAACTGTATTCTAAACCACTTCGAGACTGTATACAGTCTCAAAGTGGTTTAGAATGTAGCAATCGGGCGACTATTAAAAAGGTACCATATTTCAACATTTCTGGGGAGCCATGCACTGTCTCAAAAGCTAGGACCAGATACATTTTATGTCCGTACATGAACAAAAAAGCATTTCATAACTGGACACACAGACACACACACGCACGCCTCTGTCTGAAATCTGACTGGTATTCTACGTCTTAGAATTGTGGTTCCACTAAGCAATTTTATCTTTACCATGGTAAAGTAGGCCGAGCACTACCGCGGGCCTTTCGCATCAAAAAGAACTTGCCGAGGTTATGGAAAGTCTTAAATCATCGCTGTGTTCATTCAATGATTTGTTATCTTAAGCTGTGGCATCTTACAACAGAACATTGTGCAGCGCAAGAAAATATGTAACTGCACTTCATCAAAAGCCCAAATACAAGTCTTATTTTACATGACACTAAGTTTCTGGACAACCCATGGTCTTTTCTTCTACTCCTAATATTAGCCAGTACCTTGGTCAGCTCTTGGTTGTCCAGAGGTATGTAAGTGGGAGGGTGAAAGGATAATTCAGTAGGTTGCAGTCCTTCATCAGCTGTTAATGAGAGTTGGGTCCTTCAGCAAACCTTTTTCGATTGCTGCGTTTTTCTTTGTCAACTTGATGTACCAAAATGCCCGGTGCGAGTAGGTAGACTGGACCCATAGTAGGGAGTCCTCTTACTTGCAAGACAAACCCTCATCTTGATAAATATCAATCGGTTTGACGTCTTTCATATGTAACATGGGTCAGTGGCCTATTTGCTCTTTCGTGCTAATTGTTTTGCTTATTTTGAACCTGAAATCACTTGGGCTACTTAGTGTCTCAGAACAGGTCTGACTGTTCTGACATCCCTCTGCCACTCACATAAGCTGCAGAGGTATCTAATAACCCACTCGCATCGAAATATGGGCTGCAAACCCTTATCAGAAAGTCATTTATAGAGGGGCCATAATAACACCTAAATATTCTTTATGAGGAGTAAGTTACCTTCAAAGGTATAACAACTGGTAAATAGCCATTACAACAAGGCTGTTGCCACGCAAGTTGTTACAACGCATGCGATCTAACAATGACTACCATTACAACGCAAACAACTATATTGCATGCGCTGTTAAAACGCATGCAATATAATGGTTATCCACATCGTTGTGAGAAAACTGGGCTGTTCCGTTTGCACAACGTCGGCGTGCACCGCCGCTCTGTCGATGCTGGAACCAGGAGAGAGGAACCACGAGGAGAGAGAGGTAAGGGGGATTGTGCTTGGGGTGGGGGTTACATTTTAAGGGTTTAGGATAGTGTAGTAATGTTTGTGTAGTGTAGGGTTGTGTTTTAGGGTAGTGTTCGGGGGGGTCGTGCAGGGTAGAGTTAGAGTGTTTGGACCGGACTGGGTGTAGGGGAGGGTCGTGCTGGGGGTAGTGTTTTAGGGTATAGGGTAGTGTTGTGGTGTTTGTGTAGTGTAGGGAAGTGTTTTTGGTTTAGGGTAGTGTCGAGGGGGTCGTGCAGGGTAGTGTTAGAGTTTAGGGGGCCGGACTGGCGGTCGGGGGGGGGGGTTATGGTTTAGGGTAGTGTTTGTGAAGGGTAGTGTTTTAGGGTTTAGGGTAGTGTTGTGGTGTTTGCATAGTATAGGGTAATGTTTTAGGGTTTAGGGTAGTGTAGGGGGGGTCATGCAGGGTACTGTTAGAGTGTAGAGTTAGGACTGGGGGAAGCGGGGTCGTGCTGGGGGTAGCTTGTTAGGGTTTAGGGTAGTTTTGTGTTTGTGTAGGGTAGTGGTTTAGGATTTAGGGTAGTGTCAGGGGTCGTGCAGGGTAGTGTTTGAGTGTAGGAACGGACTGGGGGTAGGGGGTTGTGCGGGGGTAGTATTTTAGGGCTTAGGGTAGTGTTGTGTTTGTGTAGTGTAGGGGAGTGTTTTAGGGTTTAGGGTAGTGTAGGGGGGTCGGGCAGTGAAGTGTTATTGTAGGGAGAGGACTGGCGTTCGGGGGAGGTTTGTGCAGTGGAACTACATTAGGGATTAGGGTTGGGTAGGTTGGAGTCACTTACCTTGCAAACGTTTACCATGAGTATACATTTACCACACATGCATTAACGTTGAAATGGCATGCATGGTAAAGGTATAGTCGTGGTAAAATTATTCGTTGTAATTGATATTGTGTAGTAATACCCGCATTGTAAAGGCATGCGTGGTATTTCTATGTGATGTAACGAGTGCTATTCATAACAACTAAGTATGGGTGTGATACTTGACAACATAGCTTATTGGTAGTTTGATTCATCATCTTATTGCTGGGAGTCTTTTGATTACTTGGTATTATCGAAAACTGCATTTTAAGTAATGTTGCATCCATTGTACCCTTAACGTTGTTTTTCTGGCTGTTTTGTGAAGTGTTTCACACTACAATGCTGCCATTTCATAGTTGGGGGCAATACGGGCTTCATACTGAAAGGCACAGAACAAAGCAAAGTCTAATGGTGGTGCACACTTCGGATTAAAAAAAATAAATACAATTGGGGGTGATTCAGATCCTTGATATCAACTTAGTTGGCAAGAACGGATGGAGAAGTCTTGAGTGAGAGCCTAGAATTTTGGCTTCAGCATTTGATCCACAGATAAGTAATAAGTCGGGAATATGGACAAAACATAAGTAAAAAAGTTCATACCCTAATTCAGCATGATCCATAGGCATGCTGGAAAGTGTGTATTTTCATACCCCTACAAAATGTATCTACAAAATGTATCTTATTCAAGTCTCTCAAGGGAAGTTATGCCTTTGGGTCACTAAGTTTGTTCTACCAAATCTTTTTAAGCCTTGGAGAGAGAATGTTCCCTAAATTCTGAAAAGCTCATCATAGATCGCCTACTGCGGGTGTATAATATGAAGATAGATGTTACACAGGCATGGGTTCAACTTGAAGAGATTTGTGGGCAACGCCCAATATCCTAGATTGCCACAGCATATAGAGCTGCATGAATTGTGTGATAATGTAAATGTTTCTACCTGTAATACCTTTCTGTTACGAATACAGAGGCAAGGAGTATGCTTCTTTATCAAAAAAATGTAAATACTTAATAAACTGGTAAATAGCTGCCAACAGTAACCAATAAACGCCACAATACACATGAAGTCATGTGAAAAGCACTTCAAAACTCATGACTAAGACAAAGCAGTGAACTACAGTTAAGTTCTTCAAAGTTCTTTGGCCAGCTAGCATCACATAAAAAAAAAAAAAAAAAAAAGGTTTTACTCCTTCTCTTCTAGGCTTTTGAACGAAAATCTCCTTTTCCGGTGCTGTGAACACTGTAACATTTCCATGTTCTAAAGTAGCAATCGCAATAAACAATCAGAAATTAACATTTAAAATACAATGTACAATAACTTGTATCATAAAAAGAACCTGTAATGTAATGTCCATTTGAATTGAATTTGGGTTGACCACCCTACTAATGAGGCCCAAGTAGGTTGAAACCAGTCTGGAGTTGCTTGTTTCTACTCGACCACCCTACTAATGAGGCCCAAGTAGGTTGAAACCAGTCTGGAGTTGCTTGTTTCTACTCGGAGTGAGCCTATCCTGCAGTTTACATTGGACTGGACCAAAGTTTATTTGCACGTGATTGGTTCCTGTGTGAGACAGCATGGACTGCAAAACAAAATAGACTGGATTGGGGCGCACTGTAATTGCCGGTGGCTGACATTCATTCAAGCGGTCCACCCATCACCTTTTCGATTTCTTCAATAGAATTCCAATTGGCAGCGATATTCGTCGTTCCAGGAAGGTATTCCATCTTGTCCAAGAACCCTTTTCTGCCGACACCCTAGATCTTGTACCTCATAGCAAGTGGACATAGTCAACTGATGACACATTGCCTGTACTGAGGAGGTTGCACCAATGCATCTTGGCCTTGAACATGAATCGGATCACTCCAGGTCCTCTAACCAATTGTTGTGTAACTGCAACTCGTCTCCTGACCACCTTCCTCCAGTGGACAATACTGTACACCAAGTACTTTTAAGGCAGCAGCATCTGTGGTAAGAGTCCGAAATTAGCAGCCCATCCTACTGGTTTCTGGCTCTAACCACAGATGGTGCTGACCCAAAGATTGCTCTGCTATTCCAGGCTTTGTATGGCCCAGCCACCAATGAATCTCTATTGCTGGACTACTCTGTGCATAACAGGCCTTTCTGTAGATGCAGAATGTTGTCTCTCTGGTGGGCACAATAGTGAATTGTGCATGGAGAAATCACCCAATGTAAGAATCTAACATCTCCACATTCTTGGAAGGCCAGCCCGACGCCCAGGACATATTGTTTGGGGTCAATGGCAACAAGTCTTCATGTGTATTTTGTCCTTGGGACAAGTGGGCCTAACCCCATGCAGCACAAATCTGTTGGCTGCCATTTTGCAATACCACATTATGGTCAGGGAAGGGCTCTGTCTGCAGTCAAGGTAATATTTGTGTCCATATGTTAATGCTGTTCGAACTTGTATTTATGGTTTATTAATTAAAAATCTTTATTATTAGGGTGAGCGCTCTAAGTAAATGTAAGCTCTGTACATATTAATAAACTTGTGAACATAGACAGAGCACAGCACAAGATAAGTAAACAGCTGATTGATCCCAACCATAAAAGTTAATTTAATACAAAATTCAGTAATAAGTTCTGTTCAGCATACGATCTTCATAAATTGTTCCAATTGTGCAATATTGATACAGCTACAGCCGGCACGTGTTTCGCCGCCGTTCGCGACTTTTTCAAGGCTGTTGACAAGATCAATGCAAAAACAACAAATGATGGACAGAATGCAGAACAATGTCATACATTCACCCCAGTTCAGACATCTGGGCCTAAATCCATCGTTTTTGTGAACTCCACACCACCCCAGTTCAGACGTGGCCATATGCAAATAAGCCTTGACCCTGTGCCTCATGGGAACAGTCCAGCCCGAACTGCCAAGCCATGTCTTCCCTGGACCGGAATCAAGCATCCTAGGACCGGTTTCTGGCTATCAGCCGTCTTCAGCCAGGATAACTTGACTCCAGTGGTGTGGAGAGCACAGGACTCACGTCTCTGCATACCCGTCCCACTCGGGGTGACAAATGCAAAGCCACTGGAGTCAAGCTATCCTGGCTGAAGATGGCTGATAGCCAGAAACCGGTCCTAGGATGCTTGATTCCGGTCCAGGAAAGACGTGGCTTGGCAGTTCGGTCTGGACTGTTCCCATGAGGCACAGGGTCAAGACTGATTTTGCATATGGCCATGTCTGAACTGGGGTGGCTTGGTGAGCAAAATAACGATGGATTAAACCCAGATCTGTGACTGGGGGTGAATGTTTGGCCATTGTGCAACATTCCATCCATCATCTTGTGTGTTTTGCTGTTCACCCTATGTGGGAAGGGTATCAATATTGCACAATTGGAACAACTGTTATGAAGATTGTATGCTGAACAGAACTTATTACTGAATTTTGTATTAAATTAACTTTGCTGGTTGGGATCAATCAGCTATTTACTTATCTTGTGCTGTGCTCTGTCTATGTTCGCAAGTTTATTAATATGTACAGAGGATTCTGCAATGTATTAGTTGATACTGTGGGTGGCACGGCATGAAGACATAGAGCACACCTCAAAAGAGAGGGTCACCAACTTACTTTAATGCAAACATAGTGGAGGTGCTGGCTGTTTCTCAAGTTCCACTGCCGCCATTTCTTTCTCTTTTAAATGTAAGCTCTGACTGCACTACTGACAGTGGTTCCAGTATAAAAATGTGTACACGTTTTCAAAGTTTAGCAATATGAGGCTATGTATAATTCTCCCAGAAAGCTCTCTGATTTGATGCAAATATTTGCAGATGCTTGAAAGCAAAATTGATGATTCTTTGCTTTCATAATAAAATGTTCATAAAAAAATGAAAGCAGGTAAAAAACATTTAGCTAAACTACTGTAAAATTTCAGGTACCCTTTCTTTGCAGCATCACTTAGTAACATGTGTTGATGCATGCTAGTAGTTCCCAAAAATATTCATAATGGAAAATCAGTGTAACCAGTTTCAATAAAATTATGGGAAACAAAAATAAACCAGCTTTTTCAAAGCCAGTAGGTCTGAAATTGGTGGGCAGCTTTTATGTTTTGTCAATGTGAGAATTGTTTTGGCATGATTTTTGTAAAACCTTATTGGTGTGGGAACTGCCGGGCCCTCACTATTAGAACATACAATGGCAAAAAAAAATGTGGTTTTGGTCTCAAAAAGCACACACTGCTACAGTAGTTACTGCCACTGAACAAAACTACATTATGTGCCGATATGCTCCTTGTGAAAGAGCAGAATGCTGTAACGCACAGTGCAGTCAGCTGAACAGAGAGAGGGACAAAATTTTGATGAACTCAAAAGGTCACGATCTATGCCAGACCAAATTAGGGGCCCTAATAAGAAAGAAAGTTTCAAAAGTGCACCCATGGTATATGTCCTTGCGTTAAGTTCTGCTATACAGCTTTCATGAATTCCCTTAAATTTACATAAGTAGGACAAGAAATAGTATCCCTAGACAATATTTGTGAACTGTATTTTAGCATGAGCAGATATGCATGTGTAGATTTGCTCAGGCGAAAATCTGAGTGTTTGTAAGTTCACATTCCCTCCAATAACTTTTTTTCCAACTCTGGAAGAAGGTTTACATATGCCATTGTCAGGAGTAAATTTCCAACATTTCGCAGTATGAGAAAAAATTAGAGAAGAGTTATTGAAAACCCTAAAAAACATGCAAGTTAGTAGATTTGCACATACTCAAAGAGGCATTCTAACCCTGAAACTATTGCTTACCACTACCTTCAGCACCAGTATGTAGATCTGCGGAAACGTGGCAACATAAGGGGATTGCAAGTATTCAAATACTACTATGGTATGAGCCCTGGCATAATCAGAGAGGCTATATCAGAGCTCTTGTATAATTAGATTGCTGCCATAATTTGTCGCCGCACTACATGGCACCAAAGGGCCAAGTGGATTTTGTTACAGGACAAGTAGATTTATGAAGCAACCTGCCCCATGGACAAGTAGATATTTTATTAGATTCCACACCCCTGTAAGACAGTCTGAGTCCCTTAATTATTGAAGCTGTCTTGACCTTAGAAAGATGGAGGCTTAACCAACACTGAGTTTTTTTGGATTGGATATGGAAAATGATGATGATTTAAATACTCCTGATGTACTGTTATGGTAATCTGTCCTGATCTCTTGACTGTAACTGAGTCCAAATTGTCCATTGTATGAATATTATGTTTACAGAAGCAATAAAACAAAACAAAAATGCTGAGTCAATTGGAAACTCTGTCCTTCGGAATGTAGTCCATCTTTTCCTCCTAAGTCCTCAGGCAAGTAAGTCTTCATATACTCCTGCAAAAGAAAAACCATTGCATTGTGAGCCACAAAAATGTTCAGTAACTAAGCCTCCCTGCTTGTCCTCTTAACCAGGCCACAGATGGTCTCAGCAGCTTCCAAAAACCATAGGGGGATGGTGACAGTCTTCAACTCTCATACATTTCCCCAAATTGTACTTGTGGTGATATCCTTGTTGAGGGTCTGTACACTAGTACCAAGAGGTATGCAGCCTTCATATCTATTCTAGCCACCCTGTCCTTTCACTGCAATCAGTGCTTCAGGTGAATCCTGTGCATATTGAAATGCCTGTACACCAACCAACCATTGAATTCCCTAGTGTGTATTAGAGCCCACAATGCTCCCTCTTGTTTATTTACCAAGAAAATATTGCTTTGGAAAGCCCATAGTGGTAAAAATGTCACCAAAATTACACCTTCTCTTCTCATTCTTGTGCGTTTGGTGTATAGGCTGTTTTCTCCAGGACGCACTGAATGGGTAGTTGTCATACAGATTGTTCTTTCTGCGCCCCCGCCCCCGAACTGCTCTGTAAGAAGGGATAACTTCCACCTGTAAAGGATCTTGATATTCTGCCTTCTTTTCTATGGAACCAATTCCAGTTTGCTCTTGGTGGGAAGGTGGAAATGAAGCTGTGTTGGACCTGCCAACCACCACCCACTTTGCCTCCTAGTTAGCAAAGGGGTTTTCGAGCTGCCCTCCGCAGAACAAGGCCACTCAAAAATGTGGTCCTTGTCTAGTGCAATAAAGGTCTGAACAAACATCCCCATGTCTTTCATGAAGGCTTTTGTGAGCAGACAACCTTGGGTGTCCACAATCGAGCAGCAGCATTTACTAAAATGGCATAGTTGACATTCTCTAAGAGGTACCGAGATCTGTTTGCCCAACAAGAGAGAACCTCTGGATCAACATTTTACCCATTCCCTACGACACTTCAGCCATTCTCTAAAATTGTCAAAGATCTAAAAGATCCCACAGCTACCATGGCATGACTGTGTGGCCTAACCATTCGCCCCTCATCCCACTGGTGTCCTAAGAAAACCTGCCCCTGAACTTGCCCATTTTATTGTTCAGTTCGGATGTGAACATAACATTGTCCTTAATGGAGGGCCTTGGGCAATTCACTACCAGCGGTCCAAGCTTCCCTGTTCTAGGGGCTTGTAATGTCAAGTCTGTACGTGAAACAATACTTTTTGGTGGACACTGCTTCCTTTTGGTGGATTTTTGATCACTAATCTCTTGCAGATCTAAAGTGTATCTCACTCTTGGATCTGGTATCCAGGTTAAGTGGAAGTGTTGTTGGCTCTACTCTAACTTCCTTTGATTGCCTTTAGAGAAATGTGACTAAGGGCTCTAGTAGACACTTTTGCTGCACCTTCTATGGTGTGTGGTATATATCTATATGTGAAGTTAGGCAGTATGAACCTAACTATTTTCAAAGATGATTGCTTTAATATATTTTAAGAAGGTGGCTATGTTAAGATCTGAAGTCCTTGCTAAGTCATTACCAAACTTCACTTATTTAAGTGCATGTGTATTTCAGGACCCTAAACAGAATTTAGTAAACTTTGTTCCAGCATTCTGAAGTTCATAGCTAAATGGGTTTGTAATTACCTATGTATAATGTATTATACTGTTGCTCTATTGTAGTACTGTTCTACTTCTATAATATGCGTATCTTCATTTATAGAGTATAAATATTTGGTAACCGTTTATTATGATCCTATTATGCTATTCATATGATGTGGTGACATAATGCACCACAAGGTTTGTCACGAGAAATATTTACCCAACTCACTGTTGTGTATTATTGTATAGTATGTGCTTGCGAAATTGGAAAATGTCTTGAAACAATACAACATAATCAAGGTGCATATAGTAGCTATCTCCAGGTTAATAACATTGGCACGCTGGACCATCTCCGAGTTGGAATATCCAGGAACTATTCTGCATAGCTTTCTTCCAGTCTACTGCCTGTGCTAGATGGAAAGGTCACACTGTAAACATACAGTGATTGACTTGTATTAAATTCTTCAGCGGGTAGCACTTTTTCTGGCTTTTCAATGGAATGCATAAAAGAGAGACCCTCCCCATTTCACTTGCACTAAGCCGAAAGTTTTATTTTAATACCCAATGTATTTAAATGTAGAACTGAATAGTGGCGTACGACCTGTTTCTAAGCATTCTTGAGCTGGGAAAACATACGGTGCATAGGGTGGAGGAAAAAGGGGCGTATCCTCAAACAGGCCTGGAAAATTGCTGTTTTCCACTGAGTTTTTAGGAAATATTTCTTTCAGGTTGAGAGCAATTAGGGCGCAACGGGCTGAGTTTGACGAGATACTAATCTTGAATGAAGCCGCTGCCCAACCAGGCACTGAAAAAATCTTCAGCGTCTTACCTCTTTACCAAAAAACAAGCTTGTGCTGTATACCCTGGTTCATTCACAGTTGTAAACTGACACTCATTCTTCATTATGACTTATGTAGCCCCCCAATTCATATTGTGCGTAACATGGCATTGTCTAGGGAGATCTCCCATCTTGATCCTGCCAGTATGGGTATCTGCTGTCCTCTGTAGCAAAGCTTAATAGAAGAGTAGAGTCTGCAGCACACCATCCCTCATCCCACCTCGGCTCCCTGACATGCCTGAAACGTGTGGTTGCCTCCTTTTCCTGTGCGGTGTAAATCTTCTGCGTGACCTCATTCACTCCACCTCTACTCTACCGCCAGTTAACAACTGGTGGTCTCATTCCGCAGCAGGCACAGAAGACTGCTGCTAGTCATTTTCACTACTAAAAGAGTGCCAAGAATTCCACAAGTAAGAAGAGGCAGTAAATACGCCAGTAATTGTGTGGTGAACGTGTGAGTTCCCAGCACTCGCTCGCAGCTCTGCTGGCACTGTGAAGGAGTGTTAAAGTCAAACATACATTTTGAGCTTTTGGAATGCATAGTAGTCCTCACCAGCACGTTGCAGCAGAGCAGCAGGGTGCCATTCTGAAATTATTTTGGCTTACATGGATGAATGGTGCTGCGTTTTTAAAACGACCTGAATACCTCTAACATACAGAGAAAATTAATATTGAGGGAAAGCCATTGTTTATCGCTCAATGCCCTACTGAAGAACACCAAAATGGGCCAAAACCGGACTAGAGTTGCTTGATTGCTTGACTTTTAATATTGAAGCAGAACCACAGCTGATTTGCATATGGCGGGTTCCTGTCTTGGATGGCATGCTTGACAAAAAACGATGAACTGGGAAGCGGCCCGAGTAATTACTAGTGGCTGAGAATACTTCAAGAATTCCACCTATCATATGTATACTTTATATACATGTTTGTTCTCTGATGTTATCAAATCTTTATTCACTCCTTGTGGATTGTACATGCTGCTGCTCTATGTTGCCTGGCAGTACTCCACCTTCAGTCTTTGGGAAATATGACTCTCAGTTGTTTTATACTGTTGAGCCCTACTTTGTTTATTAGCCTTCCAAACTCTTTTCCACACATAGGACAGGACAAAACGTTGACTTCATTTGGGAGAGAGTTTGCAATTTTTGTGGTAGTCCTCGAAATAAAAGGGTCCTCCCTGTCCGTAATGAATACTGAACTGGATTGTACCATGGGGCAGAGAATTCAAGTTTTTTTCATCTTCATTGTTTTGATGGTTTTCACAGTGAACCATTCCCTGGCGCACCATGAAATGTGAGTTCTTTTAGTTTCCTTCCCCAACCTGGCAAGGCATCTATTTTAGCATTTTACAAGCAAAAATGTACATGTACTCCCATGGTGAAAAATGACAGATTTTGAATACCTGCAAACATACGAGCTGATGTGTGTTTGCCATACTTTACTTTGCCACACTGGTGGAACTCAATATTCAGTCCTCTCTTGTTACGGTTGGTAATGCAGGTAATCTGCTGAACTTTTTGACTTTTTGCGTTTCTGAGACTGGCCTGTGATGGGAAATGTTAATTCACCCAGGATCTGTGATTATGCACAGGTGCTCCACTTGTGGCCAAAAACTATGAATCGTGATTTCTCCCAGATTGGAAAGCCAAGATTAGATTCCACTTTAGAATGTGGTCAATTTAGTCACTACACCACATCTTTTCCGTGTCCTTTTATTTCTCCCAGGTCCTCCTCACCTTTTCTTTAATTATTTGGTTTCCTTCTATCCATTCTTTCTTTTATTTCAGGCCTCTATCTTCCTGTTATATCCTTGCTCCCTCTCAAATATACTTCCTGTCGTCCTCTTTTCTTTCTCTTATTTTCACTCTTCCCTCCTTCCCCCTCACTTCCCTCTTCATTCTCTTGTCTATTCCCTCAGTTTCTCACTTACCTTCCTTACCTCCATTTCTTCTCATCTTTCAGAGGATACTCGCAGAGCTGATGATTTTCCGATGTTTTAAAATAAATCTCTCAGTTGTGCAATGTTACTTGTGAAGGTACAAGAATAAATCGGCCTTACTCGAGCACTCAAATACAGTCAACAACAATATTACAATGCCGCGTACCCACTTTTTAACAGCAACTTTAAGAAGGAGTAGGAAAATAAATCATCATCAAACTGCATCCTAAGTGCAAACTGAATAAATAGCTATTATTTAAACATATTTGTTTCTATTTCTGTAACTAAAGGAAAGGAACTATGTTTTAGTGTGATTGACCATAGGTTTTCTGCAGTCACTGAAAGGAAGCTAATGGGTAGAGTGGAATGATTTATTGCCCCATGGTGTATGCAGTGGTGAGGGGAAACAAAATATGAATATCGATGTAACAGATCAGTGGATGAAGCTCGATAAGCTAAAGCCCTTCTATGAACGTATATTATGTATAAGCTCCCATTTTTTCAGTTTTTACTGATTTTTACAGATAAATACAGACAGAAAACAATGTTACTGTCTGTATTTATTTTTAAATGCAGAAAATAGTGTGTCTTGTGAGTGACTGTCCATGCTGTTCTCCATGAATTCTAGGCCAACAGCTGAACGCAAACAACACGGGGAGGTAAGCAATGGGATAAGATGTCCTTAAATACAGGCATATATTCGTATATAAGGGTAATATTTACCTGTGGGTGTAATGTTTTGCCATTTTTGGCCGCCTAATTTGCTAAAATGCGACGGGTGTCAAACTTTGAGCGCAAGTTTATCACTTAAATAAATGTGGAAATATACCATTTTATGACTCCATTTGCTCTGTAAACATTAAATGAATATGGATACATACCAATAGAATGGGTACAAAATAAATATGGATAAATACAGACAGAAATGTTAAAACAAAAAAAAACATAAAATTGGGAGCCCTAATTATGCATGATTTCTTCATCAAAAACACTAGTTTGGTGAGCTGTCTCAAAGGCCTGACCTAAAAAGAGTATTAAAGGCTATAATTCTGACTGGACAAACTCGTCCCGACACCCTTTTAACCCCTTGGGCGCGGCCGCGATTCTGCGCCTGTGCGGCGTTTTTCAAAGTGGGTGGGTTTATGACGGCCCCCAGCCGCCATCCGCACACGAGCCCTGTGATGCATGACGGCTGGGGGCCGTCATCCGCATCGAAGGGGTTAAGGCGTAACCGTATTCTTGCTTATTAATGATATCACCTGTCACTTCATTATGTTTGAGTTGTTGGTGTTTGTATAGCTCACACTCTGCCATTAGAATGGCCTTGCTGCGCTTTCAACTGTCCGGGTGCCCCATCATATGATTCCGTTGCAGACTAGAGTCTGAGTCATTGTTTGATAATGTACTGTGTTGTGGTCCATCTTTTGTTAGGGAGTGGAGTTTTGTTCAAAGAGCTGTAGGGATGTGATTTTGCAGTCTTAATAGGTCTGGCAGAAGGCATTTAGGTGTAATGTTCTAAGCCTGGTGTCGGTGATTATGGATGATTGTTGTGTGTCTGAATGGCGGGTGCGGTTGGGAGCAATGTGAGAGCTCACCATTGGTCACCTAAGCACTGTTGTGATTTTGCCTAACATACTGTTTTGTGTGTTTTTTGTTTCGATGTGGTGAATGCTGGAATTTGTTGTTGGATCTATATAGCGCAAGCCAACCCAGAAGTGCAATGTAGCACTATGCGCGTTAGCACTAAAAGAGAGGAATGATGGTAAGTAAGGCCCGTTATTCCAGATGGTGTCATGAACAGAAACTAATGTAACCTATTCCACTCACGGAAACGGTCTCCTGCTCTACACTACTGCTTAATGGCCAGTGTTGCAACTAGAACAGCTCCATCACAGTTGATCTTTTGAGCAGAACCTATGTAACCTTTTAAAGGTGCAGATTTTACCTCCTCCCCGGGCTAAGAGTGGTCTGTTTTGAGCAGTGGGGTTCACCCCATGCCCTTCTCATATTCAAAAGGCAGATCATCTCCAGTTAGGCGAGAGCTCGCACTCTGCTCATGTTTGGGACACCTATGAAAATAATGAAGTTGGTGGGCTTCTGTCCCGCCAGAACAAAACTGAATAGGCCTGCCTCATAACATCCTATTGCCCTCACCCATCCACTTCCAAGGAAGTACAAACCTGTATGTTATATCCCATAAGTCTTTTCTGGGCCCTCCACAACCTACCTGGAAAATTCCTCCTCTCCATAACGTTTTTATGCCTGAAGTATTCACTTTTGTTTTTAGAAAGCAATTATATTTCAGAGCAACGATCCTTAAAAAAGAGCACAAGTGTTGTTCTGGTGAAGGAAACTTACCCAGCTTCCCTTAGAATGGCGGGACTCCAGCTTAGCGTGGATTTGAAAAGAGGTTCGTATTTCAGTGTTAGCACAGCGGTTAACATCCTAAAGCTTTTTTAGATCATCTGAACATTAACTTGCTTGGACATGGTTTTAGCTAGGCTCTTCCACTGCTGGCTTTGCTAGCAGTATATTTTAAATGCAGTCAGCATATTCAATGCAGACCGTGTATTATGGACAGCAGAAGAGCCTGGTTGATAGGGGCATGACCAACACTTCAGTTGCTAGGCTCGTCTCTTCCTCTTCTCTGAGTGGGAGGCAGTCATTTGCGACCAGAGTATGACTGTAAGACCTTTGGTTGAGTCGGCTGAAATCTTGATGTGGAGTTTTCTCTAGTATTACAGTATAGAGATGAAGCACTTGGTGTGGACCAGTAGGAGACTAATGTGTACCCCGTGGTTGGGTATATTGTAATGTATATTTATCCATTTTTGAGTCTGGCTAGTGCGGAAAGAGACAGTGTCATTTTTTGTTTAGACTAGCCCATGGGATCGCTGTTCTAAAATAGTAAACCTTTTTGTAACCTAACTATATAGCTTACATGTATGACTACATTACAGTGGAGGAACAATCCAATAACCATCTACCTCTCCTATCACTTGTCGAATGTAAGCATTCCTTTGCCCCTGTACACAGCTCCACTGTCTTTTTGGCTAGGTCCTCACTATACGTATATCACATTTTTCCTTGCAAATACCACATACAATGTCATTTCTGTGCAATTAGAAAAATATGTATTAATGATTATGACCTCAATTTTGTGAACTAAAGGTTTTGATTGAGACCCAAGCTTTTACCTACACAATTTCTACTAAGTGGGTGTTATAGTTATGATGGAGAACCTACAAAATCCTGAATTGTGCTGCATTTGGTGGGTTCCCTAACCGTTAACACCCAAGGTTAATAACTTAATCACTTCAGACATGCCCTGTAGTATGTAGAACCTGCTTGCCTGCCCCCAGGAAATAGCTGCGTCCAACAAAGCCCGGCCACAGTAGCTGCTGTTGGAATCGCCCGCAGCTAGGAACACTACACCTATGGCTGCGCAGTACGCCACTGGCCACGTGGAATGGCCAGGAGGCAGTTTCATTGGGCACTACAGGTCTATCATGTTGCAAGAGGAGGAAAAGTTCAGGGGCCCCAGATTGGCAGCACGCCAGTTTGAAAGATAAATACTCTGCAGCAGCAACAGTATAGATTAGAACCAAAGTTATCAAATGTACTACTTAACTGTATTTTGTAAATGCGGCCAAAATTGGGCAATGTTTAACAATAAATCTCCCAGAACCATTATTGATTTTTGGCTTGTCCCCTCCTCCACATGCATTTACCCGGCCCGCCCACACTGGTCATGCCTCCTTCCCTTTGCTTACTCGGCCCATGGGAGATTTCGACGGACATGTGTGTGTAGCATTACTCACTTGTGCTATAGACACTTAATACCACTTTACTTACACAGTCTATCATAGGTGCGCTCAGTGGAGTTCCAGGATGGCCAAACCCATGCAATGTGTTTCAGGGTTTCCATATATTAAACATGTTTACATAGATTTGCCCCAAATAGAACTAATTTACGTAGTTAACTAGAGAATGGAGTGAAGTTATATACTCAAAATCTGTGGTTGAGCCCACGATCCCTCTTTATTGGACACACTCAGAAACGTGCATGTCTTGAAGCTTGATACATTTAGGGAGCTCAGAGCCAGGCTCCTTGCAAAATGAGTCACTAATGTAGTGGTCCAGTTGAAACGGAGTGTCACACAATCAGTTTTTTTAAAGAAATACCTAAACGGTTGGCATGCAGGGATTTTGGTTGGTTTACATTCATACTTTGAAGTCATGTCTAGGGCGCAATAAACTCTACATTGCATCCCCAGTTATTAATGTCTACAACGAGTGCAAGGGCCTAAAGGTTATCCTAGGAGCCCAGTGCCGAATGTCAGGGTTACCGATTACCAAGGCTACCTTTCGTTTATTCCTCCTCATGCCTCTTTCTTCCACCACCCTACAATTCGTCTTTATCTCCCTCTTGCAGATTATTTTGCGACCCTGCTTGCTCGCTTTCTCAGTCTTTTCTTATTGTTCTCTTTCTGCTGTTTTCTGCGTTTTTAGATTTTCTGCATCTTACCCCGATGGTTAAATTCTAATAATAAAAAACATAAGTCCTGCTCTCCACAAATGATTGCCTGTGCCCACCACCTGCACAGCTTGAGCACTGCATCGCATCACCTTGCATTGCTATTGTTTGGGCTCTACAGCGTGGGCTGCTAACAGCAGACCTAGGTGAGCTCTCGTTTCGCTGCAGCTTATATTTCCATTCTGTATTCTCGAAATTTCTCATGGGTGTGGCACAGTCGGCATTGGGACATAATCTGTTCCAAAACTAAAGGTTTATGGAAAAACAAAGCGCTTTTGTTTGTGGATGCTCCGCTGACCATATGCACAAAGGAACAGGCACTTACTTTTCGTTTTCATTGTACCACTGAGTTTTATTTTCCAAAATGTTTTTCAGCGTTTACATTTTCAATTGGTTATTATGAAGCGTCTAAGCTAACAATGTTACCTATAATGTTTATCTAGTTTGCCATTAAAATAAAGGTAAACCGGAAACCACGTACTAACAGTATAATTGTTTAAAAAAAAAAAAGTATGTGCCATACAAAACATTTTGATAACTCGAATATTCATTTTGCATACGGTATAGAATTTGTTTGATAGGTTATATCTGACATTTATTTTTAACTTGCCAGAAAGATATCTGTTTTGTAAGGAAGTTTAACAGTTTATCTTGGAGAAGCTTGTATAACTTTAGAAAAGAAACATGAAATAAGGAGAGTTTCTTGTTGGCAATATGACAGCCATACTGCAGGGCACTCAGCCTAATTGAAAAAAAATTAGATACAACTGCAGATTTACATTAATGTGTTTCATATCTGAGGCATCAGCAGTTAACATTGGGTACTGTGGACCTTTGGGAAGTACTAAATACAATATAGATTTTGTAAGGCAAGGCTCCAAGCAGCCCAAAGATTACAAGTTAAGGTTCCATCTCACCGAAACATTAGCCTCCCCACTTCTTGTCCTCAAGAATACATAGTCATCTTGAGCCAGTCCTCTTGACTGACGCTGATCTGCCCATCCATATCTCTATCCAGAGCCTTAAAGGCACGGAACATGCCATCCAGCCGGACCATGCTGCTGATAAAGTTATCAAAGTTGACATTTCCATCATCGTCTGCGTAGCGGCGGACCAGCATTTGTTGCAGCTGCTCATTGAGCTGAAACCCAGAAGCCTGCAGGGCTGCTGGTATTTCGGAACTCCTGATGAAGCCTTCCTGATTTCGGTCGAAACTTTTGAACACGCACTGCCACTTCTTGATGTTGTTCCATAGGTACTTGAACTGGTCAAAGCCCAGCTTCCCTGTGCCATCACTGTCCATGACGGCCACCATGCTACGGCATGAGTCCAGGCTAAAGCCTTCGGTCCTCAGGTCTTGGTGTCGAGTAACCACCTTGTTCAGGATGTTCATCAGCTCCGTTGGGCAAACCTGCATGTCCTCCCCGGCCAGCTGCAGGAAGAGGCGGCGGAATTGGCGGACTTCTGGGCTTTCATTGGCTTCCACATTGGTAAAATTGCTGCGGGGAGGAGGTGGGGGCTCAGGGTTGTAGCTTGCTGCTGCTTCACTGATGATGTTGATAATTCCTCCGAGAATGCCACCGGCACCACCAAAACCCCCTCCACCACCTCCACCACCTCCACCTCCTCCACCAGCACTGCTGCCGCCACCACCTCCACCACTGCTGCCACCCTGGCCGGGTATCAACCCTCCAATTACGTTCATTATGCCACCTGCCTGGCCACCTTTTGATATTCCTCCGAGTGCCTGTTTCACGAGGAACATTTTGACTGGGTTGGTGGTGGTCGTAAGGCCGTCTCTGGGGGGGTCTACGAAGGGCTTTGCTGGATCCCGGGGCGAAGCAGCGTTTTCCTCTCCGCCTGCCTCTGCACACTGGAACGGGATGCTCCGCCTCGATGCGTTCTTGTTCGCCTGCCAACTGTGCAGGAAAGTGGGAGCTCTGAGTCACCGACCCTCCCTCCCCGCCCATGTCTGTGCTGCCAAGAGACAGCCGAGCAGGGCGCCTCCGCCGCACGAATTAAAGGGGCACCACCTCCTCGCCCTGACTGGAAGTTCGTGTCTGTCAAGAAATGATGAACTGCGTCTGCAGAAGAGATCGCTCTTGGTCCAGTGATGGGGCCGAGGTCTGTCCACCGATCTCGTGCTGATTCTTTTTATTCAGCAGTAATGCATACACTGTCTTCTTGTAGTCCCGGGATGTACTTTTAAAACCATACACGTATTCTTTTCTATTTAAGGATCCATTAGCCGCTCACTCCGGGGAACAGCTGGTCCCATAGGAAGCTGTCCACTGCTCTGGCCCTGGGACTGGGACTAGGGATGTGAGAAGTGCTGCAGCATCACCGGGGCACCCTGACGCAGTTTATGGCAAACTAAGGATTAAAGAGGCTTGTGTTTTGATTTCTAGCATCATTTGTTCCGTGTTATCGCACAAAGTTAAAGGCCAGGCAGGATCTGACAAATTATTGTTCCTTCTTTCTATGAGTTCTGCGTGAAAGGCTTAAGTACTTTGCTTGTAGGACACCTGTCAAGTACTTCTGCTCACGTAAGAAAGTAAATATTACAATTATTTAAACTTATATCCACAGCAAGAGAAGTATAAGCGAAGTCCGTTTTCTTTTCAACTTTAAGTGTGTTGGAAACTAAGAATTTGGAAACAAATATTTATTTGAGCTGGCAGGTGTTAAAACTTGCTCTCATTTAATATTTCTATGATTGTGATAGGTGCTATTTTTATTTTAAACTGATAAAATGTAAGGTCTACACTTATTGTATTTTCTGACATAGGAGTGTAATGATAAATGTATAATTGACGTAGAGTTCCATTAATTTTCCTTCTTACATGTTTGTGCTGGTTGAGAGTGCCGCACAAACCGCTCCTCGATGCTGAAACCAGTTTTTACACATCACACTATGCGAGTAAATCATGGCACTTATTCTGGTATGACCAGTTACAAAAATTGGTCATACTGAGGCCACTACTACTATTCCCCACCTTATCACACGTTAGCCCATAATGCAGAATAACATTAATACTGGAAATACTGCCCTCTGTCCTGTATGTGAATCCTGGATTCCACACACTTTTGTAGCAAGTGGAAAATGTGTGCGGAAAAGCATTGTTTCACCTGGTGAACTTCTGCACCTGGTAAAACTTCTACTCATGGGAGAAGGTAATTCCACATGCATGACTCGGAATCAACACCTATCAATTTACCTGTAAAACCACTTGTGTGATGAAATATTACCATTTCAGTGAAAATGTAAAATCGTACCACAGCATGGAAGGACCTTACAACATCACCACTAGCAAAGCGCTCCTGTCAAATATCCTGTTAAAATAGTGCAAAACATTCAGTAAATGTTTAAAGTGAGGCATGATGCATATTAACACAAACTCCCCACCACTCCCCGGATCGAGGGATAATGCACAGCAAAAACGTATCTTCTGCATTTGGGATTTACCTACCATTTTAGCTCAGTGGCCAAAAATAATACCATTGTGTTTCTTTTAACTTTGTGAACTTGGGTTTCACATGTATTGCAATGTGTCATACGTATTCAGTAAATATATACATTTAGAATAACTCTTAAATTGGGTTCCACACCATTTTATAAGACGACTAGCAGCCCGTCACGACGTTGTCCGGATATGAATTGCTGCCGGCCAGTAGTATATTGTTTTGTAGGATTTCGTTTAGATAGCATTTCTTATCTGTGACAGGCCTGTGAAACGCTCCGATTCACAGTGCACTGCTGATGCACTTAAGAGTGCGCGTTCAGTAGTGTGTGAACTCGAGTTTCCCTAATTTATTTTTCCTTGCAATATTATATATCGCGAACTCGACAACATGGCATGAGCACAATTTACATTACAGAAGAACACATTCATTTGTGGTAGGCACGGGGAGACAAAGCGATTTGCCTGGAATCACAAGATGTTGAGCTGATGCCGAGATTCAAACGTAGCTCCCCAGCTCTAAAGTTCGCAATTCTAGAACTTGTGGCGGGAGGTGTGTCTAAACGTGTATGTCGGTGCTGGCCATCAATGAGAGAGACCTGTGCATTTTTCAAATGGGTGGTGAAAAAATATGAGTGTTGCTGGAGATGTGGGCCGCCGTGCCCCCAATGTACTTACCGGGGGAGGGTAAACACCCATTATTCCGCAACTTTCTTTCCGCATACCATCACTCCGCATATTTTCATTACGAAAGTACCATGACTCCGCAATGCCATTATAACGCATGGCATTACATTTTATATGCTTTTACCATGCATGCATTTACAACGAAATTCGTTGTAAATGCATGAATGGTAAAAGCATGTTTTTTTTTTTTTTTAAATGTTTGGATAAGGTAAGTATGGGTATAGGGGTATATGTTTTGGGGTACTGAGGTATGTTTTGGGGTGTTTGGTTATTTTAACGGTTCAGATATAGTTTTGGTTTATGGGGTACAGGGGTAGTTTTAGGGTTTAGGGATAGGTATGGATTTTGGGGGACAGGGGTATTTTTAGGGTTCAGGGCTAGGTTTGGGTTTTGGGGTATAGGGGTATTTTTAGGGTTCAGGGGTAGGTTTGGGTTTTGGGGTACAGGGGTATTTTAAGGGTACAGGGCTAGGTTTGGGGTACAGGGGTATTTTAGGGTTCAGGACTAGGTTTGGATTTTGGGGCACAGGGGTATTTTAGGGTTCAGGGGTAGATTTGGGTTTTGGGTACAGGGTTATTTTTAGCGTTCAGGGCTAGGTTTGGGTTTTGGGGTACAGGGGTATGCTGTTAATGAAGTTTGAGATGGGGCACGCTGATACTCAAGGGGGTTAACCCACATCAACCAGTAGTCCAGCTGAGACCACCTTACTAATTCACATATGCAAATGGCCCTAATCAAAACCGAGTCGCTTAAATGGGCTGACTTGTGCAGAACGCTCAGATTTATAGTAGCACTTGGGTTTTTCACAACCCATAGGATTTTAGTTACTTGACGCAATAGTCCACATCCACCAACTCAGAAAATTGTTCCAGCACCACTGAAGCAGTAAATTCAGGGATGAGGGATTAACAGCTTGCAAACAAATGGAAATTTGAGTAGGTATCCGAGACTTGATTATGGAGTGGTAGCAGTCCAAATGAGCAATATGGTAGTTGAGTGAGTAAATGTGGATGACTTGTGAGCCCTAGGAGTTTAGGTGCTGATTGGGCCTTTTGGTACTCTTAAGGTGGCTCCGGATTGGGCCAGGAGAGTGCAGCATCAGAACCTTCTGGGCATGAGCATCTATCCTCTGATCAGGCTACCACTTTGCAAGGACCTCCATTCTCAGCAACAGGGTCCTCCACCCAGGTCCTGTGCAATGTACCGCTACATGCGTGGAGTTTGAGCGGTGTCAGTTGACTACATTTAATCTGCCGCCTGAAATGTTGGATGTCATCCATACAATCAGGTACTTTCCACGAAATGCATGTATGCCTGGCACTGGGACACATTTTTGGGCTTATGTGGCATTTGCAAGACTGACTCTTTATAAGCAAAGCTATCAAACGTCTTTCTGTTTGTTTTATCCTCAGCCCAGCAAGGTCTTAAAAGTTATTTGTTGGCCCGTTGCGCTTCTTTATGTTTGCCAGACAAATCACCTGTTATGATGACAGATATTAAAGGTTTGACACATAAACGATTTGTCATACCACAGTGGGACCTAAATTGGTCTTGACATTTCTCATACGTACCCTCTTTGAGCCAAAGCATAGCTGCAGGCTCCACCTCCTTATTTTAAAGACTGTCTTCCTCTTTGCATTTACTTCAGCCCATCAAGTGAGTAATCTTCAGGCACTTTCGCTGTAGCCACCCTACTCAACCTTTTTACCAGACAAGTTGAGGCTGAGTACTTGAATGGCATTCTTGCCAAAAGTCGTGACTCCCTTGCACAATCCCTCACTATGACACATTGTTCCTCCTCACTCATCGAAAGAGGAGGAGAGGCTCTATCGGTCAGACTCCAAAAGGGGCTTTAAGCTTTTACATTGATTGTACTATGGGCTATCAAGTAGACTAAAAACTATTTGTGGGGTTCTCCAGAACCAAAAAGGTGAATGCTATGTAGGAGAGGATCCTGTTGAGGTGCATAGTCCTCTGCATTAAGATTTGCTATGCATTGGCCAAGGGTCTCGTGCACACTGTGCCATTGAAACAAAGGTATACCAGACTGATGAGCCCTATCAAGAGCGAAACTGTGCTTGGGTTGTTCAGAGAAAGCCTGGCAGTTCAGGCTGGACGGTTCCTATTAGAGCAGGGTGAAGACTGATCTGCATATGGCTAAGTCCAAACTGACGTAGCTTGGGGTACAAAATAGCAATTTGTAGACACAATCGCAATGGACTGCACACCGCTAGCCCCTCCTCAGGATTGCCCCTAGGGACTCTGGTACATGGAGTTCTTGAGTGGTTCACCCCAGTGGGTGCAAGTAGGTACTTGTTGAACTGATGATCTCTAGACCCGATACATGTCCGGGGTTTTTGGATATCGCCCGAGACATGGCTCGGGTTTCGGGATAACTTCCCTCATCAGTAGAGAAAATAGTTAGGGGTGGAAGAGAAGGCCGCCAAGCAACCGTCAAAGGCCTCGATGCCCGAACCGGCACGCAGGTGCGTCGTCCAGGAGCCCGTCGGCTCAAAGCTCAAGGGAGCCAATTTGTAGACACAATCGCAATGGACCGCACACCGCTAGCCCCTCCTCCGGATCGCCCCTAGGGACTCACCCTCAAGACTAAAGACTCGGGTAGAAGCGCACCCGCTGATGCCGACTACATCGACCATCATGCTCCGGGGTCACACGCTGATGGGACGAGCAGTATGCGACCTCATTCGGACATACAAAATAGCAATTGACTTCGATTCAGCCCAAGTAATTAGCAGTGGATGAGATCAATTCAAGCTTTCCATCCATCTCTTTTTGTATACGTCAACGCGCTGGCTAATAAAGACCTTCCGGAGGGTCAGAGAGCCCATTCTTCCAGGGCTAAGACTGCTATCACTGCATTGGCACATGGAGTGCTTGTTCTTGGCATATGCCAAGCTGCGATGTGGGCGTCAGTGCACATGTTTACAAAGCATTACTGCCTTGACAGTTGGGTCCTGCGCGAAGGGCACTTCGCCTGCTCTGTCTTTCAGGACGTTTTGGTCTGTGTCCTCTCCGTAGACTCTCTGCCTAGTGAGGTACTGGTTTGGTATTTATTCTAAGGTGATGAGTCTATGGTTAGAAGTATCCATCAAAAGAACACTGGAGATTTCTCACAGCCCTCCCACCTCCCCGGTTTGTTACCTGGACTCTTTTTTTAAGATGATAAGAGTCCCAAGAGGTTTAGCACAACAGCCCTTCACGATCCACTTCTGAAGGCGCAGAAAGAAAAAAGGCAAGAAAGTGGCTACAGCGCACAAGGGGATCCTCATATGCAACTCCACTACATCCCTTCCAGGGGGTGTGGAGTCAGCGTGGAGCCACATAGTGTCACCTAGCCATGTGCAGGATCACAACCGTGGAGAAACTAGTCCAGATCCATTCTGGTGCCTGGGGAATATTCTAAGGTGAAGAATCTGTGCTTAGATAGAATGTTCACCAGAAAGAGTGTTACCAAAAGTAAGTAACTTCTGCTTTTATACTAGGGATGATTACAAAAAATGAGCTAAAAGAAAAAAGAACTGTGCAGGTCGCTGGCCCTTTTATGTGCAGAAGGAAAGTTTGTTTTTGGGAGAACCACATGCACTGGGCCCTGCCACGAAGAACCTTTTCTCCTTGTGCGCATCTGTTTGTTAACCAGGTGGTTTCACCCTCACCGTCAGTATAGACCTGTTGGGTTTTGGATTATGATCACATAGATGGCTTAAACAACGCTTAAACATAGACTTCAACATACAGTTCCTGGAATGGAAGAGAAATTATATAGGCGTGCTTTTAGCAATTTGGAGGGGGACACTTAGTTCATATTTGGTACAAAACCTGGTTTTCTTGGCAATAACATTTCCTTTCTATGCTTCAACGTGAAAGGTATCCTGGTTGATGGCCTGTACAGCTGCCATATTTTTATTTAAAATCTCAACTGCTCTAGACAAGTGGCTGCTGGGCTTGGAAATGTATGGACAGGCACTGTTATACACAAATTAATTTGTGCTAGTCAATTGTGGAAAGTGTGGATACCAAAAACAAACTGGACATAATTAGTCGGGTAACATGCATATTGAAAATGGACTGAGTGATATTTTAAGGTTTTTCCATCTATTTACTTTAGGGTTTAATGGATGGAAGACTTGCATGGCATTTCATTTCTCTCACTCTCGTTTCATGCATTGTTGGAAAGCGGTCTAATGGCAATATGCTATCTCCTTTTGAAACCAGAAAAATTACCTCAAGGAACTGATGTCCCTGGCATTCTGGCAGAAGGATGGGAGATAATGGAAACAAATCCTTGGAAATTGTCCCCACCCAGAAGAAGTTCAATACAAATATAATTACTCATAACTATTTCAACTCGTACCATGAAAGTGGGCCACTCGCCTGCTGACTGTGCTTTCTCTGTAGTGCCACTAGCAATCAAGATATTCATTGTTTGATGCTCACCATCTGCTGGAGGAGTGGACTGTATTCTTTATTTGTCAATATGCAAACGTCCATTCACCGTTAACCATGTAGGAACTGTAAGACTTCAAAAAAATTTCTGGCCTGCCTGCCACAATGGCTATAGTTTAATATTTTTTTCATATGTTCACAGGAACTTCATTCTACGTTCTGGTGACATCGTAGGATGGCGACAACCAACAGCTTGGACATATTTAGTTTTCAGAACTTAAAAGTTACAGTAGGCCCCATTGTTCCTGAGATATATGGTGGCATTTTTTGTCTGTCCTTATCACACAGTGCTTTTCGATATACTGGCTGATATTTGTGGTTTGTGTTTGGGAAAGAGATCCAGCTCTAGGCAATTCGAATGTGAGCCCACAGTCGAACAAGACATTGCCGTAATTCAGTTCAGTGCCTGCAATGTCTCAGGAAAGCATTGTGAATTTGGAGTCATCATATACAAAGAGGCCAATATGCCTCATGACTTTCACAAGCATTTATGACTTTGTTCCATAATTATTTGCTGATCCAATAAAACAAAAGACAATCCCATTTGCTGTTGATATTCTTCACTCAGAGAAGGTGATGTTCTGGATGTTCTGAATGCAAGCCGCTGAACTATGGAGTTCTCTTGCAGCAAGGGATTCAAACCATCATTAGTCGCCTAGAGTTCAGGCGCCTTGGCTGCTCCCTACCAGAGTCTGCTGAAGACATCATATCGGTGTTATTCAACTACCCATCATCAATATAGGAATCAAATAATCCTATTTAATATAATGAAAATATCCAACAGCTACAATGAAAATATCCAACAGCTACACCCAAGTCTAAATGATAATAATCCAGCATCAGAGATCCAATAAAAAGGCTTAAGTGTAGTGTCTTGCGAGTTAGCAATGACTGAACCCTTTTGTCTCTTGCTGGACTCTGTGGAGCTGTAACTTAAGTTTTTGAACGGAACACAGTGAAGGCTGATTTTAGAATGTTGAGTTTTAGTCATTAGCGGGTACCCCAATTGGGGAAAATGCTACATTTGGCTTACAAGGTAGGGGATAAGTAACCCAAATATCAGCACTCCCCCAGAGAGTTTGCTGTGATCTAAGCAAACTGCTCGTGTGTGCCACATGTGCCATCGCCGAAGTACGGAAGCGACGCTTAATGCATGTTGAGTCACAGCGCAGCACCAGCTGCAGAGAAGCATTTGAAGACAACTTAAGCATTGAAGAAAATACACAGTGTTGGCCGACAACCTGCTGGTCAGGCCATACGTAAATGTACCGCGCTGACACGCAAGATAAAGTTATGATGCATTATATGGAGTGCTAACGGGGAAGATGGATACAACCAGATTTTCAAAGAGCAGTCCGTGATAATCGAAAAAATGCTAAATAACACTGCGAACAGAAGCGCTGTAAGGCGATGGTAAACCAGATATCAGAAAGTGCAAATTACCCTTTATAAAAGAGAAAATAATTAACTAACTGAAGCCATTAAAGAGTCATCTGCACTAGGTGAAGTGGCTCAAGGAAACGTGCCCAAGGTTGTGCTTACTGAGCCGTCCATATCCGAAATGTCCAGCCACCAAAACTCCCTAGTGGGGCTCAGAACAACTTCACAGGTCTTCGATGTATAAAGAGCCAAGAGCGACTCTAAGAATAGTGACATTTTTCAGATGCCAGTGAAGAAAGTCAGGTTTCCCATTCTCATTAAAGATGATCCAGAGCTCCCGAGGGCCAAGGCTCCCGGGGAGTGACGGGTTTCCCCCAGAATTCTATCAGACCTTTATTGATACTGTTGCCCCAGGCTTGTTGCAGGTGTTCCTCCACGCTTTTGAGACAGGTGTTCTACCGCCCACCATGAATCAAGGCGAGATCTGCATGATTCTGAAACCAGGAGGCGACAAATGCGATCCGGCGGCATACAGACCCATTACGATGATTAACACGGATGTCAAGATCCTAACTAAACTATTAGTGAACCGCACATGACGCACCTGATACATTCCGATCAGTGCGGATTTATACCAGGGCGCAACACGGCCATGAATCTGCGACGGCTGACTCATATCCTACATGAAGTTCGCGATGGGGATGACAAACTGGTTGTCGTGTCTATTGATATTGCCAAAGCGTTTGACACGGTTGACTGGGGCTACCTCCTGGAGGTCCTCAAGGCGGTGGGCATGGGGCCTAATTTTTGTCGCTGGGTTCGCCTGATGTATACGGCCCCCTGCGCCAGAGTGAGGTTGGGCGCGGGGCGTTCTGCGGAATGGCGGCTCGGGCGGGGAACGCGGCATGGGTGCCCCCTCTCGCCGCTCCTCTTTGCACTGGCGATAGAGCCGTTGGCTGTCAGGATACGCGCGGAGATGGCACAATGGGGAATCCTGGTGGGGGGACACGTGTAACGTGGTCTCCTTGTATGCGGATGATGCTCTTTTTTACCTGAGGGCGCCGGATGAATCGCTACCCGTACTACTGCAGCACCTCGACCGCTTTGGAGAGGCATCGGGTTTGCGGATTAATCGTGCCAAATCCTTGATCTTCCTGCTGGCGGGATATGGGGTCGACCTGACGACGGGCGCTCCGGATCTTGGACTGCGCTGGGAACAGGAGGCTTTTCGGTATCTGGGTATTCAGGTGGCCCGGACAGACTCGCAGTTGCTGGATCGGAATATAGGCCGGATACTTACCTCCTTGCAGAGTTCGAGAACATTCTGGAATACATTGCCGCTCTCCCTTATGGGTCAGCTCGCTGTTGCAAAAATGGTGATGCTTCCCAGGACACTATATGTCCTTCAGAATTCACTCTGCCCTATCCCGCTGCGGATGTTTCGCACCCTTAACACCTTATTGACATCGCTGCTCTGGGCGGGCCGTCGCAGCCGGGTGGCGTTACACACCCTGGTTCGGAGCTGGGAGCAAGGAGGTCTGGAGGCTCAGAGGTTTGACTTGTACTATTATGCAGCACAATTGCTGCCGGCAGCGAGGTGGTTCGCGGATGCGGAGGGGTGGGAGTTGCAGCTGCTGGCCGGGAGAGCCACTGGACGGATGCTACAGGTGGCGTTGATGAAGGGGAGGGGAGCGGACGCGACTCTTCCTTATGTGGTGCGGCATGCGGCTGCACTCTGGCAGAGATGTGTGGAGCGGGTTCTGCGGCGGGCCCCCTTCCATAGGGAATTGTCAGTTTGGCTCTTGGCGCCTATTGTAGCTATGGAGGAACAGATGTCCTTTCGGGATTGGAGGGCTGGAGGCTGCGATACTCTAGCGGACATGTATCCGGGCGATTTGTTTGTCTCTTACGAGGAGGCTGTGGAGACCTTTGCCCTAGGGGGTGGACAATTTTTGCATTACCGTGGTCTGCAGGAGGTGGTGAAAGAGATGTGGCCCCAATACCCGGAGGCGCCTACGACCTCTTACACTCTGAACATCATCCTCACCTGTGGTAGGGGTCGCCGGTTGATTTCCTTGCTTTACTCCGCGCTCCGTCAGGACTCTGAGCCACCTGTCCAGCCCGCGTGGAGCGCCTGGGAGACGGACCTGGGGGAGACCCTTGATACCGGGCAGCGCAGGCGTGTGGGGGGTCTCACACGTAAGGTCTCATGTAACGCACGGTTTAAGCTCACACACTTCAATTTTATGCATCGCACATACTTGACACCGGTCTCTCTACAGCGCATTGTGCCAGACAGGGAGGACACTTGCCCTAGGTGCAGTGCTGAGGGAGCGGGGTTTCTCCACTTGGCCTGGGAGTGCGCTTTGGTGCATGACTTTTGGACGGAGGTGGTGGGACGGATAGCCTCCGCTACCGGCCTTAGCATAACCTTGACGCCGCTCCACTGTCTGCTAGCTCTGGTCCCCCGGCCTCGGAGAAGGAAGGTCCCCTATAAACTGTTGCAGCTTATGTTGGTCCTGGCACGGCGCAGGGTAGCCATTACCTGGATGGGGCGGAGGGCCCCTGAGATTTCTGTATGGCTGCGGGATGTCCGGGAGTGGTCGTTGGCGGAAGAGACTCATATGCAATGTACACGAGGAGACGAGAAGTTGCAGGAAGACCTGCTGGCATGGAGAGTGATGTGCACTGCTGGTTTGACATTGAATGACTCTGAGGGGAATAGCTCAGAACTGTTCACCTCTGAGGGATCGGGGACTGATGGGGAAGGGGAGGGTATTGGGGATGATTAGTTTGGGACTGCCTTGGTGCGCTCGCCACTGCCTGAAACTCACAGTTGCCACGAAACGACCATACTGTAAGGATGCTTTTACAAGCCCAAAAGCCTAACCGATGATCAGCGGTGATTTGGTCCCTAATGTGCCTTGTATGCAACAGTTCTGTATGATGCCACAATTTGGGGGAATGTTGTGTTTTTTCCTTGCATAATCAAAAATAAAGTTTAAAAAAAAAAGATGATCCAGAGCCAGCACGTCACAAGGCTTCACAGATGAGTTACATAAACCAAGTCATCGTGATCCACAAGCAGTGTCATTAGGTTCCACACTGGTCTACAATGCTGCTGCGTTCCTGAATCTACCACCACCTTTCGATACTGCCAAAAAGCAAAATATTCGCAATAGATGGATTGTGTGGATAGAGACATTTGAAGATTTCAGTGATACACTTGAAAAAACTGATAACAAAAAGATGATCAAATACCTCAAAAATCTTGCTGGTGTAAATGAAGTCACAAGGATGATACCATGAACTGACGAAGAAATCACATACCCTCTGATTAAAGAAACTTTGAATCTTAAGTTTAATCCTATGCCCAATGTAGATTACGGAAGATACATTTTCAGTCAAGAACAACAGAAAGTTGGTGAAACCATTGATACATTTGTGGAGAGTCTCGACACACTCATCAAACACTGTAAATTCAATTAATTTAATGACAAAGAAGCCATATGTCTTAGAGTTATTGATGGATGCTTGTCAAATTGGAACAGTCCAGAAGCAACGTTCGGCGTGCACCCACAAGGCAAATCAGCTACATCAGTTTAGGCAAATAAACACTGAACGAAGTCTATTGTCCTCTAAATCATTGTCAAACAGTTCTTCTGTATCAGTATCAAGTGAAAGTGAAAAAGATGGTTGTGCCATGTCAATGTTTACCTCAGCAAAGCGTGCGCATGTTGGGCTAGCGGAATATGAAGAAAAATGTCAGTCAAAGAAAAGTCGACATGCCCAAAGCACCAACGTCAATCAAACATCCGAAGATTACACTGAAAGTAAATGGTTGTTGGATTTCTTTCATCGTTGACAGTGGTGATTCGATAAACATTATGTATGCCCAAGTAGAAATATAATGAATTGTCTCCATTACCGCAACATGGGCTGCATCGACACCTTTAAAAGTCAACGTTCATTTGTAGTGACAATGAAATTCAAGAAAACGAAGGTGCAAGCACCCATCCATGTGTTTCAGGGTACAATTTCAAGTGCCTGTCTACTCAGTTTTAGCACAGCTGCTGATATGGTACTGATTTCCAAAAATACACAAAATGAATACACACCCAAAATAGTAAGTCAGTTCCCTTCACTGTTTCATGGTTTATGAAAGCTTAAGACTATGAAAGTAAAGCTGCATAATAATGAGAACGTCTGTCCTGTTGCTCAAATACTTAGGCTAATTGCTTTTCATTTACAAGATGCTGTTGAAAAGGAACTTGGGAATTGTTACTTAAGCATGATATTGAGCGTTCTACTGGTCCGACGCCAAGGGTTTCTCCCATAGTGGTAGTGCCCAAAAAGGAAAGTGAAGGAGCTGTACGCATAGGCGTTGACATGCGTCGGGCAAACAAGACATTTGAACAAAAACGACATCCAGGTCCACACATTGCTGACATAACACAATTAAATGGTGCAAAGGTCTTCTCTCACCTTTATTTGAATACATGTTACCATCAGTTGGAACTCGAAGAAAATTGTATGTACATTACAACCTTTTCTACACATGTTGGCCTGTTTCGATACAAAAGACTTCGTTTTGGTGCGTCATTGGCTAATAAACTTTTTCAAGATGAAAAGGAACAAATGATGGATGGAATGCTGATCAATTCAAACATTCACCCCAATCACAAGGATCTGTATTTAATCCATAATTCTTTTACTCAATTTGCAACCCCAGTTTGTACCCAGCCATTTGCAAATGAGTCTTGACCCTGCCCCTCATGGGAACAGTCGAGCCCAAACTTCCAAGTCTGGTCCTCCCTGGACCAGAAACAGGCATCCTGGGACCGGTTTTGGGGCATCACCCATCATCAGCCAGGATAGCTTGAATTCAGTGGCGTAGTGAGCATGGGACCCAAGTCTGGGGTGAATGTTTGGCATTGTTCAACATTCTGTCCATCAATTATTCTTTTTGCATTTGTCACTCCAAGTAGAACTTGTATGCCCAGACCTGTGTCCAGTGCTCTCCATGTCACTGGAGAGAAGCTAGCTTGGCTGAGGAAGGGTGAAACCCCGAAACTGGTCCTAGCATGCTTGTTTCCGGTCCAGGGAGAACCTGCCCTGGCAGTTCGGGCTGGACTGTTCCCATGGCGAGCAGAGTCGACTGATTTGCATATGGCTGGGGTTAAACTGGAATGGCATGAGGAGCAAAAAAACAATGGATTTAGACTCCGATCTCTGTACTGGGGTGAATGTGACATTGTTCAACATTCTGTCCATCAGTTGTTCTTTTTGCAAACTTTTTCAAGATTTCATTCGATGTATCATACAGCCTGTCATTTATGCATTCAATTATAGCGATGACATATTGGTTTTTGGAGCTACACAAAAAGAGCACGATAAGGCTCTCGCACAGATATCATTTAATGTCCGATGCAGGTTTGACTTTAAATGCAGATAAATGTGAGTTCCACAAGACATTGCTAAAATTCTTTGGCCATACCTTTTCTGATGGTGGTATGGCACCCAATCCTGCTCGGGTACAAGTGCTGTCAAATGCTGATCCCCCACAAGAACTTTCTATGGTGCTTTCATTTCTTTGCATGACCAGCTACTGTTCCAGGTATGCGAGACTTCGCCACTGTGAGTGCTCCATTGAGAGAGTTGACGAAAAAGAATGTTTTATTTCATTGGTCACATGAATGTGAGAAAAGTTTTAAGAAAATCAATCAAGCCATTGAGAATGCTACTGAAATGGCTTTTTTCGAACCGAAGCTTCATACAGTGGTTGTCATCGCTAGCTCAGTCTGGTTAGGCGTTATCCTTGCCCAGCTCAGCGGACACGCGAATGCTCAAAGGCGTATTGTGGTATATGCAAGTAGGAGTTGGTCTCAAACAGAATGTGCTTATTCACAACCTAAAAAGGAAATGTTCCGCCGTGGGATGGGCTTGTGAACATTTTCATGTATTACTGTATGGAAATCCTTGTAACGGATCATCAAGCTTCATTAATTATTTGGCATTCCAAAGGCCAAGATGCCTCCTCGCATTGAACTATGGAAACTACGTTTACAAGACTACAATTACAACATTGTGCATCATCCTGGGAAGGATCAGAACTCTGCTGACTACTTTTCCAGAGTGCGTATACAAGTCATGATACTCCACCAATCCAAGAGGCCTGAAGCCTATATCAATTTAATTGGAAAATCAAACACAACAGCTGCCATTTACATTACCCTAGATTATCACTGACGCGAGCCATGATATTGGTATGCTTAAGTTGACCGATATAATCACACATCAGTCTTGGAAACAACACCGTCGACCTCTTATCAGTGATTGCGAATACCAAAAACGCAAAAATGTCAAAGATGAACTGTCCATAACTCAGGTAGGAGTATTATTGTGAGGGTCAAGGATCCTGATTCCGGAGAGTCTGCGGCAGAAAATGATTGAAGTGGCCAATGAAGGACTGGTTTCCGTATTTCGATGAGCGGGTTGAAAAGGAATTAAATGCCTGTCATCTATGCAACTGCCTTTCTACAAATTTTACTCAACACACCTTAAATATGTCAGAACTCCCGAAGTATGCCAGAGAGACAGTGACTTTTTCGGTCCACTTAACAAAGGACATCACCTTATGATGATTGTGGACAAATACTCATGATTTCCGTTAATTGAGTGTCTCTTATCTGCCACTCAAGACTGAGACATTGCAAGACTAGATGGCGTCTTTGCACTTGGGGTGTTCCAGCCACATTGAAATCCGACAATGGCCCTCCTTTTAACAGTTGAGAGTACCAAGATTTCCTAGAGCATTTGAATGTAAAGCATCAGATGGGCAGACCTCAGTGGACACAGGCTAACTGACTTGTGGAGCACTTTGAGTATACTAAAGAAAGCAGTGCCACATGCTACTCTTGAGAAGCTCCATCTAAGAACTGTGCTAAATTCTAGTGTAATAGCTTATCGTTCAACACCTCACTCGTCCACAGGTGAACGTCCTGCGACATTGATGTTCAGGAGAGCAATGACAACCAAGATACCTCAGTGGACCAATCAGAGAGACAAAGGCGAGAGCGTAACCCGTGAGAAGGACTTGGTTTGTAACCAAAGATGAAAGCGGATGCTGAGAAAAGGACGTAGTCTATAAGAGAGGAGATCAAGTGTTTGCAAGCTAAATACGGAAAAGAAAATCTGATGCTTCATTTGATGCAGAACCTTTTCAACTGGTGCAACCAAGAAACGCATGCTGACTGCCCAGCGCCCTGGGAAGTCTGTTACCAGAGACTCTTCTCACTTTTGGCATTTAACTTATCGTTCATCAGAAATGCATGTTGAAGGAGATACTGGTTCTGAAGCACCAGTGACTGCTGTTGCTGCTCCACCGTCAATGCAGATCCTGGAAATTAATAGTGACAGTTCCCAATGACAAGATCAGGTCGAACAACAAAAGCGCCAAAAAGATTGATCGGGAACAAAAAAATAGATAGAGAGAGAGAGAGAGAGAGAGAGACACAGAGAGACTCTGAGCCAGACTCGCTTCTTTCTTGGATATTTTATTCTTTTGTGACTCGTATCCTGGGGGTCCAGATTTTTGCAGTGGCTGTTGTTTTCTCGTGATCCTTCATCTTCAAATATATATGTGTATGTATGTATGCATGTATGTGCATATATGTATGTGTGTATATATGTATGTGTGTATATATGCATGCATGTGTGTATATGTATATGGTTGTATGTATGTAGGTGTATATATATATATATATATGTGTGTATATATGTATTTGTATTTGTATATATGTATTTGTATGTATGTGTGTATATATATATGTATGTGTCATATATATATATATATATATGTGTGTGTGTACGTGTGTATGTATGTGTATATGCGTACCACTTGGGTAAGACCTTTTCATGCACAAAATCTTGGCAGGGCCCACTGTGGCGCACTGAATGAAACTACCTCTACCACAAGGCATTGGGGCTTGATAGCCCACTGGGGCAGGTTCAAGAGTTATTTAAGCACTGCTGCTGGGACTTTTGTTGCATTGCCAGTGATCTAGGGCTAAGGTTGCCTGAAATGCATATGGCGCTTTTACCGAAGGTGTGAGCACGACTTTTCTGCGGCCCGCAATAAAGAAGGTGAAAACTACCATGTGTGCAGGCGTTCTCACAATGGTGAACTTTTTTGTGTGGTGATTTGAATTGCGGCGTGCGGCGTCGGGAGAACGCCGCGACGCATAATAGCGGGCCTGCAACACCTGAAGTTTCGAGTGCTGTGAGGACATGGAAGTCCGCGATTGTGGGACTTGGAGATGGCAGCAAAGTTGATGGCTTTTCCTCAAGTAAATCCCCTTGGGTACGACATTTTCATGCACAAAATCTTGGCAGCGCCCACTGTGGCGGACTGAATGAAACTACCTCTACCACAAGGCATTGGGGCTTGATAGCCCACTGGGGCGGGTCCAAGAGGTATTTAACCACGCCTGCTGGGACTTTTGTTGCATTGCCAGTGATTAAGGGCTAAGGTTGCCCGAAACGCGTATGGCGCTTTTACCGAAGGTGTGAGCACGACTTTTCTGCAGCCCGCAATAAAGAAGGTGAAAACTTCCATGTGTGCAGGCCTCTCACAAAGGTGAACTTTTTGTGTGGTGATATATGTGTATGTATGTATGTATGTATGTGTATGTATATATGTGTATGTATGTCTATATATGTATGTGTATAAATGTATGTATGCATATGTATTTGTATGTATGTATGCATATGTATGTATGCATATGTATTTGTATATATATGTATGTATATGTGTATATATGTATGTATCTATGTGTATATATATATATATATGTAGGTGTATATGTGTGTGTATATATGTATGTATTTGTATGCATGTGTGTATATATGTATGTATGCATGTGTATGTATGTATGTATGCATGTGTCTGTGTGTGTATATATATGTATGTATGTTTGTGTATATATGTGTATGTGTGTATATATATATATATATATATATATGTATGTATGTGAACTTTCAACTCAGCTGGGCTTCCGTAATTAGGCGGCAACATGGAACATTTAAAAAGCAGCGGATGGCAGCTACCGGTGTAATGGCATTTGAAAAAGGTAATCCCAGCCGAAACGCGTCATGCCTCCTGCTGAAATAAAGGTGATCTTCTAATTTCCCCGTGTGTCCCTCTGGTTCCTTTCCTGCTGGGGAGGGATCTTGTTCTTCATTGTTTGCACACTAGTCCTACATGTGCTAAAGGGGGACCTGCCTCGCAAGTGGCCGTAGCTACAAGGGCAAACCGCTTCACAGCAGTTTTCTTTCAAGGTATTAGATCAGCTTTGGCCCCCGCATCCCCAGGACGTTGCAGTGCCGCTGTGAGAGACAGTGTGTGACTTCACGCAGAGACCCGCTCACGGCAGTTGTGTCTCCGTCATTTGCTTGGACCTGGAATTGTGTGGTGAGACGTTAAGGGGTCCCGGGAGAGATCTTTTGTACAGCCGGCATACCGGGACATATTTACCTGCACCCACACTCCCTTTAAGTTCACCAGCACCTACTATAGGGAAATGAGTTGACGTTTAGGGCTTACCTGCCAGCCAAAGATGGTGCTTCCTAGGTAATGCAGTCCGCAGATGGGGACTGCGTTCAAGCGTTCAAGTGAACTTTCAACTCTGCTGGGCTTCCGTAATTAGGCGGCAACATGGAACATTTAAAAAGCGGTGGATGGCAGCTACCGGTGTAATGGCATTTGAAAAAGGCAATCCCAGCCGAAACGCGTCATACCTCCTGCTGCAATAAAGGTGATATTCTTTCCACGTGTGTCCCTCTGGTTCCTTTCCTGCTGGCGAGGGATCTTGTTCTTCATATGTATGTGTATGTGTATACATGTATGTGTATATATGTATGTACGTGTGTATGTATGTATGTGTGTGTATGTCTGTATATGCATGTATGTATGTGTATATGTATATGTATGTGTATATGTTTGTATGTGTATGTGTATGTGTGTATATGTATATATATATGTGTATGTATGTATATGTTTATGTATGCATGTATGTATATGTTTATGTATGTATATGCATGTATATGCATGTATGCGTATATATGTATGTATATGTATATGCATGAATGTATGTATATGTGTGTATACTACACGTGAACAAGGCTTTCCGCCGGAACGCGTTGTGTCGATTTATCCTGGAATATTAATCTGGTTGTTTTGCCTAATTCTTCCTGAGAGCGAGAGCGCATGTTATCGAAAATTGCTGTTGGAATTGGTAATTGACGGCTTGCTCCGCCGGAGTATGCGCCAACCTTCACTGGTCCCAGTACCTCAGATGGAGTTTTTGGTAATTTGTATTTATATATGTATGTGCATATGTATGTATATATGTGCATGTTTGTATGTGTATGCATGTGTATGTATATGTATGTATATGTATATATATATATATGTGTGTATGTATATATAGTGTATATATATGTGTGTATGTATATATATATGTGTGTATCTATATATATATATATATATATATATATATGTATGTGTGTATGTATTGTAATTGTATTTATATAGCGCTTACTACCTCTGATGAGGCGTTGAAGTGCTATTTCGGCGAGGAGCACGCTACTCCTGGACCCATAGAGGATTAGTGTTGAATTAGTATAGTGAAACATGCAAGTACATTTTAAGTGGTGGATAGGTTAGTCAGTTATAGGTTAGTCAGTTATTTGGATTCGGAAAGATAGCAGAATTTTGAAGAACGCTACTCCGGAAACCCATAAAGGATTAGTGCGGAATTAGTATGGTGAAATATGAAAGTAATTTCAGTGGTGGATATTAGTCAGTTATTTATTTATTTATTTTATTTAAAGAGTTTTCTATAGCGCGAACATGACTCTTGGGTATCAGAGCGCTTCACATTATAAGAGGTAGGTTAGTGACAAGTCTTGTATAGTATAACGAATTCAGTGATATAGCTTAGGTAAGCATACAGCTATAAATTGTTAACATAACTAAAGGGTTAACACAAATAAATACAGTGACATATACAGTGACCTGAGGTAGATTTAGGATGCAACCTGTGCATTCTACCTTCAACAATCCTGGGTCGGGAATAGAGTAGTGCCGACTGGAGATATCCCCAGTGAAACCGGTGACTTTCTCTTCACTTAGAATGATGTTCTGTCTTGGCAACATCTATGTCACAATGCTAGTGATGAACTGTCTTGCCTATTGCAGGAACTTACTCATTAGGAAGCTCTTCGTTTCCCTCTTAAAGGTTGCTGTGTTTGGAATTTTCCTAATGTTTGGAGGAAGTGAGTTCCATATTCCTGGGCTGCTCCTGAGAAAACTCTATCATATGTTCTCTTGGTATATATGGACGAATTTCCTCGATCCGGTGAGAAGTTTTGCAGCTGCATTAAGGCATGCTTTTAGAGATGCTGTTGAAATTTTTGGTAAACTTGCTAAAGTTGTACATCCATATTCAGTTCTCGAGATAACTAGTGATTGGAGTGCCAGTTTGAGATCCGCCTTAGAGATGAATGGTTTCACTTTTCTAATGTAGTTCAAATGAAAACGGGCGTATTTTGCCATTGATTTGATGTGGGCTTTCATGTCTAGGTTCTCATCCAGTTTGATTCCTAGTGATTTCGCTGAGTCAACTAGGGTAGGGGTGCAATTTAACGCTCTGATCATTTTGGACCATTCCTTCACTTCTGTGTGGTTCTTTGGTGTTGAGATTAGTAAGAATTCTGGTTTTTGTGCATTTAACTTCAGATGATTGTTAGTTAGCCATTGTAAAGACATTTTTAAGGCCTCATACATTATCTTGATGTCTTCCAGGGACGCGATCTTGATGTATATCTGGGTGTCATCCGAGTACATGTGCTAAGATATTTTGAATTTTCAGAGAATTTCTGTGAGAGGTTCGACGTACAGGTTAAATAGTAATGGAGATAATGTAGATCCTTGAGCGACTCTAATTGAGTTAGGGCATGATGGTGACAGTGATTGGTTGACCAGGAAGGAGGGATAAAAGGGAAGAAAGGTTTGCATTCATGTAGCACCTGTTACCCCTGATGGGTGTTGAAGCGCTTTTCTGGCGAGTAGGACGCTACTCTAGAACCCATAAAGGATTAGTGTTGAATTCAGTACAGTGAAGTATGAAGTAATTGTGGATATGTTATTCTGTTATTTGGATAGAGAAGGGTAGGTTGCAGGATAGAACAGTGAAAGAGGTTTGTATTTATATAGCGCTTGCAATCCCTTGATGGGGTTTTGAGGCGCTTCATTGGCGAGTAGCATGCTACTCTGGAACCCATAAAGGATTAGTGGTGAATTGGTATAGTGGAATATGGAATTTGAGATGTGAACATGTTAGTCTGTTATTTTGATTGAAAAAGATAGTGGAGGGACAGAAGAGTGAGATTTTTATTGTAGGTCCTAGCAGTAGGAGAAGGCTTTTGGATATGTAAAAAGGGGTTTTTGAGGGGAAGAGTCAGAGGGAGGAGTTTATAAAGGTTTGTTTTGGGGGATCTGTATACTAAAAAGAGGTGTCAGATGATGGAAGGAGGGGTAGAGAGTCTAGAAAGGGTTATTTTGGGGATCATAGTAGTGGTATGGTGTATGGGATAATTGAGAGAGTGGATGTAGAGGATATATTGATAGATGTATAGGGTGAGAGATAGGGTAGTGCATTGGAAAGAGTAGTAGAAAGAAGTTTGAGATGAGTCAGAAGGTTGGGCCAGAGGATATATTGAGAGAAGTATAGGGTGAGAAATAGGGTAGTGCATTTGAAATGCTAAAGTAGAAGAAAGTGATAAATATATAGATCCATAAGTACATTGAAAGTATATAGATGCATAGAGGAGGTAAGTATATATATATATATATATATATATATATATATATATATATATATATATATATATATATATATTAAAGATATTGATCGAGGTACAGGATGAGACATAGGGTAGTGCATTGGATATGTTTTTTCAGGAGAAAGGTAACAGACACACAGATCCAAGTACACGGAAGGTACATATATGCATAATGGGAGTAAGTCCATGAAGACCAAAGATGATTTTTATTTATTTATTTATTTATTTATTTATTTACAACAACATAATTGTTCTACATGTTTATACAAAGCAATACACAAAGATAGGTACAAATCTATAGTGAAAATAAATGCTTATATACAGAGGAATATGCTCTAAATTTCTGTTTGCTTACGGGTCTTATGTGGGGAAGAGCCTAGATTCCCCAAGGCGTTTTTAGGTCGAGCCTAAAGCATTGCTTTAGCAATGCTTGTTGGCGAGATTATAGTAGGCGACCTAAAAAGTCTACCCAAACTGCGGATCGAACACAGTGCATGTAAGCACAACCACGTGCATTTCGTGCGCGCGCCGAGGTCCTCTCTGCTGCCACTGCAGCTCACTAGGCTGCACACCCCTCGCTCGCCAATGTCCCTCCCACCCTTCCTTTGATCTCCGCCGCAAGTTCTCACAGGCTAATTGCCCTCCCCCAGCACAGAGCGCGCATTGCTTGTTATCTTGTTACTAGTTGTTTCCCTCCGTTTGCGGCCCTTCACGATTTTCACCCCTTCCCTCCATCTGTATCGCCTTTAACCCTTGTTGCACCATACACCCTCCGAATTCACCCCCTTCTCCCCTTTATTTTCGGCTCCTCCCGTGGTTTTGGACTTGATGCTTTCGTCTGCACGTTTCTGGCCCCTCCCTGTGCTCTCCCTTCCAGCTGGGCCTTCTCAGCCCTCCCGACTCTGGAAGTATCTGCACCAGCAGCTTCTCCGCTGACTTAACTCTTAATTGAGTTACAGCCATGTATGTGCGCCCCTTCCCCCCTGGGAGCCACTGACAGCAGTTCCAGGAATGCAGGGACCTCCCAATCGGAAGGCTCCCTGAGGCCTGCCACTGCGAGTGAAATCAACCCCTCATATTTACTGGGCAGCACTGCCCCCTCGCCGATGCCACAAGCCCGTCACCGGTACCAACTAGCCCCATTACGTCACGTGCCAACCAGACAAGTGTTCCACTGCTAACTTGGGTCTCCTCCCTTTCTCATCCTCGAGCCCGGGAGACACATCTGCCCCTTCTTCGTGCATTCACCTCAAAGCCCTCCCGCGCATTCTCGTGCCAGGTAATTCGCGGCCCCTGCCCCTGCCAGGCATGGCTGTCCCCTTGTGTCAGGTCACAGCCCCACCGATGTCAAACCAGTTCCCCTCCCTGGAGAGCAGCTGGGCACCGCCCCTCTTGCTTTCAGTTTAGGGGAGGGCGAGATTGCGTGCCAGATTAAGCACAGGATGTTGTGTTGCTGATAATGTCCCCCTCACCGCTCAACCCCTGGACTTTGCCTCGCTTCCTCTCGCTTTTACATGTCTGAGAACATAATGGGTTTATGTTTTCCTGAGCATTAGACCTCAGGCTGGCGGGCTGTGTTCCCCGGCACTCTCCAACTCACGCGAGTGCTCATTCACAGCGCTCACTCCATTGTCTCAAGTTGGCAGGGCGCCGTCAGCCCTCATTACTGGGGGCACGCAGGCCGCCATCTTCCTAAAGCGCAACAACAGCTCCTACTTACTTCAACGTTAAGTGTTTCTTCACTGCACGAGAGACTGTGCACGTGCAGCACTCGTCTGTGGTCTGCCCTAATGCATACAAGGATTTAGACCACAAAAAACATGACCACATAGTGCTCAGAGTATGCAGGACTTAATGGACATTCACCTGTGTGTAAGGGCCGCAAAGCGTGGCCTTAAGTCATACCCTTTGCCACTGCTCATAAGAAGAATCACGCGCTGAATGTCTGCCGTGACGTAGCCAGGCACATTTTAGTACCACGGGAGAGGCAGTAGGTATCGGTATGTGCCCCAGAATGCAAAGGTCCAGTTAGTGTAGCACTTTATGTTGATGCTAGCCAGCTTCTAAGTGCTCAAATGATGGCAGAGGGTGTGTCCAGAACTACACACTTAGCACTTCAGTAACAGGCAGTGCTTTGCTGTAGTATACGAGCATTGTCATTGTGGGAACCCCGAAACATCACGAGATTTGGGGCTGCTTAATTTGAGTCGTAACAATATTCTCATCTGGGGATGAATGCCACAATGTTTCTTTACCGAGCAGGAGGAGAGCACATCACTGTGTTACTACTTCAAATTACCTATAGTGAAAGGACATTTGAATCAGGATTTCAGTTATAACTTTCACTGCTTTTGTTCCAATCATTCCAGATCGCTACGACTAATGTCATTACCAGTGCAACCGCTACTGCTTTCATTTCTACTCCCACTACTACCAGGAGTACAGCCCCTTGCACTAATATCGCTAGTACAACCTTTGGTTCTATCATGACAGCTACTGCTACTCCCACTACTACTGTCAACTTCACCTACTAAACCTACTACTGTTGTTACTACTGCCAATGATACTAATATCAGTGCTACACATGCTACTGCTACTATAGTTACACCTGCGACTATAGTTATACACCTGTTACTACTACCACTGCCGAAATTAATACTAGTTCTACACCTACTACTTACTAACACTGCTATTACCACTACTGCTACAGCTAATACTACTACTAGTAACATCGGATTATATCCGATGTGCACCTTTCCATCAGGAATAGTTGACAGACAGTATAAATGTTTGTCGTGTCGCCCACACCATCCCCAGGGTCACCCTGCGTGACGGATGCAGGGGGCTGTTCTACAGGTGCACACCCAGAGGGGCGATACGCAAGGGCAGCTTTGATGATGCCTTTCCCGCACCCGCTAAATGTGCCAGATGCTTTTATCTGTGTTCCCTTAAAATCACTTTCATGTGGCACATGGCTGGCATCAGACGGGGCACACACACAACAACAGAGTTATTAGGAGGGAGATAACACTTGTCTGTTCAGAAGGCACAGAGCCAACGTTGGTCTCAGCAGCGACAGGTGTGTGGCATATACCGCAGAGGGCAGGAAAGCACTAGGCATTACTGAACGGAACATAGCATGTGGCCACTAGCTGAAGACATGGTGCCAACGGTGTCAGCACTGTTCTTCAGTGTATGACTACTACAAAACTCATTCAGAGGCCTAGATCTTCATTTGAGGGCGCACGCAGGAGCAGTGCCAAGCAGGTGTAAGTTCCAGCAATGTTGTAGTGTCTGGTCTGTGTCATCCAGAGCACCAGCACACTCTACATGCTAACTGGAGAGCGTGCACACCTACACTGTCAGTGGTTGTGCTCATGCCGACTTTTGTGCCAGAAGTGTGGGATGTAGGGCCTGTTCAAAGCACAGCATCCGTGTGTGAGAAACAACATATCTCATCTCTGTGCATGTTCACTGTGTATGATGTACGTTGTAGGTGGCGCAGCGGTGCCTGCGAAAATCAGACCCCCAACGGTAGATGCTGATGTTTATGGACATAGACGTCAGAGCTGGCATTACCAAGACAGGTGTCATCATCGCGTAGTACAAGGTGCGCATCATTGTGTCAAAGCCCGGTTAGTGTGTGAGTGCAAGTTGCGTGTGAGTGTCCGGGTGTGT